>NC_140590.1:122094643-122694643 GCF_964204655.1 Triturus cristatus | reverse complement strand
CACCACTGAATCTTTCTGGAGGGGCTAGAGGAATAACAGGAGAAAGAGAATGGACTACATGTGTGGCTACACTAGAAGTGGAGTGCTCACCTTCTGTGTCTGGGAATTTCAAACTGGATGTCGGATTAAAACTGGAAATCTTTGCTGCCAGCTCGACTGTTTCCCTCCTTGTGTCCATTACCTCCTGTCTCAAACCCCTGTTTTCCTCCCTAACTGCGGCTAATTCTTTTTGTATTATGTGTAAGACCTCTCCTAATTTTTGCAACTCCAAACCTTCAGCCATTCTGTTCGGGCGCAATCAATACGTGGGCACTTCACTCTGTCAGAAGCCCTTTCTTCTTGCGCAGGAACAGAGATGCCTTTTCCCAACACCACCTCCAAGAACCACCAACGCAGCACTATGAAAAGATGCGTTAATGCCTTCTCCGGAGGGGGTAGGGGGATTGGATAAAATAACAAAAGAGAAGAGAAGAGACTGCCACTGGTTGACTGCTTCCTGTTGGGTCTTCTTTCTGTTTAACTGGCTTCTGGTTGGATCATTCAGGAGGCTAAATAAACATTAGACTTAATTAGTTCTACTAAATCTCCTTCCTCTAAATAACCTTAGTCTTATATTAATAGCCCCTTCTACATACCAGCTTGTAAACCCAGTGTTGCTTCTCTTCTATTGGACAGCTATCTTTTCTGCTCCGTATCTTTCTTCTAATTGTTCCTAATGTTAACACAAAGTTAGTGGTCTCTTCTCATACCTCACAACAATCTATTAGACTCCCTGAAACTAAGTCATACCTATCTTCTACTCAGGAAAATATCAATGTATAATATTCTTTTTCTTTTTCACAGGAACAGTTCGTAGAAAGATGAACTTGGGATGTACCACAACACTATTCCTTATTTACATCATAAGATTTACACGGTGTGACTTTAGACTCAAAACTTAGCTCTGGTGCTTCTCATGGAACTTCGAACTCTTCACTGACTCTTCAGTCAAATGTCTCTCAGCAATTGGAACAGGCGCGCCTCACTGACGCGTGACTCTCTGACGAAGGTTCTCCTCCTACTACAGCTGACGGGTTTTCTGTTGCGACACTCCAGACTCTTTTTTGAACTGCGCATGAGCTCCAGCCGAACACTACCTCAGGAGCGGAAGGCTTGAGGTGAAACTACACACGCTGACACGAATTCCGAAACTGCCACGGTTCAAGGTAAGGGTATTTAGGAATCTCTTCCTGTCAGGAAACTACGGGAAATGCCCTCACTAAAACTAACTCGGACTCAAGGATGCTGCTAGGGTGACGGGTTCAGGTGAAGTGCGCCAACGTTCTAAGTTGCGCGCTTCTCATAGAGTTCTGGAACAACGAGAAAGACTAGAACGCTAACTCCTCCGGAGCGTCGGCCATCTTAAGGTTCCATACTTCCCAGGCCTTGCTCCAAGTCAGAGTTCTTAGGATCTTTGTGTTTCTCATTGGTTGATGGGCACTGATAGTGCAGATCGAAGGCTTCTTGTCGGTAATGGTTCTGTCATCTGATAATGAGGGAGCAGATTCTTAATAGCTGTCAAAATCAGCTATTGAACCAGTACCTGATAGACTCTGATCTGACCTTTCCCAAGAATTGGGAAAGAAGGCAGACAAATGGGTTAGAACCAAGGTGAGGCAGAAGGTACAGAACCAAGGTGGTGACCCAAAGAAGCAAGATTCCAAAAACTCTGACAAGGGTGGGGACAAGGGTAAAGACCAGAAGTCTTCTCAAGGGCCCCAAAAATCTTCATCAGGTGGGCATTCACAGTCAGGAAAGGGTACAGGCCAAAAGAAACCTTGGTGCAAAATCTGTAAACAGAAAACTCACTGTACTAGTGACTGCACTAAGGCCAAAGAAAATACTCCAGCCCCCACCAATGCCCCTAAGGCACCTGCTCTCCCTAGTGCAGTTACAATTGGTGGTGGGAATACACAGAATAAGGGTGTAGTAGGGTTGACCCTGGGTTCTGAGATGGACTCTGGCCTAGTCAGAGTACCAACTCAAGCTGTGCTTGTCAGTGATGGGGGCATGGATATGTCCCCCTTTGTGAGTCCCAGTAACTTGGGCAAATACAGACAGCAGCCTTTAATTAATGGAGTAGAAGCTTGGGCATTCAGGCACACAGGAGCAAGTGCCACACTGGTGACAAAAGATCTTGTGGATCCTGGGCAGATTATACTTGGTGAAATGTACCAAGTGACCAATGCTAGCAATGTCAGAACAGACCATTCTCTGGCAGTTGTTAACTTCTCCTGGGGAGGGGTAACTAGCCTTAAGAAGGTTGTGGTAAGTGCAGACCTACCAGTACATTGCTTCCTTGGCAATGATCTAGAGACTTCAGCTTGGGCTGAAGTGGAGCTCAGGACACATGCAGAAATGTTAGGGATCCCTGCACATGTCTTTGCTATGACCAGGTCACAGGCAAAAATGTCTAAAACTGTACAGGCCCTGGATTCTGAAATAATGGACCAGGTGCCTCACAAGAGGAGGAGCAGTAGGGTTAAGGCAGAGCCTTCCCACCTGTCGCAGGATACTGATCAGTCTACTCAGGGAGATGATCTTGAGCCTGCAGAAGGGACTTTCCCAGATGAGCTTGAACCTGACCAGGTTGAGTTCTTGGGGACAGAGGGCCCTTCCAGGTCTGATCTGAGCCAGGAGCAGAAAACCTGCCCCTCGTTTGAAACCCTTAGAGAGCAAGCTGCTGATGAGGCTGCTGGGTATGCTAGTGGCACTCATAAAGTTTATTGTGATGATGGACTCCTATACTCAGAGAGTAGAGACCCCAAGCCTGGTGCAGCCAGGAGGTTGGTTATAGCTCTGAAGTTTAGGGGTTTCCTATTGACACTAGCCCATGATATTCCCCTAGCAGGACACTTAGGCCAGAGCAAGACTTGGGACAGAATTGTTCCTCACTTTCACTGGCCCCACATGTCTGAAGACACAAATGAGTTTTGTCGCTCCTGTGTAACCTATCAAGCCAGCAAGCCAGTGGCAAAGCAGGTGGCACTACAAAGGCCCCCCTGATACCACTACCTGTGGTGGGGGTGCCCTTTGACAGGGTAGGGATTGACAGTGTTGGTCCCATGGATCCCCAAACAGCATCTGGGCACAGATCTTTACTGGTGGTAGTGGATCATGCCACCAGGTATCCAGAAGCAATTCCCCTAAGTACCACTACAGCACCTGTAGTGGCAAGAGCTCTCTTGAGTGTGTTCTCAAGAGTAGACTTTCCTAAGGAGTTAGTATCTGACAGGGAAGCAAACTTCATGTCTAGTTACTTGACTGCTATGTGGAAGGAGTGTGGTGTGAACTACAAATTCACCACACCCTATCACCCACAATGCAATGGTTTAGTTGAGAGATTAAACAAAACCTTAAAGGGCATGATCAAAGGACTCCCAGAAACGCTTAGGCGAAAATGGGACCTACTCTTGCCCTGCCCTTTATTTGCATACAGGGAGGTGCCTCAAAAGGGGGTTGGCTACAGTCCATTTGAACTTTTGTTTGGTCACCCTGTCAGGGGTCCATTGTGTTTGGTGAAGGAAGGATGGGAGTTACCTCTCAAGCCCCCAAAGCAAGACATAGTGGACTATGTACTTGGTCTCCGCTTCAGGATGGCTAAATACATGAAAAAGGCAAACAAAAACCTTGAGGCTAGCCAGAAACTGCAAAAAGCCTGGCATGACCAAAAGGCTGTACTGACTGTTTACCAGCCAGGACAGAAAGTGTGGGTGTTGGAGCCTGTGGCCCCAGCAGCTCTCCGGGACAAGTGGAGTGGACCCCACACTATTGTTGAACAGAAAGGGGAGGTCACCTACTTGGTAGACCTTGGAACCCCTAGGAGTCCCCATAGGGTACTTCATGTCAACAGGCTAAAGCCATATGTGGACAGGGCTGACATAGGCTTGCTCATGGCAACTGATGAGGGACAGGAGGAAGAGAGTGACCCACTCCCTGACCTCCTCTCACATAACCCTGATGATGGGTCAGTTGATGGTGTAGCCTTGGCAGGCAGCCTCACTGCCCAGCAACAAACTGATTGCAGACAGGTGCTCAATCAGTTCAGACAAATGTTCTCACTGACTCCAAGTCAGACCACCTGGTGCACTCATGAAGTGGACACTGGGGACAGTCTGCCTATTAAAAATAAGATTTATAGGCAACCTGACCAAGCCAGGGACTGTATCAGGACAGAAGTCCAGAAAATCTTGGATGTGGGTGTTATTGAACCCCCAGCTAGCCCTTGGGCTAGTCCAGTGGTCCTTGTGCCAAAACCTCACACCAGTGGTGGAAAAAGAGAGATGAGGTTTTGTGTGGACTACAGGGGTCTCAATGCAGTCACTAGGAATGATGCTCATCCAATACCAAGGGCAGATGAGCTTGTAGATACTTTGGCCTCAGCCAAGTACCTTAACACATTTGACTTGACAGCTGGCTACTGGAAGATCAGACTAGCTGATGATGCAAAGCCAAAGACAGCATTTTCAACCCCTAGTGGGCACTATCAATTTGTGGTAATGTCCTTTGGTCTGAAAAATGCACCTGCCACTTTCCAAAGGTTGGTGAATACAGTTCTCACAGGTCTGGAAGCCTTTAGTGCAGCATATCTAGATGATATTGCTGTCTTTAGCTTCACCTGGGAGGATCACCTGGTCCACCTAAGGAATGTTTTGGAGGCCCTGCAAAAAGCAGGCCTAACTCTCAAGGCTACTAAGTGCCAGATAGGGCAGAGTCAGGTTGTGTACCTGGGCCACCTTGTAGGTGGAGGGCCAGGTTCAACCATTGCAGAGCAAAATCCAGACCATAATGAACAGGGTTGCTCCCATTACCCAGACTCAGGTGAGAGCCTTCTTAGGCCTGACTGGGTACTATAGGAGATTTGTCAAAGGGTATGGATTAATAGTGAATCCCTTGAATGACTTAACTTCTAAGAAAATGCCCAAAAAGGTTCAGTGGACAGCTAGCTGTCAAAAGGCATTTGATGACCTGAAGCA
Organism: Triturus cristatus; assembly: GCF_964204655.1. Taxonomy (NCBI): domain Eukaryota; kingdom Metazoa; phylum Chordata; class Amphibia; order Caudata; family Salamandridae; genus Triturus; species Triturus cristatus. Next base: position 122,689,628 of record NC_140590.1, on the reverse strand, counting down.
GGCCATGTGCACTGCTCCCATTCTGCAGAGTCCTGACTACTCCAAGAAGTTCATTGTTCAAACAGATGCATCTGAATTGGGGGTAGGGGCTGTACTGTCACAATTGAATGATGAAGGTCAGGGTCAGTCAGTAGCTTTCATACGCAGAAGGCTGACCCCTAGAGAGAAACGTTGGTCAGCCATTGAGAGGGAGGCCTTTGCTGTGGTTTGGGCTCTGAAGAAATTGAGGCCATACTTGTTTGGTACTCACTTACTTGTTCAGACAGACGATAAGCCCCTCTTATGGCTAAAGACAATGAAAGGTGAAAACCCCAAACTGCTTAGGTGGTCCATTTCCCTACAGGGGATGGACTTTACAGTGGAACATAGACCTGGGAGTAACCATGCCATTGTAGATGGACTCTCTAGGTATTTCCACTTAGAACATGAAGACTCAACTGGTCAAGGTCAGTTTAATGTCCCGGGGGGTGTGGGGGGTGTTGTGTAGGAGAGTAGGATCTGCTTCACATGGGTACCCCCCTTTTTGCTGGTGTTTCACTGTTTTTCGACCTTAGTCTGGTTGTGGCCCTGCTAATCAGGACCACAGCCTAGCTGCTTCCTCTCTAAAATGGTTTGCATGTACTTTAGGTACATATCTAATTAGATTCTGGAGTGCCCCCTACAGTGGTATAAGCTACCTATATCCACATACATAGACAGACACATATAAACCTATAAGCCACTCCTATGGCAGGTCTTGGCAATCCTGAAGGCAGAGTGCTTGGTTTTGTGTGAGAGGGTGCCCAAGCATGAGCTGAGCTCCTCTGCTGCTTTCGGAAATACTTCCTTTAGCTGTTCTGTGATACAGCCATACCATATACTCTTAAGTGCATTATAACCTCGCGGTAAATGCTAGCTTTGGAATTGCGACATCAAAACATGTTGTGTTTGGTGTCAAACACTTTGGAATACTACACCCCTGCAAATTCTGGTGGTGGGGGTAGCATTCCACCCTTCTAGAGGGAGAGACATGTTCACAACTTGTACGAGTTGTGCGCTGGAAATTCCGTTGGATGCCTACAATAATGTTGCAATTCCTAGGGTTTTATGAAGGTGAAGATTTGAACGATGCAGAATACATGTACAAGTCGTACATTTCAATGGATTGGCCAGATTCATAGAATGCAACCGTGTTGGACCTATCACTGGGGACACATGGCGCAGAGTCTGCCTCTGCAGCACAGATATAAGGCTGGCTGTCCCCAGGGAGCTCACTTGCCTGCACTACATGCTACTGGACCACATCCCTGCTACCACTGCTGCTGTCTCTGCATCCTCTGGCTACTGCTATGGCACGTACTCGGAGAGGGCCCCAGCCTTCACTGAGGAGGAGAACCAGACCCTGCTGGACGGGGTCCTTCCAGAGTACAGCAAGCTGTATGGGAAACCAGGGGAGCAGGTGAGTGTGTATTCCACTGCCTTCCTAGTTGTGCATGTTGTCTGACTAGCAGTACTAGCAGTGTTTACACCAGTGGCAAGCATACTCACTGAGTACTTTCATCCCCCAAAGTGTGTAGGTACATGTAATGAACAGGTGTTCTGCAGCTAAAGTGCATTTGTGCAAGCTTAAACTTCCCCAGCATTGTTAACATGTCAGACATGCAGGGCATTTGTCCTTTTCCATGGGTGCACTACCTGTGTCACTCATTTTCCTTTGTGATGATGACATGTATATCCAACTGTGTGCAGCACAAATATGGGGCATGTGTGTTAATGGACTTTTAACGTTGTCATCCTCACAGGTTGATGCCCACAAGAAGCAGGAGATATGGCTGACCGACGCCCGGGCAGTTAGATCAGTGGGGGTCTTAAAGCGCTGGATCCGCAACTGCCAGAAGAGGTGGCAGGACCTTCGGGCTGGGCCCAGAGGATCGCAAGGGTCCAGCTGAAGCTGTCGCCTCCTTGCAGGAGGGTCAGACACCGGACCCTGACCCCCCACATGCTCCGGATACTGGTGGTGGTGTTCCTGGACCTGAATGGGCAGCTGAAGGCCAGACAGCAGCAAGGAGGGGGTAAATCCATGCCTAACCTGTGTACTATGTCTGACATGCTAATTGCAGTCTTTTGGCCTGGTCACACTTCCACATTACGTAGGTCTTGTAGTCCAATACTCATGTCCCTCAATTGTGTGATGTACCCTCCTCATCTGATCTACAGGTGTGGCCCCTACACTTGGGCAATGTGTCACTGCAGTCAGCTGTGCTTCAGCTTCTGGACAGCATCTGATACCATGACTCTGTTGTGTGTTTCATGGGTGGGTCAATTGTTTACACAATGCCTGAGATCTGACGTGTGATCTGTGTGTGCCCTTGATAGGTGTTCCAATTGCTAGTCTGGCTCGCACATGTGCCTGGGGTATTTCAAACAAACCCATGCAGCAGGGGACTCCAATTTGTGTGTCTCAGGAATATATATATCAAGTGTGTCACACTTGCTTAGCCACCTGACTACTGTCCAAGGCTAAACACTGTTTCATGTAGACCTGGGCAGTCATGCCTACTCAAGGGCATTTAGAAACACTCTGTGTAATCCCACTCCTGTGTATCAACTTACAGGTTGTGCTTAGTGACATGTGCCTTCAGGTGTCTGCCTCTGTGTCATTGTGGTGTGGCTTCCTGTTACGTACAACTGGGGTGTTCTTGAGTTTGAGCGTCAGCAGGACATCTGAGATGTGACTATGAGAGACAAGACCTGTGTGACATATAGGAGTGTGATCATTTGACAGTCCACAATGGTGTCTGCAACTGTGCACTTCAAGAAGCTGGGTTACATGCACAGCAGACTGTGATGTGCTAATGTACAGGGAGTTGTGTTTGCAGAGACTCATATGTCTGATTTGTATGATGTGGGGTCTTCTGGGTCTGGGATTTGTTGTTTGCAGGGGATGGGCAAGTGCACTTGTCAGCTGCAGAGTTTGCTTTACCCCTGAGCTATGATTGTGACACAATGCATACTGTTGTTGTCTGGATGCCCTGCCCCTGTGACAGGAGACAGTGATGACTGACTTTCCAGGCATGCCAGTGCCATGGCATTTAACTTGCTATGAGTGATCCTGCATTGTGTTCAAGTGTGCTCCATGCACCCCATTGTGGCATTGACTATCAGGACATGAGAACATCATAGTGTGTGTTGCTGGCATGCATCACAAGCATGTGAAATGAGTCTCTGCCCATCCCTTCATCCTGACACCTGTATTGAGTCAGTGGCAAGAGATGTGCTGTGTGTATAGTGACATACTCTTACATGTTCGCTTGCATGTCCAACTAATGTGTGGGTGGTGCATGTCGGCACATTGGGGTATTAGCATCCAACATGCAACAGACATATGGGTGCAAGTCCAGGAGGGATATGAGTGCCATGGTTGATGGTGAGACTGACAATTGGCTTATTCTAAACAGTTTGAGCACTTTGAGCAGTGTTCAACTGATGATGCCAGGGCTTGCCATGTGATGTGATGTACTCACTGTGGTGTGTGCAGTCAGTGCAGGTGATTGATGGTGTTCTCTTTTTTCCTAATTCTATCCAGATACATCCACGGCCACAGGAGGGGACAGCTCCATGGACCAGGAGGAGCCACAGAGCCTCACTGGGACAGAATGCGAGGAGTCGGAGGGACCCAGTGGCACGGAGGGCGAGTGGAGCCACACTGAGGAGTCCTCAGGATGACTCCCTTGTGGAGACGGGTGTCAGCAGCCACCAAGCCCCACCTAGTGAGGCTGTCGCCGCCCCGCCCCCACCACCACCATCATCACCCTCGCATCGGCTCCCATCCCAGAGGTCCGTAGAGGCTCCCGTGTTCGGGAGCATGTCTCCTTTGTGCCAGGCACAGTACCCCCTGCCCCTGTGTCCCCTGCTGCCCTGAGTGAGGAGTCTGTGGACTTGCTTAGACAGATCCATGTAGGGCAGATATCAATGCTGAGTGTCCTCCATGCACACACCAGTCTGTTGACACAACTGGCGTCGTTCATGGAGGGCATTTCATCGGGCATGTCTGCCCAACAGAGGACCAATCAGTCTGTGGCCTCCTCCCTGACAGCAGCAATGTCCCTCCTCCAACAGTTCCACACCCCTCCTACCCCTGCACTACCTACGATTCCTAGCACCCTACCTGTCCCAAGCACACACACACCTGCACATTCTCACAAACCCACAGACACAGGCAGCACACAAACACCCAAACGAAGGGCTAGACGTGCACACAAGCAAGCACAGGGGACTGATACCACACTCACAAGGGATGGTTTGCAGATACTCACACAGTCATCCACAACCACTCCTCAGTCCTCTGATACATCTCCCTCATAGCCCCCTTCCCTTCCCTCACCTGAAACCCCATCTCCATAGAAGCTCTATCTCTGTGACCTTGGCCTCTTCCCCACCGACCCAGCAGATCCATCTTACAAGGGAAAGAGGAAGTCCACACACACAGAGGGGAGTGCCCCTCATACCCAAACACCCTCCCCCAGGTGCAGTCAGACTGAGGCCCCCACCCGCAAGTCCCCCCGGAACCAGAAGAACAAGACCCCACCCCCGCCACGCAGCTCCACGGCGAAGTCTCCGTCCTCCATCCCCCAGGCCACCACTCCAGAGGTTCCCCCGCCACACCCTGCCCCAGGTTCCCCCACCCACAGATACAATATCCCCAAAATGCTGAGGCCCTCCCCCCCCACTTGCTCTTCCACCCCCGGTCAGACAGTAAGTGCCACTGATGTGGGGACCGTGTCCCCCCTCTGTCCTGCTGACCTCACCTGAACCCCATTCCGCTCACATTGAGTTAGGCACTGCAGTGGAGTCCACGACCACCCCGTCTGACTTGGGCACTGCATGGGGGGCCCAGTCCACTCCATCTGACCTGCCCACTGCAGTTGTGCCGGCACACACCCCATCTGACTTGTGCCCCACAGTTGTGACAGCACCTACTACTTCAGTCAGCTCCACTGCAGTTGCCAGTGACTCTCCTCCATCCACCACACCATCACTGCCTCCTTCTGCTGCGCCATGATCCTGTCCCTGCGGTGCCTGGCCTGCCCCCATGTATGCCCCTCCGAGGGGATGTCCCCTGTCCTTACCAGTGCAGGCAAGCAACGTGTGACAGTTGTCACTCAAGTTAACTTCTTGTCATTTGGATATGGACTGGCAGTTGGCCTTTGTTTTGAACGGACTTTTAATTTTTCATCTGCTGAATAAAGCTTTTTTCTTTCTCCTTGTGAATTTCATTTAGCTGTACATTATGTTGATGATGTTTAGCATGAGCTTGCAGTTGTAATGTTGTATTTGAAATGTTGAATACTGAGGTGTTGATGTGAGGTACTCCATGTGGTCCATGAAATATGTATCCTATTTTGGTCGTTATCCATATCATCCTTTGCTGCTAAATGGGTGTCTCATGATTAACAATTAGTGGACACTCTGTAAACATTTAATTTGCATGGTCACATCTGTGGCTTGCACACATGCACATATGATGTGCTTCCCATTGTCCAATTTGTCTATTTCCCTGACTGTGTGCGCATCTCCACTGGACATGTAAGTGTGGGCATCATTGGTGTAGGAGCAACTGGGTCCTCTGTGCAACTTGCTGGACATATGTATTGAGTATGTGCAGATGACTTAAGGGACACTGCCGTACCCAGAATGTTGTGAACAGAGCCTTCATTGTGTGATAACTGATGGCTGACTGAACAAGTGTTCTGCTGACATGACTTAGACCTGCTGGGGCTATGTTTGGCACAGCTGAGCTTCCACAGGATTTGAGTCCCCTCAAGTAAGGGTGTTGTTCCGTGACATTGCCTGGGCCCATGTTCTGTGTTGTGTGGGCATGTGTGTGTGTGTCCACATCCCTTTTCATACACAGTCAGTGTTCCCTTGATATGTTCCGTTGTTGATGCTTGCTGAGTGGTACTGTGTTCGTCCCACAACTTTGCCATGGGCTACATGATGTGTGGGTGCATGACACACTACTGTTAATTGGTGTTTCATCATTGGGATTTGTCAGTTCTGAGTGGTGATGATGTTGTCAGACGCAGATGGGACACAGTCAGGGGTCCCCAAGGCACTTGTTTGTTCGCAATATCATGTAGTTGTCCCTAGGTGGTACCTTTCAGTGATTGAGACATGTGTATATATGTGTGACTGCTCCCACTTGTCCAGTTCAGGGCTGCAATGTTTGCAGGTGTCAGCATGTGTGCCTTGTGGTTCTCCTTGGCTTCTGCATTGTCCTGGGACTGTGGCAGGTATTCCGCAGGTTACGGGAGCTTTGACGTCATGGCCATGTACCGCATGCTGTGCAGTATGTCTGTCATTCACCAGGGTTGTAAACTGTCCTTGTGTGATTAGTCTGTGCACCTTAGTTCCTCCCAACATTACTGTGTTTGTCATGGGTGCATATGCCATGTCACCTATCCATATGAGCTTCACAGATGCACATTGGTGCAGTTCAGGGTGTGTGGTGTTGAGGGTGGACTGATGTAACTGGTTGCATGGATGGGCCCCTAGCTCCCATTTGTACATGAATGACGGGCCATGCTGAGTGATTTGTGTTTGTGTAGGTTTGATGTACATTTGTGGCATAGGACACATGTCTCGGTTTCACAGTTTGTACGACATCTACCTTTGTCATCACAGTGGATATGTCATGCATGCTTGTGTCACCCCAGTGTCTGGTACCTGGGGGTAGTGCTGTTGTGTGTCAGTCTCTTGCTGTGTTAGTTGCTGTTCATTCTAGCTTGTGTCACATGTGTCTGTTGTGCTCCTTCTCATCTCACAATGCCTGATTGCCCACTAAGGGGGGCCAATTGATGGTTTACTTTGTATGGCACCGTGTCCACATGTGTCTCACTGTGGTTCTGCCCCTCTCATGTGTTGTGTAGTTGCCTGGGGATACTGAGACACACACACACACATGTTGTGTCAGATGTGCAGTGTGAGGTTGCCTGTTTGTGTTTGTGCATCTGCACCAGTGCATTGGTATTGCAGTTGTGGGCCATTGTCTGGATGTTGTTTTTGTGATTTACCCTGCTGTCCCTGTGAGTCATATCACATCATTCTGCACATTCATCCTGGTTGTTAGGTGCCATTGCTGGCATAGAATGTGAGTTTGTGACCAGACACCTACAGTCTACACAGTTTGTTTTGATTTGTGTGTCTATTTTTGAGATGTGTGTATGCTTTGTGATGGTCACTTCTGCTTTTGTGTCATTGTACACTGTATGCATTGTCAGCCCCCATTGGTGGTGCTTGTCTTCACATGGCCAAGAGTATGGTAGGGTTTCACAGCACTGTTAGCCTCACCATATCTCTGTGGGTTTGGGACACAACCACTACTTTGGCCCAAAACCGTTTCATGTGTTGGGACCAGAAATCATACGTGATGTTTGGCATTTGCAGCTTTGTCCATGATGACACTTACCTTTTGGTCACTGTGATGAGGGGGTTTTGGACCCCATCACCACAATGCTCAACATCTGCTGCAGTTTGGAAGCACACACTTAACTTTTGTTCTACACAGTGAGGTGTTGTTATTTTTACATTGCCACAATGCTAGTGATGTTTGCCTTGTGTAGGTCACACATGTGATGGTAGTTACATTGCATGTTCGAAGTCATGATCACTGTTGTGGGCATTTGTCACAGACTACACACTGTTGTCATGATGTTAGGGGGATGTATTTTGCTGACATACCTAATGTTGGTGTATGATGGATGTGTGGCGCATCACCCATCCTATGGGTGGGGGTGGCAGAAGTGAGTGGCAACAGGTCCCCTATGGGTGGGGGTGGCAGTAGTGATGGGCAACAGAAGCCCTATGAGTGGGGGTGGCAGAAGTGATGGGCAACGGGTACCCTATGAGTGGGGGTGGCAGAAGTGATGGGCAACAGGTCCCCTATGGGTGGGGGTGGCAGGAGTGATGGGCAACAGGTCCCCTATGGGTAGGGGTGGCATTAGTGATGGGCAACATAAGCCCTAAGGGTGGGGGTGGGGGTGGCAGTAGTGATGGGCAACATCAGCCCTATGGGTGGGGGTGGCAGTAGTGCTGGGCAACAGGTCCCCTATGGGTGGGGGTGGCAGTGGTGATGGGCAACATAAGCCCTATGAGTGGGGGTGGCAGAAGTGATGAGCAACAGGTCCCCTATGAGTGGGGGTGGCAGGAGTGATGAGCAACAGGTCCCCTATGGGTGGGGGTGGTAGTTGTGCTGGCCATGCAACGCCTTTGGTGGCCAGTTGTTAGTGGGCAGGATATGGATCCCCTGTGTGTGTGTGACAATTTGCGGGTACGTGTCATTTGTTTGTGTAGTGTGTGTCTGACTTACCGTCTGCGCCGTCTGCGTCTGTTTCTGATCCGGTCATAGATGTAGAGTACTGGTATGACCTGCACGATGTGATTAATGATGTGTTCATCTCGTACACACTGCTTGTTGCTCCGTCTCATTCCAGTTGCAAGCTAGTCCGTCTCGTAGCCGTGGATTGAGTTCTGGTGCGAATCGAACCTGATGTGCTTCTTTTCCGGATGCTGTGACGTGCCGTACGTGGTGACCCGTCTGGCGTGTAGGAAGTACGCATCGTACTTGTCCGGGCGGAAACTGCTATGGATACTGCTTCCGGGAGACTCGGTTCGGCATTAGGAGTTACGGCTCGGACGGAGAATGGAGCTTCAATCACAGCCTACGTGTCGGTCGGAGTTTTGGCAGTTATGCACATTTTAGTTCATCAACAGGACGGACTGGCTCCGGGTACGGGTCGGTCGCAAGGCAAGGCTACGAACAGCTTTCGGAGAGCTGTCCGACCCGGATCAGAATCGACCCCTTAATTGGAAAATACACATGAACTATGGCTTGAAAAAAAGGCTGTGTCCTTGCACCATTCCTTTTCAATTTATATCTGGCAGAACTCACATCAGCACTTAACAAGTAAAACTCTCAATCCCAAAAGGTGGCAGGTTTTAACGCTTCAAACATGATGTATGCTGATGACGCTGTTTTGTTAAGACACACAAACGTGGGCCTCTGAGGGATAATAAACTCCACAGCGAAGCTCTCAGAAACACACAGGCTAGAAGTCAATCTCCAAAAAACAAAAACAATGTCTAGCAGAACAGAGAGGTTTCCATCACCAGTATACTATCTGAACATCAAAGTGCTGGAATCAGATCCAGAGTAGAAGTACCTGGGCATAATATTTGATGCAAGAGGGACATTTGCAGTGAGTAAATGTTCAATAGCAAAAAGGAGCAATACTCTGTTAGCTGCGTTCTACACATTAAGGAGCTCTCTAAATGGCCCGTCTCTTTAACTTCTGGGTGAGGTCATCACTGCAAAACTAGCACCCACCCTAACATAAGATTTGGAAGCCCTCAAGGGGGAGGGTAGTTGGAATCATTGAAAAATTGAAGATAGACATCCACCGATGAGTGTTCTAGTTGCTATGCCAAACATCCATTGCAAAACTAACGCTAGAATTCAGACTGTGCAGACAAGACGTGGCAAGCTTGGTTGCTTACTTGAAATGTGTTATAAAATGGAAAGAGCAAGAAAGGCACACTAAACACCATCCTATAAGGCAGTACCCAGTGCAGGTAAAACCTAAGCAAGTAAATTCATGATCTTAGCAATACAAAGGCTGCAGAGTGAACCACTATGAGTGCTTTATCTCAGCCAGGGGTCTTTTAACAAAGAGGTGAACTCAAGGGTTAAAAAGTCTTCAATGTTGATGGACAAGCATTTGCTTCCTAAAAGATCCCACTCACAGAGGGCGTTTGGTCCATATAGCCACCTAACACCACACAGCCATTTGAGGGAACCCTTTGACCTTAAAGCGAATCTGAAACTGAAGGGCTATAGATTGGGCTGCTTTATTATTTTACATAACTCCCTTTCTTGGAGTAGACCACCTATCGAGACTGCTTGTCGCCTGTGCAATTGCATGAGGAAGAACCATTTGCACATTTTATGCATATATCCAGCATTGATAGAAGAATGTAAACAGCTATTAAAATATCATTTTAAAAGAAATAGCCTCCATTCAAGGAGATGACTTAGTACTCAGTGAAAGATTTTTGAAATTCATTTCATTAGCCCAAAAAAACTGCTAACGATATAATCCTCGCTATTCCGGATTACCTAAAATTAAGCCTGGGCAAAGCACTACGCTACGCTTGCGTAGTTTGCGAAGTTTGTGCTACTTCGCACTACGCGGATTGCACGTAGCACAGTGCAAACACACGTCCTCATCGTCAAGTTGGCGACCGCGAGCAAGCAAAATGACACCCCGGCGAGACTTTTTCCTCGTTCGCGATCAGCAACATCAAGTTGGCGATCGCGAGCGTGGAAAATAAACCTCCCAGCGAGATTCTCAACGCGAGGAGGTCAGGTTTCTCATTGCGAGTGGTCACGTATGCTCGCGACCGCTCGCGATGAGAAACTACCAGTCCGCGTTGAGAAAGCTGCCGCTCGAGTAAAAATCGACTCGAGCGGCAGAAAACTACAGCTCGCACTGTGCAAGATGCCGTTTTCAATGATTGCACAGTGCCGGATGCTTGTCCGCACTGTGCAATCATTGAAAACAGCATCTTGCACAGTGCGAACAGGGTACTACGCAGTTCGCGAAGTGCTACACGTAGCTCGCTTAGTGCGAAGTGCACTTTGCGTAGCTACGCGTAGCGCTACTTCGTGAACTACGCCCAGGGTTACCTAAAATAGGACAGTGTTGTGGATATAGAATACAGTGGGGTGGAACTTTAAACCTCAACTTGGACATTGTTGTAATTGGTGAGGACTAAATGGCGAACTGTAGATGGGAATTGGCCCAACTCAACTTTCGAATGTTTAAAAGCGGTGCCTAAACAAGTGAGGGTGCATTTACTGTGTACAATCTAGCACTTTAAAAATGTAAGATCTCTTTTAAATTTTGAAAACATCTGCAATTCCATTTTTAGTATGTTTGGTTCCTACATTAGTGAGATGCACTTTATTTCACAATCAGCACATTAAAAACTTGAGAATCTTGTTTTTTTAATTGTTACAAAAACTTTTATTAATAGTGCCTTTGCTCAGGATTTATTTATAGGCTGTTCACATTATTTATGTGTTAAAACTTGATAAGCTCCTATTGGCATCTGGTGAACTGCATTATGTTGCTTTATGGTTTGATATATAGAAAAGATTCTCCCAGTTGACGGTGCTGTTGCAATGATCTTTTAACTGTAAAGGTTTTAATTAGGTGACTGTGGTCACCCCTGAGGAGCAGAAATCCCTTTTTATTGTAGGGGTGCATCATAATAAGGTGTAGAGCGCACCCTCATATAATCTTACAACTGTGAAAACGTGAGGTGTTACAATGTATAAACATAAGTCCATTACAACATGACGAGTTTGTGGTTATTGAAAAGTAACATGGAAAATTAACGTAGGAAATGGATATAACTAACAAAAATTTTAAATGAAGAATTAGTGTTGTGAAGTTAACGCCACTCATTTACTGATAGTGTTTAACACTGATGTTTCTATAATTTGGTAAATGTGTTAATTAAAACGCAATAAGGTAATGCCAATCTGTAATGCTTAAATTGAGACGTTCTTATGTTAGCTGAAATCATAAGCCTGAAATGCAAGTCCTTTACCACTCTTGCTTTAGAATTAATAGCTTGAATTTCATGTGCGCTGTGGAGTCTGTTCTTTCCCACGTTTTGTATTGCAGATGAAGAAGCATTCATTTTAGGCAGAATAATGTCTATGTTTTGAAGCTAGAAAAGGAGAGAAGAAGTTACAATCATGTGACTTGGGTCGATAAAGGAAGGACATTAGGATTCACATGGGAGAAGGCCTGGGAGCCAAGGACGAAATGTTGCCAAGGTTGCACATGACAGTGCTGTGGAAAAGTATGCTCAGGACTACCAGAGTAGATGGCATGTGCAAAGTGTACTATGGGAATTCTACCTGTGGATAATTGTTTGTTGGAATTAGGGAAAGAGCCCCACTTATTTCTTGCCTTCAGAGAGAGAGCATCTCAGAACAAGCTCTTACTTTGCGATTGTGGCTTCATGCTACTTAACTCATGGATGATGGAGAGACTTCTTAGGAAGACTCCACATACTGACACCTTTCTATTGAAAATGCTTAGGTAGGGATGTCACCATAGCGCTAGAATAGGGATGGATCCAATTCTTTTCACTCACCAACCCATAATGCAGAGAAATTGGAACTCTGTAATCTGCTTCTTGAATTAATAGTTTTATTTGTGCTGCATCATCTAAATTTGATGCTTAGATTTGGCTTCATGCTAATTCCTTTGTATTTCTATTCCCTCGTGTTGAGGTGCCTTTATGTCCAGTTATTTTTGGCTTTAAAATAAACTAATTAACCTTATGTAGTTGTCATTGGGTTATTATGAATCAAAGAGTATCATTGGCTAATTAACTGCTGATTAACTACTTTTCCAACCCTTTATGTTTTCATGCTGTGAAAAAGAACCATTGGAGTATGTCTCTAGATATGGTGTAGAACTAATGGGCATGGCCATTTCACACTATTCCCTCTGATGGACACGCCCGGCTGTAGATAGAATTTGATTCTCTATTTTAGAAGTGCAGAGCTAAGCTTTTTGTTTTTTTGCAGTTTTCCTACAAGCTTCTCAAGTCAAGTATGGCTTTTCCTCTCCTCCCTCTGTGCTATCGGGTATCCAGGGATTGAACCTGGTACAATGGCTGTCCTGTTCACCGGGTTCGCTACGTTCCGCCTCTGTCTTCCCTTCCTCTGCGCCCACTTCCCAACAGTCCTCGGCGTCTCCTCCCTTGCTTACATACAGACAACATCTGTCTGATGTCGCCATTCTACCTGCTCACACTCCAGGTTCTTCCTCCTCTGTAATACTGCTGTCTTCCCTGAACCACTGCGGTCCTTTTATGGTGTCAACTCACTCAGGAGGCCACATGATATCTCATGAGCCACAGGACCCTTGCAGCTCCCTTATCCTGTGTTGATTGTGCCGGCCATCTTGGAAGTCCCGGGCTCGGTAGCCGTCTGACTACACTGCCTTCCCATAGAAATAGGGCCATTCAGTGCTGTGGCAACGGGACAGGAAATCCAGAATATCCTGCAGCTTCCCAGGAACATAGAAGGCCTGAAACAAAAAAGGCTGTAAGCCCACAGAGCACCTATAGTTGGAATCTTTATGCAGCCCCAGCCAGGTGAGGGGGGCATGATCTGTCAAAAGAATAAATGTACGACTCATTAGGTAATACTGTAGGGCTTCCATAGCCCATTTGATGGCAAGACATTCCTACTCTATGGTACCATAATGTACTTTCCTGGATAACAATTTGTGGCAGTCATACAAGATTGGGCGCAAGTCACACTGCTGGTAGGGTTGCAATAAAACGGCACCCAAGCCGTGAACAGAGTCACCGGACTGAGGCACAAAAGTCTTGTCAACATTAGGACACATGAGAACAGGGGCTTGACATAATGCCAATTTCAATTGTTGGAAGTTATGCTCCTGAACCTCAGTCCATTGCACATCTTTACCTGTGTACTTCTGAGGTAGAAGGTCTGTAGTTTCAGAAAAAGATGGAACAAACCTGCAAAAGTATCCCACAAGTACCAAAAAGAGCCTAGCTTCTTTTTCGCTGTGGGTCGCTGAATCGTTTGAATGGCCTTGAGTTTATTAAGCTGTGGTCACATGACCCCTGCATGTTTGGTGAACCCTAAATACTCTATGTGTTCCGTGGCAAATGTGGCCTTCTTCAGATTCAAAGTGTGCCCCGCTTGATTCAGGGTATGGAAAACCTGTCCTAGGTGCTGCAGGTGTGTTCACCAGTTAGGATTATTTACCACCATATAGTCTACGTATGCCACTGCATAGGCCTGATGGGCTCTTAACAATATGCCCACAAGTCTCTGGAAGGTGGCAGGGGCCCCACAAAGGCCAAATGGCAGAACCTTGAAGTGATAAATCCCTGAATGGGTCGCAAAGGCTGTCTTCTCTCGTGCTTCAGGTATAAGGTGTATTTGCCAAGATCCCTTTGTGAGGTCAGTCATGGACATGACACCTGCTACTCCCTGCCTCGTTACCAGTTCATCTACCTGGGGCATTGAATAGTTAATGAACCATGATATGGCATTCGATTGGCAGAAGTTAATACAGAAACGAAGACTCCTGTCCCCTTTCGGTACCAACACCATGAGTGAACACCAAGCACTCTGGGAGGGTTCTAATTTGTGAGCTCTCAGCATGCCTTCTACTTCCTGTTCCACTGCCTGTCATCTCGCAGCTGATTTGTGGTATGGATTAAGATTAACCACACAGGTCCCCAGGTGATGTTGTGGAACACTAGGGACGTGCGTCCAGGAACACCCGAAATCATGGTCGAATAACGTAGCTAGCTGTTGTTTTTGCTGGTAGTTAAGGTATTCCCCATTTGAACTGATTGATCGTTGTTGTCAAAAAATGGTTGAATGGGAATATCTAGGGGTTACCGGTGTTCACGTAGCATACGGAGACTACCGGGTCCATTTGTGCGGAAGGTGGCTCCTCTCATGTTTTCAAAAGATATACATGATACATTTGTTCCACCCACCCTCTGTGTGGGATACCCTGTTAGTCACTGGGGTCTCTTATTCTTGTACATGATAAGGATCTTGTCAAGTGGCTAGGAGTTTCTTTTCAGGCATGCGTAGTAATAACTGAACCTTCTCTCCTACAGTAAACCTCATTAGCCTTCAGATTTTCCACACACAATACTATAGAAATTCAGCAATTATAGTTATAGTTATCTCAAGTACCTATAACTCTTGCTCTAAGGTAACTAGAACTCAAGCCCCTGCCATGCACAGTTTTCACACCAATATTTTCACTTCAGAAGTTGCAGCGATATTAGCAATGATGTCATAGAAGATTTGTGAGTAATGTAATATGTGGGTAAATTAGCAGTGCATGGCGAGGGCGCAATTTCTAGTTACCTTAGGGCACGTGATATAGTTACTTGTGATTATTACATATGTGCCTGTGTGGGTCTGTGAGTGGGTGTGTGAGTGATTCTCTGGGTGTGTGAGTGAGTGTGCGAATGCCTGTATGGATGTGTGAGTGAGTGTGTAGGTGCATAAGTGGATATGAGTGAGTGTTTGAGTGGGTCTGTGAGTGAGTGTCATTTTTTTATTGGGATTTGGATCTGTGGATCTGCCACAGATTCATATGTTGGGCAGCGCTGAGAACCAAGGTAAATCTGCTAATCTTAGCGCTCATGAAAAAAAATATTTGTTATCAATTTCTTGCTCATGAGGGGTCCCTCACAGACCCTTCCATCAGTCCCAATGGGGTCAGGATTTCTCCCCCGGGAACCATATCCTGATTGACAAAATGGCAGCTGCAACTTTTCTCTCAGGTTGTGGCCAATCACAGCATTGCTGCAAGCGCGTGGATGCACAGATCCACAATAGTGTATCTGCTACGCATCAGCATCTCTATATATAAATACGTATTTTTTCTTTAATAACTCTAAAACGTCTGAACAGATTTGCATCAAATTCCGAAAAGTACTTTCTGTACCAAGATCTAGATTTAGGCCAAATATGGTGTGCTTTCAGCAGTTCAGGCTGTAGTTGTGTCTAAAATACCTGTGGGAAAATGCATTGGGAAACGCGTTTTGGGACCCCACCTTTTTCTCGTCCCCACTTGATGAATCACCCCAAAACTTACCAGATAGCAGCTGAAGTGAGTGGTAAACTAGTTGTGTAAATTTAATGAAGATTCTTCAAACAGCACCAAAGTTATTAACAAAACAATAAACGCTTTTCTTGAGGAAACTAGGTCCTACCTATAACTACCTACTGGCTACTGCAAGTAGGTCATTTTATATATAAAGTTCCACATTCATCTCAAGGGAGGAAGCTGAGTAGACGTTTGGTTTGGGAAGGAGACAATACCTCCAGTACGCAAAGATTTTGGCGATTGCACAAGAGATCTGACCGACGTTTCCAGAGGAATCACCCATAACTGCCACACTCTGGGACCTCACGTCACTGGCTGGGGGCCGCAGACTGGTGTCCCATATATATAGGGTGTTAAGAGAGGGCCATTCCGCAGATCCATTCCCAGTACAGGCCAGATGGAATGGTCTACTGGAAGAGCCTTTGATGGATTCAGAATGGGGAAAGGTGCATGAGGGGGTAAAACAAATTAGCTCTAATGTGAGATTTAAGCTTACCCAATTCAACATTGTCCACCAAATACCACACACATTGCACAGAATTTATCCTGATCACTCCGCTCACTGTCCTAAATGTGGTTATAATGATGCCCAGTTTTTACCTATGATTTGGGAATTCCAAAATGAAAACTATTTTGGGAATCAATACTAGAACGTCTACAACAGGTGACAGGGTGGACGATGACATGCTCCATTAAGCAGGTGATTCTGGGACTTTTTCCCAGGCCCAAAGGAAAGAAGGTCACATGACGGTTCCAACAGCTGGGACTGGTATTGGCTAAAAGAAGGATCACAATTAGCTGGATGGGCTCGCTGCCCCAGACAGGGAAAAACTGGGCTAAAGACCTAGGGGAATGGGAAACAGCAGAGTTAATCCGATTGAGGCAGGTTCGCAGGGATGTAAAATTGGAAGACGATTAGAGGTCATGGCAGATCATGATATTAGAAATCCACAAAAGAGAGAACCCCCTCTCACAAGCAACGATAGGAACACAGATGTACGGAGGTGGGCCGGAGATGGGATCAGAGCCAGAGAATGATCCCGGATTGTGATCTACTAAAAGCCTAAGAGGGTGGTAATGACTATTTAGAGATACAAGGTGCAGGTAGATGCTTTGCAAAGTGACCTGGGGGGAGGGTGGCACATTTTAAAGTTGAATAGTTGTGAGTTGTTTTCGGAGATGGATCCTTATATCTGAAAATAGTGCGGGTGGTTAGTACTAGATACCAGTTGTAAATAGCTTCTTAACAGAGGGAATTATATTGTTGTCTCAAGAACTAACGAAAGTGTGCAAAATGTAACTGCTGTCACTACTGTATTGAGACACTGTATGGATGGAAACTTAATAAACATATAATTTAAAAAATTGTAAGAAAAGGTGCACATTCATTTGTCTTGTCACTACATATGGTGCCAAAATATGTGCTGTGGCCCACTCTTGTCCTCTAACCTTTAGGTCCTGGGTACTGTTCCGGTACACTTATACTAGAGACTGGAGTTAAGTATGCCAATTAAGGGTATATCAATTTCACCATGTTGAAAGAGGGAGCACAGGCACTTTACCACTGGTTAGGAGTTTACAGCCATCAAAAACAGTCAAGGCAAATATCTGGGGGTAAAGCCAGCAAGAGGTAGTCATTTCCAAAAGGTACGTAGGTAAATGTCGGAGCTACATAGTATTATTAGATAGTACTGTCTCCCATTACTTTTCATTTACTGAGGGTCTGGATTATTTCATAATCAGGTAGGTCCAAATAGTCTGGAAATCAAAGTAACTGCCTTCCCTACTGCATCTTTGAGTCTACTAGAACTGGTGGTGCAAGCCAGAGGACCGTTGATTCAGTCATTAATGTTGCATCTTATCCTAGGCCTTATAGCCGCCCAGGTTTCTCAGATTATCACTCACTTCCTTCTTTCCCACCTAAAACTCTACTAGGAGTATTTCTGAAGGCCTATCCTTTTCTCTATGTGTAACATGGCTCTCTCCTCGCTAACCCAGTCCACCACTACTTGCAGCCATAAAGCAATAGCAGGAGCATTAGGTGACTTCCAGTTTATAGCTGTCCCCCTTTGGGCTAGAAAAAACAAACACGTTCAACAAATCGGTAAAGGTGATTTTTGGTTGGCATCAAGCTGAAATCACACATTTCACCAGTGTTTAAATTAGTTTTTCAGTTATTTCTGTGAGTTTTCCAGCGAGAACACCGCTGCACCATAAAATAATCTGCCGTGTGCAAACCTGTACCAGAAGTTTGCATTTTCATCTTACATTGTGAGCATCACGCCAGAAACAATGAATATATTTTGACTACCCACTTCAGTGTTAAAGATATCCCATATAGAATATTGAGTTGGAGTAATGTAATCTGGTATTTCTGGGCACCATTGGTGTGCAATTCACTTTAAGTGTGCAGTCCATGTCTTCGAGGCTCTGTGGCCCTAGAATCATCTCTACCTTCACCCAGCCAGCACACTTTTGGTTCAGTCTATTAGAACTGTAAATAGATGTGAAACTGCTCATTACCCAATTCCTATCATGGTTAATAGATTCCATATTCCATGTGTCGGGGATTTTTTACTTTTGCTGCCCCAAAGCTCTTGTACCACTTTGGGTATTTAATGTGAGTTATGAACTGTCCCTTTGATACCTGATAACCCATTCTCATGTGTCATGTGCTTGAGAACCCTGTTGTAGAATTTTCTCATCTGTAGTCACTCCCATCGAGGTCCAGTATACTAAACTGTGGGACCCACTCTGTCCACCTATTCCATGGGGGCTCCAGATTGAGACAGTCGGAGAATGTGGGCCCCTGACAAATGTTTATGTCTGCCCTGTATTGTCTTCAATATTATCCCTTTCCAATCTATGTATCGGTGCCCTTAACTACCGTAATGTGATAGTTCCAAGCTATAGTGTGGATACATCTAGGGGCCTTCTGCTGCTCTGCACAAGCCCTACTGCAAATATGCTCGATGTGGGCCAATTTACCTGCATGCCCAATACTTTCCCTGAACTCTTCTATACCTTCTATAGATGGCCCTAACCCTGTCTGCATACCCTTCAATAAAGTTGGATATCATCTACTTAAAGGATAATAATGCCTAGCCTGTACCCTCATTGTTCCTGCTTTTTGCTTCCATACCACTGGGTAATGGTTCCTTTCCAATTGCAACCTTGAGGGGTACCTTGCTCTACTCTATATGACTCCTGTTGTACTGGGTTCTGTCTCTTCAGTACGCCTGGATGTTTTGCTTTTCTGATCACCCAGTTTTAAAACCTTTGATGGTGGGTGAGTCTCACTACTGATGTCTGACCCACTGTAATGACATAGCTAATTGGACTGCACGTGCTTACCAGCTTTTAAGGTAAGGCTGCTGCAATACAACAATAGTTAGGGGCACTCGGCTGGATACACATGACCACATTTGCACATGTGTGTGCACACGTCTGCGGGTTATGCGTCGGAGACTATTGTTGTGCCAGCCCTCTAACAGTGCACAGGTAACGCGGACTCTGCAGGATTAGGTATTCAACGGGGATAGACCTTATGAGGGAAGTATACAGGAGATGTCAGTGTGTTTTACTGTTTTTCCTGTAGTGGCACCCATTATACAATTGGGGGAGAGAACTGCCTAAGAGTGTAGTTTCATTCCCCCTTGGCCTACAAATACCATTGACGTCTTGAATTGGAGTGTAACCTGTACAGGAACTGTGCAGGTTTCCATATTTTCCTGGGGTCAGAGCCCAGGCCCTGTGTCATCCCGCAGTGCCCAGATATTTACATTTTCTTCATCAGCAGAAACAAAGCCTGCCCCACACAAAAGGAGCAATTAACAGTACTTCTACCAGCTCCTGAGGAAGAGAGGGGTAGGGTGGAAAGATCTCCATCAACCACTAAGCTGTCACACTGTACCGGGCATTGGCCTGCCCAAACTCACTGAACAAAGGAGAGTGCCCAGACAACTGGAGCCAACCCAGAGGGGGGCTGACTAAGAAATGTTAGCTTGCAAGTCCATGGTAGTGATGTCAGTGAGGGGTGGAGCTGAGACCCCAGGAGCTGTTGTGACTAGTACCTCCTGGATTACTCAATTTTGGATTGTCCCAACATGCTGTGCAGGAAAGTTGGGTCATGCGTGGAGAAATGATCTGGCATGCCAGGTTTGGCCAAGGGTGCATGTTTTCTGGAACCTTCCTCTTCCCTTTAAAAACGTTTGTACAAGGAAGAGATGCTCTCTTGCCTGTGGATTTCTACACACTTCACTGCTGGATCCTAGGACTGCCATGGAGACTGACATGGACCAGTGCGTCTCCCCAAGGGCCAGTGAGGCTGGCCCCCTAAAACCCCTTGGGAACAAGTTGGTGGAAAATCCTCAACTTTTCTGCACCCACCAGCAAAGAACCAAAGGAGAACTGCTGCAGGGGACCAGGAAAAACAGCTTTTTTAGGTCTACATCCCTTTGGAGTTGAGGAGGGTTGCTTCAACTGCCCTTGGTGGATAGAACTCACCACCAGGAGTAAAACGAGCCCAGGATCATCCAAATCGGCCCAACGGGGTATGAGTGGGACCGGGTACCCCACAATGGAAATCCACGGCATGAGTCCGCATGAAAAATGAAGAAAAAAATAACCCGCCTGGGCTCTTCCAAATGCCGCTAAAAAAATCTATTTCTCTGGTAATCTCACCGCATAATCACTTACATAATGACTTGCAGGCCACTTATCTCAAATACTTTTTTCCCCAAGCTACCCATGTATCTTTGCTTTACCAATTACGGGTCTGCTTTTGATCAGATAGATCGGGACAAGCTGTGGCGCAAGTTGAACGACTGGGAAATCCCATCTGCCCTTCTGAAACAGCTGGTCTTGCTGCATACAGACACGTGGGTACAAATTAAGGTAGGGTCTGGTATGCATCTCCCCAGATGCATTTAAACCACAAAAGGCCTGAAGCAGGGGTGCGTCATTGCCCCCACCCAGTTTCATCTTTTTATGGAAGACCAAAGTTAAACTGCTGCAACTGCCATGCTCTGAAGCTGGGGTGGTTGATATTATCAAATCTGTTTATCCCAATGACTTGGTGTTGATAGGCTCCAACACTTGCTTGATGTAACACAAATTTTCGCGGTCGAGAATGGCCTGATGATCAACTTAGAAAAAACAAAAACCCTGATACTAAATCAAGGGAAAAAGAGACCCATGTTGGTACTTAGCCAACCAACTTCTGGAGACAGTAGCAGAATATAAGTAATTGGGAGTGATAATAGACAACAATGGGCTATTCACTCCCTAGAAAGAAGCCCGGAGGAGACAAGGGAGTGCTCTAGCTCTCACATTAAAAAACCTGAAAAAGACAGTTGTGTGCCACAGTTCTACACCTTTATTCTGGGTAATTCAGGCAAAGCTTGTACCAACAGTAACCTGCAGGAGTGAGGCAATGCGGGCAGAGATGAGATCCTAGATGCAATGATGGCAGATGCATTCAGACTGATCTTAAGCCTCCCTAAGTACACTTCATCAGCAACGATACGGCTAGTTTGGCCTGCAGAAGCAGACGCAGGCCAGAAGGGGCACATATATAAAATGTTGGTATAACATAAAGAGAGCACAATTAAACACCCTCAATGCCCACCTTTGTATAGAGTTAACAACCAGAGACAACTCTCCCGCAAGAGCACACCTCAATGAGTCAATAAACAACTGGGCCTACAGGACCTATAGGAAATACCTGTAACTCATGCAAGCTTCAAAAACCTGGCAAAAAAGACCATCAAGCTGACCTCACTTTCAGAGGATAAAGTAACTCTGGCAGCCCTGCGGCTCTTTTGATATGGCCAAGGAGAATCGCCTCCCTGTTGGAAGCGAGCAGAGACAAAGGGCAAAAATAAATTGATAATGAAACATTTTTATTCTCATTTTATTTTTCGGCCTGCAGACTGGAACTGTGAGCCGAAGGTGGATCATGGCCACCAACACTGATGCTACAATTGCAGCACCAGGGAGGAGGTGGGAGCTGCCAAGTGCTCATGATGGTTTGGGCAGCCCTCTGGGGATGGCCAAACCATCATGCACTTGGCCTTTCTCCACCTAGCTGCTGTATACATCTTGGTGGAGAAACCAGTCTATGTCTGAGCACCGAACTGAGTGGTCAGACCAATCCCAGTGCTGCTCACATGCTGAGAATAATATTCCCAGCAAGTGAGCAGCATTGGGATTGGGAGCCTGTGCTGTGTCCAGCAGCTCCTGGACATCGGAGCTGCAAGGATCGGAGGAAAGCGGCGGCGGTTGGAGAAGGTAAGTGCATTTTTCTTTCTATATATTTCTTTTGTTTTGTTTGTTTTCCCTCCTCCCCCACCCCACCACTTCGCAATATGAGTGGCCACTCTTGCTGCTTTGTATTTCACAGTTACGTCACAACATCATCCCAACCCTACCTTCAAGCAGGGTTTACCAAAGCAGCCAAAGAGAAGTGTCTGCACTATCGTCTTGGTGCATTGCCCTCGTTATTCCATCTACTACTTTGGAAGCAACATCCAGCCATGACCAGCTGTTGGCTGTGCGAAGAAGAGAGTGTGAAGAACTGCTGAGTGAGCGGCAAGCAATGCTACGACCTCTCTTTAGTCAAAGAGGAATTCGATCATTCAGACATGCAGTCATGGCATGCTTTGCCCGGGAGGACTTGCAGCTAAATTGCCGCCTTGTGAGAGACCTAAATAGGGTGGAAGGAAAACTGGCAGCTAACATCAACATTGTGGGTGAGCAAGAGAACCAAGGCATGCCTGAAAAAGGAAAGATACGCTAAGGACTACCTCTGTCGCTCAGTGAAATTGCCTTGACTCCAGGAGCCGAGGATGGCCCCAGCTGCACTAAACTCCCCATTGTTTGTGTGGCACCTGCAGAGTACTCTTTTACCAATTTACTCACTGCTGGTAAGGGACTGGCAGACACTAGGGAAATGCACAACTGATGCACCTTTCAGTCTTGATTTTGATTTCTATTTATTTTCTCTGTTTACTTACCCTTGCTTCATTGCACACTCCGTCTAATGACTTCACCCTGCCTGGGAACAGCCAAGCACTCAAACATTACTGATGCACTACCATGCACTTTAAATTGCCAGTGCAATCTGGGGAACCTTTAAATCAATACTATATGCGTTGATAATTATGTTTTATGCACTCCACTATGAGCAACAGGTTTTACTAATCATGCAAGACATTGCAAAACAGTGTGAGGAACTGGGGACATGGCACCATTGCTGGTAAGGGACTGGCAGGAAGGCGAAATGCACAACTAACGCACTTGTTTCTCTACATAATGCTTTCTATTTGCTGACTCTGCTTACTTACCCTTGCATCTTAGCACACTCCAGCTAATGACTACACCTTGCCTGGGAACAGACAAGCACCTGAACATCACTTACATGCTATATCAGACTTTAAATTGTTAGTGAAATCTGGGGAAAATTTTATTCAAGTTTATACGGCAAGGCACACATGTTTATTGCACTTTACTGTGAGTAACTTGTTTAATTAATCACACAAGAAATTGATAGGAATTGGGGACATACATTACTTAAAACCTGTTTCGCTTATTGGGACGTCTGGTCGCGCTAGACTGGGACACAAAGTCAAAGTTTTGGGCCACCCGCGATGAGGCCCTGTGCGGCTACTGCTTGCCATAGTCCTCGGTCAAAGTTTTATTTTTGGCTTTAGAAACTTTTCCGGAGCTTTTTCTGCTGTAGTCCCTCGATGCTTTTCACCAGTCCAGGTTTCGTGAGGGTTCGCCGGCTTGCTTTCCAAGGAGCTTCAAGTCAAACTCAGAAAGTCAAACCTCCAGGCTGGGGAATCTTAGTGATGGTCCAGGTGAGCTCTGTTAGCTTGTAGCTTGTAGAGAGTCCACTCTTTATTCCTCTTGAAGCAAGTTTGGTCCACTGGGCTGTTGTTCCAGACTATGCAGCAGGCTCAGTCAGTCAGAGTACAGGGTCTGGTTGGTGCAAATGAAACTTTGAGCATGGAGTCAAGCAGAAGGGCAGTCCTTTCCAATGAGGGGCAGGGCAACACCCCAGAGCATGACCACTTCCTCCAAAGTGTGGCATAATGGTTTCACAGAGAGCACTATTCCTCCAAAACTCAATATGGCTGAAATGTCATCAGAGGAGCAAGAACTAGTTAAACCACCCTCCAGTATGGTTCATTTCCATAACTCTTCTCCCCCTGACATCTGCAAATTAATTCCTTAAGCCTGCCATCAGAGGGGATGTGGGTAGATGGACCTGGCCTTTTCTGCCTAACCCCTTCTTCCTTTGAAGATCATAGTTTACAACCCCTCCCCTCTGCTCTGGCATTCCTGTGTAGAAGTGCGTTCTCCTGCTAGATAGCCTTTCTCCCTTGGTGCCACTTATCACCTCATCAAAGCATCCGGGCTAATCATGTTAACTCTAACCAATCTGGGGAAACCACAGGAAGTTTTGGCTTACAGACAAGAAAGTCGTATACCTTTTTTTCTGTACATTTCAGGATAATTCCAACAATATCATATTGTTGGATTTATCAATACCATTCTCCAACATCCTCGAATAATATTTTTTGGTAATCCCTAGAGTTAGTTATGAGTTCATAAACTATTGCAATGTTAACCTATGTGGCAGCGGATCTACAATGGGGAAAATGAAATGTCAACTTTCTCCAACACCAGGGCTTATAAAACATCTTGTATAAGCACCCTGACTTCCCATCCCTGGGATACCAGGGGAGACCTTAGGTGTTCTAAATATTCAAACATAATGTAGATTCTCACTCCACAGCGCTCCTAGCACAAAAGTCCATTTTGGGAAGCACTTCACTACAATGAGGGAAGTGAAGTTTGCAATTACTCTTTCTCCAGGACTTATAAAGCATCTTTTGTAATGGTCCTCCTTATAAGTGCCTGACCTCCATCCATGGGGGCACCTAAAATGGCAACATAGTGTAGTTTATCAATTTATAAGGACCCCTACCACCAAAGCCGAGTTTGGGCACAATTTACATTTAAAAGCAGTCCTGTAACACATGGCTGCTTTTAAAATGACCTCAGGATCTCAGCAGTGCACA
Source organism: Triturus cristatus (assembly GCF_964204655.1). Taxonomy (NCBI): domain Eukaryota; kingdom Metazoa; phylum Chordata; class Amphibia; order Caudata; family Salamandridae; genus Triturus; species Triturus cristatus. Next base: position 122,664,802 of record NC_140590.1, on the reverse strand, counting down.
CATGCAAGTGCTGAAAGGTCTGCTGGCCTCTAAACTGCCATGCCTAATTATATACTAGGGACTTAAAGGTAATTTTAATCCCGCTGCTCAATTTAGTACTAGGAACCTATAGGATAGGTCATGTCAATCATAGGTTACCCTAACACATAGTGTACCCAAATGTGTGTGTGTGTATATGTTATCACTGTATTTTCATCATAGCACTGGACCTGGGCCTGGTTAAGATCTTGGTATCAAATGCCTAAGAATTACACAACCACAATTTTTAATTCTCATAAATGCTTTATTAGTTATTGATTCAGCATAATGATTGCACATATTGTATAGGTTCACTATAATGATCCATAATGCTTTGTTGATCACTGCAATAATGACAATGATTCCTGCTAAAGGTATCTTAATGTGGTTTATTATGAAACAACATGATTAAACTCACTTGGTATGTTTGGGCGACCGCTCTGGGAGGTCATCAGTGATTACAGAATGTCATCTATTTTATATTCTATCTGCCAATGTATATATTTGTAAATGATTGCATAGTATGTAGTAGTGTGTGTGTGTGTAATAAATGTACTTCTCCTTTTTCTCATGAAAAAGTACTGACTGGACAATGATTTATTCGATGTTATTATTGTGTGCCAATCATTGGTGATTACTAGCCCACACCATCAACCTTGAGTAGGCCTTAGACTGCTACACTTCGCTACTCTGTTAGCGTCAAGCACTACAATAAGGTGAGGACAATTGTGGACCTATTACTTGTGATGGCCACACAACCAATAGCCCAGTTTCCAACAACTTCGATTATATGTATTCCGTGCATACTCTTGTCATAGGATTGCCACTGGAATTATGCGATTGTGCGGCCACAAAAACATTTTGAATAATTATAGATTGGCTGTATTTGCTACACATGACTTCATCTGCCACATATTCTGCAGGTTTTAACCAAAAAAGATTTGTTTCTAGCTCAAATGGTTCAAACATTACTAAAAATGCAATTACATGTGTTGCTGCACAGTGGAAGGCAGTTTGCAAAGCTGGACTGGTCACCTTTCTGTTGCTTATTACTATGTTTGGGTGTTAAACTGGTACTAATGAGGTGCAACCAATGCCCAGAGAGTATTAGCAAGTTTAGAAATGAAAAAATAATGAAGTACTTCTATTACAAAATGTGCTTAACTATGCCGCATATTTTGCCTTAATATGCTGCATAATTTACTCCACCCTGCTGCAAAATTTGGCCCTCGCCTGTTGCATAATTCCATTTCATAGCTTCTTCTCTAAAATAGCGCATACAGGTATGTCTAGCTAATAGTATTGAAGGCTTTCTCAAAGTCTATCGACACTATCAATGATTGGAGGTCTGAAATGGGGACTGTCTCCAGAACATGAAAGAGCCGTCTACACATGGGTTGCAATTACGAATTGGTAGGTGTTTAGCGCATTTGATATTTATTGAATGTGCAAAATACCTCAATCTTTGTTAAGATTTCGGTAGGTCAAGCCTGCCAAAATTTAACGGGTCAAAAGCATACAATATTTACTGTATCGTCAGGGGCAGCAATGGGGGGGAGCATCGTCCCACTTGCTCGGACCCAGCAGCAAAAAAAAAAACAATAGTTCATTACCGTTTTATTTTTAAACGTGTGCAGGGAGGGGTGGGGCCGAGGCATGGGAGGGGTAAGAGGATTGCCATGTGCCTTCCCTAAATGCACATATGTGTTTGGCCGGCCGTCTCAGGCTGATCAAAAAACGTGCGCACGTAGGTTTCTCTAACCCGGCAGTATTGAACAGCCGGGTAACAGAAACCGCACAGACATCCTGACCTGAGCAGAGCGTCTTTCTAGCCTGCTCAGGCCAATCCCTGCGCTGCACATAGTCACAGTGTCTGCTGGGGCAAGGAAGTCCCAGCACTAAGATACGCGACTTGGCCAGCATTAGATAAGTTTAACTTTTTTTAAAATGATTTAAATTGTTATCATAGTCACCAAATCACCTAAATTTACTGTTCAAATTTCAGTCTGAAAATCCAAGTTCAAGCTACAGTGTATGTCCTCTTTCATCTGATTAGTGGCTGATTAGACTCCCCATTCAATGTTTTATTATTATATACTTGCGTTTATTTTTTAAAAATTTCTATGAATTCGTCAACTTTTATTTTTTGTTCCATGCAAGAAAATGAACACGTATTTTTAAACATTTATTTGTCCTGTCATGTACAATTTCGCAAGACCAATTTGCTTTAATTAAGTAGCCATTTACAGTGCATTATTTATTCATTTATTGTTAATTTGTAGTTCTTTGTAAAGTGCCCAAAGCCCCAACAGCGTGATGAGAAATAGTCAAACACTGCAATGGAGGTGCCATATAGTTGGACAAGGATGAACATCTGACATAGGAAAGGTGAAATATTAATTATGTCTAAAGTGATAGAAACAACCTTTGACTGATGACCTGAGGCGTCTGCCTGACAACTAGATATAAACGTCAAATGTTTCCATTCAGTGAAACTGCATAGCCACTGGAAGACCTAGGAGCTAGCATTTTAAAAGCCTAGTTTCCATGTTTGCCATTTTTATAGATGTATATAAACAAAGAAAATAATTTGTTTCTGTAAATAGGTGAAAAAAAATCTGCAAATATGGAAAACATTCAGTTAGTTCAGATGCATGATTATTGGAAAAACATGTCTTTTAAAAAACATCTATATAAAACGTTGGAAAGCAATCAGTTAGTTGAAATACTGATTTTCTACTTTACCCCTCATTCGCCTGAAGCCACACAGAAGTCATGCAGTCTACTGGAAGAAATAACTTGTACATGAAACTACTCCAACCCCATTATTGAATGTATTCATAATTGAATTTATTGCCTGTGCAATCTCATTGTCAATCATGCACAGGGAGAGGGTCCCCTGCCCATTCTCGAATGTTGCTAGGATTTAATGGCACGTACCTCACTGGTAGGGTTGTTTAGCACTCTGGTACATGTTGTAAGCATGTACTGTTTTGCCTTTTCTTGTTGTGTCAATCAGAGTTGTTTTCTGGCAGAAGACTTTAAGGTTTCTCTTTTGGACTATGTGATCCTGAGTTCTATGAAGTGAACTAAAAATATTGAGAATCAGCTGATGTCTCACCTTCGTCGATCACAGAAGCGAGAAAGATGGCAGAGGTGAGGAACACACGCATGGTTTTGGAGGAATGATGGAGCTGGGCAGTGTAGAAGATCAGGGTCTGAGCAGTTCTTCAGTCCTTCTCCACATCTGATTGTCTGGCCATTGTATTTATTCAGTTTCAGTGGATGGAGGGGAGGTCCTGCCTCAGCTCTGATGTGGCGGTCTCATTATTTTCCGCTGGTCAGTGATTGGGCGAGTCTCTAAACCATCACTCCACCCAATACATTATTAAAAGAACAGGCTGTCCTGAAGCAATGCACTTCTCTCTATCAGCAGCTTCATGGGGTAATGTATTATGTACACGGACACACCCTTTCATAGAATTAGGTTTGGGCATCTTGCCTTTGGTCACCTTCCAATGCAGTCTCCGAGCAGCTCAGACAGGCCCCTCGGTCTATCCAGTATTTTTTAGACCATAGAAGGTGACACTTCTTCTGGTGAGATGAGTACTAAAAATGGCTAAAGCCAAGTGATAGTTGCTGTTTCTAGGGGGCCGTTCCAGTAATATGCTTGACTACACTTTGAATTTTCTAGGAACTTAGCACTTCTTATCAAGGCAGAAACTAAAGTGACTGATGTCACACATGATAGCTCAAGAAGATTAGGATGTTATTTGCACTGCGCAAACTAGGCACAGTCGCCTGTCCTTGCTGCACTTACTCGGATGGACAGTATTTTCGAAAGGAGGGTTAGAGTCATCTATTTGAAAATTTCAATCACAGTTGTAGGAAACTGGGTTACTAGTCGAGTGGTCAACCACAATTCTTTTCAAGGTGAAAAACAAGAAAACCCCAAATTAACATGTGCTTAACCATCTGGTAGCTTGCCACAGAGCAGTCAGGCCTAACTTAGAGGCAATGTGTACAATAGTAATGAAATAAAAAAATAACACAAGAATAATCCTACACCATTTTAGAAACATACAGTAAAATGTAATAAATTATCTCCAAAACAGCATGAATTCAATTGTTAGAACTAGAGATATGCAATTGTAAAGATTTAGGTAAAAATAGGGCTGAAAAGAACAAATCGCCAACTGTGGTTATCTGGTCACACTGAACTGAGACAAACTCACAAGTCGGATATAGGGACCAGGGTACGCCTGCGGAACAAAGGGGCTCATTACGATGGCTGGCCAGCGGTGGTGATCGTTATGCCCTCGTAATTAGAATTACCCGGCGCCATATTAGGATGGCGGTGGGTATCGCGGCGGACGCAAAGTCCGTCTGTCGCTTTTCTTGCCTTCCGGTTGGAGCTGAGCCACTAATATGGTGGCGGTGCCTAGCAGGCACCGTCTGCCATATTAAGATGTGGGTGTTGTGGAGGCCTTTCCATGGTACGATGCAGCCATGGAAAGGCTGGCGGGGGTTGGCTTTGGGGGAACGTTGCGGGCCCCCTCAGTGGGGGGTGTAGGGGGTGTACTGGGGGTACCCATGTTACCCCCCTGCAGTTCCCTGCACCAAGTGGCTGGCACTGCGTGGTGCCTGTCACTTGGTGCAGGAAAATGCGGTGCATGCTCTTTTACCATTGCAGACGGTGCTGCAGCCAGCAGCACTGTCCTCAATGGTAAAAGGCCAGGATGTGCCCGCCAGTATGGTGGGCACATCCTAATTCCACTGGTGGGACCGCCGCATGTTAGGTGGGTGGTCCCATCACCATTATGGAGGCGGGCGGACTGATGTCCGCCCGCTATCATAATGAGCCCTAAAGTACCTTAAATTCAGGTTATGGAGTGTTACGAGGTCCTGCGTCGAGGATGCATTGCACATTAGTGGTTCAGGGCTGAGATGCGTGGTCCTGCTTTGAGAATGCATTGCGCAACAGCAGGTCTGAGCAGCTGTGGAGCAATGATATAAGGTGCCACGCTGCAGCTGTTCCATGGAGCTGCGATGCAAAATCCTACATCACGGATGCATCAAGCAGAAGCATTTCCAATGAGATGTGGGGTCCTACATTAAGGATGCAGCAGTCCTGTGAGAAACTAGTGCTTTTTGCAGTGCCCCCCTACTTTGTGGGCCACATTTAGACTATTGGATGCTGGTATTCTGACTATGATTGTTCCCTGGGCTTTGCTAACCAGACCCAGGGCCTGTGCTCTGATTAAAAATACAACATAATTAGGTATAATTAGAATTGGTACTGACAACCTCCCTTTAAGTCCCTAGTATATGGTAGGGCATGTAGATTTAGAGGCCCAGTAGATTTAATGTACTTAAGTGTGCACCGCTGTGTTGCCTGCTGTCATTTTAAAAGCAGCCCTGCTTTGCAGTCTGCTTTTAAAATATATTTATATGCAACTTTGACTTTGAATTAAAGGTATATTCATCATCTAAAACTACCCCAAATCCGGTCCTAGGATGCTTTTCTCCAGTCCAGGGAGGACATGGCCTGGCAGTTCGGGCTGAACTGTACTCATGAGGCACAGGGTCAAGACTGATTTGCATATGGCTGGGTTCAAACTGGAACGGCATGGTGAGCAAAAAAACAATGGATTTAGGCCCAGATCTCTGTACTGGGGTGAATGTATGACATTGTTCTGCATTCTGTCCATCAACTGTTGTTTTTGCATTTGTCATTTAGGAGTTGCCAGCTGTCATTGCCGCAACCCCTGGCATGCTGCTTGTGACCCTTGGGACTACCTTTGTGACCCCTGGCATCAACAGCTGCAAAATCAGTGCCAGGAACAGAAGCAGCTCATCCTTATGGACGTCTGTGGGAGCTTCACTCTCCTTGTATTTTGTCAAATTTTTGTTATACTAATAGTGAATAAAATTACATTAATCACTATTTGTTTAGTAAAAAATGAAGTACAAATAGCTGGAACGACTCTCCCTGGCAACTGAGGTAAGTAAAAAAATGCTTTTAAACGTATGTATGGTGTGTGCAAGCTTGCAGTTTTGAGTGTGTTTATATAAGAGAGAGTGTATGTGTATGTGTGTGTGTGTTTGTCATTTTATGCAAAATAGGCAATAAAGTCCCAAGAGCCCTGCTGGATCCCTCTATTGGCCGATTACTATTTAATGGTCGTAGGTTGAGCCGACATAATTAGTGTACATACAACCGTGCACCAGAACTAATTTTAAAGGCAGCAATATGCTGTTTTTGCATTTCGTTGACCTTGTTGCCCATGGTTAAATACCATTGCATCTGGATATAGGTACTGACCCTGGAATAGGTGGATGAGGCTATAAATTATCCAGAATATTTAAGTGCAGCATGCCTTTTATAAAATCACTTCTTATCTTAATACTATATATTCTGTAAAAAACCATTCCATTTAATCGTATATTGGAAAAGTCCATTGGAAAAAAAGAAAACCCTCATTATAGTTGTGCATGTTGCATTTCATTGACCTTATTGCCCATGGTTCAATCCCATTGCACCTAGAGTTAGGGACTGATCCTGGGAGAGGTGGACAGAATATGATTTATCAAAAAGATTAAAGTGCAGCATGCCTTTTAAAAAATAATTTCTCGTCTTAATACTATATGTTGGTTAAAAAAATCTTTCAATTTAATCATGTATCGGAAAATCCCCTCAGAAAAAAAGAAAACACTTGTTATATTTGTGCTTCGTATGGTCGACTAGCATCCCTGCCAGCGGGCATTACTCTTCGCACTTTACAATTTTCCCCTCAGCTACGGACATGTATTTTTTACATTTCCCAGAAAAGATTTGGTCCTCTCCCTGAAGAGCAGCTATGACTGCTTGTCGACATGTACCTATAGTGTTCTGGTTAAAATACTGTCATAACAAACTTTTTCTTTCATCCACTAGGGCTGGGCAGCAGCAGGCAATATGACAGATGTCTTCTCTACAAAAATTACAAAGACAGCATTACATTTCTATGCTCAGCCTTTTCCAAGCTGGTAAATTACAGTGAAATTGGAAGTTACCAATCCGGAGTCGCAAAAGCTTTAGTTTTGCATTTAATCCATTCAGGCCACCCAGATAACTCTGAGGTTTTAATGGGCCATACGTAGCAGTAACCATCCATGCGTGGGCTCTTTTTGCTAACAACTCTCCATCCATCAAAGCTGAGACCTTTATGCTGAAGATTGTGAAAGGGTAAGAGGCTACAATTCCTCTGCTTTAAAAGTTGAAACAGACAGTTTTAAAATATTTGTCTGCTTCAGTATTTCTGGAATCACTTATAGCCTCCCATGGTGTTGTACTAATGTGGATTTTGTTTCATTATTTAATTTATAACAAAATTTCAAGTATGCTCCAAGGCTACTAATATTTTGTATCCTAAGGCCAATTTTTAATCAATTTTGGGCTGGCGATGCCTGTCAAGGTAGATTAAAAAGGCAAAGAAATGTTCCTACCATGAGGTTATCTATGGTTTTATCAGCTTTCTCTCTTAGAATCTCCATACTGTATGTCAAGAAATGAGCATGTTTAGCTGCCATTACTTGCAAAAGTGGCTTAAGGGACAAGCCTTTCAAAGTGTTCCGTAGTGAGGCAAACACAACAACTAGTGAATTGTTCCATCTCGCAATTGCAGCACACTGATTCTTAAATGAATCTCTAGAGTCAAATATCACCCCCAAATATCTGTACTCCGATACTGATTCTAACATTGTCCATTCTATACAAAATGTTGGGTGAGAAACTATTCCCCATGAAACTAGCAACGTTTTAGTTTTGCTTAAGTTGACTTTCAACCCATGATCAGTAGCATGCTGTACAGTTTTATTAATTAAACGCTGAATCCCCACCTTTGTATAGCTAGTCAAGACAATATCGTCAGCATAACGTAGATGGGAATCATTCAAATCAGCCACAGTCGGGGAGTGTTAATTCTGTTCAAAGCAGGGATACTATCAGCACGGCCCAAATTAAACAGAATGGGAGTGTTGGACTTGGCCCTTTTTGTAGGGTCATCCCTGCAATTTTTACCTTCCTCCTGTATTTTTTCTGACCTGTTGTTGGCTGTTCTATGACTCTGGGCACTTTACCACTGCTGATCAGTGCTAAAGTGCATATGCTCTCCCTACTGTAAAATGTATATGTTGGTTGGATTCCATGATTGGCTTATTTGGTTTACTGTCAGACCCCAGTAAAGTGCACCAGGAGTGCCCAGGGCTTGTAAATACAAATGCTGCTGGTGGGCTTGCAGCACTGGTTGTGCCATCCACAGAAGCGGCCTAGTAAAACGTGTCTAAGGTCTGCCATTGCAGAACCTGCGTGCAGTCTGGTACTGTCATGCTGACTGGGCAAGTGCACCCACTTCCCAGTCCCTAAACCTTCCCTTAACTTCATATTAGTCACCCCTATGGTAGGCCCAAGGGCAGGGTGCATTGTAAGCATAAAGTAGGACAAAGCCCTGATGTGTGTGGCATGTCCTAACAGTGAATTACAGCCATTTTCGTTTTTCACTATTGCAAGGCTACCTGTTCCCATAGGCCAGAATGGGCTGTTAGAATTGTTACATCCTATGATCCTAACAGACCCAGGGAACATGGTAAAAAATCGAGTTTAGTATGCCTGAACTCAGAATAATAAAATACATCTTTTAGTAAAGTTTATTTTAATATTCTGTGTTTGCAAATACCACTTTTAGAAAGTTGGTATTTGCTTGCCTAACCATTTCAGCCCGCCTCTGCTATGATGTGTATCTGCCTGTCTGGTTTGTGTGCGTGAAAGGGCTGGGGAAACCCAGAGGGGCAGGGCTAGGTAGCCTGGTGGTGAATAGAGAGATTGACATCCAGATTGGTGGGAGGAGTGCACCTGGACTCAGAATAGGGCTGTGCTCTGCCACCACAATGCTGGCTCCACCTCCTGTGGAGTGGCTGTTGTCTCTGCCCTGCACCCTGAATAGAAAGTCAGAGTCATGTCAGCAAAGTGCTCAAGAACTGGTTTGGACTGGGCAAAGGCCCTTCTACCCCAGAGGACCAGAGGAACAAAGGAATTAGGGGTATAAGTATTGGGACCCTGCTCTCAAGAAATTAGATCCTGCTTGACAAGAAGAACCTCTGCCTGAGGAGAAGGAACCGGGAAAGCTGTTAGGAGGAGTACTGTCCCTGACCTGGGGGATTGGCCTGCAGTGGTTGCCTTGCTGCTGAAAGGAGAGGAGAAAGACTACAAATACTTTATTTCAACTTGTGCTTAAAAGATCTCCAAGGGCTTGTGCTGAGCTTGCCCCCTGGACGAAGTCCCAGGACCAGTGGACTTCACCCCCAGCTCCCCAAAGTTCTTTGGAAGTGCCTGCTGCTGTTGTTGGGCCTTCTGAGGGACTGCGTGTTGCAAGGAGCTGGAAGCGCGACTTAAGAAGGAGAAGCGTGCCACAGTCTGAACTGCTGTCGTCGCATCATGTAAAGGGTGTCGCCGCTGCAGCATCGCATCGAGCGGAAGCATCTCGCAAACGTCGGAGAAGAATGCCGCTGCCAAGGCCGCTGTCGTCGCTTCGCGTAAAGGGTGACGCCGCTGCAGCTGACGCATCGAGTCGAGTCTTCTCGCAACATCGGAGAAGCGTAACGCATCTGGAAGATCTTCACGTCTTTGTTTCTTTGCACCAAAAACTATCAATCAATCAATCAATCAATCAATCAACCAATCAATCATCGCATTTATATAGCGCGCTACTCACCCAGAGGGTCTCAAGGCGCTGGGGGAAGGGGGTCCGCTACTGCTCGAACAGCCAGGTCTTGAGTTGCTTCCTGAAGGCGAGGTGGTCCTGGGTCAGGCGGAGTTGGGTGGGGAGGAAGTTCCATGTCTTGGCGGCGAGGTAGGAGAAGGACCGTCCCCCTGTGGTGGCTCTTCGGATGCAGGGGACGGCGGCGAGGGCGTGGCTGGTCGATCGAAGCTGGCGTTTGGGAGCGTAGAAGTTGAGGCGGCTGTTGAGGTATCCTGGGCCTTGGTTGTGTAGGGCTTTGTGTGCGTGGGTGAGGAGACAGAAGGTGATTCTCTTGTTGACCGGGAGCCAGTGCAGGTCTCTCAGGTGTCCGGAGATGTGGCTGCGACGGGGGATGTCCAGGATGAGTCGTGCTGAGGCGTTCTGGATCTGCTGGAGTCTCTTCTGGAGTTTGGCTGTGGTTCCGGCGTAGAGGGAGTTGCCGTAGTCCAGACGGCTGGTGACGAGGACCTGGGTGACCGTCTTCCTGGTCTCGGTGGGGATCCACCGGAAGATCTTACGTAGCATGCGCAGGATGTTGAAGCACGACGAGGAGACGACGTTGACTTGTCTGGTCATGGAGAGGGAGGAGTCCAGGATGAAGCCCAGGTTGCGTGCGTGGTCTGTTGGTTTGGGTGCGCTGCCTAGGGCGGGGGGCCACCAGGAGTCGTCCCAAGCGGCGGGTGAGGATCCCAGGATGAGGACTTCCGTCTTGTCCGAGTTCAATTTCAGGCGGCTGTTCTTCATCCATTCGGCTACCTCTTTCATCCCTTCGTGAAGGTTGGCTCTGGTGGTGGCGGGGTCGTTGGTGAGGGAGAGGATCAGCTGGGTGTCGTCGGCGTATGAGATGATGTTGAGGTTGTGCTGGCGTGCGATGTCTGCGAGGGGGCTCATGTAGACGTTGAAGAGGGTTGGACTGAGCGAGGAGCCTTGAGGGACGCCGCAGATGACTTCAGTGGCTTCAGATCTGAACGGAGGGAGACGGACTCTCTGTGTCCTTCCAGCGAGGAAGGAGATGATCCACTCCAGTGCCTTCTCCTGGACTCCGACGTTGCTGAGGCGTTGTACTAGGGTACGGTGGCAGACAGTGTCGAAGGCCGCGGAGAGGTCGAGGAGGATGAGGGCCGCTGTTTCTCCGTTGTCGAGCAGCGCTCGGATGTCATCGGTGGCTGCGATCAGGGCGGTCTCGGTGCTGTGGTTGGCCCGGAAGCCAGACTGCGAGGGGTCGAGGGATCCGTTCGTCTCGAGGAAGGCGGCCAGCTGCTTGTTGACGATCTTCTCGATGACTTTTGCAGGAAACGGGAGCAGCGAGATGGGGCGGTAGTTCTTGAGGTCGGTCGGGTCGGCCGATGGCTTCTTGAGTAGGGCGCTGAGTTCGGCGTGCTTCCAGCTCTCCGGGAAGGTGGCGGTGTCGAAGGAGGTGTTGATGATGTCCCGCAGGTGGGGTGCGATGACAGCGTCGGCTTTGTTGAAGACGTGGTGAGGGCAGGGGTCGGTCGGAGATCCGGAGTGGATGGAGTTCATCGTGCGGACGGTGTCTTCGGTGCTGATCGGAGTCCAGGCGCGGAGGGTGGTGGTGGGGGGCGGTGGTTCGGTCGTGGTGTTCGTCGGTTGAGTGCTGAAGCTGTTGTGTATGTCCGCGATCTTGTTGTGGAAGTAGGAGGCGAGGGAGTTGCAGAGGTCTTGCGAAGGGGTGATGTCGTTGTTTCCGGCGTTGGGGTTGGAGAGGTCTTTAACGATGTTGAAGAGTTCCTTGCTGTTGTGTGCGTTGTTGTCCAGTCGTTCCTTGAATGCAGTTTTCTTGGTGGCGTGGATCAGTTGGTGGTGTTTTCGGGTGGCGAACTTGAGGGCAGTCATGTTGTCCGGTGTTGGGTCTCTGCGCCAGGTTCTCTCGAGGGCTCGGCAGTTCTTCTTGGAGCTCTTGAGTTCGTCGGTGAACCATGGGGCTTTCTTGCTGCCGGGTCTGCTAGGCGAGGTCCTCAGGGGGGCGAGCTCGTCTGCACAGTCGCTGACCCACTTCGTGAGGTTGGTGGCCGCCTGGCTAGGGTTCGTTGTGCTGGTGGGAGGGTTCATGTTCAGGGAGGTCGTGAGCTGGTCAGCTGTGATCTTGTTCCAGCTCCTGCGTGCAACCTGTTGCTGGTGGTGGTGGGTCGTGGTCCTTCCGAAGCTGAATTGGACGCAGCTGTGGTCCGTCCAGTGGAGTCCGGTGGTGTGGCTGAAGACGATGTCCTTGCTGGATGAGAAGACGGGGTCGAGTGTGTGTCCGGCGTAGTGGGTGGGGGTGGTCACCAGCTGCTTGAGTCCCAGGTTGGCGAGGTTGTCCAGCAGGGTGGTGGTGTTGCGGTCGTTGTTGTTCTCCAGGTGGAAGTTGAGGTCCCCTAGGAGGATGTAGTCAGCGGAGCAGAGGGCGTGCGGGCTGATGAAGTCGGCGATGTCTTCGCTGAATTGTGTGCGTTGTCCCGGGGGTCTGTAGATGAGGGTGCCTCTGAGGGTGGTCTTGGGGTTGATGTGGACCTGAAAGTGCAGGTGCTCAGCGGTTGCGAGGGTGTCGTCGGTGTTGGTCGTGATGCGGATGGTGTTCCTGTGGACGATGGCGATGCCTCCTCCGGTGTGGTTGATGCGGTCCTTTCGGATGATCTTGTTGCCGTCTGGGATGGCGATGGCGATGTCGGGCGCTGAAGAGGCGTTCATCCAGGTTTCCGTGAGGAAGGCGACGTCTGGTGAAGTAGTGTCGAGCAGGTTCCAGAGCTCGACGGCGTGTCTGTGGACGGAGCGGGTGTTGAGCAGGATGCACTTTAGGTGGCTGCTGCTGTTGCTCGTCGAGGTCTTGAGCACTGCTGGAGTGGTGCAGGTCCGTATGCAGGTGAACTTGCAGGCGTTGCAGCAGAAGGGCCCGTGGGTGCGTCTCGCGGTGGCTCGGTAGCAGCCCGGGATTCTTCCGGCGTTGAGTGCGTAGAGTTAGGTGGCGTCGTAGGTCCGGCGGGTGGGCTGGGGTCTGCCGGGGCCAGGGGTCCTGGCACTGGGCGCGGTCCAGGCGCGGATGGGCGCAGACTGGCTTACCTTTGGCGCACCTTCGGTGCTCAGTCGGTGCTCCCGCTGCGCGCGTCCGCTGCGCGGTCGCTGCGCGGTCGCTGAGGGGGCGACATAAGAAGGGATCCGGGAGGGCGGGTCACCTGGGAGGTGGGGTTGCGTCCACCAATCGTCTGGCGAGGGGGCGGGCCGCAGGCAGGAAGCGGCGGGAAACGTGATCAGGCTGAGCGGGCGGCCCTGCGGCGGCTGGGGCGCTGCTATCGGCGGCGGTGAAGATCACACTCAGCAAGGAGCTCTGGAGCAGGAGCGTAGAGGAGCGAGGGGGCAACCAGGCCAGAGGCGCATCAGCATCGTTGCAACACTTTTGTTGCCCTGCTTGTCGCAGGTACATTGACTTAAAGTGTCGCATTTAAGAACTTAAGAGAACTAAGCAAACTTCTACCATCTAAAGTAACAGTATTGTGTATTTTTGTTGTTTAATGGTCTTGTGGTAACTCTATATAAAGAATCCTTATTTTTAATATAAAAACCTGTGTGGTGTCTATTTGTAGTGTTGTCACTTGGTTACTGTATGTGTTCACACATGCTTAACCTATAACGCTCTGAGATAAGCCTTGTCTGCTCGCGCCAAGCTACCTAGAGGGTGAGCAGGGGTTATTTTAGGAGTGTAACCCCTTACCCTGACTAGAGGAAAGGTTCCCTGCTTGTCCCAAGTACCTACCTGTGCCAACCAGAGAACCCGGATTCTAACAGGGAGCCAGTACACAGCCTTGGTTTAAACCGTTCCTTTTTAGACTGTTGAAATGCAGCCTAGTCTGAATGTCGTCCAGGTATTTGTATACAGAAGTTGGACTGCTCTGAGAAGGAAGGAAGAAATTCCCCAGTCCATCAGCTTTACCCATAGAATATTTCTCTGTACAGCATAGAATGCTGAACAAAAGTTAACATAACACACATTAAGGTTAACTGAGCGATGTCTTGCTCTGTTGTTAGAGCCAGCATCTAGATGCTGGTGGATGTGCTAGTTCCTTTTATAAAACCAGTCTGGTTTTTCAGCAGCAGAGCACTGGATTCCACCCATGCCGTAAGACGTTTAGGAGGCATTTAGCAAAAAACTGAGCCGCACAGTCCATTAAGGTTATCAACCTATAGTTGGAGGGTAGAAAGGTTTGACCTGGTTTGTGTATAGGGGCCAATATTGATCCCCTCTAGCTATCAGGTATTTCATGAGTGAGGAGGATGTGATTGAATACGGTGACCAACTTATCTACCCAGAATTGTGGGTTCTGTTTGTAGAGTGCTTGTGGGAGACCATTCGGTCCCGGGACCCCATCTCGACAGCTTTTACTGATGACTAGTTCCACCCTGCAGATGGGAATTCTTTAAACTGCACTTCCCCAACCATTTCTTGGGTACCAACTTTTAGGGGTATCCTTATTGCGGCTTTACCCCGTACATTTCTTCCAGAAATATTTGATGATGGAAAGTGAGTTTTCCAGCTGGTAGGTTGATTCACTAATTTCCAGAATCTTTATGAATAGAAGCTAGGATTTAGCATCAATACTGCTCTGCTTCTGTTTTTGCTAGGATCCATTCACCTTTTTCATTTAGCGTTCTTAGGCTCATATTCTCAAGAAGCTATCGCTGAGTTATCGGCACTTTATCGCTGCCAAAATCGCAGTAAATTTAACACCCCATTCACAAGCCGGTGCTAACAGCCCATATCACCAGTTTTCCAGAGATAGCATCCTAAAAATACATCGCCACGAATGACATTTGCCGCAATCGCTAATGAGATGCAGAGTAGGCGTTCCCGAGCAAAAAGCCGCAACAACACCACTCCACAACATTCTCAACGACCAGCTAGATCAGTGATAAGATCGCAAAACAGGCGATAAGGCACGTTAGCAGCAGGAAACTACCACCTGCTCTGACCTGGTGTAAAGTCGGTCAACAACCGGCAGCAGCCAAGGGAGCACAGCCCATAGCCAAACATGAAGAACAACAGATGCCCCCGAGCAACTGAACATGCAGCCGGAGCCCCAATAGGGCAACGAAACCCACCACCACCACCCCCAAGACCCCACCACCGCCCCCCCTCCCTTATGACAAAGAGAATGCACATAAACACCACGAAACAATGAACCAAACAAATCGCCTGAAGTCGCACATTAACAACACCTAACATACAGGTGCGGCCAAAAATAGGAAATCATACATTCAAATCATATAATCCAAATAAAAACTTTATTACAGATTAAACAAAAAACAACAATCTTAAAGAGGCACGGCGGATCTTCTTTGGGCATTCTGTAGGTCACAGCCTACAAGACAGAAATACAGATAAGAAGGTGTGTCATGCACCCATCAAAGTACAGAGATAGCGAAAGAGAGAGAGAGAGAGAGGGAGGGAGGGGGAGAGAGAAAGAGAGGGAGAGAGAAAGAGAGGGAAAGAGAGAGAGAGGGAGAGAAAGAAAGGGGAGAGAAAGAGAGAGCGAGAAAGAGAGGGGGAGAAAGAGAGGGAGAGAGAAAGAGTGGGAGAGAGAAAGAGAAGGAGAGAAAGAGAGAGAGAGAAAGAGAGGAAGAGAGAAAGAGAGGAAGAGAGAGTTCCGACACTGCAGACCCAGGCCTCACTGCTCACCTGCAGCCACTGGTGTGTCTCCAACAACTTGCCAGTACACACTGCAGTCCCCTGGGTCCCTCATCTGAAACAGTTGCCCAAGACATGAATGGCAGGTCCACACAGTAGCACACGCCATCCACGCTTGCCCGCCCCTGTGCACACAGGAAGCTGCACCCCAGCCCCTCCCACCGCCCGCGGTGATTGCCCGCCCCAGCGCAACCAGGCCTCACTGCTCAACTTCCGCCACCGGTGTGTCTCCAAGAGGGTCCACCACGTGCCGCTGGGAGCCCCAAGCCAGGGGCCCGCTACTGGGGCAGCCTCCACATCATGCAGTCCTGCACCGTGGGCCACCAGGTCACACACTTGATTCTGGGTCTTGATTTTGCTATGGCAGAGAACATATCAGTGCACCCGGCCTCATCGCAGGCTGCACACCCGCTCAGCACTAGAAGTGCCACTAACTCTGGGAACTGCGCGTTGACACCACGTGGCGGTAGGCCCGCACTGCCTGCTAGCTCAGGCCTACACTGCGGTCCAGAAGGGCTCACCACCAATGCCAACATTATGGACCACCTGGATGGCACATCATCGCAGGCTGCACACCCGCTCAGCACTTTAGGTGCCCCTCACTCAGTACACCGAAAGACACCATCACGTGGCGGTGTGCCTGTGCCTGCCGCACTGTATCTGGTGCCACCAAGACTGTGCACAGCAAGCCATGGACCCTTTATGATTGAGCCTCATGGTGTGGACGCCATCATGTCACCCCCGGCATCGGGCAATGTGATGTGCCCGGGCCCAAGGCCCTCAGGCAGAAATGATACCCACACGGAGAAACCCAGTTACAGAGTGCAAATGGCATCCAGCACGTACACCATGCCCTTTTTATTGGCAGGGTCACATGTCCTGTGACACCATTGCTGAATGGGTGTGGGTGTGAACCAGTCATGAGGGAGTGGCTGTGGCATGCTGACAACTAGACCTGTGAGCAGCAGATCCCTACAGGGAAGACGTGGGACATGTAGCGTTTTCGTCTCCCCCTGTGAGCATGAGCGGAGTGGACTGGCCTGGCGTATGCCAGTCCAGCGTATGAGTGTGAACAATGACCCCAGGGCTCCGGGCGTGCTTCCGTTCTGGGTTGGACAGGGAAGGGACTAATGCATGTGGCTCCATTCTAGTGTCGGACCCACCCGAAACGCAATCGGCAATGTGTCACCCTGTGATCCAAGTCCCAAAACATGAGCAACATGGACGTAAGGGGGTATCATTGACCCTACATTCATCCATACCTCCACACTTGCAAGATCAGAGACATGACACATCGGTTTGACAAGGAATGTTTAATGCACATTCAATGGAGTGTCGTAGCTGGAGCAGTACAGGGCCATGCAAAACCCACGTTACATTGATAGCTCGTGAGGGCCAGCCGGAGTCCTTCAGGGAATGACAAGTACATCAGAAGAGGAGGAGTTCAGTCCGCAGTATGATACCCGTGTCATTGGTGACCAAACAGAATATGGCAGTCCATTTCGAGGTCCAAGGTGAATGTCGCAGAGTGCATAGGGGGACAGTGGAAGGTGATGATGCAGAGGGCAGAACCAAGCAGAAACAGGCCATATGGCAGAGTTGAATACTACCGCTTCCTTCTGACAACAAGTGCAGATTCATCCTTATCTTCGTCCTCTGCTGTTGGGTGGTGTTGTTGTCTCCAGCACTGTGTGGCACTGACAGGGGCCGGGGATGGGGATGGAGTGGTAGCAGCAGCATGCATCCGAGCCAGGACTTGTAGCAGCAATGCCATGAGGAGGGTCTTTATGGAAACGAGTGACCCAGCTACCTCTCACTCGTGTGAAGCCGTGGCAGCCAATCTTCTCAATGAACCTCTGCATGACTCCCAACTCCCGGGCAAGCTCGCTGAAGCCCCTACGACTAGACAGGCATTCTTGTCGCAGAGTCAGGACTCTGGCGATGTCAGCCATGGTTCGTTGGACGTGGAGTGAGCTAAAGAATGATGATGGATTAAACCGAGATCAGTTGACTGGGGGTGAGTGTTTGATTTGCTCAAACGGTCCTTCCATCATCCCCTTTGGTATAGTTTTGTTCGCCCTAAGTTGGCAGAGTATGCCCAGACGTGGGTCCCTTGCTCACTTTGCCACTGGATTCAAGATAGCCTGGCTGATGAGGGTTATGAACCCGAAACCGGTCCCAGGATGCTTGTTTCCAGTCCAGGGAAGACATGGATTGGCATTTCGGGCTGGACTGTTCCCATAAGGCACAGGATCAGACTGATTTGCATATGGCCATGTCTGAACTGTGGTGGTGGAGTAAGCTAAAGTATGATCATGGATTAAACCCAGATCAGTTGACTGGGGGTGAGAGTTTTATTTGCTCAAACGCTCCGTCCATCATCCCCTTTGGTATCGCTTTGTTCGCCCTAAGTTGGCAGGGAATGCCCAGACGTGGGTCCCTTGCTCACTTTGCCTCTGGATTCAAGATAGCCTGGCTGATGAGGGTTATGAACCTGAAACCGGTCCCAGGGTGCTTGTTTCCGGTCCAGGGAAGACATGGCTTGGCAGTTCGGGCTGGACTGTTCCCATGAGGCACAGGGTCAGACTGATTTGCATATGGCCATGTCTGAACTGGGGTGGTGGAGTGAGCTAAAGAATGATGATGGATTAAACCCAGATCAGTTGACTGGGGGTGAGTGTTGGATTTGCTCAAACGCTCCGTCCATCATCCCCTTTGGTATCTCTTTTTGCATGGTTCGTTGGAGGGCATGGAACGGACTGTCGGTGTCCGTTAGAGACTGTGAGTGGTCCGTGATGGGGCTTAGACACCCACGTATGGTGTCTAGCTTGTCTGCCATGTGGTCGAACCCCACCTGCACCTGTTCAGCTAGCTTCTCCTGGCACCCCAATACACGGCATTGGAAGGCCATGTGTTCGTCGTGGGGGTCCTGGGAGGCAGCCATGGTGGTGGGTGTTGCCTGCTGTGTGTTCTATGCAGGGGGTGGGTTTTCCTCATAGCAGCTGGGATGCCCTGCTCCTGGGAGTGGGCTGTGGAGGCTGTCCACAAGCTGTCGGAGTCAAAGGGCGTCGGAGTCAAAGGTGTCGTGGTCCTCTTTGTCATCAGAGAAGAGAGGCTGGGACTGCTCTGCAGGAGGTGTTGAATTTCCCTCTGCAATGTGAAGGGGAGATGCAGTTTAACATTGTGTTCACATGTATGTTGTTGCATTGTACATGTTTACATTCAGACTGCATGACAGTGTACATTGTGACTGTTTGTGGTGAGCTGCCTATATGATGCGGGACAGTGGACATTCCGAAAATATCAAGGATGTGAGTTTGTACTTGTACATTGTCAACTCATATTTCCCTGCTATGCCACATGTGATTGGCCAGTTTCTGCACACAAGCGGCACCAGTTGTGTCCTCTGTTCTGTGGTGGACGTGTTGCGGATTGTGCCTCATTGTTGTCAATGTTGATGTACTCTGCAGGTGATGTGCATGTGCCGCATTTTGGGGGAGTCACCCCTGCAGCTCTGATTTGGCTGCCCCTTATCCCTTACATGCGGTGTGCTTCTGACTTCTGTGCTTATGCAGTGTTGAGATGTTGCATACTTGGGTGCATTGGTCTCTTGGTGGGAGTTGGGGGTCTGGCGCATGGTTTGTCTGCAGCTGTGCTATGCTTACTTGTGCTTGTGTGTTATTGTGGCCATCTCCCCCATCCCCATAGTCCCTGGCCGTTACTTACCCTGTTGCTGTTGTGTCCGGTCATGTTGAGCAGTGTCCGGTCCCCCAACTCCTGCCACTGTCTCCCCACTGATGACTGTGGACACCATTTCCTCCATCTCGTCCAGCTCCTCCTGTGGCGCTGGGCTCTCCCCTCCAGTCTGCATTGCTGCCTTCCTGTTGTTTGCGAGTTTCTGCTTGGTTTTGCGCTTGACACCATACCAACGTCTCTTGACCTCTTCCATTGTCCTCTTCAGCACTCCGACTGCATTCACCTTGTCCACAATGGACTGCCATATTCCATTTTTAGTTGCAAGTGACACAGTGGAGGTGACAAACAGTAGTTGATGGTGTTCTATCACTTCCGTTATCAGGATCCTGTTTTCCTGCGGACTTAACCTTTTCTTCCTGCTCTTCTTCTCCTTGCCCTTCCCTGACCCCGAGGTCCCAGGCTGGTCCTCCGGGGGCTTGTGAGGTTCTGGTTGTCCTCAGCACTTGTTCCTGCTGCCTCCATTGTGCTTCGCTGTTGTTTGGCTTTTGTATGTGTTTTTTTCCCCCAACTTTTATAGTGCATTTTCCAGCATGTTGAGTGGGGATGCAGGCCTGTGGCTGGTTTTCGCTGATTTCTGTATCACGATTTGCATCATCCCCCTTTTTTCACGTTGGTATTTCGCATTTTTGTGGCATCGCGTTGATTTTAATGTATTCATTTGCCGCCTTGTGGTGGGTCTATCGCATGGTGCCGTTGTCACGTTAACACGATGTTATTTTCCCACGATAGACTGAGATGTGAAGAGTTGCGTTAAGCTACTTTTGCGGTAGTTATCACACGTTCTTGAGAATATCCCCCTTAATTTTCATAGAACCCCACTTCATACGCTTGAGTTTGAGCTATTTCTTAAGACCCTCAAGTAGTGATTTAGTTTCTTTTTAGCTATTATGAGTTGGGCTGATATTTGTCTTGGCTAGAGAATTACCGAATTGGTTGTGGTTCTGGCCCTCTGATGGCCAACTTACTTCTCTAATCAGAGCTTTGAGAATTTTGCCCAGTGGTCCAAGGAATTAACAGGCACATGCATCAAGAAAAGCTTTTGCGAGTCCTTAATTGCGAATATTAAGGAATCGCAATTAAGGACTCGCAAAAGCCTATGCATGTAGGAATCGCTATTAAAATAGCGATTCCTTAACATTCATTAATTGCGACTCACAAATTGCGAGTCGCAATCAATGAATGGCTTCCCATTCATTCCGATGGGCCTCCAGGCCCATAGGAATGCATTGGAGATTGCGGGAGCAATTTGCGAGTACCAGTAGGTACTCGCAAATTGCTCCCGCAATTTCTAGGGTGCAAGGGTGTCAAAATGACACCCTATTGCACCCATGTATTTGAACTCTGCACACATGTTGCATACACACATGCTCTAAGGGCATGTGTGTGCGCAACATGAAACTTAGAAGAATGCAAATAAGTGCATTTTTCTAAGTTTTAGCAAATTACCATGAAGTCCAGCTTCATGGTAATTTGCTCCCGCTAATAGCGAAATCGCTATTTTTTAAACTTTAATGCATTGCATTTAAGGAATCTCAATTAGGGATTCCTTAAATGCAATCGCTATTTAAGGAATCGCTATTTTGAGATTCCTTAAATTGCGATTTTTGCATTTGGGATGATGCATCCCAAATGCAAAAATACCGGCCGCAAAGGGGCAGATTCTGAGAATCTGCCCGTTTGCGACCGGTTTTGTGGTTGATGCATGTGCCTGTAAGAGTTAATTTACTTAATTTTTCCTATTGGATTCTGGCTAGATTTTCCACTTTATCGATGCACATTACCGACCACCGCATTTTTTTATAATTTGATATTGTAGAGTAATCTATTTCCGGTGGGGTGTGTTTGTGCGGTGAGACTTTTAGATTTAGCCCGATCATTTATGGTTGATGATCTCTTTCCAGCCTGTTTCCCAGTTCATAATTTGTCACCGTATGGAATAAGGGCTGAGAAACTAAGGTGTAGTCTACGACTGACTTGGAGTTTGCTGAGTAATGCGTTGCATGAGCCGGAATGTCAGGAGCTACCCGGCCATTCAGGACTATCAGGACCAAGTGCTCCAAAATACTCACAAATTTCTTCCCGCATGCATCTGTTCACTGTTTGGATGATTGCATCAGTAGAATATGCCAAATCTAATCAATAGTTTTGTTTATTTGATCCCTGAACCCCATCTGTATTAAATTCATGTCAAAATCACCAGTCATAAGGATATGAGGCACAGAATTAGATCTACATTGAGCAGTTTTGAAACCCAGTAAGATTTTGATGGTTGCTTGTTTTTTACCCGGATGTGGATGGATATAAACATTGATGATCAACAGAGGGAGGACCCTTGGTGAATTATTAGCCCAAACCTTTACTGCTTGCAGATAAGGATGATCAATGTTCAGCTCTTCTATTCTGATGTCTAGTTCCACTGATACGTCCAAAGTCAAAACTCCAGTGGCACGCCCATTGTTTTTATTTTAATCACCAGTTTACTAGAACATAAATCTGTTGGAAGATCTAACGCACCTGGGCCCACATCTCTAGCAAAATATTCATATGAAATGTTATGATAAAGTTTAAAAAGTCATCCTCATCCATTTTTCCAAGGAGGCCCTCTATATTCCAGACACAAAGCAAAAGGGAGCCCTGCGATTGGCAAGCAGACAGGTGATTTTTCGGTCACTTATACATGCTGTTTTGTGGTGCAGAGAAAAGTGCTCCCGGGAGCCAAGACAAGTCAAATTTTACATGTTGTGCTTGACATACTATTCGATCCTCAGTGCTTTGTTCGCTTAGAGTCACCTCAGGGGCTCTGGTCAGCGTGATCGATTGACTCCAGGCCTCTCTTCATATTGTGATACTGCAGTAGGCTAGAGATGACCTGTAGAATTTTTAAAGCTTTTGCTCTAGCCGTGTGAGCCCAGCCCGCCCTCTTCCCCTGCTACCAGGGCATGGGCCTCAAGCCTTTCAGGCTGAAGAAACTGAGGGTATGGTTCAACCTTTTCACGTGTTATTTCTATTCCACAGTTTGAAAATGCCTGCTTCTCTGTCCGTACTTGTTCAGCTAACAAAGCCTTTGCTCAAATGATTGTTGTTGGTTCTTCCCCACCCAAAATTGGAGAATTTAAAAAAGTGACTGCGTAAATGTCAGATGACAAAATGTGGCGTAGGGACAGAATCTCTTGAGCCATGCGTAGCATTGACCCTCTGTTAATCTTGTCAAAGTGCCCCCTTGACTTGGACTTTGGGATAAATGTCACATTGCAATGGTTGTCAGGCGGGCAGGTGATGGACGGGAGTAATTTCAAGCTCGACTGTGATTTGCCCTCTTCAGCTGGCTGTTATGCAACAGCCATCCGTGTGGAGGGTTTTAAGATCTTATTGATCGTTACCGATGCTGCAAGGTCAGTCTGATGGATCCAGAAATTGAATTTTTTTCTTTTGTCTTTGTAGGAGATTGTCATTTCAATAATTGGAGGATGCACCCCTTCTACAGAGTGACGGGCCCAGGATTTGTTTTCCTTTTTACAAGATGAGCAGTTGTAGTAGCCCTACTAGTGTGCCTGTTTCTTCCTGCTGGGGCTTGCTCTTTCTCTAACCCTAGTGTGTTGAGACTCTTCTTTCCCTGAGGGGGAAGGGTTTCCAATAGGGGGTGTGGATCCAATTGTAATTAAGTTCACTTGTTTTGCTTGTGGTGACCATATTTGCAAGGTCGTTGACAGTGTTGATCCAATCGTTGTGGAGATCTGCCACCTCAGTATGATCCAATTCCTCTTCCGGCGTGTTGACTGATCCAGTTGTGTTTACTATTGTTTTTAAAAATGAGATAAACTTGACCTGTCTGTCCAGGTTGTAATTCACCTACACACGGATTAGACTTTTTATTATGTGCTTTCCTGAGACTCTTGCACTGTCTTTTAGTTGGCTGCCAGGTATCTACAAGTGGAGCGGTTCTTAGTGAATTATGTGTTACTGGTTCTCCCAGGACTAAGCTGGTGTTATGTGATGGCTGAGTCGGGGGGTCTGTCACTGCTTTCAAAATGTATGAAATGCTTACTAGTTGAAGACTTTTCAGCTCCACTACCCTGCTGTTCCAAATCTGAAACGCTCAACTCCACAGTGGCATTTACATTTTGTGTTGTTTTTTGGTAAAAAACGTAATTGTTAGAAACACATTTGTCGAAGTTAGTTGGCGCTGGCATGTCCACTGCTTCAGAGGCTGTTTTTAACTGCAGCTTGATGTCTGCTAGCACAGATTCTAAAATTCCTGGGAGAGATGCCAGTTTATCTGAAACTGGACTGCAGGTACAAGAAGAAATATATTGAGCATCAGCTTATGCCCTGTGGTCCAGCGGGTTTAATGCACCAATTGTTGACCAATTTGAAGTGATGTAAAGATCCATTGTGTTGAGTAGTTCCACTTGGATGTCTAACTTACTGGACTGATATGTTAGAGCATCAACTACAGCTTGAAATTAACAAAGCAAGATGTTACGTGTGTTGCTGTCTTTTCCTACCTGGCAGGGGGATTGGCTATGCGATGTATCCACTTGTAGAGAGATGACTGGGGTCACTGATAAAAGGGAATAAGCCAAAGTCATTCCTTCATCATGTTTCACCACAGGCTCCATCTGTGGTTCCACCTGTGAGAGTGAAAAGACCTCATCCAACTGAGCCTCTCTCACCAAGGATATGATAGTATTTAGCTGTCCCATGCTGTTTGCTTTTCAGTTCCCTGGGAAGAATTGTTGCCAACCAGGCCTATTAGTTGAGACTTACTGTTGTTATTGTAAGTCAAATGGTGGTGCACCCCTACTGGTAACTGAGTAACCTTGCCCTTTGTCAGGACAATGTTTGGCGCTGTGCTGCATTTAGCTATCATTAGCCCATTAGGGTTGTAATCCTCTCCCTCAAGAACTTTGTCCAGCTCAGGCTGCGAAATCTCTAGATCGCTGTTGCTTTTTGATGAAGTGAGCTCCTGAGGTTTCCTTATCTCCAAGGCTTGGATCCTCCGTTTCGCCCAATTCGACAACTGAAAGGTAGGCTTTTTTCTTTTTTTTTCTTCAGGGATAATAGACCCTAAGGAATTCTTCGGCACTTTAGATACTAAGTCAGAGACACCAGGTGAAAAGGGTTGTAACAGGCTTTGTAATCCGCTTACATCTTTGTGATATGCAATTAAGGTATCCACTGAATTCTTTAAAAACCCCAATTTCATTGGTATTTTCCTTCAGATTTTTGGTGGATTGTTGGGACCTCTGGCGTAATAAAAGGAAATCCCCCTTCTTGTTCTGCAACGGCTGTCGCAGCCTCTACTTGCTTGCGTGCAACTTTGTTTGAAATTAGCCCATTGGGTCGCCTTTGTCTACGCCAGGCAATTGTTTAAACCCCTCTTGTCCTTCCTGAGTGCATGATGAAAGAACTAAATAGTTAGATGAACACAAAGGTTTTAATGGCAGATATATAGTGAACACCTTCCCGGGTTCTACACATATGCACTGCCTGAGGCTTGGAGGTAAAACTGTGCACCCAGCGTTGTAGCAACCAAAGCAAAAGGGTTGCTAGAGCACACACAATATCACGCAAGTCTCGGAACCAGCAGGGTTGTTAATTAAATTAAATTGAGAAGAGTTGATAAAAGACAAGAGAGGTTAAATTTGTGTGTAACAAGAGTTTATATATCAGGAGCGTAAGTGCTTTTTTTGCACCGGGCCCTTGGCGTGTGGACAGCAGGAGCGGACCTCCGAAGGTGCATGCCGCACCGGCCTAAAGTTGGCTGGTTCTGCACCTACCGAAGGTTAACGCAGCACTACCTTTACTTGCCGCCTAGGCTCTTAGCCACTTTCCCCTGCTCTGGCTGCTTCTGGCGACGCTACCTTCTACTTGCACCAAGCTCCGACCCGAATCATCAACCGCTCTTCTCCGGCTCTGCGCACTTTCTGCAGATGTCTTCGTCAGCCCATTTCTTATATTGTGTGACTGCTATGGAATTAAAGCAATAAAGATAAACATTTTAGGAGCGTCTTGTCTAGTGATAAAATAAACTCAACTTGATGAGGTCATTGCTTTTCATGTATGTCATATGCCCGGCTGTATTCATGGTGCAGACCGTAAGAATAAGATAAGAAGAAACACGGTTCACTGTACACTGCTCTAGCTGATACAAGTGGTCTGCATCCAACTTTTGAAGATGGCAGCACACAGTGCACAACTGACCATTACGTGTTGAGATCTGGAGTGTGCAGGTACAGTGGAGCTGTGGTGGGGCCTCTGGAGCTAGGTATCCTGGCTGCTCCCCTACCCCTCCCGGTGGTGCTGCATTGCTCCTCTCCTCCTTCCTGAACAGAATGAAGGCTGTGAAGAGCTAATGCGTGGACCGAGCTCACCGGTAGTCTGTTCAACTCTTAATAATACCCCAGGGGTACTTATGGCAGCTTTGTAAAAGCAGCAGGGCATTTTTTCAGCCTGCTCAGACCAATCCCTGTGCTGCTCACAGGGGCTGTTGGGATCTAGGAAGAGGAGAGGTGGTGAAAGCTGCCCTGGAGGCAGCTTTTGGCTAAAGGTAGGTTTAAAAAAAAAAATTCTAATATGTCTGCCCCCCGCTTGACCCCCGCCTCCCAAGTGACCCCTCCCACGCTCCCCCTCCCACCCAACTGTCCTTTATTTGCGGCAGCTGCCCCTGAAAAACAGGTTACCTCAAAGATGCTCTTGGGGTACCAAAGAAGATCCAGGCTAAACAAACACTATTACAGACTCCTGACAGCCATATATGCCTAAACAAGATGGTGAAACAAGCAACAGTGCAGAATATAAGAAGGGGGTTAGGCTGCACGATATGGCCGAAAAGCGATGCAGAAATAAATAAAGGGCAAGGCCGCCCGTAGATGCCCCATGTAGAAGATGAATGGGAGAAGCCTGGAGAAGTGATCCGGATACTGCATTCCTCAGTCTGTTGGTTGGCTCTGGGTGATAAGTGAACTCGACTGCAAACAGTTACACCAGCAGGAATCAAAGAAGGAAATAGTCCCACAGAACACCAGATAAACAGACAAGGCATAATGAGACAGTCCTTAGTCACTGTTCTGTGGGAGGAATCAGAAAGACAAAAAGGAGGGATAAAGAGAAGGAATGACCACTAGCAAGCAAGAATTTTTAAAGGACACTGAAACAAACAAATGAAAAAGCAGTGGGCTGGCTGTAAGCCACAAAGAAGTATACTAAAGCATACAAGAGGTCTTGAGTGCTTGTCCTAAAAAGGGATAGATTCAACAGTTTGGAATAAAGGTTATTTTGAGGTTTTGTATTAATACAAATCAATGGAGGCTCTTTAAATTCTATTGGAGTTGGAAGATTATTTAGAAATATTCATACTGTCCTCAAAGGTCATAGATCTTTCCAGTGTGAAAGCATTCAAAGCACTGGTTGTGTTGTGAGTGGCCTGTGCCAGCAGGGCCAGACTGGACAAGGCCTGTGATAAAAGAGACCTCACAACAAAGAACATCAGTGCAATATCTCATGAGCTAAAAGACCACCACCGCCTTGGATCGGTAGTAATATCACTGTAGAACATCGTAATGTTATGAAATGATCCTAGTGGGAAGAGGCGCACCTGGAGTCAGGTGCTGGTGTACAAAGCTGGCACCCCAGACGGTTCTCTGGATGCAAGCATGGGGAAATCAATGCTCTTTCGCATTCATTGTACCTCATATCCTGATACAGTTTTAGACTGACTGGTGTCATAAGTTGACAAACAACTGGAGCCTTGTTTGGTAAATGGTTGTTTGTCACATGAACTATCTAGGAATGTGCTGCTTTATCTGGAAATAAAGTAGCATGTGTTGACTTATCTAAAGCAAACCAGGTAAAATAAGAAAATAGTATAAACAAAGCAAAATAACAACAGAATTAAAACATACCAGAGCACATCACAGCAAGCAGTCAAAAAAGAATGTAACACAACAACTAGGCCTGGGCGGTAAATTCCGTTCCGTTCGCGGAATTTGCGGAATTTGGGTAATTTCGCGTTCCGCGGAGAACGCGAAATTGCCCAAAAATCTGCGTTCCGCAACTTCGCGAAATTTTTTGCTTGTTCGCGTTCTCAATATGCGTGTTCGTGAGATATTTCACCCCGAGCACGCAAACAGCGATCGCGAACAGGAAAAAAGTATCGCAAACAAGCAATTGCGCGTGTTCGCGGAATTTCTGCGTGTTCGCGGAGATTTTTTACCGTTTCGCGGAGATTTGCGTAACGCGATTACGCAAATTCCGCCCACCCCTAACAACAACCACAGTACAGCACAAATCACACTGCAGTAAGGCAGCAGAAATACAGGGAAGCATAAATAACAAAAGTATGTCACCGTCACAAATGCCAATGAACAAATATGCATAAATGATAATGTTACACATTGCCACTTATAGAAACCTGTTTCCATAAGACAACGGTAAAAGGCATTTGGAGCAAGCACTGCCTGAAACGTATTTTCATTGTCATGACATAGCACTAGCTAAAAATGATTTGTTGTTCAGCCTGGTGTCTTAAATTAGAACTAACAATGCTCACTTCATGGGATTCAGTTTAGTTGTGTTCGGTCTAACATCTCTTTGCCCTCTTCCTGTCCTCTGATGAAGTTCCTGATGGTTTCCTCAAGCAGACCTGACACAATGCATGCCACTGCCTGGGGTGCTATTTTCTATATCAGAAGGTGAACAAAGCTTTAATTAAGGAAGGAGTATGTTGGGGGGCGTGGCTTAGCGCCCGAGGGAGATGGCGGCGTCTGGATAGCGGCTCCGTCCATTCCAGATTGCACCGGCGGTCCGCGCACCCTTTACGAACAATGGAGGGAAGCTCCTCGTGTAGGAACATGACGGGCTCACTCCTGTTCCTTCTCTGGTGCTGAAGACTTTATTATTCAGGCTTTACAGCCCATTTCAACTCCGGTCGCGGCTCGTTTTCGGCCGCGGCCGCCATTTTGTTTGTTTTTACCTGCAACTGCTGCACCAACGCGTTTTACCGCGTTTGGGATCTTTGGAAA
The DNA here is from genome assembly GCF_964204655.1 of Triturus cristatus. Taxonomy (NCBI): domain Eukaryota; kingdom Metazoa; phylum Chordata; class Amphibia; order Caudata; family Salamandridae; genus Triturus; species Triturus cristatus. The sequence continues at coordinate 122,636,549 of NC_140590.1, read as the reverse complement.
CCTCATCATATGGAAGTGGCTTTAACATCCCTTGAAACACAGATGCTGCTGCACAGCGCTCTAAGGTGACTTTTCTCCTTTTATTTATTGTTTTTTCTCCCTTTTTTTTTCATGGATCTGAATGGAATTTTTGATTCTCCTCACACACGGCGGCCATTTTGTGACGGCGGCCATTTTGTGACTCTAGCTTTTGACTCTCATGACTCCAATTTTTTACCTGGCATACTTCTAACCTACTCCGACTTTTGGGGTTTTTCTTGTTTTTTTTGTTGTGCACTGAATTACTATCCATCCTACGCCCCATTGACCTGTTGATGGCGGATTGTTCAAGTAAAGTTCAGAAGCGCAATTATATAAAAAACTCCAAATTATTCACGGCACTGGCTCACCTGGAAGCATCTCAACCTCTCCCTTCAACTGACATGACGTCAAATATGGAACCTTCCTCACAATCCTCAGTAAAAGCGAATTCTAAGAGGTTAAAAAAAGACCCTCCTTCACCTCCTAAGTCCTCTTCGATTGTTTCTATGGAACTACTCCTTGAAGAGATTCGGGCCTTGCGCCCTTACATGGAAGAGACTAATGCTAAGCTGCAGATTCTCACCGATAACTGGGTCTTGATGGATGAGAGAGTGTCGTCAGTAGAGCGAGATGTCTCATCTCTTCAGGACTCTGTGACCAAAGTCTCTCATTTGCATGTGCAGATTTCTTCTCTTCAGAAGCAGGTGGAGGACCTTGAAAATCGTAACAGACGCAATAACCTCCGTCTCTACGGCCTGGTGGAAGGTTGTGAGGGGAATGATCCAATCAACTTCTTCAAGTACTTTCTTCCTAAGCTTCTGCACTTACCTGATGATACCTCACTTAACATCCAGCGTGCCCACAGGCTTGGTCGAGCGTCCTCCTCTCCTTCCGTGCCAAAGAAGCCTAGAGGTGTAATAATGTATTTTCTAGAATATACAGACTTGCTGAAAGTTCTTTCTGCTGCCAGAGCTTCTCCTCGTCTTACATGGTCGGGCTCCACTCTGTTCTTTGCACAGGATTATGCCAGAACCACCGCTAACCGCCGAAAGGCCTTCCTAGACATGAGACCTGACCTTCGCTCCATTGGCGCTAGATATGGTCTTTTTCGCCCCTGCCTATTTAAAGTTACCCACAATAACAAGACTACAACTTACGAAGATCCGGTGCGACTTCGGAGTTTCCTGAATTCCTGCGGTCATGCCGACATGGAGCTGTCTGGTCCTTCATCTTCTATTCCACCATGACTTTTTCTTTAATTGCATTTTGTCTTCTTAAATTGTTTTGTTCTGCTGCTTCCCATTTTCACAGGTTCTTCAGTTTATACGTTTTCCTGTTTAAAACTTACATTTTCTATTTTAGTCTCTGACATTGCAGTTTTGGTTCTTCAGTTGGTTGCTTATTTGTTGTATGCCTTTATTGTTTGTGGTCACTTAACCATGTTATTTATCTCCCTCCGCAGATCATTGTTTTGCGTTCTGTCTTGTCTCTCTGGTTGGACGTTCCACTCATCCCGAATGCCCTGCCTCTCCCAGTTGGCCCTACCTCCCTCCTCACGTCTCTACGTATGTTTTTGCCTGTCCTAGTTCCTGGTTGCATTCTCCCTATGACACCCCCCGTAAGTACCCTTCAATCGTATCTTCCCTTTGTAGGTATGTTTTTTCCCCAGTTCCTTATTTATCCTCCTGGCATATCTGTTGGTTTTTCTCCTTCCCCTTCCCTCTTATCTCTTCTCATGTCTGTGTTCTTGTCCACATATCTTCACGCTGATTTATTCTTACTGATCGACACTCTTTGCTCTTATGAGGATTGCATTCTTCTTTTTTCTTGCTACACTCGCTTCTCAACCTTTTTCCCCTCTCTGGCTCCTTACTCCAATGTCTTTATTTTTCTCTTATATTCTCTGCCTTTGCTACTGCTTTTGCACTTGTCTTTTGTCTTTATGAATTGCATTTCTTGTCCTCCTGACTCCATGTTTCTCTTTATTTCTTCTTTACTTCTAGCTTTCTGGGTCATTCACGACATTGGTGTATTTTACTCTCCCTTTCTTGATACGGTTCATACTCATGATCACTTGTTTTCTCTCCTTCTCTTCAACATGTTTCCACTAATTCTTCTTTTTTTCCTTCTGTACTTTCTACTTTTTATGGGCTTATCTTTCATTGGATCTGTCACTTACATTTTTATAAATAAGTTGATAACATGTCGTTGAATATATTGTCATGGAATGTGAAGGGTATTAATTCTCCGATTAAGCGTCAACGGATTCTGTCACATCTTGCCAAATTGAATGTCGACATTGCATTCCTCCAAGAAACGCATTTAACTGAGGCTGAATCTGTTAAGCTTAAGCGTGGTTGGGTGGGTGAATTGTTTTTCTCACAAGGTGATGGCAAACGTAATGGTGTGGCAATTCTTTGTCGCAAATCTCTTCCCCTCCAGGTTATCACCCATGAGTCGGATACTTCTGGTCGTTGGGTCTATGCTAAGTTGTCACTTAGAGGTGTTCTAGTCTCTATTCTCAATGTATATGGTCCTACCACAGGCGAACCTTCTTTTTGGGCTGATTTTTCTCCACTTTTAACTAAATTTATGGACCATAATTTTATCCTGGCGGGAGATTGTAATCAACCCCTTGATCCCTTTATCGATAGGGAGTCCAAAGCCCCTTATGTCCCCAACAAGCCACACAAGCTATTTAGTCACGCGATTTCACAACATAAACTAGTAGACTCCTGGCGCCTCTCCAATCCAAAGGTGCGGGAGTATACTTTTTATTCTCCCTGTCACCGTTCCCAGTCACGACTTGACTACATCTTTCTTTCCCACAACCTCGCCCAGTCACTCTTACACTCTGAGATAGGTCCGATTTTGCTCTCTGACCATGCCCCCGTCCTTACTAGTGTTGATGTACTCCCTAAAAATGATGGCCCTAGGAGATGGCGCTTCAATAACTCCCTCCTCACAGACCCCAAATTTACAGCCACCTTTACTTCCTTTTTTGATGAATTTTTTCTCCTTAACGATGACGATACCCTCCCTGACCACACTATCTGGGATGCTTTTAAGGCAGCAGCACGTGACTTTATTATAAGTTATGTCGCGAACAAGCGTAAGAACGCTCGAAGGTTTACTAAAAATCTTCTTTCTGACATTAAAACACTGGAACATGCGTATTTTACCTCGCACTCTGCTGACAGCCTGACAGCCCTCATTGCAGCAAAAATGAAGTTTAATGAGAAGTCTACAGAAGATGCCTCCTTGTACCTGCTGAAATCTACTGCTAAATTCTATGGGGGTAGGAACAAGGCTGGAAAGCTCCTAGCCAATTATTTGAAGATTAAGCATAATAAGTTAAATATTGAATCTATTTATGACTCTGATGATAATTTAAAGCATACGGATGTTGATATTCTTGCTGAATTTTCACGTTTTTATGAATCCTTGTATACTTCTGAAACCCAATCTACCCCTAGCTCTCTTGATCGTTTCTTCTCCACCATTCATAAACCAGCTGACTTTCCTCCAGATCTTTCCTCCTTAGAATCAGAAGTCACACAACAGGAACTACTTACTGCATTGCAACATCTCAAACCCAACAAAGCTCCCGGGCCTGATGGCTTTACTGTCGAATTCTACCTTCACTTTTCTAAACTGTTGATCCCACGACTTCACTCTCTACTTCGTACTTTTATTTCTTGTGGTGCCTCTTCAGGGACTTTCTCCGATGCCCATATTTGCCTTATACCTAAACCCGGAAAGGATGCACAATACTGCAAAAATTACAGGCCCATATCTCTAGTCAATATTGATTACAAACTCTTTGCTAAAACATTAGCGATTTGACTGGACCACCTTCTCCCCGACCTACTAGGAGAGGAGCAATCTGGGTTTGTTAAGGGCCGGTATATTACGGACAACACTAGACTCTTATTTAATATCCTATCAAAGTCCTCCCGCTATCAGCACTCACTTGCAGCGATTGCCCTTGACGCCGAAAAGGCTTTCGATCGTGTTGAATGGCGCTATCTCTTCCACACCCTCACTTGGTTTGGTTTTGGTCCTCGATTTATCTCTTTAGTTTCTTTGTTATATTCCCATCCTAGAGCGGCAGTTTTTGCTAATGGTCAAGTTTCACCCTATTTTGACCTAGGCAGAGGCGTCCGCCAGGGCTGCCCCTTATCCCCTTTTCTTTCCAATCTTGCTTTGGAGCCCTTTCTTTCCAGGCTGCGTCAAAACCCTGCCATCCATGGCTTCCAGATTGCGGATTCGCATGTTAAACTTGCTGCATATGCAGACGATATATTGCTCTTTCTTTCTAAACCTGCGGAATCCATCCCTGCTTTCATGACTGAAGTAAGAATGTTTTCCTCTATCTCTGGATATAAACTTAATCATGACAAATGTGAGATCCTTCCCCTAACCAAATTTACTTTCAAACAAGAATTCATTGAGTCTCGGTTTACTTGGAGTCCGTCCCACATTAAATATTTAGGTCTATATATTACCCCCTCAATTTCAGATACTATTTCTTTGTGTATGTCCAAATGCTCACAGAAGATTGCAGATCTCACGACAAGATGGCATCCTTTATACCTCTCCTGGTGGGGACGTCTCGACACTATCAAAATGATGATATCTCCTATTGTTCTATACACACTCTCCAATATTCCACTCCCCATACCAGTGAAATTCTTTACCAAGATCAACTCAACGTTATCTTCGTTTTTATGGAACTCCAAAAAACCAAGAATGTCTCGAGCTAGGCTCATACGTCCGGCTTCTGAAGGTGGTGTCAACTTTCCTGATTTCCCCGCATACCAGAAGGCCTTTTTACTGCGTCAAGCTTCCCTTTGGCTACAAGACTCCACTTTCCCCTGCCCTTTATGGCTTAAGGTTGAGCGTACTTTACTCTCCCCCTTCTCTTTTGCAGAATATCTTGCTTTTTCCCGTAAGCCTTCGGTGACTCCCACTCCTATTCACAAGTATACTCTTAAGCTCTTTTTGTCAGCTGCCCCTGGCCCTCCTACGACCGTCGCTGATTTCATCTCCTCCACTATCTGGCATAATAAATATCTCCTAATTGGTAGTAAGCCCTTTTAGTGGAAATCATGGAGAACCCGTGGTTTGATTTGGATTTCGCAGCTCTTCTCCGGTTCCACCTTTGTCTCTTTTCCTGACCTTTGTTCCTCCTTTGGCTTACCCAAATCCTTTTTCTCCAAGTATCTTCTCCTCAAGGCTGCTGTTCTGGAGACTTATCTACGACTTTCGGCTTCTTCCCCTCCCCCTATTTCTACTACCCCTATTGTTCGACTTCATTCTCTCCTTCGCAGTGCCCCCAAGGCATCTCTTCTTTATAAATATCGAACACACACGAGTTACTCAGACCTAAATCCAAGGTTGAACTTCAGTGGGAAAATGACCTTGGGATAGATTGGCCGATACCCTTATGGGACAAAATTTGGACAAAATTGCGCAAAACCTCCAGAGCGGCTTCGCTGACACAATCCCTATTTTTTATTTACAACAGGTTACTTCATACTCCTTCAACACTACATAAGCGATTTCCTACTACCCCAGATAAGTGTTGGTCATGTGATGCTCCCAATGCTACTCTACCACACATGCTATTTCTCTGCAAACAGGTACACGATTTTTGGTTACAGGTGTGGGCCCAAATCAATGTTATTTTCCACACTAGCATCCCCTTTTCTCTTACTCACCTTTTCCTGGGCAGTTTGTCCACTAGTTGGAGTAATGTAGATACTTCTGCTCGCATTGTTGATTTGCTATTGGCTGTCGCTTTTCAACAGATTACTGTCAATTGGAAAAATGCATCTTATATTTCTTTCAAAGCGTGGTGGTATAATGTCTGTTACAACCATAGACTTGATAATGCATTTATCTTCCCTGTTCACGTGGCAGCTAAACGTGCAGACTTGTGGCTCCCCATTACTTTATATCTAGATAATTGTGCTGCTCGCTCTTCCCTGCCATCGCCTGCCCAACAAGAAGTTCCCAAGCCCCCATGATATCCTCTTCATGTTCTGCATATTTTACCATGCCGTTTCATTTTTATGCTCTTTGCAATTTATTGTTTGATCAGGATTGATACAATTTCTTTATTACTTTTCAATGCCCATGTTCATTGTTTTTGTATGCAATTTCTCTTATATGTTTCATTTGCAATCCTACCCCCCTCCCCTTTTCCTACCCCTTTTATCTCCCCCTATCTCCCCAATTTACATCTTGTATTGCATTTACCTGTTCATTGTTTAATAAAACTCTTTTGAACTTAAAAAAAGGAAAGAGTATGTTGCATAGTTTCCAATTACAGTCCTCCTGTTCACCCAAGCATGGATGTCTTTTATGAGAGTTAGTTGGTGCTGGAACCAGATGTGCTTTTTAGGTCTTGCATCAGATAGCACACTTGCTGTCTGATGCAATACATTTTTTAGCTTACAGTGGGTTTAGAGTCTGCCCAGTTATTACCATTGGGTGGTTTCATTGTCAGGGCTCACTTTAGCGCTGGAGGTGCTTGGTTCGACAATTTCTTGGTGCCCCCCCCATATGATGTCAGCCTCAGATTCCCTCATTACCACCTTGCAAAAGAACCCCTCATCTCTCCATAGCTCCTCTCTTAAATACATTTAATTTGTGTTTAAGCACTGGTAAAGTCTGGCTTTTCTAATCCACTCAGGTAGCCGCATAAAATACAGACCTGTTCTTCGCATCAGGCTTATTAACCCTCTGCCCTACTATATGGTGAATCAAAACTACGACTAGACAAAACTCAGATTTCTCTTTCTAGCAGGACCATTAATCACAACATTAATCACAAGAGTTATCATGAGATTTGTATTTCTGCCTGAAAGCTGAACTCACAAGGACTTCTGCAGCAGGTGCTTTTAAATCGTAGGTTATTGCTAAACACAGAGACCCACCTGAGGTCAGTGCCCCCCCATTATATCAGCACAGAGTGCAGATGCATCGGTCGTACCGCCCTAAAGCCGGCACTTTTCATTGTCACTCTCATTAGCAAATGTGAGCTTCACCACCTATTTTTGGGCCCTGGAACATGCACCCATTCATTGTGTCTTTTCAATGCGCCATTTGCAGTGTCTTCTTTTTGTTTAAGCATTCTACACAATCGTTTTTTAGGTCAAGCTAGACAGCGCTGTCTCTTCTAAACCTGCTGTAATCAGTGTGTGGGCTATTTGTCCACTCCATTTTTTGGCATTGCTTTTCATTTGTCCATGTCAGTGTCCTTTAAAAATCCTTGCTTTCTAGTGGTCAGTCCTGCCTCTTTGTCCCTCCTTTCTCTATTCTTTTCCTCTCACAGAACAGGGACTTAGTACTGTCTCATTACGCAATACTTCTTTATCTGTTCTTTGGGGAAGAATTTTTTTCTTAGTTTCCTGCTCTGTTACTGTTTGTCTGTGTTCTACTTTAGCTTGCTTACATTTAAATATAGCATTGTTCCTTCTGCTCCCTGACTGCCCCTGTGTTCTATTTATTTTTAATTGCTTGAACCCGGGCATTAGAGTAAGTGATTTGTTACAGAATGTTGAGCCGTCACCGGCTTGGACCCTATTCCCCAGCTCCAAAGCCAGCAGCTTTGGATGTTTACCCACTTCCTCACTTCAAGACAATGTGATTTTTTTAAAGGGTTTTTACTCTGTTTCCTTCACTGAGTCACCCTCCCACCATGCACCCACCCCTAACCCCTACCTTTCTTTTGCTTCCCTGAGCTCCCCATGAACACATGGGAAGTGTGTTTCCTTCATTACACAAAAGTGTAGAAGAAGCTCTTTCACTTTAAATTTAAAGAGCCTCAGATCCTGGGTCTCTTTTCCAGAGACCCTCCCTGCCGGCCGTCATAACATCCACACATCGCGCATTAGACGAGGTAAAGTTTGCTTGAACTCGTCCCGGTATCAGAGCTCTTTACGTGAGCACCAGCTGCATTACAGATGGACACATTCAGTTTTTTTGAAGCACAGGGAGATTAAATGATTAGCTCTTCCACAGCAGTCACCAGGCTGCAGCCTCGTGATTCAAGGCCATCCACACGCATCCAGGGTGGAAAGAAAACTGCCATTGGTGACTCCACCTATCCATCCCTAAACAGACCAGGCTCCAGCAGGCTTTCCTGGCATCTCTCAGGCATATGACAAATGCACTGTTTGCAATTCCACACCAGCACTGCTCTGCCACGGAGTATCTGGGCGACTGCCCACCCCCTCCCTCTGCCCTTCCCCTACGCTTGCCTCCCTCTTCCCTGTGAGGGTCGCTGCAGAAACCCGCCTGTAATCCCTGCATTATTCACATAGGCGTTTCAGGGCATCCCTGGCCGGCCATTAAAATGCTGACCCACGCAACCCCTTTATTGCTGGAGATTTAATGGGCCATATTATCAAGACGGGGCAATAAAATTATCGTCGCTTTATTGGCAGGAAACCGCCGCTAAAGTGGCAATAAGGGGCTTGATAATATGCTCTATAGAATTCCAATAGAAACCCAGGTTAGACGTCTAACCTGGGCTTCTGTGGGAATTCTCTAGGGTATATTATCAAGCCCATTATCGCCGCTTTAGCAGCAGTTTTCTGCCGATAAAGCGGCGATAGTTTTATCGCCGTTCTTGATAATATGCCTCAATATTCTTTAATTTAATAGATTCTGTTCCCCTACTTGTTTTTTTTGCACATGCGTCCCAGGAGAGCAGAAATAGCCATGACCTATAGATAAGATCGAGGTCATTCGGGGATGGGTTGGGAGGGCAAAGAAGGAAAAGGACTCTGTCTCTTCCTTCTTGCCCAGGGAAGGCAAGAGCAGAGTCCACTTCTCCTTCTCCGTTGCTGGCAGCTGCCCACCCACCCTCTCGCTATCTTGCTATTATCCCCTTTCTTTCTGTCTCTTGCTCTTTTTCTTATATTTTTCTATTTTAAAAGGCAGCCAATGGATGGGCAGAAAAATAAAAAAATAGGAGACATAACTAAACAAAGCACGACAGAGTGGTCGTAAAGTGGCCAGATTAGTTTTATTCATGTGCAAACACATTAGCACCACTTTGCAAAGTTTTCTTGTCTTTCTTTGAACAGCATTGTTTTCCCCGGGTAGGGAAGTGCACCATTCCTGAAGGTACTGCGATACCTGGTTGATACAAGGAGTGGAAAACCTTTAATGTGATCCTTATCACCTGTTTTCCCTTTTTTAGTTTATAAAATGTCTACTTCAGCTTTTTTCACGGATGTGGTCTTTTTAAACCACACTGATTACGTTTTGTCAGGATATAGGAAATGGACATTTAAACGCGTCCCTTCTGGGCCCTGTAGCCATGCCCTTGGCTTTTCAGGGAAAAACAGTAATTGATTTCTGAATTAAGAGTGTAAAAGCTTTACTTAATCTTGCATTCCCTATGAATGTTTGCTTTCTCCGGGATGTTATTTTTTTTTTCTGGCAGCATATTACTCTTGTCTAGTGCATCATTTGAATTGAGTTGCATCCAGGTGTTTAAAGTGGGGCACAATTGGGTTGTAGCCGAAGGCAGTGCAAGTTTGTTTCAGTGGGGAAGTTTGGTGTTCAGTGAGGGGAGAGGATGTGGCACTATGGCCAGAGCTGCTGAATTTGAAACTGAGGAACCGGGTTCAGCCTTCATGATCAGCCCTCCAGACTACTCCCCTGAGGGAGCACATTCCCATGCTAGACCTTAGAAGGCCCCACTAGACCTTAGAAGCCCTGGTGACTTAGCAGCAGCGGGTAAACTCTAGCGGAGGCAGGTTTTAGTTAACCTTGTAGGACTGTCCACCACTATCCCATACTGTAGTCACATCCATTCTTGCAGGCAGGCCTATGAAGCAGCACATGCTGTAATGACAGTGACTCTGTCACTGAGGTCACCGTATCCTTGAGGCCAGTCTGCCTCACCCATTGGTGCCTCCATTGGCCTTGTTTCAGCAGTAGTAGTTCAACTCACCAGGGATCGGCAATGCAGGATTTGCATGCACGCCAAATTAAGTTTGAAAACTTCATGGTCTCTCTGATTCATGCACACACACTTTTGACATGTGCTACCTGCTTTGGGACAACTGCAATTATGCAGAAATCGAGGACAAAATTATGACACAGTGTTGACTAAATTATGCAGCAAAAAAGAGTGCAGCGTAGTGCGGTAGATTTTCTGGTCCTTTTTTTATTTTGACATTTTTACACATATCAACGGTCGCTGCAACGATTTTGACTCATTAGTACCAGTGTAATGTACAAATGCAGCAGTCAGAAAGGTGACCAGTCACCCTTTGCAAAGGGCCGTCCACTTCGCAGCAACACAGGTCACATTTCTTTATAACATTTGATCAATTTGTGGTACAATTTCTTTTCAGTTCAAATCGTCAATTAAGCAGTAGATGATGTATTATGTGGCAAATATGGCAGATCCATAATTATGTAAGAAAGCTTGCAAACCAGGCTATTTTGCCATCATTGTTTTGTGTTGATGACAGAAACTGCATAGCTCGGCGACAAATCACTTGTGATTCCACTTTTAATCTTAGTTCGGAAATTCTGAGATTGGAATCATATGCCAATTTGTCAATAAAAGTTAATGTCAATAACTCATAGAAACCTTAAATAAACATGTGTATTCATTGGTTGAATTAAAACATGTAATAAGCAGTAATTGGTCAGTGAAATGCCAAACAAATGCAAAAAATTAGGATGTTTTGCTCTTTCTGGCCAAACCTCTCACTCCGCCCACTGACCCAATCCTCAGGTTATTCCCACCCTCTGATTCTCCACCCACACTTCCCCCACTTTCCCCCCCCCCCCACTTCCACCACTGACCACACTGACCACAAAGGGTATTATTTGGTAATGGTTGTGTACAGAAAATAATAGAATGCATTATATTCAGTGTTTCTGTTGCAAAGACATGCCATGTATCAAGTATCTGAAAAATGTCCATAGAAGAGAGTCTTTCTTTGATGTCACCTCATTAAAATGACCTTATTTATAGCCGCAATTATATCTCAGTAAGGTTTCTCTACAGCATTGGTTTCACACTCAGGGAGATATTCACAAGAACATGTGATAACTACCGCAAGAGTAGCGTAACGCAACTTCCAATATTGCAGCCCATCGTGGGAAAATAACCTTGTGTCAACGTGGAATTCACAACATGGCGGTACCATGCGATAATCTGCCGACACCTTGGACAATGTCAGCGATACAACCACCGCGACAAAGATAAAAACACAAACCACAACACCAAAAAACACGCGATGGGCCAAAGCGAGATGAGGAAATCAGCGATAAGCAGCGCCAGGCCTGCAACACACACCTGGCAGGCCGAAAAAATCACCATAAAAGTAGAAAAAACACCCACACCCAAACTGACCTACACCCAAGCACCATTGAGGCAGCTGGAGCAGGCACAAAGGATGAGCGCAACCCCACAAGCACCCCGGATGACCAGCCTGGGACATCGGGGACAGGAAAGGGCAAGGACAAGAAGACGAGGAAGACGAAGTTCAGTCCGCAGGCAAAAAGGATCATAGTCACGTAGGTGATGGAACACCATCAACAACTCTTCGTCACCTCCAACGTGTCATTGGGCACCAAAACTGGAATATGGCAAGGTAAATGCCGTCGGAGAGTGCAAGCAGACAATGAACGAGGTTAAGAGGCGATGGAATGACATCAAGCGATAGACCAAGGAGAAACTCTCCTCCAACAAGAAGGCAGCAATGCAGACCAGAGGTGGGAGCCCAGATCCACAGCTGGAGCTGAATGACCTGGAGGAGCTGGTGTCGACCGTCATCAGTGTAGATACTGTGGCCGGAGTCGGGGGACCGGACACTGCTCGACAGGGCACAACACAACCGCAACAGGGTGAGTGACCACCAGGTACTGGGGGACAGGTGGAGATGGCCATGATGGCACACATGCACAATCAAGCAGGGCACAGTACACACCCACAATGACCCTGGCTCCTTGCACAGACACACAGACGGTGGCAATGTACAATGCCATGCTGTCAGAATGTCAACCTGTACCATGCGGCTACATACATGTGGACACATTTTAATACACCATCTCCCCTTCACATTGCAGGGGCATCATCAACACCTCCTGCAGAGCAGTCCCAGCCACTCTTCAGTGATGACGAGGAGGACAACACCAGCATTGACACACAAGCACTCCTAGACATCATTGACCTCATCCGTGACTCACCTCCAGGTTCAGAGCAGACCAGCTACATCAAGGAGACCCCACCGACCACCCAAACCACCCAGCAGGAGGCACCCACAGCCCCCACACCCTCCCAAGTCCCTCAGGAAGAACAAATGGCCTTCCAACACCGTGTGCTGGAGGGCCAGACGGAGACGGCTGAGCAGGTGTGGGTGGGGTTCGAACTTATGGCTGCTAAACTGGACACCATCCTTGGGTGTCTATGTCCGCCCCATGGTCTCCAACGAGCACTGACAAACATTGCTGGAGTCATGACACGGAGATTAGAACAGCTGTTCACTCAGAGTGGCTCCAGCGATACCGGCCATGAACTGGCACACATGAAGAGGCTCATGGAGGACATGGTGCGTATGGAGGCGGAAAGGATGGCAACCACCGCTGCACATCATCGAAATGTAGCTGGGACCTATCATGCCCTGCCGAACTCCATCATGGCATTGCCACCAATACGCGTGGCGCTGATGAATGCTGCTGCCTCCACACCATCCACATCCACGCTTCCTGGTGTGTCAGTGCATGACTGTGCAGCAGACGTATCCACCCAGGCCCCTGATGTGTCAGTGGCACACAGTGCCGCAGCCGGGACTGCACACACACAGGGGGGGCAGGGCACACATCCGGGGACGAGGACGTGGATGGGTTTGTGATCAGGAGGCACTAGCATTAATTTCCACCACCTGGCCTTTTTCTGCTTGGTGCCGCACATGGCCTCATGACCTTCCACCAATACACTTTGGTGCACTCTCCATGGACAGTGACATGGACTGCAATATCCTGTTCGACGACCAATGACACAGCGGACAGACTGCAGACTGTACCCTTCCTCTTCCGCAGTACATGTCATCCCGGATGGACTATGGCTGGCCCACCATGGGCCCATATTGTGTAGTGTGCTTGGCATTGCCCTGCACCACTCCAGCTGCAGAACTGCATTGAATGTGCAAATAAACATCCAGTGACGCACTGCTGTGTCATGTCTTACATCATTCAGGAATGGATGTGTGGATGAATGTGGGGATAGTGCCTTCCCTTGCATCAATGATGTTCATCCTGTGGGATGCGAGTCAGAGGGTGCGACATTGCATTTTGTGTACCTGGTCCCATGAACACTACAACAGGGACACACGCATCAGTCACTTCCTTGTCTGGACATGGACTGGACCACGACCCGAGCCCACGAGTCAATGTGGCAAACCCTGCGCTGGTCTGGCGTACAGTAGGCAAGACCACTCCGATGACGCACCGAGGGGGGGCCATCATTGCTACACATTGCAGGCGTGGTGGTGTGCAGGTCACTGGTCTAGTTGTCAGCATGTCACAGCCACTCCATGAGGGCAGGTTTGCACACACACCAAACCCATCCGGCACAGGCGTTACTGGCCATGTGACTCTGCCAACATAAGGGGCTGAAGACAACACATTCCCCTATTCCGGTGGTGACTTGATGACGGCCGCTCCATGCTTCTCATTAATAAAGGGCCCATGAGTTGTTGCCACAGGGTTGGTGGTATCTGAGGCCTGGCACGACACGGGCCTACCGCCACGTGGTGCTGACTGGGGTTGCACAGGGTTAGTGGCACCCGAGGCCTTGCGGCCGGCACGGGCCTGCCACCACGTGGCACTGACTGGGGTTGCACAGGGTTAGTGGCATCCAAGGCCTTGCGGCTGACACGGGCCTTATCGCCTGTTTTGTGTTTTTATCGCAGTTCTGTCTGGTCATTGTAAATGGTGAGGTGTGATGTTGTTGCGGCATTTGGTACGGGAACGCCCACTCTACATCTCATTAGCGATATTTGCGCAGGTCCTCTGTGGCGATGTTTTTTGCGGCAGCTATCGCAGGTAAAATGGTGCTGTGGGCTGTTAACACCAGCTTGTGAATGGGGCGATGGATTTATCGCAACTTTGGCTGCGATAAACTGCCGTTGACTGCAGTTTCTTGTGAATATGCCCCTCATTTTCCTCCTCACTAGATTCTTGGAATAGGCTCGGCCTGTTTATGAACCAGACATATTGACCTCATCTACAGTGAGTTGTTGAAATCCATAATTTTTCCAGCAGCTCCCCCCATCCCTGCCCCTTCTGTGATATTACGGCGGTGCGGCGGCTCAGTGAGAGCAGCTCACACTTCATTCAACACCTTTAAAGCACTGATTTGGCCTCCTCCCTCTGCTTCCCTTCTCCCTTCACCTCTTACTCCTTTTCCGCATCTGTTATCAGTTTCACTTCCACATCACTCGCTCCTCTGAGCTGCATCCCTCCATGTATTCCTCATTTTCCTCATAGCACATCTCTCCCACAGACCACTTCCATATGTTGTTTCTTACTTACAGTGAATATTTATTGAACCAAAATACTCCTAGTGTGTTAGCCCATAACTGTACATTTAATACTATCTTTCCAGCCTCTGTGTTTCACTCGCTCTCTGTTTAGGGCTTCTCTTCTCTCCTCGCCTCAGTTATTCTCTCACTCCACTCCCGATCCCTTTTTCCCTTCCTCTGCTCCCCTTTCACTTTTCCTCATACTGCCTTATCTTGTTTGGCTCAGTCGAAATGTCTTTTGCACAACACTGATCCCTCCCCAGCAATTTCTCTACCTGCTCAAGTTATATGGACTGAGGAACATGGAGTGCAAAGCTGATGACAGCCATACTTTTATGAGCTCTCAAAGGCATGGGGACGCCACATTTCTTTTCCATTTGCAAAGCCAATAGCTCTCCATTTAACTAAAACAAAACGGTATGCATCGCAAATGCTTGTTTTCCCTGTAGTCTCTCTCGTGTACATCTACCCCTCCCCCCATGCTCGCTGCCCAGGTGGGATTAGGGGTGCGGTTAGGATAGGTAATAAATGGGGGCTGGAGAGGAAGTCCTTCCTCTTCCAGTCCCCAGCGCCCCAGGGTGGGTTGGAAGTTCTGTTTGGAGCGTAGGAGTAGGTGCGTCCCAGTCGGTCGGCTGGAGCGGCATCGGGAGTTTCTGGATACTGTCGGCGGTAATGCGCGATTGAGCGCGATGGATCCCGGGGGTGGGCAAAGCCCGATGCGGCGGCGGTGTGTGCCGCGCTTTAAGTGCCGGGCTGGGCTGGGAGATCTGATCTCCTCCGGCCGGGGGTCCTAGAACAGGCGTGGGTCGGCATGGCCCGTATGCCGAGATCCGCGTCGGCGGGAGTGGCGGCTGCGGTGGCGGCTTGCCAAGATGAGCCGCCACCAGGGAAAGCAGGTACAGCAGCGCGGGGGAGGGGCCGGAGGCAGAGTGATGGACAGAGGAGTGGGGATCGGCGTCTGGAGCCTGGGGTGGGGGGGACTATTATGGTGGGGGTAAAGGTAGTACCAGGGCCCTGGGGGGGTTGAAGGGATGGGGGCAGCAGAGGTTGGAGGGAACAGGCCCGATTAAGCAGGGGGCGAGCCCAGAGGTTTCCATTGACAGCAGTGACCAGGAGGGGGAGAGTGAGGAACAGGTGGGGGAGGAGTTTAGCCTGCAGCTTTCTGGCAGCAAGTCGGTGGGGGGGAGGAAGGCTCCTTGTTATGGTTGTTCAACCCTGTCCTAATAAATGGCCTTTTATGCTAAATAATGGCATGGAGTGGTTATTGCGCGATGCGGCCCCCAGGGGAAGTGAGGTCGACAGACCAGTCTTCACCTTGGGTGTTCGCGCGAGATTCAGGACAGGGCATTAGAGGTGGGATTAGGGGTGGGGTTAGGATAGGTAATAAATGGGGGCTGGAGAGGAAGTCCTTCCTCTTCCAGTCCCCAGCGCCCCAGGATGGGTTGGAAGCCACCCGCCCACCCTACAGTTTTGGTGGAAGACTCGGGTGTAGGTTATAAAGCGTGCCAGTTTAGGACGGGTTGAGAGTGTGTTTGGCGGTACTTGGGAGGGGGGGGAGTCCATGACGGGCAGACTCACCTTTCCGGGGAGGGGGATACAGGTGCAAGGTGGGGGTGCGTCATGCAGGAGTGCGATGGATGGAAATGATGGAGGAGGTTGGAAGAGAAGTGATGAAGCGAATGGGATAAGTGAGGAGGTTGCTGTGTGATGCGGGAGTCAGTATTTGGAGTATGGGAGCGAATGGAAGGATGAGAGATATGTCGTTGGGGATTGTTGGGGGGTTTGATTGATGTTTTTGTTATGGTTGTTCAACCCTGTCCTAATAAAAGGTCTTTTATGCTAAATAATGGCGTGGAGTGGTTATTGTGCGACAGAACCCGATTTCCCAGCTTGGAGGTCGACCGCCCTAGTCGTTACATTACATCCTCTCTCCTAAGTAAACCTGTGGTATTTGTTTCTCCAGTGTTCTTCTCCCCACAGCTTCACATTTCACTCTCTCTCATTCGTTTGCTCCTCCCATGTTCCTCTCTCAGTTTGTCCCTCCCTGATATCCGTCCCTGTGCAATACATGTTGCTTCCCTGTACACTCTCCACATGTTCCTTTGCGCAACCTACCACCTACTCCATGTTGCTTCTCCTCTTGGTGTTGACCCCTCCCTCATTACTACCCCTGTCCCCGTTTTGCTTCCCCCAACCATGCTACTTTTTATGTTTACAAATCGAACTCCGATTGACAAACAGAAAAAAAAGTGAACACATAATTTAGTAGGTGCATGCATGCTTTGTGCACAGCTACAAAGTGAAGCATATGGCTTTTTTTGTTTTGTTTTTTTAGAGGCATTCTGCACAGCACCAGTGATGCAGTGTACATTTGCATTACATTCAGGCAAGCAGGCACCCTGGCAGGAAGGCTTCTCACAGCACAAGAGACTCAATTAATTAAACTTCTGCTCATGCATTTTAACCATCAAAATTAGCCGTCCTGGTATGGTTGCCTTTTTTCAAAACGAAAGCAAAATTTGGGATTCCAGGCACAAGTGAGGCTGGGGAATGCGCATCCCCTTTTCAGGACTCCATGGTCCCCTTGGGGGTCAGCCCCACAGATTGAAGACCACCTGTTCCACACCATGCCTAAAGCCAGCACCAAAGCCAATAGGTCCCAAAAGGGGAGACCAATGGGCTTTTCAAAACGCTTGCTGTTTACAAGTACTGTGACGGTCTGCTCTGGTAATGTCCAATCGTTTTGTACATGCCTAGGCCTCATGTATGAAAAGTGTTGCATCACTGTGTGAAAACAGCGATGCAGCACTTTTCAGTGCGCCCTCCTTGCGACACAATGGATGTGCCGTATTTACTTTACGGTGCTCCATGTCTCATGGTGTTACAGATATGTCAATATTTCTGACGTTTCTGTACGCACAGTAATGAGGCATTGCTGGAGTGTGTCACAAAAGTGATGCAACGCAAGCAATGGGTCATTACACATCTGCAAGTCCCATGTTAAATACGCCTGCGTCAGTCTCATGCCTGCTGTGAGGCAGGGGTAAGATTTTGACGCAGTTGTAGCCTACAAGGTTTTTTGTGCGGGAACGCCCACCCAGCATACATCATACCTGACGCAGGTATAATGTAGCTCAGGGCCTTACAAGTGACACATCTGCTTAGATGTGTCACTTATTTAATAGGGTGTAACGTGGTGCATTTTTACGCCGCTGGTGCATCCCAAAATGTGATGCAAAGGCGGCACCAAGGGCTCAAAAATAGGCCCCATCGATATTTTGCTCGGCTGTGCCTAGTAAGAAATCGATCACTGCTAAGTCTGATTACACTTTCTTATAAAATGTTACAAACAGGGAATGTGAAATGACAAGTCTTTGCAAACATCCCTGTTTTTCTTTGAAATACCAACTCGCATGGAAGTTCACAACCTTTACGTATTTGTCTGTTTTTTGGGGGGAGAAATATGCAATGTTCAAAGAAAAAAGCTTCACAATTTTGCAACCCCTACTATATAGGAGTCAGCATCACACACGGTGATGTACATTATTATACAGTGTTCACTTCCTTACATCCCCGCCCTGATGCATTCATCTCAGCACTCAGGAAACAGACAGGTGGACATGCTCTGGGCCCAGAGAACAGGACACGGCTGCCAGGCAGAAATAAACCTTTTATGGCGCTGGATGCTATGTAAAATATAAATAGGAGAAGAGGGCCTTTTGGCAGATTTATGATAGAATCAGATCAAGCATCTCCTACAATAGGAGACGTCCCTGTTTCATTATAGTAAGCACACGTAAGAAACCATGGTGTCATGCACAATATGAGTGCGATGCAAATCCATATAGAGACCATGTGGAAGGAAGACTAACAACATTGTTCACCATGAGGAGCTGTGCAGTTAGGCCGAGAACTATGGGGTATCAAAGGTGTGTGAATATCAAAACGAGGAGAGAAAAAACCAAGCCAAAAAGAAAGAAACCAATCTCATAACGATGAAACAATTTACATATGTTGTCGTTTTTTGGTTTCCTCCTGATTCTTCTCTTCAAACTTTTTTGTAGATATGTCCCCTGATGAAGGTCCAGTACGGACCGAAATGCATTGGGCAAGGTTCACTTTAATGATGGATTGATGTTTTGAAAATCAATGGATTAATCCGTTGTGATATGATTAAAATATCAACAGTCAAAACATTGTTTCTGATCATTTTTCATCTTATTTCAAACTATGACGTATTGACTATTGAACTATCAAACCCAAGCCAAGGTCTTACGCTGTGGACAGGGGGACGTCTCCTATTGTAGGAGACGCTTGATCTGATCGTATTCATTTACACTCCAGAACAGAGAGTGACACCCCAGTAGCACGCCACAGCTAATCAAAACGAACAACAACGATAGTGCGCATATCAACCCCTTTTCTCCATTGTTTGACTTTCTGATCCTGATACGCTACACATCATACATCTTGTACAAAATGGCATATGATGACATCTCAAGTATGACCGAATTAATAGCAGACACCTTCGCTTTTGCAGATGACGATGTCTCTAAGGTTTATGCTCTGATACAGGAAGAACCTCACCATCTTTAAGCACAAGAAACAAAGAAAGCAACATTAGACAACTCCATTACTTAACTAAGAGAGAGATTAATCAACGATTACATGCCTGTACTCTTATTAAATATCATCATGCACAGAGAATTCCATGAGGATTGCAGATTGCTTTGAAACCTCTTCTCTGTAGAAACAGTCCCAAATTCGTAGAAAGATGGTACGCCATCTTAAACAAATGCTCCCTAAACCTCATTCTTTTAATAATTGAAGAACTTTCTAAAGTGTGGGACGACATTTCTAAAGATATTTTACAAATCAAAACAGAACTCACTGACATGATGAACGCTGAAGACTTAACTAAGATGTTAAATGACATCAACATACAACTGGACAAATACACACTTGAAATTAATGAGAGAAAAATCAGCAAATATAAACGTGACACAATAGACTACAAGTTAGGAGAAGTGTACACATGGGCTGAGGTCTATACAAAACGAAGACAAAACCGGCCTTCCGGTCACAACACTGAAACTGATACTTCCTCGTCAGAGAGTGACACCAGATCTAGATCACCTGATCATTCCACAATCAGACACACTGTGGATACAGTTAGCACAGACCCAATACAAACTCCTGGTGTCTCTTTTTTAGAGGACACCGGAGACAAAGACGACCCCGGAGGAGCCAAAGAAAAAGACAAAGATCAGCCAGAACTGAAGATTCCTCCTACAACCAGCAAACGACAGAGAGGGGGAAAGAGAACTTAGTTGAGAACAACCTCGTAATTAACATTTCTTCCTACACATTAAGCCCCATGGAAATTAAAACCCTCCAAAAGGGAACATCATTCATTCCAACGTGTCACACCAACTCTCTCGAACTAGAAATCAGCCCATTCAAATTGATGCGTAATATACATTTACGTAATTTCTTTGAAAACATCGTAGAAACTCATGAACCCAATGAAACAGATATTCTGAAAGGTTTGAAACCTCGAAGCACCTTTATGGCTCCTGTAAGCCAAAAAAGTTTTGACACATTTGAAACGTTAGTAAAACAGGATTTACAGACTTTCAATTTTCTCAAGAAATCTAAACATCGCAACCTCACAGTCAAAGAATTTAATGTCTTCACTCAAATTGCCAACAACCTCACCATAACGTGTCAAAATGCAGACAAAAGAGGGGCATTAGTTATAATGGATACTGATTTCTACAAACAACAGGTATTCAACCACGTGTCGGACACTCAGACATACATGAAGCTGGATAACAATCCTATGGAACAATTTTCATCTATTCTACAACAGATTCTGAAAAAAGCACTTGATGAAGGTGTGATCTCTGAGAAAGCATACAAATTTCTTTTCAAAAGTAATCCAAAATCACCTTCTCTTTACATGCTTCCTAAAGTACACAAGAACATGGACAATCCACCGTTTCGACCCATCGTTTCTACTAGAGGAAGTCTCCATGAACCTGTTGGAAAGCTCCTTGATAGCCACTTACAACCATTTGTATTAAAAATGAATACTTATGTCAAAGACACCACAGACTTCATCACCAAAATCAATATCATCACCTTGGATGACAACAACGAATACTGGTTATGTACTGTTGATGTGACAACGCTGTACACCTCCATTCCACATGACCTGGGCATTGCTGCCATTGAAAATACTCTTCTGCAATCAGATTTGGATCCTCACCTACAAATATTCCTTATGGAATGACTGTGTTTCACACTCTATCACAGCTAATTCAAATGGGAAGGTCAATGGTACCTTCAGCTCACTGGCACTTCCATGGGCAATTGCGCCGCACCAGCATACGCGAACATCTTTATGGAGAAATTTGAGACTGATAATATCCTAAATGAGAATATTTGGAAAGAACATGTTATTTCATTTCACAGGTACATTGATGACATCTTTTTTTTATGGAAAGGATTGCAAAGAGAACTAATGCTTGCACTTAACTCCTTAAACTCCATCAATGAACGGATACAATTCACCTTTGAGGTTCATCCACACACTATGACATTCCTTGATGTCAAGATCAGTCGTATCCATAATAAACTTGAAACCACCATTTACTTAAAAAAAACGATCGCAATAATCTTCTACACTTCAACAGTTTCCATCAACCATCTCTAAAAAATCATTTACCCCATTCACAACTATTACGAGTGAAAAGTATAGTATCACGATCAGATACCTGTTCTGAACAAATCATGTTAAAAAAGTTCTCTCAGCGTGGTTATCCACAACAGGTTTTAGACCAAGCAAAACAACGATGTACCATGAGGACTCGAACAGATTTATTGCACAAAACTGTTAAACCTACCAGCCAACGAACTGTTGTAGTTTCCAAATTTTCCACAATGAGCAACTGTTTCAAAATAACCATTTTATGACACTGGTCCATCTTATGAAAGGTACCAAGATTAACCTCAAAGTCAACGCAACGTGCAACACCTCTGATGTAATTTACCTCCTCAGATGCCCGTGTGGGTTCGTCTACGTAGGGAAAACAGAAAGGAGAGTTAAGACAAGAATTCTAGAACATAAAAGCAACATCCGAACAAAAAACACCAAATCCGTGATTGCAGTACATTTTGCTGAACATCATCAGCCAATTAAAATTCATGGTCTTGGAGACTGTCACAACACCTGAAGGAAGAGAACTCCAAAGGGAAAATCACTGGATCAAGTTCCTGAATTCCATGAAGCCTCATGGACTCAACGATCGCATGGAATTTCTATGCTATCTATAATTGTCATGTTTTTCTAATCACCTCTGAGAGCTTCCTGTCACCTTTTAATTTTTCCCATTTGCCATCACTTTATAACTGTTTCTTTTTCATAATTGGAGTTTTTATTTTTCACAGATCTTTTTACCTTTGCTCTTTCACAGTATTGATATATTGTATTTTTATTCTTTTACACCTGCAATTGTCACTTTCCTTAACACCTGAGAGTTCCTTGTCTCCTTTAAATCTGTTTCACTCTCTCATCACTCCTTATTTTTTCTTTTTCAACACTTGATTCATCACTTTTTCATTTCACTCTTACCCTTATCATTGTTTCATAGTACGTTCACCCATTTCACACTATAATTCTGCTGTTTATAATGTTGAGATTTGTTTTGATTTGTTTCACACGTAATATACTTTGTTTTTTAGTGTTTCACCTTCTAACCATTTTTGCTGTACTTTATTCTCCATTTAGATATGTAGATTGTAACTGATGTATTCCATTTCACACTATACATTACTTTGCATGTCGTTTTTCATTGCACGGTCTCAACATGGCGCCCACAGTCTTCTCTACATTAGTCTTCTTTCTAATTCTCACGTCTCGTTGGGCTAACTAAATGAGGACGCTCTCCGTCCGCGTTTCACAACATGGTGAACCGGGAAAGTATCGATTGCATGCTGTTTAACGTGAGTCCTTCACCTACTATACCTATGCTCGTTACTTTGCAACTCTAGTTTTCTATACTCTTATACGTAATTAATTTCCAATTGGTGAGCGCACTTCGATCTAAGGAACCGTGTTTATTTAGTTTATTCGTAATCCTTCACCTCTGAAAACTCCCGTTTTTCACCCACTGGGGTTATTTTATAACATACAGTTCTCTTTTCGACATTACCCTTTCATTCTACCGGTATGGAGATTATCGCACTGCGTTCCCCGCGTGGTCAACCTCTCATATGTATTTAAAACTCATGGGATCACAGCGTTTTCTGTTTTCTCATCGTTATGAGATTGGTTTCCTTCTTTTTGGCTTGGTTTTTTCTCTTCGTTTGGTATTCACACACCTTTGATACCCCATAGTTCTCTGCCTAACTGCACAGCTCCTCATGGTGAACAATGTTGTTAGTCTTCCTTCCACACGCTCTCTATATGGATTTGCATCGCACTCATATTGCGCATGACCCCACGGTTTCTTACGTTTGCTTACTATAATGAAACAATTTACATATGTTGTAGTTTTTTGGTTTCCTCCTGATTCTTTGCTTCAAACTTTTTTGCAGATATTTCCCCTGATGAAGGTCCAGTACGGACCGAAATGCATTGGGCAAGGTTCACTTTAATGATGGATTGATGAAAATATCAACAGATCAACAGTCAAAACATTGTTTCTGACCATTTCTCATCTTATTTCAAACTATGACGTATTGACTATTGAACTATCAAACCCAGCCAGGGTCTTACGCTGTGCACAGGGGGACGTCTCCTATTGTAGGAGACGCTTGATCTGATCGTATTCATTTACAACCCAGACCAGAGAGTGAAACCCCAGTAGCACGCCACAGCTAAGCAAAACAAACAACAACGATAATGCGCATATCAATCCCTTTTCTCCAAGATTTATAATAGAAGTTAAATACACAAAGGCAATCCTATGTCGGTGCACAACTATGACTGGTATGCACGCGGTAGCTACACTGTCACGTTTAACATGATATGTGTTTACAGTAAAGTTGCAGAAAGTGACATTATGCAAACTTTGGCCATGCTGCCCAGAGGCTGCGAGTACACAGCACTTGGGCACATGCTGATAATTAAAGGCAAATAGAAGTGGGCATTTTAATGCATCTGTTCTGGGAAGGTTTGCAGTGTGGCTGTGCCAAGCTGGTTACAGAATCTTCACATCATCGGTAAAGGTCAATATGTGCCGTGGTTTGACAGATGTGCGTTTTAGCTTCACCAACATTCAATCTCTATTTAAAATGACATAGCCAGGGACTTACAATTGGGGGTAATGTGCTTACTCGGTGAGGAGCCTAG
Source organism: Triturus cristatus (assembly GCF_964204655.1). Classification (NCBI taxonomy): domain Eukaryota; kingdom Metazoa; phylum Chordata; class Amphibia; order Caudata; family Salamandridae; genus Triturus; species Triturus cristatus. Next base: position 122,612,603 of record NC_140590.1, on the reverse strand, counting down.
GACAAATGTACCCTGGAGCAGTGGACAGATAAGTGCTGGGGCCCGCATTTTGTTCTTAGGAGCCTGCCACCAGCATTGGAGAATTCCAAGGTTATTGATAGAAAGGATGTCTAGTCTTGCTTCCACTACACACCTCTTTCTTCCACCACATTCCACTTACTGTCTCTTAACCCACGAATACCCCTGTTTTCCTGTCTTACTAATCACCTCCCTCTTTCTTCCACCACCCTACACCTCCTGTCTCTAAACCCATGAATACCACTGTTTTCCTGTCTTTCTCTTCATCCCAACCTCTTTTTTCCACCACCTTCCCCTTCCTGTCTCTCTATTTTATAAACACCACTGTTTTCCTGTCTTTCTCTTCATCCCGCCTCTTTCTTTCACCACCTTCCACTTCCAGTCTCTTAACCCATGAATACCACTGTTTTCCTGTCTTTTTCTTACTAACCGCCTCTTTCTTCCATCACTTTACACTTCCTGTCTCTCAACCATGAATACCACAGTTTTCCTGCCATTCTCCTCATCCTGCCTCTTTCTTCCACCTAGCTGCACTTCCTGTCTCTTAACATGAATACCACTGCCTTCCTGTCTTTCTCTTCATCCCGCCTCTTTCTTCCACCACCTTACACTTCCTGTCTCTTAACCCATGAATACCACTGTTTACCTGTCTTTCTCTTCATTCTGCCTCTTTCTTCCACCACCTTCCACTTCTTATATCTTTAACCCATGAATACCACTGTTTTCCTGTCTTTCTCTTCCTAACCACCTCTTTCTTCCACGATCTTCAACTCCCTGTCTTTAAACCCATGAATACCACTGTTTCCTGTCTTTCCCTTCATTCTGCCTCTTCCACCACCTTACACTTCATGTCTCTTTATTCCATGAACACCACTGTTTTCCTGTCTTTCTCTTCATCCTGCCTCTTTCTTCCACCACCCTATACTTCCTGTCTCTTAACTCATGAATACCACTGTTTTTCTGTCTTCCTGTTCCTCCTCTTATTTCTCTGAATTGCTCTGGGTAAAAAGTCTATGGAAGATAAAGAAGTCCAGGTTCATACACATGAGTGCCATTCACACTACCTTCATCCACTGGCACAAGTTAGACAGAGGTGAACAGACTCCTAGGAGGCACCTTGGCAAAGTTTCGCCTAGGAAGTGGTTCAAGGGCATTGACCCTTACCCTGAGAGTACCCTTTGGGATGGAGGCATAGAGGTCCCAAGTAGTCCCCGGGCATCTAACTGCAGGCACGTGTAGTCTCACACTATACCCACCTGCAAAGTAGGTACCTACCCTCTCCTTAAGAGCAGGCTGTCTCCCCACCTCCACCCACTGACAGACGGAATCACGATTTGAATAAAACCACAGATCTGTCTTAAAAAGTGTTTTTATTTCCAGTAGGCAGAACATAGCTGCTGGCTCAAAACTTGAGACCTAAATAATGCCAATACATTCATGAGGAGCTGACCAACAAGTTCATCCGGCCCTCAACAGAGGTCAAGCAGGAGTACAGCTTTCAAATGGGGATGGGTTCAGGTGTGTAGATGGATTTCCTGCAATGCAAGTAAAAGCTTTACTGTTTTTGTGCTTGAGGGACAAAAGATGACTCGTGGTCATTCCTAATACTGGGCATGTAATTGGCAGGAGGATTCCTAAATCTCAAACAACCATGGTGTAACTGGCTTCTAGGAGTGAAAATATTAGGCTGGTAGCAAATACATCAAAATACTGCCTGTATGCCAGAATCACTTTTAGCATCAAAACCTCTGTCTAATCTCACCCTACCATCTTCTCAGGACACACACAAAATAACACCCTTTCCAAGGTGGTACAGGCTACAGAGGAGAGATCATATCACCCACAAGCTTTGCTCATGGAATTCAAGATGTCTTAAATAAACGTTGACATTTCTGAAGTAATAATGAAGTAGTCAAAGAGAAATATTAGACGCGATTGACTTAACTCCTGTGGTGGGATTGGAAACCAAGAAATCTAAAACCCACTCTCAGAGACTGTGAGTAATAAGAATCATGTGGGATACATCATCTGCGAGGGTTACTTGGTCTTGACTTTGGACCAGTGAAGCTTCCACACTGGTTCTCGTTTCCTATGTAGAGAATTTCTCCAGTAAGTGTTTAACCTTCTGAGGTCTGGCCTGAGAAGCAATCTGGACACTTGTATGCATTCAGGGACTTCTTTAGGGGAGTTTCTAAAGAGCGGCAAGGAAAAAATATGGCATTACTTTTGAGGTACTAACCAGTGCTAAAGTCTCCCTGAAACATGGTAATATTAGCCTACTCCTGACTGGCATATTTAATTTATTGTAAGTCCCTGGTATATTTTACCAAAAGTACCTGTGCCATTAAATTAAATGCTACTAGTGACCCTGCAGCACTCATTATGCCACCGACTAGAGTAGTACTTTAAGACTTGTCTCAAGGCTTCCACAGCAGCCTGCAGAACAATTGCATACTGCAATTTTGACCTGGTAAAATAGACCTTTTTGCCAGGCCTAAATATTCCTTTTAATACATATAAGTCACCACTAAGGTAGGCAATAAAGGCTTCTAGGGCAGGGTGCATTGAATTTAAAAAGCATGACATGTTGGTTTATGTTTTACACAACGTGGTAGTGAAAAACTCCTAAATTCGTTTTTCATTACTGTAAGGCCAGTCTCACACATAGACTGACACTGGGTTACCTTATTGCATTTATTAATTGCTCATTTTGTTTTGGGAGCAGCTAGAGATGTGTTCTTGTACTCAAATGAATTGTAAATTAAAATCCCCTTTATTGGTAGAGTCGGATTTTAAGTCACTGTTCTGAAAATGCCACTTTCAGAAAGATGTACAACAAAAAACCAGAGGTGTGTCTGGGGATACCTAGTGCACTACAAAAATACACTATCCAGTGTACATCTTTCAAAAATTGTTACATCACATATATCACATGAAACACATTGTTAACTGTGAACCAAAACATTTATCAATGAATCAAACGGAATCCAAACAGAGTCGTGTGTTGATTGTGAAACAGTTCTTTCTTTACTGTCACAGAAGATCAAAGTTCATAGCTGTTGCAGCGACATCCCACTGCTTTAAACACATGTTCAAATAAATGGTCTCAATTTCAAAATTTCCCAATGCATTTTGGGCTGATAAAGCAAAGCCCTTCGTCAGGTGAATCTACGAAACATAAATGACAGCAATGTACATGATTGTCAAAACTGCATATATACACATTATAACGCTTACAATTAAGGCCCATTAGTTAGGCAGGACTCGTGACTTGCGTACAGTGCGTGGCAATGAAAGTAATAGAACGTCAAGAATGAAACCCAAAGATGATGAAACTGCCAAACGGATTAGAAAATTCCTACCACCACGGGTGTCGTGCAGCTAAACGTCAAGTGTTCTAATAAAGAAATACCCTCTCCCAGCTTCATGCTAGGTGCAAAACGAACGAAAACAGTAAATGATATCGTACCAGGAAGTAATGGTAAACACGATATCCGATACGTGCCAGATCTTCGTGTAAAAATGATGGAGAACCTCAACGTTAAATAAGGTGAAATTAAACAACATCAATTAAAGAGAAACGTGAAAAGTCCACGACTCGTTAACCAAGTATATTTGTGATCATCTTACCAACAAAAGTCGATACTGAGTGCGGCGGTTGCTCAAAGAAAACAGAAGTACTGAAAAATACGAGAAAGGGCACGCCAATGCGTCAGTAACTCGAAGAGTTAACATAATGCTCCATAATGGTGCATAAAAAAGAGAGCCATCGGTCGCTTACCATGCGTCTTGAAAAAAACAGTCCGTCACCCATAGTGTCGACCTAACCGGAGTAAGGAGTGCAACATTGTGAGGGACATGCGAGTTTTAAATAAAATTCAGTGAAATTAAAAGAGGACTGTGTCGATAAACTACCGCAGCCATATTAAAAGGTGCAATGAGGAGTGCCACGAGGAGTGCAACAAAGCGAGAAACATACGAGTTTTAACTGAAAAACAGTGAAATAGAAAGAGAACTGTGTTGATGAACTACCGCAACCATATTAAAAGGTGCAATGAGAGGTACAGAAATAACATGTTCTGATTAGAAGACTGAAAAGTCATCAAATAAAATACAAAGCAAATAATGTACAATAAAGTTGTAAAATTCAAGAAATTAACAATACATCTTGACGTTATGCAACGCTATATAGCACTGTACATGAAATACTTTACAATAAAAAATGTTTTGAAAAAGAATAACAAAATTGGTAAAACAATTAATTGGTAATGAAAACATGATAAACACAAGAGTACCAGACAGAGAGATACCAATTATGCACGGAGATAACAGTGTGCAAAAACGATCAGAGGAAGCATGATAATTCAAATTTGTCATTCAGCCCCATTGGGGCAAGTGTTTGTAAAAACCAAATCCAATGCGACTCCCGTTGTGCTAGCATTTTAGACATGTTTCTCCCTGGGATGTCCTCAATGATTTCAAGAACCCCAAATTTAAGCGGAGCTAGTGAGTGTTTGGAGTTAGTCCAATGTTGTGCAAGCGGGGAACTAATAGTTTTAGTTCGAATCCGACTTTTGTGTTCCGTTATCCTTGTACGAAGCGCGCGTTCAGTTTTGCCTACATAGCATAAATCGCATGGACATTTTATAATGTAAACTACATGATGACTATTGCAGTTCGCATTAAAATGTAAATCAATCTTTTTGCCTGTTCGTGGATGGGGTAGGCTGCTGCCTACCATCACATTATTGCAGTGTGAGCAATTCATGCATTTAGACATTCCTTTGTGTACCACCTTGGGTTTGATTTTACTTTTGGTCAAAAGTTCTTTTAAATTCCGTGATCTCTTGTAGGCAAACAATGGAGCATCAGTGAAAAGGCCTTGGAGATCTGGCTCACATTTTAGTAAATCCCATCTCTGCAATATGCTTTTTTTTAACAGGTAAGAATCAGTCGAGTAGGTGGAAACGAAAACCTCTCTCTTTTTCTCAGTGAGTGGCATTCTCTTTTTAAGCAAATCTTCACGATTGGACGCTATGGCCCTTATAGCCGCCTGCTCAACAATTTGTACGGGATATCCTCTGTCAAGGAATTTGCTTTTAGAGGCTTCAATGGCCTGCATGCCAACCTCTAGATCAGATGTAATACGCTTGATCCTGAGGAACTGTGAGTACGGGAGGTGGCGTTTTAATGGCCATGGGTGAAAGCTTTGAAACAGCAAGGCATTATTTCGGTCTGTGGATTTAGTAAAGACAGTAGTCCGAATAGCAGAATCTGATAAGGTAAGTTGTACATCCAAGAATGCTATGCTGGAAGGGTCAATCAAATGTGTGAATTGAATCCGAGGATTGATCTGATTAAGTGACAAAATCTGAGTTTCAAGGCTACTCTGCGACCCCTTCCAGACAATCAATATATCGTCGATATATCGACGGTATACAAGGAGATTTGAGGTCCATGCAATGTCTGTAAGCATGTGCTCCGTTTCAAATTTAAACATAAAAATGTTCGCGTAGCTAGGAGCCCCGGAAAAACCCATCGATGTGCCATTGGATTGTAGAAAAAATTGGCCCTTCCACTGAAAGTAGCTATGGAACAAGCAAAAATTCAAGATTTCAACAAGAAAAACTTTACTTGCTCTGACATCATCCTGACGCAATAAAGCCCATTCAATGGCATCTATGCCATCCATATGAGGAATAGATGTGTACAAAGAAACAACATCTATTGTACATAACCACAGTTGTTCACTCTCAGGAATATGAATGTCTTGGAGTATTGTCAATAGATGAGTTGTGTCTTGAACATAAGATGGACAACTCTGAACAATTGGTTGAAGGAAAGTATCTAAATAACGACCAAGAGGGTCATGAATGGAGTCACATCCCGAGACAATGGGTCTCAAGGGAGGATCGTCCAAATTTTTATGAATTTTTGGGAGCATATACAGGCTCGGCCTTCTTGGAAATTGAGTGAATAAATAGTCTCTAGTTTTAGTGGTGATCCATTGCATGTCTAATGCATGAGACAAAATGGAATCCAAAATATTCAAAAATTCATCTGTGGGATCTGACTCTAATGGCAAGTATGTAGACCGATCTTGCAACATCTGATCTACCTTCAACTCGTATTTGCTAAGATCCATGACCACTAGAGCACCACCTTTGTCCGCTTTAGTGAAATGTAACGAGTTCTGAGATTGTAATGATTTCAAAGCAAAACTCTCGCTCTTAGATAAATTAGAATTGCCCAGGGGACGAGAAGGAAACTTAGATATATCTTGTTTGACAAGAGTCTCAAACAAATCTATAGCCTTATGTGTAATGGGGGATACAAAAGTGCTGCGTGGCTTGAACTCAAGGTATTCAACCTCCGTGTCTGACTGAGACTCAGTAACAATTGTTGAAAAAAAGAGTCTTAAGCGTAATTTCCTGGTAAATTTGTAGAGAGCAATCAAAGAATCTAAGTTTCTAGACTGGAAAGTGGGTACAAATGAACAACCTTTATTAAGTACTGCTATCTGCTTGTCAGTCAGTGACTTGGAAGAAATGTTAACCACTAGTGTTTCTTTGTGCGACGACTTGTCCCTGTTTTTGTTGAATCGGTGACCTCTACGTGTTTGACTGGTTCTGCAGGTGGCTGCGTAGGTGGTTGATTTGAGGCCGGACTGGTGGCCAAAAAAGACACCTTAGATGTGCTGGGGACTGGAGATTGACGCTCACCCGATGGGGGTGGTGGTGGACCACTTGCAGTAACAGGTGGTCGAGATAATTGAGTGTCACTAGTAGAGGCTATGCTTTCTTCAGAAGAAGTGGTAGTTGGTTTTTGCCAATTTCGTCTCTGAGAATAGACTTCCGCCCAAGAATAAACTTCATCCAGCTTATAATCAATTGTGTCACGGCGAAATTTCCTCACTTTTCGCTCATGTATTTCTTTAGCATATGCATCTAATTTCGTGTTAATATCTGTAAGGGTACTAGACCATGCTTCATTCTCCATACGTGACACCAGGTTAGCCTGAAGTTCCTTAATTTCTGTTTCTAAGCCACTGAGGACTAGTGAAAGTTCTTCAATGATAAGCAAAATCAAGTCAAGGGAGCATTTATTCAAAATCGTGTACCACTTCTCCATAAACTTTTTGTTCATTTTAAATAACATAGGTTTAATTGCTAAACGCAGTCCCCTGGGTATACGACTTGCTTTGTGGTATTGGATTAGAGTGGTGGCATGCAGGCGCTGGTTAATCTCTCTGCGCATCAGGTACTCTAACTGTCGAACTTGTTGCTGTATAGGACCAGAATTCAAGTCAAAAGTCCTGACCTCCTTGATGAGACCATAAATGTCCGCTGCTTCAGCAGCAGAATATGCTTTTGTTTGTGCTCTATTTTCGGTCAAATGTGCTATGTCGTCGAACGACATGATTACTCAATGGTAAAACACTTAAGTTTGTGGTGCAACTGTAGCTGTGGGCAGAAAAATTGTTGTACGTTTGTATTCAGTGGTCCGCAGAGCCACTTACCCTGGTGCACACATAACCCTAAAAGATAGTTTGAACATGTAGAATATTTGATGTATGGTTTTAATTAGAAGACTTCTTGAGTGCATCACAGCTGTTTCTCTCCCAGACTTTCAGAAAGATGGCATTTCCATGCCCTAACCATTTGTGCCTTCTGCCTGTGTCTTTGGTCCCGTGACTGTGAATGGATCTGCTGAAGGGCTTGGTGTATTCCTCCACACAGGGTCACAAAGCAGAGTAGGTGTGGACAGGATGGGTCTTCCTGCCAAAATGGCTGGGGGAGGAGCTGTTCCCTGCCTCACTTGCACTTCAAATGGGCTTACATCCAGCACACACAGAGAAACATGTTACTAGTCGTTTGCCAACTCAGATGTCGTGTAACCTCCCAGACACAATGGCTGGAACCAGGTATAAAAGCTGGATCCTCAGAACGCCTCTTCAGTACACTTCTGGACCTATGGAAGACTTCTGAAGGACAGCCCACCACCAGAGAGCTATCCTGCTGCTATTAGAGGATTGCCTTCCTGCTTGAAGGAATGCATTGCTGCTTAAAGGAGATATGGAGCATCTTCTTGAACACAGGAGCACCAGATGTGACTCCACAGCTAGTTTGCTGGCCTCCTGTGTAAGCTACAAGGACACAGCAAGCTCCTATTGTCTTCAACCCTGCTGATGACCTGTGCTACAGTGAGTCCTAAACCCAAGTGGTGCCCCCCTGGCCCTGCACCCTTGGTAGTAGTGTTTGTGTTTCTTCCCCAAAAAACTTAAACGGACAGATGGCCGGAATCTACCTCCCAGCTGATCCTCCCAAGGTGCACCGTCAGTCAGCCTGACTTTGAGGCCGCCGCAATGCGCTTCTCCACAGCAGCAAATCCTGTTCAGCAGGGCCTCTTAGCGAATGTTTTCTGCATTTTGGAGACCTCCTTGACTACAGCTTGTAGCTTTGCTCCGCTAAAGATACTCTACTTCCAAAAGGTTGACTTAGTACAAAGGTAAAATCTGCACCACGACTTCGGTCAATGGCTTTCAACAACGACACCTTATGCATGGACATTGCCTGTTGCCTTACCCCACTGAACACTACCTTCCCAGGACCTTTTCTTCAGGATTTTTTTCTAAGTCCAAAGTTTGAGACCGGGAACAATCTAAACCCTTGTATTGGACCCACATTCCATTGTGGTCTGCCTTAACTTTTGACTTTGACCCGCTGTCATCAAACCAGATACACAAGGTTGGCACTTTGAACTTTTTGAGCCCTATTTCAGGCTAATACATTAACAATTCATAACTTTGGTTCTACTGATTGGATTGAATTAGTTTTGATGCCATTTTATTTAAAAAAATACTATTACATTTCTTTAAATTGTTGTGGTTAACTATTTTCTTGTGTTGTGTTTTGACTTTATTACTGTCATGTGTTTCATACAGGGTCTATTGTAGTTTCCCTATGTAGTCTCACTGTGCACGGCACAGGCCACATTAGCTTTGCACACATTACTAAATATTCACATTTGCTTCTGTGCTACATCATATTTTCACACAGACCTGCAATTGTTTTCTCGGTCTGTTCTTTCCTGGGATTTAGTCTGAACAGTGGACAAGGTCAAGCAACAATGTCCCTTGTTATTTTGTTCTGGTCAGCCAACCAAACCTAGACACAACACAGAAATGCAGCTGTTGTTTATAAACATGTTAACCTTGACATATAGACATCCACATCACTGTAACACAGAGAGAGACCAATAGTTCCTGAGAGAATATTACAGCTGTATCTGAGATGTACTATATTCATCTGTGTATGCTAAGGTATGGGGTCCGCTTATAAGCCCAGAGATCTTTGCTGTATAAACAGTTTGCTTCTGTAGAAGGGGAGGTAGGGGAGTTAGGCTATTCTGTATTATAATGTAACAGGGCTTTTCATAATTTACGGCATATTGACAATGCAGATGGTATTTCTGCTAGGCAGTTGTATTCTAATTGTGGCACGTATACTGCATCCCAGAGTACAATAGTTTAAATAGACATTTCAAATTTCCTTTGTGTCTCTTTCATATCCTATTGTGGATGAGTACGAGTGTGTGAGCGAAAGGGAGTGTCCTGACACCGCGATCCCTCAGAGGGTCAGGAGTGTTGTTTTCTATGGTGTTAATTCACTTAGTCCTCTGGTTATGAGTAGGAAGGCAAGTGGGACAATTTAGCTAGTTGGACACGGGCTTATGGTACGGTGGTGGTATGGTGACTCGGTCCCTAACTACTGATGTTCTATGGTCCCAAGCATAGTTCTGTTCCTGAGCAAAATCCCTGCAACATTACTGTTTGTGTAATGCATAAACACTTTACACATTTCCTCTAAGTTAAGCTTGACTCCTTTTTTCCAGAGAGTTAAGCACAGGTTAATTTAGTGACTTTTTGTGGTTTGCCCTGACAAGGATTGTGGTTGTTGCCTAAGTGTCTCCCACTCCCTTCAACCACTAACCTAATTTCTTAGACATCCTTACTTCTCAGACTCAGAAGGAGGGCTAAGAATTCAGAATAATTCTTCAATCAACACTCCTATAATATGTTGATAATGTAACAGAACAGGCCACTCATCTAATCTTAGGGGCCGAGCACTTTAACCAAGAGTAGCATCAGCTATTTCCATGGACATGAAAAGAGATCCTTCTTCATAAATCCACCCTTGGGAACTAATTTACTTAACGCAAACACAACTCCTTTGAGACTGCATATACCATTGGCAAGCAGAAAGAGAGCAGTAAATACACAATAGGTAATACACATTCTCAGAACCATGACCTACCACAGTACTGTATCTGTATCATAGTAATAATACTATGGGGTGGAATAATCGGGAATAGAATGCTGTGGGTAGAACCTTGGAGAAAGTCAGTTGAGTTTTATGCCTGGTGGATGTGAAGCTGATTTGTTGGAGTAAAGCTACTTGTGAAACCCACCTGTGAGAATTTCATCTTTCATTATACTTTACGTTTGACAACGAGCTGTGGTCTCAAAAAAGCAGTGTTCACCGTCTGCTGGACTTCTTATAGATGCTTGTGCTGATCCTTGGTGGTTTACTGGAGTTCTTTTTCAGGCAACCATTTGAGGAGCCAGCCCGCTTGCCAGGAAATTCATACCCTGCCAGCAAGGCCATAGAGGAGTACTAGATCCTAAAGACACCATTTCAGTGAGTGGAACTGTGAAGGTTTTTGGGGCTGTGGAGATCTTGATCCAAACCATATCTAGTACTAGATCACTATTTGGCAAGTTCATAGTGTGCATGGAGACTTCAGAAGTCTCAGCTTCTCCATCCTGGAGATGCTTTTTTACTGGCAGTATAAATAGACGAGTTTAATTCTATGCCACAGATCTGTGCAAGTGCATGTGATGTCACACATGGCAGCCACCATTAATTGGGCAGTTCTTTCTTGAGGCAATGTGAAAAAGTTTGAAGTGCACACGTTTTGGCAACAATTTTTAGGTTTCACCATCATAGAGCTTGTGCTGTGCTTGCTAAATCTTTTGTATTGAAAAATATTATCTTAAACGGGGCTAACATCCCACCAATTACTTACTTTTACCTACCATTGGCTGGATCGTATGTGGCTGTCGCTTACTTTACTTACCAGTGGCTGGATCCAACATGGCTTGCAGGCACTTCACTTACCATTAGCGGGCATCCACTTGGCTCTGACGTCACTCTTGGTCACCACCTCCTCCTCACCTCTGGCATTGTGGTGCTGTGGAGCCTGGACCATGTACTGCTTGTGGTGGTGGGTGTCTTTTCACTGCAGCCTCCTGCAGGTACTCTTTTTGCTCTCTTCGTGCCATCGCCAGTGAAAACTGTTAGCTATATATAAAAATGGATAATATCTGAACTAGTGTTTCTTTTCCAGCCCCTGCAATACTTTGTGTTTACTTTGCAAAGCTTTCAGATTTATGTGTAGATCTTTTTGCTTGAATCTGCCGTGTGGCTACTCCCAACTCTTGCTAGTGTGTTGACTTTCAGTCTATTTATAATGACTACAGTGAGAATGACTAGCTGCTGTATTTGGTGCCCTGTACAGCTTTTCAACGGGCAGTTGCTGCTGCATTGGCTGCAAAGTAACTCAGTGGAAACAATTCTGCTGATTGCATGTTTCTATCTGGGGTCCACACTTTCCGGGGCTATAACATTTCCCTGCCCCACTGTCACAGGCTTCTCTTGCCATTTTGACCTCCTTGTGTAGAAAAAATGAAAACATCATATATTACCTTCTGCAGCTCAGTGACATCCCTGGGAGCAGCACAGTTTCATTGGATTTTATTGGATTTATGTAATGTAATTGTTATCTGTTTGAATATCAGCTATTATGTTTTATGGTCATTGAATTATGTATCTTATTAAATATGCTGTGGATGATGTAGTTATTTTAATTTTGCTAATTTTGCTTTTGTCTTTTATGGCCATATATGGCTGAATAAAGATAAATTGAATTGAATTTAATTGAATTGGCTCATGAAGGTCATCCTGGTATGTCTGTTACTTAACAGAAAGTTAGTGAGTTTTATTGCTGGGCAAAAACCGATGATATCATTGATGGTACGTTGAGGGAATGTGCACTATGTGCTGGTAATGACAAGTTAGCTGAAGCATGTGTTGTTGAAATGGGACCGGTGCAGTGTGCCAAGGAGGATTGCGGCAAAAAATATCCCAAAGTGGCGGGCACCATTTATTAATATATATGAGGGGTGAGGTTGCAAGTAGATTCCCAATTCCCAGCCCATTTGGGGCCCCAGGGACCCTATCTTCCGGGGCCAAATATATTTAAGCAGAGGGGGCACACTGCACAGCCCCATGGACCTTATCACCCAGGGGCAATGTTGTAAAACTTGGGGAGGGGGGTGCACGTCCTCTCTCCCAAGATTATGAAGGCCCCGTGGACCCCATTCATCCAGGCTGACTTTTTCTTTCAAAGGGAGGGGGAACCTGCAGTCCCACCTCCTCTCCTTAAACCTTTAATGGCCCTAGGATGACATCACCCGGGGTTGGCTCACTTGCTGTTTCCCGAGAAGCCCACCTCCGGGACTCAGTAGTTTCCAAGTCTGAACCAGCTGGTAGGAGTTTCAAAATGCTTGCTCTAGCTGGTAGCAGACTTCTGTTCTGTTTCCCTGCTCGCACCCTAGGCGGGCAGGGGAACAGAACACATAGTTCTCCTGCCTAGAGGGAGCTTGCATAAAACAGTTGCTCCCTTCAGGCAGGAGCAATGCCGGCCCCGGCACCATACAAGGAGCTGGCTGGTGCTGTGGGGGCCCCCGGGTGTCCCCCACAGTCCTAAACATTGTGCTTGGTTGGTACTCTGGCTGGGAACCAGGGCACCACCTATAAGCAATAGAGACCCAGGGGAATGGGGTCCTGTGGGAAAAAAAGGCTATGAAGGCTCAGGGAGAAGGTTGTACAGCCCCTTCCCTTTTTAATAAATTACGGTCCCCAGGGATGTGATCCTATGGCCAAAATAGGCTTCGGGAGGAGGAGCACACAATCCCCTTCCCTTTTTAAAAAAATGTCCCAGGAGATGGGCTCCCAGGGGCCAAAAGAGGCCTTTTAAATAAGGCATGCCACTGGGGCCCATGAAGACTTGGCCCCTCCCCTTTTTAATATAATACAGTCTCAGGGAATGGAGTTCCCGGGGCTAATACGTCTCGGTGAGTGGTGCTGTGCATCTCCTTAACCTTTCTTTTTATATTTGGTATCCGGGGATGGGGCCCCCAGGCATACTAAGTCTTTGGGGCAGGGGCCACTCTTCTTTCTTATTGTATTTGGCCCAAGAGGATGGGGTCCCAGAGGCCAATTAGGGTTCAGAGAGGGGTTTTGCACGATGCCCTCCTATTAGATTTTGGCCCCTAGATATGAGGTCCTTGGGTCCAAGACGCTAAGGGAGGGGAGGGGGCACTCCCGTTTAATTTTATTTAACCCAATGGGTGGGCCCTGGGCCGTTTTAGGCTTGGGGAAAGGGACAATGCTGCCATCTACTCTTTTTATTGGAACTGGCGCTGATGGATGTTGTCCCTAGTGCCAATTAAGGCTCAGGGATGGGGGATGCATGTCCCTGTTCACTTAATATATATGTTTTGGCCTGAGCATGGGGTCCTTAGGTCCCAAAAGCCAACCCTATGTCACACATGCCAAGTGCTGTGCACAGCATGGGGCTGGCTGACTTTACATTAATTATTATAGTTTTCAATAGTTTCCACTCAATAAGAGAACACTCTGGAAGTACCCCCATCCTCCTTAAAACATAGAAGCAGATTGATGTCCCCGCTAAATGAAAAAGAAGTGTACCAGGAGCCCGATAACCCTGACAAATGATTTTTGTATCCACATCAGGACTTCAAATCCCATGATACTTGGCATCATATGTCGCAGAAAAATGGTGTTGGAAGAAATGCTTAAAAGAGACTTCATTACGGCCATACTGACAACACCACTGCACAACCAGACAGGCCAGGGTTCTGGGAGCATGTACCCCTTTTGCAAAAAAAAAGAAGTGTAATAGGAGTCCAATCCTTGGTTATTAATTGGCATCTTGAGCACCCTTGGTACTGGAGCACACTTGAAGTTCTGCCTCCAAGCTAAAAGAGTAAGCCCCCTTTTTATAATGTGGCATAAAGATAGCCAGTGAACTACAACTGATGAAAAGGATTATATCTTATGAATTGCTGTGAGAAATCATGTACTGAATGCTCCTTGCTCTATGCGATGATACTGATTAAGTCATTTACAGAATTCCTCCATTCAGTTGCCAAATCCTTCCATGAAGATGGCCTTTTGCTCTATGTGAAAGTAAAATAATGGGATTCAAACAGTTGTATTGGAGTGTTACACATTCCAACTGTAGCCCTGATGAAGACCTTCATCAATAAACGGCCCTTTTGATAGTTGAAATGCATCAGCGTATATAAGTGGGTTAAGGGTGACCAGCCCCACACTGATTGTGTTCTGTTATAGATAAGTAACATTTTTTGCGGATTTGAAAAAATAAGGGGACAAGAAACTGTAAATGAATTCCCCAACCCATAATGGCCTACTGATTTCCTCAACAAAGAAGGAGAAAGTCTTTTAATTGTTTGGAAAGCATAATATGTGTTGGACATTTTTCTATGTTGCTTCCGTCAGGGAAGAAGAGAAAATGGAAAAGTGGAATGGCTGGCTTTGGAGTTGGAGAGTATAGATTGAACTATGCATAATACAAACACATCTCTGTGACTGATAATGATAACACAGTGTAGCACGTAGGGCAGAATGCATATATTACTACTGCTGACTGATGTTATAGTGGATGCTGTCAGGGGAAACCAAGTCACGAAGCAGAAAGGCAAAGTTAATGCATTGTCAGTTTTCCATCACGGGTTGCAGGAGGGTGGCTGATGGCCTGCACTGGGGTTAGCCTGACAAGTGAGTACAGGTCAAGTAGACAGAAGTCTAGAGAGAGGATGAAGAAGGTGGGCAATTTCTTAGTAATAAGCCAGGCTTGAGGCTCAGTTTTTTTTCCGACATTAGATAGGTAGAGCATTCTGATTTATGGATCTTACAGTAAAATGCGATAAAACAAATTATAATAATAATAACATTAAAAATAAAAGACCCATAACTAGCAAAAAAGTAAAGCATCTATTTTTACAAACAATAAACCCATCCACTCCATCCAAAACTGGCCCACTCCCCTCCATACACCCAAGGAGTACTCTTCTCCAACTGTCCCACCCTCACCACTCACAGCAGGCCCACCCCCTTCTTAATTAAAGTCAGTGCCATGCAATGTCATCCAGTTTCTGTTTTTTAACCTCCTCCAGGACTTTAAGGGTCTCACAGAGAAAGACCTTTGTAGTGGAGGGGGTAAGGAAGAGGCTGATTTGAGAGATACAAGACACGGCCGCCTGTGGCAGCTCGGGTGACGGTGCTACCTCTGTTTCACTGGCTGAGCACTGGAGAAACTGGGTTCGCTACCTCATCCTCCTATTCCTCCAGGATAGGTAGCCAGGGGAAGTCTGCTGGTATAAACATCATCTTTTGGAGGTGCAGTTAAGTATCAATTTCCAGCTGGTGATGTTCCTCCTGAAGCAGTCAGTCTGAAGCTAAGACACCGGTGGGGATAGCTGGATGTTGTGAGGAAAGAAAAAAAGAACTTGAATTGTAATCCCCACTCCAAGCAAATCTTTGTATAGTTGGACAGCCACAATGTTGCTGATTCTCTAGGAAGGTAAAAGACATGGTGCCAATTCCGATCCTGTAAAAACCGAGTACGAACCGTCGGTCGGAGCGTTTTCTCCGTCCAACTCGTACCCGGTCAAAAAACATTACAATAATGCAAGTACGATTCGTATGGAAACACTATTTCCGTACGAATCGTACAAAACCCCGACCGACGAAAATATACATACAAATGTGATCCGGGAAAGCGCCGACGTGACGCCGGAACGCATCCAGGCTGCGTCCTACGAACCAGGAAGTACGATCCGTACCGACGTCACCCCGCACGAATTATATTTTCCGACTGCCAAAAACTGCCAGGAAATCAGGACGACGCGCACAAGGAGCACCTGTACGCGACGGACAGCCATGGACCCGAACCTACGTGTCATCCCAGCCCTCATAGCAGTCCACCTGCTCTACAGGAACCAACACAGATGCCGCAGAAGGCCAGAACAACACCCAGGGGCAAGGGGGGGGGGGGGGCAGGGGCAGGAAACATAACCCCCGACCAAGTCACAAATCATACATGCCCTGTACATACCTGACCTCCAGGGCGTGGTCACTTCGAGGGGGTGGGGGCGTGTCCAGCAACGCATGCATCTGCCACAACGGAAGTGGATGTGGACGCGAACCGGCAACACAACAATTCCAGTACGTACCGTACCCACGCCTTAAGAGCGTGGGTACGGGTCGTACCACGCCCACCCCTACGTCACCCCAAACAATGGCGGTACAGCCCATACCCACGTCCCAAAGGCATGGGTACGGGCCGTACCGCCATTGTTGGGGTGACGTAGGGGTACAGGGGGCGGTACGACCCGTACCCATGCTCTTAAGGCGTGGGTACGATGCGGACCCCTACGGCACCCCAACAATGGGGGTACACACCGTAACCACATTCCAAAAGCATGGGTACGGGCCGTACCCAGGCCTGCAGAGCGTGGGTACGGGTATGTACGGAGCGTACCCCTACCCGTGTATGTTCGGAGCATACCCCCACCCGTGTATGTATGGAGCGTACCCACACCCCACCAGTGTATGTTCGGAGCGTACCCCCACCCGTGTATGTATGGAGCGTACCCACACCCCACCAGTGCATGTTCGGAGCGTACCCCCACCCGTGTATGTACAGAGAGTACCCCCACCCGTCTATGTATGGAGCGTACCTACACCCCACCAGTGTATGTTTGGAGCGCACCCCCACCTGTGTATGTTCGGAGCGTACCCCCACCCGTGTATGTTCGGAGCGTACCCCCACCCGTGTATGTATGGAGCGTACCCACACCCCACCAGTGTATGTTCGGAGCGTACCCCCACCCGTGTATGTCCAGAGCGTACCCCCACCCGTGTATGTATGGAGCGTACCCACACCCCACCAGTGTATGTTCGGAGCATACCCCCACCCGTGTATGTATTGAGCACACCCACACCCCACCAGTGTATGTTCGGAGCGTACCCCCACCCATGTATGTACGGAGCGTACCCCCACCCGTGTATGTATGGAGCGTACCCACACCCCACCAGTGTATGTACGAAGGGTACCCCCACCCGTGTATGTATGGAGCGTACCCACACCCCACCAGTGTATGTACGGAGCGTACCCCCACCCGTGTATGTATGGAGCGTACCCACACCCCACCAGTGTATGTTCGGAGCGTACCCCCACCGGTGTATGTCCCGAGCGTACATGGCCAGACATAGGAGGGGTGGGTGCAGAGTCCTCCCAGCATTGCCCAGACATAGGAGGGATGGGTGCCTATCACTCCCAGCAGTGCCCAGACATAGGCAGGGTGGGTGCAGAGTCCTCCCAGCAATGGCCAGACATAGGAGGGGTGGGTGCAGAGTCCTCCCAGCAGTGCCCAGACATAGGAGGGGTGGATGCAGAGTCCTCCCAGCAGTGCCCAGACACAGGAGGGGTGGATGCAGAGTCCTCCCAGCAGTGCCCAGACACAGGAGGGGTGGGTGCAGAGTCCTCCCAGCAGTACCCAGACATAGGAGGGGTGGGTGCAGAGTCCTCCCAGCAGTGCCCATGGAAAGAAAAGGGTGCAGTACCCACAGATACAATGCCCACAATTGTCAGTCAGGTGCTCAAAGACCCTGCAGAACACGTAACACATGTGTGTGAGGCTGGGAGTACACACATGCATAGTGTGTAAAAGGGAACATGTCCACATGAAGTCACGTCAATATACTCGATACTCAAGTACAGTGACTACCAAGGATGCCACTAATGATGCAGGTGGAGACATTGCCCAGCATGCATGGGCAAAGTTGAACGGATCCGTCACACACCAAGGATATGTAGACACAGCTCAGCACAATACCCTGCAGGGAAGATGTCAGGGTCCACAGAGGAAGGAACACACCTTGGGACAATGTCACCATGCAGTAAGAGCTCACATGAACAAAGTTATTTTGCAAATACCTTGTGATGGCACACAGATACCAGGGTCCACCCCATGAGCAGCACACTACTACATTTCCCAGACACCTAACACATTATCCCCACCCCAAATCATGGAGCAGCACCACCAACAGCAATACCAGAAAGGCATTAGTGTTCAAATGAAAAAAAAATGCTTTATTCAGCATGAAAATCAAAGAGGTTGTTATGTGTACACTATTAACAAGCCCCATAGGGCAGTCCATATTTCCATCCCTGGTGGGGAACACATTGGAACACGTGTCCCCTGGCTGCCTGCACAGTTTATAGTTCCTTGTCCTCCACAGGGGGGGGGGGCATTATGTGGGGTTGATGGACCAGGCACCGCAGGGACAGGAGGGGCAAGGGTAGGTGTTGTGGGTGCAGGGACGGAGGACTCCACCACAGGGGGTGGGGCAGTGCCAAAGGTGGAGGTGAGAATGGCGCTGCACACGGTTGCAAGGTCCTCCAGCGTCTCCCCTGCACCCGAAGGAACCACAGGCCCCAAGGAGGGGGGGGGGTCGGAGGGATGGGTCGCAGCGCTACTGGGGGAGGGTGTGGACAGGGGGGGACTCAAGTACCCTGACCGGGGACTCCTTTGACCGCTTGCGGGGTGGTGTCACCTTGGGGCTCAGGGACAGAGCAGCCAGGAAGGATTCTTTGGTGGAATCTTGGCCAGGAGAGCTGAGGGGAGTGGATTTGGAGGCAGGGGGTTGTGATGAATGTGGACTCCCACTGTGGCTGCGTGTCTTACGTTTGCCCCCCGACCCAGTGGGTGTGCCTACTTCACCCTGTGTGTGCGTGACATGAGGTGTGCACTTGGGCTTCCCTGGTGGTGTGGTGCCTGTGTCTGGTGGGGTGCGTGCATGGGTACGTCTGGGTGTGCTTGGGACAGGCATGAGAGTGGGAAGTGTGGATGGTGCAGGGGTAGTGGGGGGGACATAGCGCTGCAGGAAACCCACTGCTGCAGTCAGTGTCGAGTCTATGGACCTCAGCAACTGGTGTTGGTCAGACTGCGCAGCTGAGATGCCCTCAATGTATGCCTCCATCTGGGTGAGCACACGTGTGTGGCCATGGAGGACATTCAGCATCGCAGTCTGACCAACCTGCAACTGGCGCAGGATGTCCACAGACTCGGCATTCATGGCAGCAGTGGAGACAGGGGCAGGGGGCGCGGTGCCTGGCAAGAAGGAGACACGTGGTGACCTAGCATGGCGGGAAGGGACCAGAGCAAGTGGGAGGCCGGTGATGGGAACGGAGGGGGTGGGTAGAGATCGAGCGCTGCTTTCAGCTGTGGGAGCAGCCTCTGCCCCCTCTCGGAGCTCAGCCTCGGACCCGTCAGCATCATAGTCAGTGGTGAGACTGGACAGGTCCTCCGCCTCACTCCCCTCGGCCTCCGTGCCACTCGATGCGCCAGACAAGACAGCACTGCTGCCACTGGTGCGTGCTCCCTCCTCACGGTCCGTGCCAGTGTCTCCCTTGGAGTCCCCTGACGATGCTGTGGGCAAGGTGAAGAGACAGGAAATAATCAGACACCTGTATACATATGTCACATGAGTCAAATCTACATAGGTCACAGTGCATAGCCTGAAAAGTAACATCTACAATACAAGGTACATATGTAGGCCCTGCAACACACAGCTGGTTGACTCCCCATGCCACTGCGAAACAATGGAGAGCATGACCCAACAGCAAATTACTTGATATCAAATTGGACAGAGGAGCCAGGCTCTGGGGACAATCGTGCACAGCATCTGTACCACACAGCGTTGCCAAAAAAGGGATGAGCAGGAACCATGTCTATTAACTTTTTGCACATGCTGCAAAGCCAACGCATAAAAACATGCCCAACATGACTGGGTCACTGCACCTTGAGTGTATGTCCAGACAAACATCACACACAGGCCAAACCTAGCAAGGAGACTTCAGATTTTGACATGTAGGCCTTGCCCGCACAAACGACCCCCTACCTGAGACAATGTGATTGAGACAGAGGAAGTACTTACACCTCTTACTCTGGGATGAAAACACATGGGCTGCACTAAATCCTGATTGTACACAAACCACCCCTGTTGCGCCTGTCCACATACATCATTGACAATCAACCATCATCAGATTGTCGTACCAAGACACACAGGCACTGCCCACTGTGAGTATGCACAAGCCAAATTGGGTCACACTGTACAGTGCACACATGAGGCACAGTTTACGTCGATACAGATGAGGCCAGGGTACAATGCCACAGAGCCCAAGCTATGCCGAAGACACAGAGAATGTCCACATTGTTGGATGACACACATGATACCTAGGAAAAGGTGCCCCAGGGCACGGTAGTGGCCACACTCCTCCATGGTCCTGGATGGATATGACTGCAACTGAAGTAACCGTCCCTGCACTATGCATTACTCCCACTCATGCACATCATGTCAGAGGGCACAACATTGGACATGCATTCTGTAAGGCAGTACACTTTAAAGACACACTCCTATGTCGGGACTCAGCAGCAGTGCCAACTGACATGGACCCCACAATGACAGAACTGGCCAGGGCACAGGCAAGGTCCCAAAACCTGTTACACACCACCCCCACACATGATGCTGCAAGCATTGGGCACTTGGATTAACTGCCAGCCTAGATTATCTTGTGCAAGAGTGACTACACACAGACAAGGGAACACATGGCAAGGAGGGGAAGGGAGGAAGAACAGCACCAGTTTACTTTGGGGAACTGGTTATGCACTGCACATTTAAACCCTGGCAGTGTATCCATGCAACTGCGCACTTCCAAAAACTGGTGACACACAACAAACACACATGTACCTACCCCCTTCCTGCTGCTGCTTCTCCTGTAAGCGCCTGTCCAAGTGGGGGAAGACCACCGCCAGCACACGCTTATGGATGTGGGTCAGACGCCGGCGCCCTTGGTTCTTGTGGTTCACAGGTGAGTCCCACAGCAGGACCCGTGCAATCCTCCTCGTCCAGCACCGGATATCCTGCCAGCGTTTCCTCACCTGGGCTAGGCGCCGCTTCCGACCCTCCGCCTTCCTCACGGCACTGACGGCTCGCTTCCATATCGCCCCCTTGGCATGGACGCCTACCTGTGAGGATGCAAAAGTGAGAATACATTAATACACCTGAACAATGACACAGAGACACACATATTAATAATTTGTCTTGTTTGAACAGGCCATGGTATGCAGAAAACTCATTGCACATTTGTCATAGGGACATTATCCTCTGGTGAAGGCCAAATGCACTACGTGGCATTGAAAGTACACAGGTGGCATGAGGGGTGCCACACAATCAATGATCCTGGATCACACTGTGCATCACAAGCTACACCAGGATTATGTAGAGCACCTCAAAGCAGTCACATGCACCAGCCCACTGACGCAACCTCAGCAGAGTACACAGACACACACAGGCACAGGACAATCACCTGCCATTGCCAACTGCGGGTACAAACCTCACTCTGCCCATGTGCCACTAGACTGGGGGGTGTCACAGGTGTGGGGCTGGCTCAGCACGGCAGTCACACAGCACTGCTCCCTGCTCACATCACATGGCCAGGGTATATCCATCCCTCATGCAGCTGGTGTGCAACACTCCCCATATGCACTCACCCACATGACAGGGGACTTACACACACACACCAATGTCCAGGGGACGAACACATCATTTGGACACTCACAGCACAGGTACACTAAACAAACACACATCTATGGGTACTGTCACCTGTCACACTGGGGGCACCACAGAATCACATCAGGACCGTAGCAACAACATTCCCAGGAGGAGTAGCCAGGCAGAATGTGGCCTGCACCATGCATTGATTGTCACAGTAAGCACTATGCAAGTGAGGAGTGCACACAGGAACTACAGCATGCCCTGCATGGGAGACATGAGGCCTTCCCCACCCTGGGACCCACTCTAAACAACATTGCATGTCTGTCACACAGGGACACAATGCCAGAAGTCACAGTCACAAAAAAGGGCACAGTCTAAGCTAGTGGAGTCAGCCCTCACCTGCTCCCCTGGTTGACTATACAGCATGGTGTACTGTGGGAGGATCACATCCACCAACGCCATATTCTCCTCCATGGTGAATGGCTGGGCCCTCTCCACAGACCTGGACATGGTGCCAGAGGAATCACGAGCAGCAGCAGTGTTGTGGAATGAAAGGATGTGCATGCAAGTGCTCTCTCATGGGACCTGGCTGCCTTATATCTGCCTTGCTGGCCTGTTTCATTTACAGGAGTACAGAGAGATTGGTCAGTCACATTAGCATCCTACGTTTCCTCCAATCCGTTTAAACCTACCCCAGTGAGTGGCTTTGCATGGTTTAAAAATTAAGCATGATGTCAAGTCAACAACCACTTTGCAACAAAGTATATTGTTTCCAACTGACTTCTGCTGGCCACCTGATGCAAAAATTCAAACTGTAAACTCAGTCTCCATGACATCCAGCATGCATTTAGGCCCTTATACTTGTCCCTCATGTGTCCCCTATGTTATTTCAAAATTTACACACAGGTACGATGCACTCCACGGCCCTAGGGCACCCCAAATGCAGTAATACGGACCGTACACGCGTGTGTAGGGTCCCTATTACTATGGGAGTGCTGGCGTATGCGTACGCCATAGTGATACGGACTGTACACGCGTGTGTAGGGTCCCTATCACTATGGGAGTGCTGGCGTATGCGTACGCCATAGAGATACGGACCGTACACGCGTGTGTAGGGTCCCTATCACTATGGGAGTGCTGGCGTATGCGTACGCCATAGTGATACGTACCGTACACACGTGTGTACGGTCCGTATTACTATGGCGTACGCATACGCCAGCACTCCCATAGTGATAGGGACACTACACACGCGTGTATGGTCCGTATTACTATGGCGTATGCATACGCCAGCACTCCCATAGTAATAGGGACCCTACACACGCATGTACGGTCCATATCACTATTTGGCCTGGGCGAAAATTTCGATCCGTTCGTGGAAATTGCGATAATTTGACATTTTCGCGTTCCGCGGAGAGCGCGAAAATGTCAAAATTTCCGCTTTCCGCAGCTTGGCGATAATTTGTTTCCTGCTCGCGCTGTAAAATAATACATTCTCGCGCGCGCGCGATCGCCTTACCTGAATCCCTGCGTTCGCCGACAAGTTTTCTTGATCCGGTTGCGTTCTCCATGAGATGTTGGATTGTTTTGAGCCATTTGCGCTGTCTCGCGACAGTTCGCGCCCGCAGTGACGTCATGCGTCGCGCGATCACGTCTTTCTTCTCGCGATCATGCACCGCGAGACAACTCAAAACAAGATGGCCGCGCCCGCGAGCAACCACACGGGTAAGTTGGCGACCCGCAACCATGCAGAAAATCTCGCGAACACGCGGGAAAAAAAATTCCGCATCTTCGCGATATTTCCGCTTGTTTGCGATAATTTTAAACATTTTCGCGATAATTTGCGAAAGTGGATTTCGCAAATTCCGCCCACCTAATCACTATGGCGTACGCATACGCCAGCACTCCCATAGTGATAGGGACACTACACACGCGTGTACGGTCCGTGTTTCTATGGCGTACGCATACGCCAGCACTCCCATAGTGATAGGGACACTACACACGCGTGTACGGTCCGTATTACTATGGCGTACGCATACGCCAGCACTCGCATAGTGAAAGGGACCCTACACACGCGTGTACGGTCCGTATCACTATGGCGTACGCATACGCCAGCACTCCCATAGTGATAGGGACCCTACACACGCATGTACGGTCCATATCACTATGGCGTACGCATACGCCAGCACTCCCATAGTGATAGGGACACTACACACGCGTGTACGGTCCGTATTACTATGGCGTACGCATACGCCAGCACTCCCATAGTGATAGGGACACTACACACGCCCTCAGAGCGTATGTACGGTGCGTTTCACACCTGACAGTGGTGACAGGCGGCACACAGACAGGAATAGAGCAGTCATACTTGGCCAAGGCTGGACATCAAGGCATTGTCTGTGCAGTACTATATGTGTCGGGCACAGGTGTGTCAGGCTGTGATGTGGCACATTATTCCTGAGGTGTGAAGCTAATAATAGTATGATGAGCTGTGTACACATGTCATGTGTGATGGTGCACTATGTGCCACACATCCCCTTCACTCCTTTGACATGTGTGCATGTAGTACAGACTTGTTGAGCCATGCGTCACTGGCATGCCACAGTCACTGACACCCGCAACTGTCCCCTGATGCCAGGTACACAGAATATTACCCCTGACATGTGAATGCCCGCGTTGCACGCTGTAACTATGTCATGTGTGTGTCATGTGTTTCCATAGGTTTGCTGTTGGTGTTTGGTCAAATGCATCTGCAGTTGCTGCAACCAACATGTGTCTGTTTGTAGATGGGCATGGCACACTGTTACGCACACCAGCCCACATGTGTAATCCAACGTAAGGTGTGTATGTATGCATCGACACGGAGTCTCAAAACAGGGACATATCTGCATACTCTCAATGTATGTGTGATCAGTCTTGACATGTACTCCCTCATGGCAAGGTGTGTGGTCTGTCCTTTTTCTATGACATGTGACCTGTGCATCTAGTGTTCCGCAACCTGTCTGTACAACAAACATCCTTCTTCTGCACATATGTGGATGTCTGTGACTCCTGTAATGCGTCTGCCTGTTCACTTACACTGGCCCACAGCTAGTTTCATGGCATGGCATATTGAGTTTGAGAATCGACGTTTGTAGCTAGCTCTTGGTAGGAGTGTCACCTGCCTGGCATACGTGTCCAGGGCATATTGCACAGACCTGACTCTCTATGTAGCATATGTGTATTGCCTGTTGAACATGTGCTCAGTACATTGACATTGGTGGTGTACTGTACTGACTCTTCGTTGTCCCTTCAAATTCACTGCAGGGCTCCACCTCTCCATCGACCAATTCCGGACTTGGCTGACCTGAAGGAACATGACTGTATACGCCGCTACCGCTTCCCCCAACAGTTGATTGAGGACTTGATGACACGGCTGGCACCACACCTCCAACCGCTACACAGGTATCCTAATGCACTGACACCCAAGATGAAGGTGATGGCAGCCCTACATTTCTTTGCCACGGGTACCTTTCAACATACCATTGCTCACGTTGGTGGCATGTCCCAAACCATGTTCAGCCGTGTTCTGCATGATTTTCTAGAGGCCATGTTGGATCACCTGGATGAGTTCATTAAATTTCCAACTCCTGAGCAGTTGACAGGTGTCAAGCGTGAGTTCTATGCCCTGGGAGGGATGCCCCATGTCATTGGGTCCATAGATGAACACATGTGGCTTTGGTACCACCACAGGCACAGGAGGTAGCGTATAGGAACCGCAAGCATTACCACTCCATTAATGCCCTTGTGGTGTGTCTTGCCAACATGGTGATTTACCATGTCTGTGCTTGTTTTCCAGGATCAGCACACGATGCCTACATCATGAGGCGTAGCAGGGTGCCTGAAATGATGCTGCAGCTGCGCAATGAACGGGCATGTATTGTTGGTTGGTATACTCTGTCAGTCCTGTATTTAGCGTCATCTTCCTGTCTTACTGCTTCTCCTGACCCACTTTTGTCCATGATGTTTCCATGTAGGGGACGCTGGCTATCCCAACATGCCATGGCTGATCACGCCTCTCTGCAAACTAGGCACGGCTGCCGAGCACCCCTACAACAACGCCCATGAGCGGACCAGGCGAGTGATAGAGAGGACGTTTGGACTCCTGAAGAGCCGATTCCGTTGCCTCCACAAGACCGGTGGCGCACTCCCATATGCACCGGTGAAGGTCTGCAAGATCTTCCTCGTGTGCTGCATGCTGCACAACATGGCAGTCGAGAAAGCTGTGCCACTCATCCTGGATCCAGATGAGCAGGACCATCCACCCGTGGAGGATGAAGGGCTTGGTCACGAGGCAAGTGATGTGGAGGAGGAGGAGGCGGTAGAGGACATCCGGAGTCAGCTCATACCCAACTTCTTTGCTTAGTGGTGAGTTCCAGTGTCTGAGTGTGCACGCATTGGGCCGTGTGTGGCATGTGTTGCAATGTGTGTGTCCATCTGCATGTCTGCCAGGTGAGTCAGAGGTATGTTTGGATGTGTCACTTGAGTGATGGTGCAATAGACGAATGTTTTTCCAGAGTCATCATTGTCACCTAGCATGTTGACAACCTTATACGTGTCGAGTACATGCACATGCATGCGGATGTGCTTCTTTTGGCTGACTTCTGGTGTGTCTCTCATCCACAGGTACTTGCGCATGCTGTCTGCTGGTGGCATTGTTGTGCTCCTGCTATTCCTCATGAACACAGCAACATGTGCTGAATCAGCGTTACATGCACGGACAAGTTTGAAAATCTCCTTAGGGTAAGGGATGCAGCACGGCTTTTTGGGTTTGGTATTTGTTTTGATTGTGTGTGCACTGCTCCTGGTCATGTTTGGATACTTAGCATACATGTAGAATCACCATGGGGCACATGACATGGAGTTGAATTCACCTGAATGGATGGTCAGACTTGGTGACAGTCATCTGTAATGGGAATGTGGATTGTGATGAGGCCATCAATGTGTGTAACACTGCCCTCGGAAACATAAGGGTTGCACAAGGTTGACATGGTGTGTGAATTCCCCATTGGAGGCTCAATGGTGTATAGCAGCCTCTCCGTGGGCAGCAGAGGGTGTTTAGCTGTAACCCGTCACTTGTGTGCCAGTTCTATGGATTTCCAGCATCTGTGGTGCAAAGGGGGGTGCCAGTGTGGGTCCCACATGGTCATCCACATGACCTGTGTATGTGTTGACAGAGTTGCATTAGCATTCCGACACACATGACTAATAAAGGTGTCCCTCTGCCTCCAAGGTGCCTCATCTCTGTCAATGGTGGTCTGTTGCCACTGTGCATGCGGCATGTCTGGCATAGTTATCAGAGATGGTGCCTATGAGTCTATGTGTAGAGTAGCAAGATGCAAGCTGTTTGTCAGGGATTAGAATCTGCATGATGCCCATGGCTGTATAGGTATTGTGGCATGTCAGTCTCCACGATGGCCACTGTGCTGCATGTGCATCCATTGTGTGTGTGTGTGGCATGTTGAACTAGACATTCCTTCCTTGACATACACCTTTTGCATAGTTCCTTCCTGAGATCCTTGTCTTTGTGTGCAACTTGTGGCATTGTTTTCTTGACATGGCGCATGCTGCTGCAGGCCCTGCAGCAAGGGCACCCAGTGTCAACGGAAACGAGCTGGTGTTCATCATGGATTGCTTGCTGACATGTGCTGTGCTGATCAGCAGCGTCTGTGCCTCATGCTGCAGCACACTCTGCAATATGCACAAGATCCCCAGTTCCATCCACCTCAAGGCAAGAGAGACCATCCCCCAGGTCAACTACGACATCCGTGTCTAATCCTACCCTGCACTCTACGGACATGTGTGTTACAACTCCCATGATACTTGTCCACATCCAGGGTGCATCTGCACAGCTCTGCTTCTACATCCAGCAACCAGGCCACATCAACGTCCAACAGAGATGGGGGGAATGGATCACTGCCAGCTGCAGGATGACCTTCTCAATCCACGCACACACTCAGGATGCAGCCCACAACCACAACACAACCTTGTGGCACTGTGATCCAAGACCACATTGTGCCATCTCCATGCATCCAACCTTGGCCGGCCCACCATTCTCCACATCCACCTGACTCAAGCATGCAGGCCATGGTTCTGCCACCTGCCTACACATACCTGGGAGTAGCTGCCCAGAACACTCCACATGATCCCTGACCTCTGTTCATGACTGTTGCTCTTCTAAATAGATCTGTGGGCACAGTTGTGCGGGCACCCCCTCAGCTGGTTGGCCCTATCACGGGTGAGTATGGTGCTCCATGTCTGTATTGGATGATACATTGTGACCCATGTGTGTCCTGTGCCAGACTCAGACCCCAGGGTATGGATGGTTGAAGTTACTTCAGAAAATCAGGCATGGTTTGACTTTACAACACACACATGTAGTGGAATAATGCAAAATGACGGCATCATCTCGTGATTGTGAAGATTTTTATTGGTGGTGGGGTACGTGTTTGGGGGGATGACAAGAGGTGCTTGGCGGGAGTGTAGAATCCAAAGTTCACTGGGGGAGTTGGTATCCTTGCCAATGAAAGTCATCAGAGTCTTTGCCACAGTCTTTGTCAACATTGGTCAGACAGTGACCAGCAAGTCCATGTGGCAGAGAATGTAATTTGCTGATGTGCTGCTGTTGGGCCAGAGGGCCAGGTGCCAGGCCAGGTGACCTGGGAGATGGTGATGTTCCGCTGACTCTCACGGTCTTTTGCGTGGACGACCCACCTTCCTGCGGGGACCCTCAGATGCAGGCCGTGACGATGCTTGGGATGCTCCGTCGGATGAATCCTCCTCCTCCTGATCCCTCCCTGTGGGTGGTGATGTTCTTCGCCTGGTGGCACAGGGAGGGTTGCCCATGTTGTCGGCAATCTGACGGAGTACACGGGTCATTTCCGTTTGCACCGCCACGAGCTCAGCCTATCTTGCCTCCATCCGTCCTTGGTGTCGCTGTTAACTGGCATATTGCTCGGCCTGCATGTTCTTGATCTCATTGAGGTTCTCCACTACCTGGCTGAGGCCCCTGGTGTCACGCCGGTATGTGTCGAGGATGTTGCTGAAGTGTAAACCGGTTCCTGAGCCAACTGGTCAGGTTCGCGCCTCCGCCGTCCTCCACTCCCACCACCCCTGCCCACTTGCATCTGGCCTGCCGTTGTGGGCACATCGGGTCTCCGGGACCCCTGAGGGATGGCATTTGCGGTGTCGCCTCCCTCCTCCTGGGTGCCCGGAGAACCTTGTCCCTCCTGGACAGACTGGCTGTGTTGTTGTGTGCGGGCAGGGCTCCTGGGTGTCTCCTGGGATGTGGCAGGAATGGGGGTGGTGGTTGGCACAGTTGTACCTGGCGCAGGTGCTGCAGGTGGTTGGACACCAGACGGGCCAGGTTGGTCTGGGTCATCCACGGAGTGGTGAGAATCGTCGCTGCCTGTGGGGTCCTCTTCACGCAGAGCCTGGTCCTGTGAGTCTTCCCCCCAGTGTTGGGGGGAGATCGACGACGTTGACCTGTGTGTGAGAGAGACAATGTTAATTGTGTTACATGCGACATCCATGTTTCATTCATTTTTGAGTTGGCACAGTTCCTCTGGGAGGTTGGATATGGCTTGCATTCCTCTCGCAGTGCACTTGTGCATGGGTATGTCCCTTGGCCACAGCTTTCGGCACTTTACCTATGTGTGACACAATCTTAGTTGATGCATCTTTTTGGAACGCAGTCAGCAGTGTAGTGAGCGGGTGTAGCAAGCCATACAGAGCCACCTTACGTGTTGCACTGTACGTGGGCAAATGGTGTATTTTCCATGCTCTTTGAGAATGCAGGTAGGTAACTTAAGCATTTGTGACAGGGTTCTGACAAACACAGTGGGTGGGTATACTGGGTGTAAGGTTAGGTTTGTGCCTGCAGCACGGATGTACTCGTGCACAGATTGACACATGGCTCAGTGTTTATCATAGGAAAAAGGCGGGGGTCACGGACTGCCAAACCTTGTCTACATGCACACAGTCCACCTGCTGACGAGCGGACATGGCCACACCACCCAAGGGTGATTTGGTCTCCCTCTGTCTCCCTTTCTCCCTCCCTCTGTCACCCTCCTCCCTCTGTCCATCTCCCTCTGTCACCCTTTCTCCCTCCCTCTGTCAGCCTCCTCCCTCTGTCCGTCTCCCTCTGTCTCCCTTTCTCCCTCCCTCTGTCAGCCTCCTCTCTCTGTCCGTCTCCCTCTGTCTCCCTTTCTCCCTCTCTCTGTCAGCCTCCTCCCTCTGTCCGTCTCCCTCTGTCTCCCTTTCTCCCTCCCTCTGTCAGCCTCCTCCCTCTGTCCGTCTCCCTCTGTCTCCCTTTCTCCCTCCCTCTGTCAGCCTCCTCCCTCCCTCCGTGTGTCCCCCTCTGTCACCTCAGCCCAGCTTCCTGGGCACACACAGTTTGCAGGTCTTTCAAAGGCCATTGGCTTGTTCATGTGGGTTTGTTTCTAATCTCCGGGCACCCATTGGGCGGAGTGTCTGAGTCTGTGCTGCTGCTGTGGCGGTGTGTGCTGACACTCTTCCAGAGTGATGCGTCTTCATTAGCTGCTGTTATGGTCAAATTGTGCCTTCATACCCATGTCATCCTGCAACGCGGCCACCATTTGCAGGCAACACAGTACTGTGTGGGGACACACTGTTTGCATGGCTGTGCCCTAGGCCATATGGGCTGAGGGCATTGTTGTGTGCTTCAGAGTTGCTATGTGTTAGTTTTGGGGCCCACCCTCCCGGCATCGGGACATCCTGTCTTGTGTTGGTGTTTTGTGTGGCCTGTGACTTGGCATGGCCTTGCTTGGTGCATGGGGCATGGAGGCGCTAGTGGGATGTGTGTGTTTTTGGAGTGTGGTTGTGTCCGGTGCTGGCTTTGGGGGGGTTGCGTGCATGATTGGGATTTTGGTTGTGCATGGCGTTCCCCCCATGTGAGGTGAGTTGTTTGTGTACTCACCAGGGTCTGGGACTCCTTGTACTCCATCTACTCCCACCGGCGGCAGCGTGGCCATCACCTTCTCCTACCATGGATGGTACTGTACCAGTCTGCGGGGCGGCCCTCCTCCAGTGATGTTCCCCTGGTTGTGCTCGTCCGTTATTTTCCGGCAGACCGTCCTCCGCAGATCGTACCACCTGGCTTGGCACTCATTCCTGGTCCTTCTGGTGGCCCCAACAGCAATCACAGCATTGACAATCCTCTGCAACATGGCTGTTTTTTCTGATATGCTGGTCCGTCTGATCAATGTTCCGAAGAGCTGTGGCTCGACTCTGACGATTTCGTCGACAAGGACCTCCAGCTCATCCTTTGTGAACTTTGGATTCTTGTTAGTGGGCATGGTGTGGGGTGTGGGTGTGGATGGTTGTGGGGGTGTTGGTGTGGATGGTTGTGGGTGTGTGAGTGTGGTTGTGAAGGTGTGTGTGTGTGTGAATGTGATGAGGGGGTGTTTGTGATGGTGGTTGTGTGAAGGAGTGCAAGGTGTATTGATGGCTGTGGTATGGTGCAGTGCGTTGTCTCTGTGGTCTGGCAGTAGTGGATCTGTTGCAAAGGATCATGGTTTGTGTGTGTTGGGCCTTTTTATTGGTCAATTTGTGGGTGTGGCTGTGTTTGAACTTTGGGTGGGTGTGTTTTAAGGAGTGGTTGTGTTTTGGGCCTCTGTTTAGCTGTTTGGCAGTTGCAGGTCAGTGTATGGGGTGTATTTGGGCTTGTTGGACATGTTTTGTTGTGTTGTGTGAATCAAATGGACTCTCCTTGTGTTGTTTTGGTTTGTCCTGGTTCAGTACGTGCGTTTTTGGCGTCTGTACGGTGCGTACATGGGCCATTTTGTTGTACAGTGCTGTCCTTTGCTATGGCTTAGTACGACTCGTACATGCGCGATGTTGGGTGAGGGTGCTGGTGTAGGGGCCTGGGGTAGGGTGCGTACAGAGACGGGCAGGGTGTTGGTCTGCACCGTCCATCGGTGGTGGTGTTTCGTCGCGTACATACAGGGGGGGGCTGGGTGTACGCTCCGTACATACACAGGTGGGGGTACGCTCACATACACTGGTGGGGTGTTGGTACGCTTACGCTCCATGCATACACGGGTGGGGGTACGCTCCGTACATACACGGGTGGGGGTACGCTCCGTACATACATGGGTGGGGGTACGCTCCATTCATACACGGGTGGGGGTACGCTCCATGCATACATGGGTGGGGGTACGCTCCATGCATACTCGGGTGGGGGTATGCTCCGTACATACACGGGTGGGGGTACGCTCCGTACGTACACGGGTGGGGGTTCGGCGCGTACATGCACTGGTGGGGTGTTGGTACGCGCCGTACATACATGGGTGGAGTGTTGGTACGCTCCGTACATACACGGGTGGGGGTATGCTCCATGCATACACGGGTGGGGGTACGCTCCGTACATACACGGGTGGGGGTTCGGCGCGTACATGCACTGGTGGGGTGTTGGTGCGCTCCGTACATACACGGGTGGGGGTACGCTCTGTACATACACGGGTGGGGGTTTGGCACGTACATCCTGGGCGCTGGGGGCAGTGTTCGGCGCGTACATACGGGCGCTGGGTGGGGGTGTTCGGCACGTATGCGGGCACATGTCTCCATGGTTGCTATAGGAGTTCGGTCCGTACGGTGTTTTTTCCATACGGTTTTAAAATCGGAAGGACGGGACGGATCGTACTAGCGCGGTCGGACTTCATTTTTCCGATTCGTACAGTAAATCGTCCGGGGATGTGTCGGACACATTTTCCAACCCGAGGACGTGTGGGGAAATTTTCCCAAGGCGATTCGTATGGACTTTTTCCCATACGAATCGTACTTGGCAGTTTGTACGCTACTTGTACGATTCGTACGGTAAAAATAATGGATACGATTCGTACGGGGGAAATTTTTTACGGATCGGAATCGGCCCCTTAAGTAATAAAGCCACTGATTTTCAGGGTAGCCCTCTGCTACCTCTGTCAAAAAGGCAAGGATGACTCATCCTATATCATCTAATGAAGAGTTAGAATGATTCCTGGCATTTGGCCGTCCACAACTGTCAAGGCTATATAATGTACATTTGGCAGGAATGGCACATATCCCTAGATATCTTCTTCTCACCTCCTGGGAAAACCACTGCTCGTTCTTTTGAAAAGTGGAAATTGAACTCACAGGTGAAAAGATGAATTATGAAGAAAAAAGTACAGCCGGTGAGAGGTGCCCTCCAAGTTTGTCTGTAGGAGACTTGAGGTTTGCTTATTGATTTACACCTCTTCTTTGTTACCATCAGTCTGTACTGACAAGATCACAGGTGAGTTTACTTAAAGGATTATAATATATATACTTCTATATGTATCATTATCACTGTGCACTTTATACCTTTGTTAGATTCACTAAAGTATGACTACATTTGATTTTTGTTGTAGACAAACCCAGACTTGCCGCCATTTAGAGCTCCTTCTGCCAAAGAGCAGTGAATATGATCATGTGTATCTGTGTGGTTGAAGCCAATCCTCTGCCTACTATTGAGTGGAAAGGTAATGAGAACACACTCCCAGAATCCTACCAGAGCGGATCCATGCTACAGACATTCTCTGTGTACCATGCCATGGAGTATAGCACCTTAATTATGAAAGCTTGTGGCAGCGCCAGCCTCAGCATCACATGCATCTTCAAGAACAGGCGCGGCAGAGAGACTCAAATTCTTATGTCTCCAGGTAACATGAGCATTTTTATTTATGACATATGCTTTTCCAGCTACCATGAGCGCTATGAGCTCAACATTGAACACTCTTGATTCAACAATCTTCCTTTCCACTATACAAACAAACGGATCACCCATATATTTGCTGGGGTGGTGGAGAAAATATTTCTCCATGGGGAAAACTGTTTTCCAACAGAGAAACAAAACTTACATATGCACATTTTTAGGCTATGTAGAACCTGTGAACTGCATGGCTAGGTAGAACCTGTGAACTTTAAGGTTATGAAGAGCATGTGGTGGTTCAGGATATGCAGAACTTTGCACATTGTGAATAGTCACATGAAATACCTAATAGAATGCCTAGAAACCTGCTCCGAGAGAAGTTCTATAGACATACTGTGCAGCATTTTTATAAACAGCAAAAAAAGTAAAAGTGCCTTCAAGCTGAGAGAAAACCTTTTTGTTTTTTTGATGAATTGGGCCCATTGTTTTCACTTTCATTATGAGTCAGCTAAACTCTGCCGGACTAGTGTTGCTAGTATTCAGTGCGAGTTGCAAACCTGTGTACTATATGAAAGGCAACATGTTTTAGGTGCTTCATTCCATGTTTATTTATTTCCACTGACTCAACCACACTCCGAAGTGCCAGTGCTGCAGCTACCTTCAAGTACTATTTTTGGTGCATTGACCAAAACAAATTCCACCACAACCACTTTTTCCGTTGGAATTAATCCACAATTTTTGAGAAAATCACATTGAATCATAACAAAACCACAATTTATTGCCTATAAGTCAAAAGCTTTAGAATTTACTTTAGCAGATAAAACAACCCACCCTTTCCTCTTTACTCATTCTTACAAAACTCTACTATACTGACAACTCTTATACTTTTGTGCGCACTCTCTCAACAAACCTCTCACTCTGTCATATATCCAAACTTACTCAATATATCACCTCAAAACTCACACACACCTTCACTGTCAATCATACTCCCTCCCAAACCTGCTCCAACAGATAATTTCTCTGAGGAGACACTTTGTACAACAACGCCGTGGATGAACACGGCGTTTTTGGCTAATCAAATTAAAATTTGGGGATTTTGGCAATCGAGTACCATATATATGTTTTGATAGCCTTTGCTGGTTTTTTGTACTAAACTTTATTGATTTAGTTGTTGTGATTTTCTCAAACATTTTGGATTAACTCCAACGGAAAAAGTGGTTGTGGTGGCATTTGTTTTGTTCAATGCACCAAAAATAGTACTTGAAGGTAGCTGCAGCACTGGCGCTTCTTTTTGGTATTTCGGTACAGTAGGCTTGGCCTTGCTGCATTTGAGCCAAACCCTGTTTTTGGTTTTGCTCAACCACACTCCGGCATCCTAAGAAAATAAATACACATCTGGATTTCAGTGGCTGTCCATGGTGTGAAACAAGACTAAGATAGCTCTGCGCATGTCAGTAAATGTGAGCAGTTTTAAATGGGTACCACTAAACTGTCACCTCAATGATAGGCCAAGAACGTAATTTCAGTTTCAGGAACAATTCTAACATGTATTTCTATCTGCACTGTAGGTGGTACCTATCCACTGTCAGTTATTGATCTGATGTGTATTTTCTGGGGCTGGCACTGCCCTGAAGTATCATTCTTGCACTGTATTTAACCTCATAGGGGGTCCTTCTGTGCCTGATTTGTATCCCACTATATGGATGTCTGGAACCCGTTTGTATGGCCATACCTGCCTTGCCTTTGCGTCGACTAACAGGTCTTTTTTTTGTGGTCTTCTGGAAATGTTGTTGCTGCTCCTGTAGTAGTATGCAAATAATCATTGGTCCTTCTTTTTTTAGGAGTCTTTACAGGTGCTGTTGCAGGAATAGTGGTTGCCATTGCATTGTTTTTGGTGCTACTGGTGGGAGTGTCTCTTTGTATCACCAGAAAAACCAGGAAGAAGGGCAGCACAGGCAAGAGATGGGGAGGGGTCAAATTACTGTGGCTGTCTCAGCAGCAGTTGTCTATACTCAGAGTATTATGGTGTTGGAGAGTAAAGTCACACTGTGTATGTGAGCTGTGACTGAGCTCCCATAAGGAGCAACAAACTGATGCATAAAGGTAACCTGGTTTCTGTGAGTACATTCAAGGTTTACCCTTGACAAAGAGGTGTAAGGAGCATAACTTTCTTTTAAAATCCATGTGGCATGTTGTAGTATTCTCCTATTACTATCTATCTCTTATGATAACTTGTTCCTAGCTGCTCAGCCTGTATGAGTGTTCTGAGTGGAATGCTTGGTTGACTGGATGAGGATGACAGTTGGTTAATGGGGCTGAGCAGCTAGCAGGCTGCTCCCGGTGGGACTGTTGATGGATATCTAGGACTGCTGTTATATACCTGTTGATGAAGATTTATACTTGTTTATTTACTACTGGAATAAACCTACCATGACTTCATCACACCAGCGTTGTCCTGATTACTACACGGTTTACAAATACCTAAACAGCAATATGGTTAAGAAAAACGGAAGTTCCAGGACACACACAAATGTCATATAAATGAAAAAAATGCATCAAGGAATACAAATAACCCCATCGATGATGTTCACATGGGAGGGCATTGTAAAAAGTCTCAAAATTATAAAGATGTTTCTTATGCAGTTGACAACCACAGTCACCCTCTCTAGCCCATCTGGGATAGACCATGGCAGAACAAAAGTTGGCGGATACCCCCTCTGATTTTGTTAACTTCTACACTTTCTCCCAGAGAAAAAACTGCAGCAGAGCAAATCCTGATGTCTTGATCTGGAATACCTCCATGAGCTTAGATGCATTAAGTAACAGCAATAGCTCAATTAGGTAAAAGGGCCACTGTAGCCTCAAAATTTCCTACCCAGGGGCCCGATTCACAGATCTGACTTAAGACAAAATCCTAAACTTACTACCATTTTCGTATTCACAGAAGGCACTTACTCATTTTGGTATTCACAGAAGACACTTACTCACTTCGGTATTCACAGAATTTAGGAGTCCTAACTTTAGGACTCCTAAATGCCTTCTGTGAATACCGAAAGTCTTAAAATAACGATTTTTCTCAGTTTAGGAGTCCTAAAGTTACTACTACTAAACTGAGCAAAATCCTAATTTTAAGGCTTTCGGTATTCACAGAAGGCATTTAGGAGTCCTAAAGTTAGGAGTCCTAACTTTACTACTTCTAAATTGAGAAAAATCCTAATTTTAAGGCTTTCGGTATTCACAGAAGGCATTTAGGAGTCCTAAAGTTAGGAGTCCTAACTATACTACTACTAAACTGAGAAAAATCCTAATTTTAAGGCTTTCGGTATTCACAGAAGGCATTTAGGAGTCCTAAAGTTAGGAGTCCTAACTTTACTACTACTAAACTGAGAAAAATCCTAATTTTAAGACTTTCGGTATTCACAGAAGGCATTTAGGAGTCCTAAAGTTAGGAGTCCTAACTATACTACTACTAAACTGAGAAAATTCCTGGGCCCGATTCACAGAATTAACTTAAGACTAAATCCTAAACTTACTACTTTGTGGTATTCACAGAATGCACTTACTACTTTTGGTATTCACAGACTGCACTTACTACTTTTGGTATTCACAGAATGGATTTACGACTACTAACTTTACGTCCGCACTCGGGCCGGAAATTCCGGCCCGGAGGCGGAGTTTCCGGCCTGGAGGCGGGGCTTCTGGACCAGAGGCGGAGTTTCTGGCCCGGAGGCGGAGCTTCCGGACCGGAGGTGGAGATTTCGGCCATGGCTAAATCTCCGCCACTGGCCGGAATCCCCACCTCTGGGCTGGAAACTCCGCCTCCGGGCCGGAAACCCCGCCTCCGGGCCGGAAGCTCCGCCTCCGGGCCGGAATTTCCGGCCCGAGCGCGGACGTAAAGTTAGTAGTCGTAAATCCATTCTGTGAATACCAAAAGTAGTAAGTGCAGTCTGTGAATACCAAAAGTAGTAAGTGCATTCTGTGAATACCACAAAGTAGTAAGTTTAGGATTTAGTCTTAAGTTAATTCTGTGAATCGGGCCCCCTAATTTTAAGGCTTTCGGTATTCACAGAAGGCATTTAGGAGTCCTAAAGTTAGGAGTCCTAACTTTACTACTACTAAATTGAGAAAAATCGTAATTTTAAGACTTTCGGTATTCACAGAAGGCATTTAGGAGTCCTAAAGTTAGGACTCCTAACTTCTGTGAATACCGAAATTAGTAAGTGCTTTCTGTGAATACCAAAATGAGTAAGTGCCTTCTGTGAATACCAAAATGCTAGTAAGTTTAGGATTTTGTCTTAAGTTAGTTCTGTGAATCGGGCCCTAAGTGATTAGAGAGGAAAACCAAGGTCACACTTTTAGAGGCTGAGCTATACAGATTCAATCTGTCTAATTGGAGTAAAGAGTTTAGTGTTTTTGTAGAAGTGCTGCCATATATGCTACAATGTGGAAAAGTCCTCAAAAATATCAAGATTAAGCTGTCAGAATGAGGTCCACTTTTTCTGGTTACAGTTGAGTTCTACAGCTCACGTTGTAAGGTTAAAATGTATGTCCAGTCCCAACATCCCACTGGAATTCTTCCATGCAGGTAATATTCTGCCTTAAGTCCTATAACGCCTACAGAAGACAAATTCCACAGAGCAAGCACATTTTCCAAGCAAGATCTTTACATGCTCTAATTCTGTGGGTCAGCAGAAGATTGGAAGAGACAGTTCTGGAACACAATGAAGAAATAAAATACAAAAGTGCAAACAATGTTCAACAATACTGTGGCAGGCAAACTGGAATTCTTCATTGTTGTTTGTGAAGTCCTCTCTCCAAATCTTAAAAGATTATTTTCTGTTTCTTCCAATGATCTTATTATTATTTATATTCAGTCACATTGGCAACACCATATCCAACAATGGGAACCCATAATATCGCAATACTTTGGCCTGGTTAAGCAGAGCTCAAACTCTTCTTGCCACAAAACATCCAAAGATTGCCATTGGCAAACCAAATAGCTACAAGCAAGTAACTATTTATACATATTGATAGCTCTATGTATGAAATTTATATCTACATCAGGTGACAATGGATATTCAAAGAAATAATTGTATTTTGACTCTCAATAGAATATACCAACAACAGCATGGAGTCACATTCGTCTGGCTGTATTATATGTTTGTATGTTGTTTGGAGACGATATATGAGGCAATAACATGGCATTAATTTCAACATGCTCATTGTATAACCCATTCCTGGGCTTAGACGTAGAGCTCTTAATGCAAATGTGTGCTGCTCAGAGTTTAACCTGGAAAAGTAACATTGCCAAAGGTTTCCTAGATCATTTAGGAGCATCAAGTACATAATACATTAGTAAAAGTTTACAAGGATGCCTTAGACACACAGTACTGCACTTGTTATACTGTAGGACTGTTATCTCTGTGGTGCAAAGATCATGGGAAAAAGACCCCCTATTTCCCAAGTTAGTAAATACATTCACATATGCATTCACACCAGGATGATCAGCACAGACTGTGATCAAAGACTCAAGTTAAGTAATAAGAGTTGTCTTTCCCATTCCAATTAATCATTAAAAGTTTAATGGTGACACATGGTTACATTTTCAAATCCTTTATTCTTTTTTTAAATCTTCAAGATATAGCCAACGCATTTCGACCCGGTCTGTTGACTTCTTCAGGGCTCAATCACATAAGAAGGTTCCTAAATGTGATGTATTGTTTTTGGTGTATAAAAGGATAAAGCTTTTGCTCTTCTCAATAATCTGATGGTTGTCAACTCCAGATCTTCCAAAACGTTTTCTCAGAGTATTTCAGGCCAATGTCGGCCACAGCATCTGGTGCCCACGGTATTCGGTGGAGACGGAATGTCTCCACGGGTGGTGGCTGTGTAGGGAGACAACACGTGGAGACATTCCGTCTCCACAGAATACCGCAGGCACCACATTATAAAGTAGTATCTTTGTGGCCCTCCCAGTTTCCCAGTTTTTTGGAGGAGGAGCAAAGCAGCTAATGCATCAATGCATGTTGCACCCCTTTAGAGAAAAGCAAAGAAAAGTAGAATAGGGAGGTGTCTCTCACTCTTCTCTAGGATGAGTTATTTAGGCTAATACATATATGGGCTATCTTTACTGGTAATATATGGAGCTGCTGAAGGAAAAACTGGGAGTTTGTTGCTACTTTTACAGGGTTTGATATTCCTGTTTACT
Organism: Triturus cristatus; assembly: GCF_964204655.1. Taxonomy (NCBI): domain Eukaryota; kingdom Metazoa; phylum Chordata; class Amphibia; order Caudata; family Salamandridae; genus Triturus; species Triturus cristatus. Next base: position 122,572,876 of record NC_140590.1, on the reverse strand, counting down.
CGCCAGACCTGTGAGGAGGGCATTGCTGTACCCTATCTGTGTGGGGAGTGTAGCCGTGGGAAAGTCCATCACAGCTGGGGACTCAAAGTCCCATAATCCCTGCAGTGCTCCACAGGTGAAGTGGATTAACAACGACTCTTAAGGCACATCAAAGTCCTGCATTGTGTGGCATGTCAGGGCCAAGGGTGGGCCTGTCCAGCTCCCATCAGTGACAGGAAAAGTCAGGGCAGGGCCACCCCCCTTGGCTTGGATGCTTCATAGTACCATCTGTTTCCCTGGTAAGACTCTGCTTTTGTTTTCTCCTTTCTTTGCTGGAAATGGACACTGGTATTGACTAAGACTCCTGGACCGTATTTTAAGCTGAAATGTATTTGCTGCCCATAACCCAAACCGGCGTGGTGCTTTCAGCTGGGTCAATATTTGTAACAGCTGGGCTCCTCCTATACATCACGGCTGGTGTGACTCTATTCTGATAACTTATTCTATACGTACTGAGGGGAGTGCAAACGTACAATTTTTGGTTGTTGTGATTGATAATTATATAAGAAAAGGGGACTGATTGCTTTTTCATCAAGAAATACTGCCTACTGTCCCTGAAACCCAGCACTATTTGAACATCCCTAAGATACTCTAGATAAGAAAAAAAGGGAAAATTACAATCAGCTCGAGCGAGGGGGTGGGGGCAGTAGGATAAAGATTCCCATTCCTAATCTTATCAACATAATCCAACATAATTAAAAAAACAATCAATGATTATGGGTAAGTGGAAGGCTACAGAGGGACTAGAAAAAGGGAAAACATCTAAAATAAGGAAAAGCGCAGCTGAGAATTGTACCTTAGAAGAAATTGACAATCTGATAGAAGAGGTACAAGAAAACAGCTAGCAAACACAAATCAAAAAATCACTGCATTTTATAGAAAATGTGCATCAGGCTCTCAGATAGAAAGTATCCAAAAACTAAGCGAAATAGAGGCAACTATTGAGATACTGCCACATGAATCAGTCATTTTACAGTCGCCGCCTATGCCCCCCAAAGTGATTTTGAAGACCTACACACAATGAATTCCCTAGTCCTAGAGGACCTCAATCACGTTGATAGAGGCAAGAAGGTATTACCGACCATTTTGTGCACAAATGGGCACTCATTATTAACCTCTTTACCAGCATCATAAAATGGCACTTTTCATCCTCCTACACAAAAATCTAACCCAACTTATGGGCCCATTAGCATGGCGGTCGGAAAACCACCCCAACCGCCAAGGTAGCGGAAAACAACTGCCCGCCTATAACGCGGCAAATCCGGCGGTACAGTTAGGATAAACCGGCAAAAAAAAAACAACCGCAGCAGAACGAGGTAAGAAAAAATGCCCGTAGCAAGTGGCGAAGGTCAGAAACCGTCTGCGTCGGTCAGATTTGCGGCAGAAAATAACCAAACCGCCGCCAGGACAGCGGAGACACCGCACGGAAAATTAGGATATTCCCGATGTCACTGCAGTACATTCCGCTGTTTCCGACCGCCGCGGTTGCTAACAGTGTTGAATAGGAGAACCGGCGGAAGAGCTGCAGCATAGCCACCACTGCGGACGATCTGAGAAAAATATGGCGGACGAATGAAAAAAGCCACAATAGGGCCAAAAAGTGCACACAGCAAACTGGCCATGCCCCCCAAAAACACAAAACACACCTTAATGACACAACCACATGGCAAAAAGAAAAATACAATTCCCAGGACAACACACACAACACACCTGACAGCAATACCTCATTTGGACACACCCACATAGCTGAGTATAAAACCAGCCCCTTCCCTGACCACAATACTTTGCACTACTCCACAGCTGAAGGGCCCTACCCCTGAGAACCAAGGATTGACAAATCAACACACCATCACCACTCACACCACACACAGCACCACCACCACTGCCTCACCTGCACCTATAACTCCTTTGCACATCACACACCATGGCATGCCAGAAAATGCCCAAATTCACTGAGAGTGAGTTGACAGTCATGGTAGATGAGATAATCAGAGTAGAACCACAAGTGTTTGGTATCCTGGTCCAACAGACACCATTAGCCACAAGAGCACAAAAGTGGGAAAGGATAGTAAATAAGGTAAATGCCGTAGGGAGCACCCCGTGATCCAAAAAGGAAATCAGGAAGCGGTGGCATGACTTGAAGAGGGTTGTAAAAGAGAAAAGGAGCAAGAACCCTGAGCTGGCTCAGAGGAATGGCGGTGGCCCTCCCATTGCACCCAAAACATTCTCGGCATGGGAGGAGAAGGTGCTTGCCAAACTGCACCCAGAGAGTCTCACTAGAATAGCCGGTGCAGGCTGGTAAGTACCATCAAATGTATACCATTACACTGCTATATACTGTCCAGCACAACTACAAAGCTACACCTCCCAGGCCCCAGTACATACATCTGCACCACAATACCCAAGACAGGTCTCACAGATGTAACATTCACTACATCTGAATCACCCCAAAGGTAGCCAACATTTACAGGGTTGTATGTGTCCAGGCAACCAGCACCAAACTCCCACCAGGCACCCCTGTCCTACCCCTGAGCAGGATGTCGCATTACCCCTCACACAGAAGCATGTGGAAGCCATTGTATAATTCCCCCTCACCTAACAGGTAGGTAGCCATCTTCCCAGAGAGGGCTGTTCAGGGGTGGGAGGCCTGCCCTTCAACTCCCACCAGGCCCCCTGCCACACACCTGAGCAGGATGGAGCACTCCACACCCAGAAGCAGTTGGAAGCCATTGTCTCACTACAAACAAACTAACAGGTAGGTAGACCTCTTAACATGAAGGGCTGTTTGTGGGTGGGAAGACTGCAGTAATACCACCACCAGGCACACTTGTACCCCAGTTCATCAAGATGGAGCACCCACCCCCACCAAGATGCATATGGCAGCCATTGCATTCTACACTTAAAACTAACAGGTAGGTAGACATTGTATGCCCTCTTGTCCTACCCCTGAGCAGGATAGAAGCCTTCACCACACACACACAGCGATGTGTCACAAATCCAACACAAATGTGAAAAAAGAACAGATAAGTAGCCAGTACATGCAGGGCCGGCTTTAGCACTGGTGGCGCCCAGTGCGACAATGTTTTTAGGCGCCCCCCAATGACCACCTGTGCAACGGATTCGCGCACTACCGCCACCCCTTAACAGTCTCCATAACCCCTCTCAGTTAGATGAGTTTGATTAGTTTTATAGTGTCACTCATAAAAGTGAAGGGTGTCAGAGCACTTTACATTGCACACATATTACTCAATCATATGTGTTTAAATCAAGGTATAGGAAACGTTACATAAGACAGAGTGGTAGGATTTATATGTCATTCATACTGGTAGGCAGTCTAGTTTATGGGGGCTTGGTCTGGAGAAGCACAAACTCCGAATTTAAAATTTAAGACCATGGTTGGGGATTATCTTTCATAATAGGAATTGATTTCTACCCAAATCAACACTTTGTACAACATTAGGATATTGAAAGTATGGGGAAACAATCAATACGCTGTACTATATACTTGAAGTCTGCAATTCAGTTCTTTGATACCAGTTAATAGCTCACTGTTTTTAATAAGTATTTTAACTTATAAACTGCAGGTAACAAAAGGTAGTCTCTGACGAAAGCAGTAACCTCCTGACCTATTTACGTTATGTTCACTTCGTGGTTTGCATGGTAAACATTCTTTGCAGCAGGCATGCTAACTCTCTGCACTACCTTATAATGAATCAAAACATCCCCCAGTCAAAACTTCCACTAGACAAAACTTCCTTTTCTCTCCAGGAAGAACATCAATCACCGGAATAGGCTTGACATTTTTATTGTTGGCTTAAAATTGCTGGAGGTCAGGAACGCTGCAGCGTGTGGTTTTAAAAACTAGCAAACAGGCGCCCCCATGCATAGTCAGCACCTGGTGCGGTGGCACCGGTCGCACCGCCCTAGAGCCGGCCCTGAGTACATGCACCCAGCCATCCCTCACAAAAAGCTTAGTGCCATATGAAAACACCAGCCCTCTTATCACACAAAAATTCACACAGAGCCTATTGCCACTCAAAGTGTGCAGACAGCTAAGCAAAGGTAACTGTCACAGCAACCAAAGTGTGACAAACCAATTCACATGTAGAAGAAGGTCTGTGCACAGCACTGAATGCCATGTGTAAGTGCCATGTGGCCAAAGCTGCAAGGACGATATGAAAACAAAGTAAGCATGTTTGGTGGTACAAATTTATATCTGCACATGACATGACAAAGGTATGCATGAGATAACAATGGCCAGTTAATGCTCAGATGTAACGTCTGCCAGGGCAGAGTGATAAACAAAGAGGCGTTACAGAAAATGTATGTTGTTGCGCTAGTTCCCAGATGGCAAACAGTCCCTGTAATCACAAAACATGCATGTGGCGCATGGTATGTTTTGACACCTCACACCATGGACCAGTAATGCATGTACCTCACCGTCATGTCAGGAGGCACAGTAGTGTACATACTAACAATGTGATGATCAGTCAACTGTGTGGTGTACAAACAGTGAATAATACCTAGCTAACACAAAGTTTGCGGGGTGCACTACAATGACCATTTCCCATCTGTCCCACAGGTGACCAAGAACTCACTGCAGAGGAAAACACTAGCAACCTGCAGAGCCAGTCACCCCCCCGCCCCCAGAAATTGGACTCTCGGATGTTGACTCCCTGGTTTCAGAGGACGAGGAGCTCCTAGCTGGTCCATCTGGTGTGCCAGGACGCAACCGGTCCCAGGACCCTATCGTCCCCCCACCACATCTGCAGCAACACCCCTGCTGTTATGACCTGTGCATCCTCCACCACCACCAGTGCTGCCAGCAACACCCTCCCTGTCCCAGAGGATGACCACCCCACACCACCAACTGAGGAGGGCAGGGAGAGGATGTGGAGGCCCACAGTGGTGAGGCAACAGGTCCGTGGCAGCAGGGCAGGTGGGAGGGGAAGGGTCACTCACAGACGACCAGAGCCTGGGACCAAAGCCCTGGACAAATCAACTGAGTCCTTGGGGCATATGAATGGTCCCAGGGACGAATGGGCCGGTCCGAAGAAGATTCCCGTGAGTTCCTCCTGTTGATGAGGTCCATGGACACCCACATGGAACAAATCGTTGACCTCTTGGGCCAGCTAGTGGCAGTCCTGAGGGACAGTCCTGCACCACAAATGGCACCTCCACCCCTCCTGGTGGGCCTCAGGATGACAGTTCAACATCCTCCCCTGTGGCCACAGAGAGGGGTGAGTTCTCAGACTCCCCTGGCCCTATAGCAGAGGCCCGCCCCTGCAAGCGACGAATGGGCCGTCCCATGAAACCCTGGAAGTAACCCATGGCAAAGCACCTGCCACACATCGGTCACGGAGCCAGCCATGAAGCCAACCCTCTTCACTACTGCATTAACTTTTTGGACTATTCTTCCCCACACTGCCTTGTGAATGGCATCTGTCTGTTGGTCTGGGTCACCACATCTATGTGGTGACCACTCTACTATCTCATTTACCATATCTGTCAACTCACTGCTTCACTAATCACCTCAATGTAAATGTTCACCCCCTCACATGTCAACATTGTAAATAAACACTCCTTACACACATGTCATTGTTCCTGCTTGGTGTTTATGCCAGGATGTTCAGTCTTCACCATGATTACAATGTACCAGGAGTATGGAATGTATTTAGTCAAGGAGAGGCTGAAGAGACCTAGGAAAACACAACAGAAAAAGGTTCAATAGTCTGGTTGTGGCATCACAGACATCACACAAGTACCACCAAGCTAATCTATCATGCACACATCACAATGAGCAATGGTGCCAACATACACATCCTGTAGATGTTCCAAACTACCCGGTCCCAGTAAAATTTTCAGCCTCCACTGAGTCAACTACCGGCTGGAGTCACAAAGCTCACATACACCCTCACAACAACAGCAACATCATCAGACAATATGTTCCTTGTACATTGTCACTTACAATCAAGTGAAGTACTGGGTGATGATCTGTTGACGCAGGTTGACACCTTCCTCCTCTCCACTGTCCTCGTCACTGGACATGGGTTGGTTTGCAAGCGGGTGTCTTTGCTGCTCATCAGCATCCAGGAGGATCTCCTTGCAAATGGCCAGGTTGTGGAGCATGCAGCATGACACTACTATCTGACATACCTTCCTGGGCAAGTGCATCAGTGAACCTCCGGTCTTGTCCAGGCAGCGAAATCATGATTTCAGGAGACCAAAAGTACGCTCCACCACACGACGTGCCCTCCCATGGGCATCATTGTAGCGGACATCAGCTGGTGTCCTGGGATTCTGCAGTGGGCTCAGTAACCAAGGACGGTTGGGATATGCTGAGTCACCTAGGTGTGAGAAACACAAAGAAACCTTGTAATTTAACAGTGGCAGAGGACAGCATGTCACACACACAGCACACTATGTGACTATGCATACTCACCCACAATCCATTCACCCTCAGGAAGCAGATTGGCCATCAGCTGTGGTATGATGCTATTACACAGGATGTATGAGTCATGTGTTGAGCCTGGAAATTTGGCACACACGTGCAACATGATCATATAAGCCTGGCACACCACTTGCACATTTATGGAGTGGAAGTGTTTACGATTCCTGTAGATGTTCTCACATGCCTGTGGTGGAACAAGCCCAACATGGGTGCAATCAATGGCACCAACAACATGGGGGATGTGTCCGAGGGTATAAATCTCTCCCTTCACAGCCGCCAATTCAGGCCCCCTGGGGAAATGGATATATCTGTCCTTGTAGATCATCATAGAGGAGAGGACATCACGCAGCACCATGTTTAACGTAGGTTGCGACATCCCACCTGCGCTGGCCACCGTGTTCTGAAATGATCCAGTGGCAAAAAAATGCAGGCCCGCCATCACCTTAGACGCTGGGGTGAAAGCTGTTGGATATGTTCTGCGAGGCTGCAGGTGGGGCCCCAACATAGCACATAGGTTCTGTAGGGTGGCTCTATCCAGACGGAGGTGAGATGAAAGTGGATGAATGTCAATGCAATACACCATGAGATGTGCACAACATCTTACGTTTGGACTGCCACAACGCCAACAATGACTGTCATCACAATTGAGTTACAGAGCAGCTTACGTGTAGGGACACCTTCTGCTACACTACTCATACACTTGTCCCCTTTCACACAGCAAGTACCTCCGAAACAACATCTGACTATGAGAATGCACATACGGATATGGCCACATCTAGCATGAGTAGGCCTGAGAGTATTTCATACAGCATATGTGTAAAACTGCAACACTACTGTCTCATACCTAGCTGCTGTACCTGACACACCTTCCGGAATAATTTGCACATGGCACACATCAACAACACAATGATCACAGGCTGAGCGTAAACGACAAGTGAGTGCATGATCCAGGAAAAGAAGGCAGTCAAATCTGAACATTCTTCATTAAGACATACCTCGCTGTGAACCTTCACTGCACTTTCACACATTGACATATGTACACATTGGATAGTCCATGACAACACTGTTCTGTGTACATGCCCATCAAGAACACAGGTGACAGGTGAGGGAGTACATGCCAATGTACCAAAGCACATACACAGACATGGCATGTGTAGTCAGCAGTGTGTGAAATGTCATATTGGCATTGTGTGCACAATGATGTGCCATTAATCATGTTGCCACTATGCTCTGTTGATGACTGCCCATTGGCCATTAAACACAGCATGATGTGTCCATAGGTGCATTCAAAGTGCTCCGCCAGCCAATGCCGGTCACTCATGTCAATGTATGGCACCCAAATCGCGGTAGCTACCACCTGGCACCAGCGGTGTGTCACTGCCAATGCCCAAGACACAATTGCGGTAGTGATAGATATGTGTGTATTTCCAAATGGCGGTTGGCATGCTCCGCCAGCCAAATCCCAGTCACTCATGTCAATGTATGGAACCCCAACTGTGGTAGCTGCCGCCTGGCACCAGCAGTGTGTCACCGCCATGGACCATGCCCTTACAGCCAATGGGAAGCACACTCGCAGTAGCCTAATGCAATTTTGAAAATCGCGGTAGGCGTGCTCCTCCACCTTGGAGCAGGCCATTGGATGCATTTGAAAAAGGCAGACCTGGAACACCAATTGCAACAGCTTAGAACCACTGAAACGACCCCAGAGGGCTAAATATGTGTGGGAGAGACCCTCACATTTCCACTGCTCCCACAGTCAGCTGCCTGAGACCCCTCACCTGCTGCTGCCTCCAGGGACTGCTGCCTGAGACCCCTCACATGCTGCTGCCTCAAGAGACTTCTGCCTGAGACCCCTCACCTGCTGCTGCCTCCAGGGACTGCTGCCTGAGACCCCTCACCACCCATTGCCACTGCTGCTGTCACATGGCCACAGTGATGGCGAGGACTGTGAAGATCCGGGCCAGGCCAGTCCCTTCACTAGCTGGAGGTCCTGGTGGACAAGATGCTCACACAGTATCCAAGGCTATATAGTGCTCCAAATGTCATGGTAAGTCTTCAACAGTGTGAGTGAGAGTGCAGTGGGCACACATGTAGTTGATCTGATGCCGTATGTGCCTGAGAGTGTGTGATTGTGTCATGCACTGCCTAACATGCTGTCTCCAGGGGTAAGGGTTGTGTAGCCTATATCACACATTGCCCTGCCTGCACATCAAGATTGGAGAGACATGTATTGTCTTGTTAGCCATACAGTGATGCAGATAGTTGGTAATGCAGGAGTCAGGACAGTGATTGCTTATGTGAATGGCTGTGTGGGTCCCTGTTGTCCATCTCAGTGTGAGCCCACCTGGCCTGCACAGTCGCCACCCAAAATGACAAGGACACATCACTAAATGAACAGAGTGTTACATGTGTCTTTTCTCATTACTCTCCATCAATGAGCCATCTCAGCACTGCAGATTGCACACGACAGGCCTTGTGAGATCATGTCCCTCAATGTAACATCCATGACACAGTGAGCCATTCACAGGGCAAGGACATTGAGGGCTCTGCAGTGTTGGACACAGTGAGTCCACCCCCAAACATATGTTGATAGGTGATGTATGTCTTGTTCTACCTCAGAAATGGACAGTAGATGTGGGCAGACTACACATGGTTTTCTATGCTGGCATCCTGCATGTGTATGAGATGGGCAGGTACTCTGTCCACCCTCACACCTGCATGCATTTACATGTGGTTCTCCCATGATGATATACCATGTGAGATGCATTCTTGTCTCTGTTAGACATATCTGTGAGTCAGTATCATGCTACTGTCCGGAGAGATTTTGGTAACTAACACTGTGTCACTGATGTCTCCCATACCTGCAGCTCAAAGTACACCAGCGTAAGGAGGGCCATTGCAAGCAAGTTGTGGGCTCTGGGTGTCTCAAACCGTCGGTGCACCCACTGCCACAAGAGGTGGGATGATATCTGTCGGCTGAGCAAGAACATGGCCGAGATGGCACTGGGTCTGATCCCTCGGACTGGCAGGTTGGCACTGCACAGCATGACACCACTAATGGCACGCATCTTGTCCGTGACACAGCCTGAGCTAGTTGCACGATTGAAGCAGCATCAGCAGCAGACTAGAAGTGAGTATTCTGGGAAGGTTGACTTTGGCTGTGAGTGGCTGCATGTGTACACAACGTGGGCCAGCGCTGGGCTATGTGATGTTGGTAGTGTGATGCAGGGGTTTGTAAGTGGCCTCTGTGCTGGGTGCAGCTATCATGCATTTGCCCTACCTGTATTTCCTAATGTTATATGAGTACTGGGCATGTACATAGCATTATAAGTCGGGATCTTCAGGTATCGTCTGCATTGGGGTAGTCTGGGGAATCACATGGAAGGGAACGGCAGTGTGCCCAATCAGAGTGTGCTTTCATCAATGCATGCATTGCCTGACCTTAGATTTGTGAGGCTTGGATATCTGACGCCAATGTGCAACAGTAGTTGTGCCCCCAAAGTGCAATATGGTTGATGACATGGGCTCATGGCCATTGTGGAAGGTCATGTAGGAGTCTGTATCTGTTATGTCTCCTTCTGCTCCATCCAGATCTGACAGTGGCAACATGTTGTAGGGTTCATCCTTGCCCCCATTAGGGCCCTAGGTTTGCTCTGAGATATTTGTGTGTCTGGTTGCACAGAAGCCACTGGCAGGATATTGTGTTGTGTGGTCATCACATGGCTCACTTATGCATGCTTTTATGGTTTACACACACTGTTTTAATTGGAAATTGAGGTTGTACAATGTTATTGCACAGGGTGATGTGCAACATGTAAATTTCTTCATCTTCAGTGATGTTTAGCTTGCATTTGTTTGTTCTTTTGCTGCCACTGAACTGACCCTACCTCTCTCTCTCTCAGCAGCATCTCTCGTGGTCACGGAGGGACAGGGGACAGACACCAGTGGTGGGGAATCAAGCACAACAGCTGCACAGGAGCACAGTGACACAGATGTGACCAGTGCCTCGGAGGGGGACAGGAGTCTCATGGAGGAATCACAGGCAGAGACGCAGAGCTCAACGTCATTTGGCGCCGGTGGTGACGCATACATTTTGGCAGGCACAGGGAACGGGGACTCTCCTTCCTCTTACACCACACAGCATACAGTGCCCACGCTCCCAGCTACTTCCACAAGTGCTGCCCGTGTTTGCACCAGTAAGAAGGGAAGGGTGTCCTTCACCACGGGCACCCCTGCCCCTGTCCCCCCTGCTGCCATCAGTGCTGAGTCTGTGGACCTTTTGCACCAGCTGTGTGTGGGCCAGACAGCTCTCCTCAATGCCTTCATAGACCACGACAAAAAGTTGACACAGGTGGTTGCTTTCATGGAGGGCATACATTCAGACATAGGTGCTCTACACCTTTCCAAAAAGCTTTATTTGACGTATCAGGTCACAAAAGCACAAACTTACACCGGCCTGCCCAGTTTTTGTCCTCCGCAGTGACGGCATACCTTCAACTGCCACAATCTCAGAGTCCAACTCCAGTCCCTTTGTCCACCCCCTGCCAGTGGCCACATTGGACAATAGTGACCACACACCACAGACATAAAGGGCAAGACAAAAGCCTGTCAGGCGACACCAAGGGCCACAAAGCCAAGAAGCAGACCTCAGGGTTACATGCCTCAGAGGCATCCCCAGCCAAGGAATCTCCTGTCCCAAAACTGTCTTGGAAAGACAAGCAGACAGTTTCCGTGCCCACTGAGAAGGTTGTGCCTGCTAAGAGTACACGTAAGAAGAGCTCCAAGGCAGATTCACCCACAACCTCGATTCCCAACCAAAGCCCAGTGAAGCAGGGAAAGGAGGGCACTGTAGGGGGTACACCTGGTAGACAGGGGATGGAGGGGCAAAGGCAAGGGCAGGCCAAGTGGACCGCTGGATCCAGCACTTCCCCAGAGGGAGGGCCGCCATCTGCACCTGATGCAGCTTTGGTGTTGAGTGTGCCTGTTGTGTCCACTCCACTTCCCATTAATCCCAAGACAGGGAAGTCATTTAGAGTCCCCAAGAAGTGGAAAGGCACCCCTCCACAATCTCCCACCCACCCTGTGTCTCACGTCAGCATGACTCCACCTACACGTGCCACTACACCACCTGGTCAAAGCAGTTCTCGGCTTCCCATGCCACTGATGCCTCTACCAAAACTGGGCCTCCCTCTCCCTGGTCAAGTGCTCCAACTGTCCCCGACACACAGCCAGCTCCCAGTCCAATTGCTAGCCAATTCTGAGTGGTAGTCACCCTCACACACCTGTCTCTCCCACAGCGGTGCCTATACTGCCCCTGACTGTGTTGCTGACCATGGCAGGTTACAGCTGCCACATTCCCTGTGCAGCCTCTCATGGACATACTCTGCACTTTGTTTTGCCACTGGCCTTGTTGCTTCTTGCTGTATTAAACTATTACCTGTGCAGCTTCTCATGGACATACTCTGCACCTTGGCCTGCCACTGGCCTTGCTGTTTTCCCCTTCCCTGTGCAGCTTCTCTTGGACATACTCTGCACTTTGTTTTGCCACTGGCCTTGTTGCTCCTTGCTGTGTTAAACTATTCTCTGTGCAGCTTCTCATGGACATACTCTGCACTTTGTTTGGCCACTGGCCTTGTTGCTCCTTGCTGTGTTAAACTATTCCCTGTGCAGCTTCTCATGAACATACTCTGCACTTTGTTTTGCCACTGGCCGTGTTGCTCCTTACTGTGTTAAACTATTCCCTGTGTATCTTCTCATGGACATACTCTGCACTTTGTTTGGCCAACGGCCTTGCTCTTGTCAGGTATTGGTGCCTATCTATGCAATATGTGAATAAAGACAGTTGCTCCTGTTGTCTGCTTTGTCAGTGTCCTTACTGAATAAGGTTTTTGCTGTGTGTATATGGTTTACTGTGCCACATGCTCTGTATGCCACTTCAACATTGCCACCGGCTTGTCTCACTTTTTCTTGTTTATACAGGGGTGACAGGGACTTCAGCTCTTCCTGACTCTGATACTTGTGGGTACAATGATGGTGGTCTTAGATGTTAGACCGTTATCATTGTCATTCTTTGTTCCTGTTAGCTATATTGTACACATGTGAGGTTTGGAGGCACTGCCAGCACATAGTGGCATTCTATTCACCGGATTGCAGGCAGGCTGGTCAGGATCTTCATGTATGTGTGTTCTTAGTTCATGTGTGCCCAACAGTGTAGGTGTATAGTCATTTTGTGATGGTCAGTCATCTTAGTCACTTGGCTTGCTTTAAATGTGTGCACTTGGGTGGTCAAGAAGTGTGCAGTGTGAAGGGGTGAATTTGTCGGGAGTGTTGATGTGTGTGTGTTCCTGCAATGTCAACTACACATGTGTCACCCAGGAGTGGAGTGCCTGTTTGTGTGATTGTTCAGCCCTGTGCTTGTGATTGTGTGCACATGTGTGTGTTGTATGTTGTGCACTGTGCAGTGTGTTGGTGTGTCCTTGCAGTTCTGGCTGACTCCTACTTGTTGTTTTTGGCAATTGTGAGTATGCAGGGTATGTGACTGGCAAGTCAGTGGTGTGTTTTGTTGATCATCCATGTGTCTTGATGCTGTTTGTGGTGACTGTGCATGCCACTGATATTGTGGGTGTGGTTTTCTCATGTATTGCTGTCACATGGGGCTTTATTGCCTCCAGTATGGCATGTGGTGTCATACCATCCCCTATCTGTGCTTTTGATGCCTACCCATTGTGAGTCTGCACTCCATCTATTTGTGTATGGTACACTCCTGCCAAGTCCACTACTGAGGTACACACCAATTCACTTTCATGTCAGCTGTCCGCTTGTGTTGCCTGTGTGTGCGCCTCCCCATCACTTCATTTGTGACACTGTGCTTTGTGCCACTCAGGACATTTTCTCAATTGGTTATATGTGATTTTCTTGTGCTGTTCAGCAGTCATGGCTGCTCATATGCCGTTCAACTGTTTGTGCTGCACAGTCCTCTGGTCATTTTGTTTCCACTTTGGTGTCCCAGACTTGTGCATCTGTGGGTGTTGGGTTAGGTGCATGTGTGTTTGCTGAGGTACTGCTTCACTTCCTGAGTGTGATGTTGTCAGTGTGCTGTTTTGATTGTTGTTGTGGGTGTTCATAGTGTGTCACTCATATCTGTGTGGGACTGGTATGTTTGGTGTGCACACACTGCTTGGTGTGCATGCAGTGCTGTCAGTGCATGTTGCCTTGTGCTTGCCTGGTGTGCATTCCCTGATGTCCTGCTGTGTCTGCAATGTGATGTATTGACATGTGCAACTGTTGTGTGTTTGGTGTGGCTTTGTTTGCGCTGTGTTGTCTCTTGCAGCTGACAGATGCTCTTTGTGTGGTGTTCTATTTGCATGTCAGTATGTGTGTTTTGTTGGTGTGGTGTGTTTCATTCAGATGTGTGTTGCCAGTGTGGTGTGCCTTACTTGTGTGTCTGTCACATGAACTTAGGTCTATTCTAGTCCCTGTGTTTGTGTTAGGTGTGTCTTTGGTGTTTTCTCCTCTCATATTTCGGCGTTCTCTTGTCATTCTTGTGCATGTGCAGGCGTGTGGTACACTGTGACATCATGTTGACTTGAAGGGTGGTGTGGTATGTCTGTCTGTATGTCATTGTAGGCCAATTTCTAGCAGTTTGTGTCCATGATAGTTTTGTGCGGGTGCACTTCATGTCTGTGTTGTGGTATGTTGTCTGTGCATTCTTCCTGACTGATGAGGTTGTGCACTCCTGTTCTGTCTGCGCTCCCATTGCCTTTCCACAGTTTGGCTGCACAAGTCATGTCTCGTCTTGTTGTGGTGTTGTGTGTGTTTTTGTTGAATTATGTGTTTGGCAGTTGTGTTTGTGCAGACATTGGTTCTGGCATCCCTGTGTGTGTGTGATGTTTGTGGATACCCCCGGGGAGTGTGATTGTTTGTCTGTGTATTGACTGGACATTATTGACACCCTTCTGTGTGTCTGACACTGTTGTTGTGTGCTCCAGTTGTGTTGGGGGTATGTGTGAAGATTCCTAATTGTATTTGACAGTCATGGAGTGTGTCAATGGACCCTGTGTGTAGTGCTGCTGACATACTCCTGGCAAGTAGTTGTATACATATGTGTGCCTGTTCACAGTTTGACTTCAGGACCTTCCTTTCATCCCTGTGCCTATGCATGGGTTGCCTTGCTGTCTCCCTGAGTTGTTGCACTGATGTGACTGTGGTTTGACCTCACTCACTGTGCCAGCCATGTGTGATTTGATGGGCTGGGGGTGTTGTTATATGTTCCTTGTCTTGCATGTGATGTACACATGCTTGGTGGTTATCTCCTTGGCCTTCCATTTGTGTGCGCCTCACTTTAGCTTTCCTATATGTTGTGCTCAATTGCTGCTAGCATGTGGTCTGTGTATATGGCTGTGTGTCAGTGTGGGGTATGTCTGTGTGACTTGGCAGGCTGTGTGTCCAGTGGAGCAATTGTTGATTATCTGTATGTGTCCATTTTGTGCTTGTACTCAGTTTTCTTGTCATGTGTGGTGTTGTGTGGGTTGCCGTGGGCCTGTGCTTCTGTGCTGAGTGTTCCTCTGCAGCCACTGCTTCTGTGGCTGTCTCCCTAGTTGTTTTGTGTGTGGTGCAGGGTGTGGGTTCACCTGGCTTGTTGTTGTGCATGGGGGAGCACAGGAGGAGCACATGGCATGTCCCTTCGGGGGGGCCTAGTGTGTGGATGGTGGAGGTGTGGCCCTGTGGTCATTGTGCGCTGCCCATGCCTGGCGCTGGCCCTGCCTTCTGCATTGTGCGCATGTTTCCATGCGTCTCCACCGCTGCATTGACGTGACCCGGACATTACTTCATGATCGCGATGATGGGTGTCTTGGATGCGGAGGGGTGATTTTGTCACAGGTAGGACATGTGTGGGTACACTTGTGGATGTGTTCCTGTCCCCACCAGGGTGTCTGGTGTGGACAGGAACCCTATATCAGCCCTCGAGTTTTGTGTAGTGGTTGTGTGCGGGATGGTGTTATTGCGTACCTGCGGCGGCGTCCGCGATGGTCAATGAGTTGCTGGTAATGTATCAGGTACAGCACCGTGGAGACGTTTAGAGCTAGATCCATTGTGGTCAGGACCGAGACTCTGGTTTCGTGCTCCACTGTCGAGCTTCTGCCGTCTCTGGTTGGGCGGTTTCTCTGCTGTGATGCGACTGGCTGTTTGGAGCATCCTGATTTGTATGGCGTTCGGGACGTCATTCCGCACGTCGGTGATTCTCCATTGGCTCCCACCGCTGGGGTGGCGGGCGCACTTTGATGGAGGTTCGCGTCGCACCGTGGGGGACGGTATAAGGGCTATGTTTGGCCATACTAATATGGCAGACGTGAGAACCGCTGGAAAAGGCATTTTCCGTCACCTCCTGCACCGCGGTGGTGCCTCCGTCCGTCATACTAATAGACGCCTAAGTCTCCACATCACAGTAAGCAACAAGTTCAAAGGGCTTCAATCTTTTTTCCTTCAGGCGACCCGTAAAACAGGTGTTTGGGGTGCAAACTAACCCTAACACTCAGCTAATAACAGAGCTAATGCAGAGGTTAGATGTTCTAAGTAAGGGGGTTGCCAACTTAAAAATATTAATCGGAAACCTAATATAACAAGAGAATACAGAAAGGGATGTTGCAATAGACAAAACTCATGGACATAGGGAATTAAAGGATGATTCCCAGGCACCCCAAACTACCAAGCAAAGTATACAACACCATAACCACGCTAATTGGTAGAGGGCTTGAATGCTGAACTACAAGACTAAGATTAGGTTGATGAGAACAGTTGGGAGGGGAGGAAGATTAGTAGCAACAAAGGAGCAAGGCCTGAGAGAGGGGATGCGCATAAGAGAGGGTTAACGGTAGGAAAAATTACATTGATAACAACAAATTACAGTATAATCATAACTTGGGGGGATAGTACAATTTGCCAGCAGGAAGCATAACAAATAGAAGTTGGGAGCAGGACTTGCAAAATGCACAGTGGAAGCCATACCCAATCAGTAGATATCTAGATTTTAGACCGACCCCAATTAATAATATAAATATTGATAGCTCCAGACACGCGGATTGGAAAGTTTTCATGTCAAATGTCCCTAAACTAAACCTTTCTTCTTACTGGGAAGACAAAGAATCACTAAAAACAAGGCACTATATTGGATAAGACATAAACTTAAATGCTTATCAGTAATATGCTCAGACATATTGAAAGTGGAGCGTTTGTCCAGTAAATATGAAATCTATGATACTATACTCTGTGTCCTTAAAACAAAAAGTCTAGTTAATGATCTAATTGTGCTAGATTTATGAACGTGCCCTACTTCCAATTCTTTGGTGAGATTTAAGCTGAACAGACCCAGTAGTGATGCAGGAGGGAAGCAACTGAGTTTGTTAATCTTGGAAAACCCTCTAATCCCAACCATTCCCAAAATTATTTGGAGGCAGTTGATTGACTGATAACACAGACTTCCGCACTTGCACTATACAACAGGTTCTTGTGTACCTCTATACAGCCCAAGGAAGGAGATAAAGGAAATCTAACCTTTTAAAATCGCTATCAAAAGCAACAGGGATATCCGATTATGTAAAGGGAGGACATAGTAATAGATCCTGTGCAAGTTAGACCTCTATACAGGAATAAAGAAGCCCCTCTAGCCAAAAAACGCCTAGCATCATGGAATATAGCAGGGATGAAACAAAAATTAATAGATCCTGAATGGCAAGAGTACATGAACCAATATGGCTTTTGCATATTACAAGAAAACTGGGCACTGGAACCACCACACAATCTTGGTTATAGGACATTTAGGGGGTCATAAGGAAAGCAATCCTCCCGCCATCCCAACATGATTTACCTCCGCCACATTATTATGGCGGGGGTATCGCGGTGGATGCAAAGTGTGAGGAAACTGGCCTTTCCATGGCGGAAAGGATGGCGGGATGTGCAATGGGGGCCCCTAAAGGGTGTGGGGGTGCACTTGGGGGGTACCCATAGTACCCACCTCCATTCCCATGCACAAGGTGGCAGGCACCGCGGGGTGCCTGCCACGTTGTGTATGGGAATGCATGACATGGCACTTTGGCATTGCAGGGGCGGATGCTGCATACAGCAGCACCTACCGCAATGTCAACAATGCAGAATGCTACCGCTAGGCTGGCGGTCGCATCCTAATTAGCTGTGCGGGACCGCCGCATGTCTGGCTGACAGTCCCAGCACTGCGAGGATGGTAGGTGGACTTAAGTCCGCCCGCCGTCCTTATTAGACCCTTAGTGTCACTGCTGTACCTTCGATGAGAGGTTGATCATCAGGAGGTCTAGTCTTATGGGCTAAAATTACTTTAAAGATTGAAAATACTCAAGTGGAAATACCATCAGTAGATATCATGGGGGTGAAAGTAAAAACACACAATAAAGCATATATATATATCTGCTAAATGTTTATAATAGACTACAGAATCCACAGTGATAGATATATTGGACAACTTTGCAAGCTCTATAGACTCTAGGGCAACAGTAACTATAGGCGGAGACTTCAATTGTAAGTTTGAGCCGGTTGTTGGCCTGGAAACCATTTTGGAGGATGAGGATATGGCAAGTTGTATTCCACCTTTGGAGTGTGGCACCTCCATTTCTTGTACAATTGCAGCAGCCCAATTGGCTCGGTTTGTTTCAGGACAGGGATTTAGGGCCTGCAATGCCAGGCTTCTCTCGGACAGACTGAGTGCTTACACATTTAAAAGAGGCACTTCTAAGATTAGAATTGATTACATATTGGCCAGTGTCAATCTATGGCTTAATTTGATTGATTTAAAAGTAGAAGCAAGAGAAGACAGCAGTTATTTCTCACTGTGCCTAACAATGGTGTGCACCCTTTTTGAAACCTGAGTTCTGGAAAAGAATACTAACAATAGAAATCTAATTCAACCGACAGTAACAACCGTAGAGCATTAAAATGGGCATCGATTGAAGGTAACCCTGAAGGTATGATGAGGATTTATAACATCCTTTCAGATGTCCTATCTCCTTATACAGATATTTCCTTGCGTGAGATCCCTATTGTGCAGTTTCATTGTTCTATGGCAGATACATTTAAATTGCTCCTGAGTAAAACTCCTCAACAACACGAGCCAGCAAATACCACCAATTGCCCCCACATAATCATTGCTTTACTAAGGATTGTCCTAAAGCTAAGAGCCAATTGCCAGCGGCTGTGAGGACCAATGATATAGTAATAATAAGGTACAGAAGTGCAAAGTATAAGAAAAAACGCGTGCAAACAAAAAAGGATTGGTATGACAACATCTGGAATAACTTGATTGAAGCAGCTACGAATAAAGATCATACTGGCTTTTGGAAAATATTAGCCCAGGGCTATAAAACTAGAAACACTAGTATGGATCTCTATTTGGATTCAGGCACCTGGAGCAGATATTTTAAAGCATTAGATTTTGATTCCACCAGCCAATCAACAATTGGAAACTCCATGAAGGGAATATGTACCCTAGAAATGGACTGGAGTGAACCAACTATAGCTCCTCACTTCAGCCTAGATGATACAATGGCAGCAATAGAAGCCGTTAAGCCAGGGAAGGCCCAAAGTCCTGAGAGGTTGCCAGGCGGTCTTTTAACCCCTTTGCTGCTATTCCTTTCCGCTTTGTGCTAAGCCTTTTTTGGCTATTTGGGGTAGTGTGCGCTTAGGCCCCTGTAACTTTTTTACCACATAAGGTATCCACGCCAAATTTACGTCCTTTTCTTCCAACATCATGGGGATTGTAAAGGTACCCAGGATTTGTGGATTCCCCTGGAGGGGTCCCAGTAATTAGCCAAAATACAGCAAAATTTAGTTTTGGTGGGAAAAATGGGAAAAACGGGCTGCAAATGAAAGCGTCTGGATTTTTCTCTGCAAATGGTATCTTAAAAGGGTTTGTGGGGCTGAAATCACCACTTTCCCAGCTTTTAGGGATTGTCAGACTTTTGTCAGAAAACCAATATTTTTTACACAGTTTTGGCATTTTTCTGGGACATAGCCTATTTTTGCTATTTTTTGTGCTTTCAACCTCCTTCCAGTTAATGGTAGAAATGGGTGTGAAAGCAATAATGGATACTGGAAAGCTATACATTTTAGAAAAGTGGATAAAATTCTGAATTCAGCAAGGGGTCATTTGAGTAGATCCATCAAGGTTTCTTTATAGAAACTAACAGTTAAAAATAGGAAAAATTTCAGTGTGGAAGACAGGATTGGATTTTTGTATGGGCCTTGAAGCCCCCATTTTTATAGCACAAGGCTACCCGCGTAAACATTATAAAATCTGGAAGCGCTGGGCTGACTACAGGGGATTGGATTTAGATCCCATTCCAGCATAAGGATTGAGTGGGTTGCGGTACTTTCCTCCCTTGTCGTGGGGGGCATGTAACATACGCATGTTGGGGGGCATGGTGTCGATTGGACATGTTTCATAGAGAGGGTAGAACTGTAGCTCCGATCATACCTGCTGATGTTGCTGGGCTGGTTGTGCGATGGGGTGTGGGGTGGTGGGGGGTGTTTTTTTTTTGTTTAATTGGGCTGTGTTTTATATGCATGTCCCTTCTGTACTCTTCTTTTGTTATTATATGGAAAAACGGTCAAAGTCAGGATTTGGTTCATGGATCCTACGGATGCTTCTGGGATACAGAGCTCCGCTGATTGTGCATTTGACTAATAAAAATTTGTTTACAAAAAAAAAATAGGAAAAATTGAAAAATAGCTGCAAAAAACTGCCTTTTGTGTCAACGTTTTCACCTGTAACTTCTTCTAATTATGACAGCTCTTTAAAAGCAATATACCGTTACATCTGCTGGACCTTCCTGGTTGTGGGGATATATAGGACTTGTAGGTTCTCCAAGAACCCGACAAAACATTTTTTGATCGGCAATGTTGATGTCGCCTCACTACGTTTTGGGCCCTTGCCTGTCGCAGGTACTTGGTCCTCCCACACAAGTGAGGCACCATTTTTACTTTGAGACCTGGGGAAACGCTGGGTGGTGGGAAATTTGTGTGAGCCCGGTGATGCCACAACTTTCCCACACAAAAATGTGTGAAAAAAGTGATTTTCTCAGCTAAAATTGAGGTTTGAAGGGGATTCTGGGTAAGGAAACGTTGGGGTATCCACGCAAGCCATACCTCCCTAGAAGCCCCCAGGTGTCTAGTTTTCAGAAATGTGTGAGTTTGGTAGGTTTCCCTAGATGGCCGCCGAGCACGGGGCCAAAAACCCAGGTGACCCCCTTTGGAAAACCAGGTTGTTTGGTGATAGGCAATTTTGATGTCGCCTCAATACGTTTTGGGCATCTGCCTGTTGCGGGTACTTGGGCCTCCCACACGAGTGAGGCACCATTTTTATTGGAAGGCTTTGGGGAACGTGGGGTGGGTGGAATTTTGTGGATCCACGCACATTCCAGTACATTCCACAACAGAAATGTGAGGAAAATGTGGGTTTTTTTACAAATATTTAGGTTTGCAATGGATTCTGGGTAACAGAACCTGGTGAGAGACAGTCAAGTCACCCCATCCTGGATTCCCCTGGGTGTCTAATTTTTAAATGTAAAGGTCTGCTAGGTTTCCCTATGTGCCGGCAGCACTAGGGCCCAAAATCGACAGGTAGGCATATTGCTAAAAACAAATCCGTGCCTAGTCTGCTTTCTGCTGCCCTGGGGGAATATTGGGGGGTGGGGTTGCCCTGATATGCCCCCACACTGTGACTATTTGTTTAGGGGGTGTGGGCATGGGCATGCACGTTTTGGACAGCCCCACTCTAATTCAAATTTGCCCCAAAAAACCCTGGCGTCTAGTGGGCATTTAGCCCCCCCAGGTGGGGCACATTGAGAGCTAATTGAATTGAATTGAGAAGTATTTATAGAGCGCCTGGTTACCCGTGGGCATCCTCGCGCTACTGGACATTCAATTCCTCAAAGAGTTTCAGGGAAAAGTAGTGTTTTTAGTTGTTTGCGGAAAATGGAGTGATTGTTTTGAGAACGGATATGGATGGGGACAGAGTTCCACAGCTTAGCACCATAGTAGGAAAACCTACGACCTCCACATCTGGTGCGTTTTATTCTAGGTACTGTCAACAGGTATTTACCCTCCGATCTAAACGTTCTTTGGGGGAGATGAAGGTGTATCATGTCCTCTGTCAGCGTAGGACCTTTCCCAGTCAAAGATTTTTGAATGATACACATAACTTTAAATGTAATCCTCTCCTGAATAGGGAGCCAGTATAATGAGGAGAGTGCCGGCCTAGCAGATAGACGTTTAGGGATGTTTAGCAGAAGTCGAGCTGCACAGTTTTGTACGATCTGTAGAACTTTAGTGGTGGATAACGGGGCCCCCAAGTAAATGGCATTTGAGTAGTCCAGCCTGGACAAAATGAGTGCCTGCACCAATATTCTACTAGCCATAAATGAGAGAGTCCTCCTGATCATTCGCAGAAGGCCATAGCAGGTACCTGCAACCTTACGAGCTTGTTCCTTAAAATCAAGCTTGGTGTCAAGCACAATACCTAAGCTTTTTATGTTTTTTTTTGGATGGGTGAGGGTCCAAGGCTGATTGGCCACCATGGTTCTACGGATAAGGAAGTAGCGTTTCCAAGAAGCATAACCTCTGTTTTAGCCCCATTGAGCTTGAGGTAGGATGCCTCCTTCCAGTTAGCCACTCTCTTCAAGCAAGCCATAAGTGCCCCTCCTGAGTTGTTATCATTGTTCAAGGAAACGACTAGCTGAGTGTCATCTGCATAGGTGACAATATGCACCCCAAACGGGGTGACAATACTTGCCAGTGAACTCAGATAGACGTTGAACGGTAACTAGACATAATATCGAAAAAAAAATATCGAGTAGCCAGAATATCGAGTTTTTAATATCGAATGGACAGAATATCGACTTGCAAAAATATAGTGGTGAAGAATATCGAAAAACAGGTAAAAAATATCGATTGCAATAATATAGAAGTAAGTAATATCGACAGTCATAATATAGTTGTTAAAAATATCGAATTTTTTAAAGTGTTTTAAGTGTTAGTATATGTGTTAAAAGTATGTATTAATATTGGAATGTATGTTAGAATATTTTTAAATTAATGAATTTTATCTTTTTTTATTTTTTTGTAATTTAATTCCGTAGCGGGTTGTGGGTTTATAGGGGAGTAGGGTGGGAAGTAATTTAATTATAGTACATTAAATAATAATTTATAGGAATTATTAATTATTTTTAATTTAATTTTGCGTTTTACTTCTGTAGCGGGTTGTGGGTTTATAGGGGAATAGGGTGGGAAGTAATTTAATTATAGATTATTAAATAATAATTTATAGGAATTATTAATTATTTTTAATTTAATTTTGCGTTTTACTTCTGTAGCGGGTTGTGGGTTTATAGGGGAATAGGGTGGGAAGTAATTTAATTGTTATTATTTAATTATTAATTGGTATTGAAAATTAATTGGTTGTTGATGAATTATTAATTGGTAAATATTTAGTATTAATTGGTAATTAATTTGTATTAATTGTTTAATTGATAATTATGTTAATTGTATTCATTTAATATTTGTAGCGGGCAGTGTGTTTATAGGGGAATATGGTGGCAAGTAATATAATTGTAAATAAATAATTATTTAATTTATTTGTGTATATTGTTAATTAATATATCTTTAATTTAATTTTGCGTTTTACTTCTGTAGCGGGTTGTGGGTTTATAGGGGAATAGGGTGGGAAGTAATTTAATTTTTATTAGTTAATTATTAATTGGTATTGCAAATTAATTGGTTGTTGATTAATTATTAATTGGTAAATAATTAGTATTAATTGGTAATTAATTAGTATTAATAGTTTAATTGATAATTATGTTAATTGTATTCAATTAATATTTGTAGCGGGTATTGTGTTTATAGGGGAATATGGTGGGAAGTAATATAATTTGAAAAAAATAATTATTTAAATAATTTGTGTATATCCTTAATTAATATATTATAAATTAATTATTAATTGGTATTATTTGAATTTATTAATGTTTGTTATTGAAAAACAATTGTTTGTTAATTAATTATTAATAGTTAATTAATTAAACAAAAATGTATTGGTATTTATAAATAATCAATTCTTGTGTGATTGGTAATTAATTGTAATACTTGTTTTTGTATTCATAATTAATTAATTAAAAAAAATATATATATATTATTTTCTCTACTATTGCACTTACTTGAGTGGGAATAGTAATTTTTACCCCTACGCTATCCAATGCTTTCCCTATTATTGCACTCTCTGGAGTGTGAATAGTAATTTTTATCCGCCCGCTATCCAACACTTTCCCTACTGTTGCATTCTCTGAAGTGGGAATAGTAATTTTTACCCTACCGCAATCCAACGCTTTCTCTAGTGTTGCACTCACTGGAGTGGGAATAGTAAATTTGACCCTCCCGCTATCCAACCCTTTCCCTACTGTTGCACTCTCTGGAGTGGGAATAGTAATTTTTACCCCTACGCTATCCAACGCTTTCCCTACTGTTGCACTCTCTGGAGTGGGAATAGTAATTTTTACCCTACCGCTATCCAACGCTTTCCCTACTGTTGCAGTCACTGGAGTGGGAATAGTAAATTTGACACTCCCGCTATCCAACGCTTTCCCTACTGTTGCACTCTCTGGAGTGGGAATAGTAATTTTTACCCCTACGCTATCCAACGCTTTCCCTACTGTTGCACTCACTGGAGTGGGAATAGTAAATGTTACCCTCCCGCTATCCAACGCTTTCCCTACTGTTGCACTCTCTGGAGTGGGAATAGTAATTTTTACCCCTATGCTATCCAACGCTTTCCCTACTGTTGCACTCACTGGAGTGCGAATAGTAGATGTTACCCTCCCGCTATCCAACGCTTTCCCTACTGTTGCACTCTCTGGAGTGGGAATAGTAATTTTTACCCTCCCGCTATCCAACACTTTCCCTACTGTTGCACTCTCTGGAGTGGGAATAGTAATTTTTACCCCTACGCTATCCAACGCTTTCCCTACTGTTGCACTCACTGGAGTGGGAATAGTAAATGTTACCCTCCCGCTATCCAACGCTTTCCCTACTGTTGCACTCTCTGGAGTGGGAATAGTAATTTTTACCCCTACGCTATCCAACGCTTTCCCTACTGTTGCACTCACTGGAGTGGGAATAGTAAATGTTACCCTCCCGCTATCCAACGCTTTCCCTACTGTTGCACTCTTTGGAGTGGGAATAGTAATTTTTACCCCTACGCCATCCAATGTTTTCCCTATTATTGCACTCTCAGGAGTGGGAATAGTAATTTTTACCCTCCCGCTATCCAACGCTTTCCCTACTGTTGCACTCTCTGGAGTGGGAATAGTAATGTTTACCCCTACGCTATCCAACGCTTTCCCTACTGTTGCACTCACTGGAGTGGGAATAGTAAATGTTACCCTCCCGCTATCCAACGCTTTCCCTACTGTTGCACTCTCTGGAGTGGGAATAGTAAATGTTACCCTTCCGCTATCCAACGCTTTCCCTACTGTTGCACTCTCTGGAGTGGGAATAGTAATTTTTACCCCTACGCTATCCAATGTTTTCCCTATTATTGCACTCTCTGGAGTGGGAATAGTAATTTTTACCCTCCCGCTATCCAACGCGTTCCCTACTGTTGCATTCTCTGGAGTGGGAATAGTCATTTTTACCCTCCCGCTATCCAACGCTTTCCCTACTATTGCACTTACTGGAGTGGTAATAGTAAATTTTACGCGCCCGCTATCCTACACAGAAAATATTGAATATTTTTAATTAATATCACGTTAAGATATATGTATTAATTTTTTTTTTTAACTTACTTTAATTATTCATTAAGTTTACTGTTATTTAAGTATTTTTAAGTATGTGTCAGTTAATTATATGTATTATTTCATTAATTTAACATTACTTTTAAAACATTTAAAAAATTCGATATTTTGACTAACTATATTATTTACAACGATATTTTGGATTCGATATTTTTGTAATTTCCTGTTTGGAGATAGGACTTCGATATTTTGGTATTCTTTATTTTGGCATCGATATTTTTGTAAGTCTATATTTTTGTAGTCGATATTATGTCAGTGATCCACGTTGAACAACGTAGGGCTTAGTGCAGAGCCTTGAGGTACTCCGCATGAGAGCGATACTGGATCAGAGACGCAGTCATCCGAGAATACGGAGAAGACTCTGTCTTCCAAAAAAAGAACTGAGCCATTTCACTACCGTTCCCCTTATCCCGATGTCTTGGAGTCGTTTAATTAGAAGTGAGTGGTTCGCGGTATCGAAGGCTGCGCTGAGATCTAGAAGAATAATTGCAGCACAGCCTCCGCAGTCTAAGATCTTCCTAGCTTCTTCCACAACTGACAGAAGCGCAGTCTCGGTGCCATGTTTTGCCCTAAAGCATGTCTGTGAAAAGTGCAATAGAGCATTATTTTCAAGAAAGTTCGATAGCATCGAGTTAACATATTTCTCAGCAATTTTACAGACACCAGGGTGTAAGGATATGGGACGATAGTTAGTCCAGTCTTCCATGTCTACGTTGGGCTTTTTTAACAGAGCCCTGACCATTGCCTTTTTCCATAACGGAGGAACAATCCCTGTTTGAAACGACGCGTTAATTAATCCAGCCAGAACTGATAAGATTGTCTTTTTAATCTTAAAAAGAGCAGTAGGAGGGGCAGGGTCAGACGGGGAGCCAGATTTAAGATGGGTAAGAATTCCCTCTATCTCCATTTCGTTTGCCAGCGGAATTTCTACCAAGAGAGGTTGTTCTGTCTCTACCTCTGATTGATCTGACAAATCAATGTCTTTCTGCACGGGGAAGGATTTATAGATAGTTTGAATTTTTTCAGCAAAAAATTTTGCCATTTGGTTGCACCAGGATTGAACATTCTCCCGGATGGAGCAGGGAGATGGAGGTGTCAGCAGAGATTTTGCGATCCGAAAGATTTCCTTCGGAGAGTTAGCAGCAGATGTTATTTTTTCCTGAAAATAGGAACTTTGTGCAGACTTAATCTCGCTTTTATACACTCTAATGGCGTTTCTATATAGAGTTCCATCATTAAGTGAATAGTCTTTCCTCCATTTCCTTTCACATCTTTTACATTCTTGTTTAAACTTTCTAAGTTCTGGGGAGTACCATGGGTTTCTCTTGGGATCTGGTTTCACCTGAATTCTTTTCTTTGGCAGAATTTTGTCAAATGAGACCCCAAGCCAGTTATTAAAAATGTCATTAGCCATTATGGGATTAAGGTGTAAAGGAGGACGGGTGAATTCCAAGTCGCTTTCCCACTCATCCCAGGAGATGGTTGTCCAAGATCGGATGGATTTCTTTATGTATGGTAATATCACTTTGGTTTGCTGCCTGATCCATATAAAAGGGATCAGAAAATGGTCAGTCCACGGGAGGGGAATGGGTTGACTGGCAGTTAAAGACTGGATATTAGAAAAAATGGGATCCAGAAGGTGATTTTTACTGTGTGTAGGGCCTACAACTTTTTGAAAGAGCTGAACGGTTTCTAATCCCTCAACAAATTCTAAAATCTGAGGGTGTTCCATTCTGTCAAAGTGAATGTTAAAATCTCCCAGCACCGTGAAGTTAGATACGGTGCTGGCAAACTTAACTACATTATCTGTAAAAGCTTGGCAGAAGGGCGCATAAGGGCCAGGCGGGCGGTATAAAAGTATACCTGAAAAGGTGGATGTGGGGATAGTTGGAGTGAAAACAGAATGCTCTCACACTCCAATATTGTGCTGTTTGAGAAGCGGCCTTTAAAATCTTCTTTATAAAGAATGGCAATGCCTCCTCCACGGCCACCTTCTCGGTCTAATCTCTGAACAAGATAGTGGGGAGGAAGAATTTCAACAATGGCATAGTTCGAATTTTTATCTAACCAGGTTTCGGTTAGGAATAAAATATCTGGTTTTTCCTCTTTTATTACTAGGTTTATTTCTACAGAGTGTTTCACAAGAGAGCGGCAGTTCAGGAGGAGCATTTTAAATTTGGTTTCTTCCAGTATAGTTTCCCGTCTGCCCTGTCGGTAAGTCCTTCCAAATTCACAGTGTGAACATTGTAGCCTAGGGGTATCACAGCTCATGGAGTGAAAGCATTTGTTTGATACAACAGATTTCAGTTGCAGTAATGAGTCACGTGAGTATGTAAACCTGAAACTATCAGGGGTCCTGGCCCCTGGGCCCGGTCTGGCACGGATGGGCGCAGACGGGCTTGCCTTGAGCGCGCCTTTAGCGCGCTCGCAGCGCGCCCACTGCGCATACGCGGCATCGGCTCTTAATATTGCCGAGTATGCGAGTCACGTGAGGGGGGTGTGTCAGCGTACAGCTGAGCCTGTGACCTGCCCTACAGAAATGGCCCTAAAGAAGCATTGAACACAGCTCCGTGTACAGAATAAAAGCAATACGACGATTTTAAAAAGTATTCCCCTGTAAGCAGTTTCCCCCAACCAAATACCAGCAGATTTTCCCAGGTCTATGTTAGAAAAGTGTCCGCTGTGCATCCGCGTCTCGGCTCCTAATATTGCCGAGTATGCGAGTCACGTGAGGGGGTTGTGTCAGCGTACACCTGAGCCTGTGACCTGTCCTACAGAAATGGCCCTAAAGGAGCATTGAACACAGCTCCATGTACAGAATAAAAGCAATACAACGATTTTAAAAAGTATTCCCCTGTAAGCAGTTTCCCCCAACCAAATACCAGCAGATTTTCCCAGGACTATGTTAGTCTCCGGGGGGGCTGAAAGTCCAATAGATGCCAGGGAGTTTTTTGGGCAAATTTTAATTAGGGTGGCGGCTTCCCAAAACAGACATGCCAATGCCCCCACCCTAATTAAAATTTGACCAAAAAATCCATGGCGTCTACTGGGCTTTCCCCCCCCCCCCGGGGGGCAGATTGGCTTCTAATGCCCCCATCTGTCCCCCAGGGGGGACAGGAAGGCTGTAATTGTTGCAGGGGAGGGGGTGGGGGCATGCCTGTTTTGGGCAGCCCCCACCCTAATTCATATTTGCCCCAAAAAGATCCCTGGTGACTAAAGTGCTTTTTGCCCCCCCAGCGGGTCAGATTGGGGGCTAATGCCCCCATCTGCCTCCCAGGTGGGGGCAGAAAGCCTACTAGACACCAGGGATTTTTGCAAATTTTAATTAGGGTGGGGGTTGCATAAAACGGGCATGGCAATGCCCACACCCTAATAAAGATTTGCCCCAAAAAATCCCTGGCGTCTAGTGGGCTTTTTACCCCCCCGGGGGGGGCAGATTGGTGGCTACTGCCCCATATGCTCCCTAGGGGGGGCAGGAAGGCTGCAATTTTTGTGGGGGAGGGGGTGGGGCATGGACATGCCTGTTTTGGGCTGCCCCAGTGTAATTCAAACTTGCACTAAAAAAAAAACATGGCGACTTGTGGGCTTTTTGCGACCCCGGGGGTGCAGATTGGGAGCTAATGCCCCTATCTGCCCCCCGGTGGGGGCAGAAAGCCTACAAGACGCCAGGGATTTTTTTGGGTGAATTTTAATTAGGGTGGGGGTTGCCAAAAACAGCCATGCCAATGCCCCTACCCTAATAAAAATGTCCCAAAAAAACCCTGGCATCTAGAGGGCTTTATGCCCCCCTCGGTGGGGCAGATTGGGGGCAAATGCCCCCATCTGCCCCCAGGGGGGGGCTAAAAGTCCACTAGAGGCCTGGGAGTTTTTCAATGCCCCCACCCTAATTAAAATTTGCCCAAAAAATCCCTGGCGTCTACTGGGCTTTTTGCCCCTCAGGGAGGCATATTGGGGGCTAATGCCCCCATCTGCCCCCCAGGAGGGGCAGGAAGGGAGTCATTTTTGCAGGGGAGAGGGTGGGGCATGGGCATGCCTGTTTTGGGCACCCCCACCCTTATTCAATTTTGCCTAAAAAAAATCCCTGACGACTAGTGGGCTTTTCGCCACCCCTGGGGTACAGATTGGGGGCTAATGCCCCCATCTGCCCCCCATGGGGAGCAGAAAGCCTACTAGACGCCGGGGATTTATTTGGGCAAATTTTAATTAGGGTGGGGGTTGCCAAAAACAGGCATGCCAATGCCCCCACCCTAATAAAGATTTGCCCAAAAAAATCCCTGGCATCTAGTGGGCTTTGTGCCCCCCGGGGGCAGATTGGGGGCTACTGTCCCATCTGCCCCCCAGGGGGGGCAGGAAGGCTGTAATTTTTGCGTGGGTGGGGGCATGGGCATGGCCATTTAGGGCAGCCCCCACCCTAATTCAAATTTGCCCCAAACTAACCCTAGCGTCTAGTGGGCTTTTCACCCCCCCGGGGGGGCAGGTTGGGAGCTACTGCCCCCATCTGCTCCCCAGGTGGGGGCAGAAAGGCTGTAATGGTGGTGGGGGGGTGGGGGCATTGGCGTGCCCATTTCGGGCAGCCCCACCCTAAAAAAAACTGCGCGCAAAAAAATCCTCAACGTCAAGTGGGCTTTCTGCCCCCCCGGGGGCCAGATGGGGGCTACCGCCCCATCTGCTCGCCAGGGGGGCAGAATTGCTGTAATGGTGGTGGGGGGTGGGGACATTGGCCTGCCCATTTCGGGCAGCCCCCACCCTAAAAAGAAATGGTGCAAAAACAAAATCCCTGCCGTTTAGTGGGCTTTCTGCCCCCCCTGGGGGGACAGATTGGGATCTACTGCCCCATCTGCCCTGCAGGGGGGGCAGAAAGATACATTTTGTGGCCGGGGGTGGAGACATCGGCATGCCTGTTTTGGGCAGCCCCCAACCCTAATTAATACCCCATAAGAAAATCCCTGGTGTCTAGGGGGCTTTCTACACCCCTGTGGGGGCAGATTGGGGGCTACTGCCCCATCTACCCCCCTGGGGGGCAGAAAGGCTGTAATGGTGGTGGGGTGGGGGCATTGGTATGCCCGTTTCAGGCAGCCCTCACCCCCCAAAAATGGGGCAAAAACTAAATCCCTGGCATTTAGTGGGCTTTCTGCCCCCCAGGGGGGGAAGATAGGGGGCTACTGCCCAATCTGCCCCCAGATGGGCAGAAAGACTAATTTTGTTCCTGGGGTGGTGGGGGCATCGGCATGCCCATTTTGGGCAGCCCCCACCCCTAATGAATAAGTTATTATGAAATCCCTAGTGTCTAGTGGGCTTTCTGACCCCCGGGGGGCAGATTGGGGGGGGGGGAACTTCGGGAGCTGGGGAAGCTCTTCCCCAGCTCCCGAGGCTATTTTAGCTTAAAGGGAATCCCTTTGGTGCCCACACCAGAGGGATTTCCAACGCGATGTTTCATGACGAGCGGGACTCGTCATGAGCACACAACCACTGTGTGCCATGACGAGTCCAGCTCGTCATGAGCATCGTAGGGGTTGAGACATGCTATAACAGTATGGGCACCTTATGTAAATCTACTCTACAATGCTGAGGCTGCAGGAGCACCAATACCGGGATCATGGAATGAGGCTGAAATAATCCCTATTTTTAAGAACGGCAATCGACAAAACCCCGTCATCTATACTCCAATAAGTGTAATAGACCCTTTACAAAAGATATATGCAAAACAAATTCTAACCAAGCTTAATAATTGGATAGAGGAAAACAACATCCTGTCTCAGTATCAAACTGGGTTTAGAGTGACCAGGTCTTCAGACGTCTATGCCTAGCTTGAAAGTATACAAATCTAAAGAGGGGACATCTTTATATAGACTTTATAGATCTGAAGGCCACTTTTGATATTATCCCTAGGGACTCCCTTTGGAACTCTTCAGAAACTCAGAGAGTCCCTGAAGATCTTCTGACACAGATAGTATGGTTCCACAAAGACAACTATGCAAAAGTCAGATGGGGACCTAGGGGTGAACTTACGGAGACAATCCTGATAAATATCGGAGTAAGGCAGGGATGTGTACTGGCATCCACTCTTTCCTTACTATATGTACATTATGTTGTGGATCATCTTCAGGGATGCAAACATGACTCCCAAAAGTTAGGAGGGGTGCCAGTACCGGCTTTACTTTTTGCTGACAATACAATTTTAATATCACAACCTCCAAAGGGATAACAGAACTTATTAGATTCCTTTAGTGAATTCTGTACCTTAAAAAAAAGCCTCAAAATAAACTCATACAAAACTAAATACATAGCCATAAAACTGCAAAAATCTTTCAAGTAAAATATCACAGTTCAAAACAAAAAGCTGGAATATGTGGCTAATTTCAACTATGTTGGCATCATATTAGATACAAAACTGACATAGAAACCACACTTAAACAGATGCAAGGCCATCTTGCTTCAGAATTCCATAGCAATAGTGAAAAAGCAACAGAAAACCATATCTAAGGCTGTGTCTCCCACTCTGGAAGTCTTTAAGTACAGGGCACAATCTACAACCATATATGGTGCAGAACTTTGGGGGTTTAACAGTTGGAATATGCTTACAGGGGAGGAAAACGAATTTATAAGGATGTTATTACATGTATCAGTTTGCACACCCATGATTCTCCTAAATCCAGGATTTTAACATCAGGCGTATCGATCACCAAGCCACATTAAGACATCTGGTATTCTGGGTCCATTCATGGACCAAAGAAGAACTTGGAAATTATAAAGATGGGCTAATCAAGGTACTCAGACTCAATCATCACATAACACTTCCATGGGTTTGACATGTGCAGACCTGGTTTCATAAATTAGGCCTAGATTGTTTTTGGGATGCACCTAACTCACTAACGACACTCTCAAAAAAGGTCTTAAAAATACATATTGGGCTTACATGCAAAATAGCATCCATCATTGCCCCAAATAGGATGAGGAGGGCAGCCTGGGACACCGCAATAAGGTAAGTGAGCTTTTATTTTACTTTAATTGTGCATTTTATTTTTAAAATATTGCGGGGGGTAGAAGGCAGAAGGGTCCGGGGCTGAACTCTGCTCCGCTGTGGAGTCGGACATTTTGCAGGAAATTTGCGTTCTCCACGGAGTATGCAAAATTCCACAAAATCCGCCAGTGGAGCAGAGATCGTGCCCAGGGTTAGTTTCGTTTTGAGGTCCTACCAAAAATCTACTCCATAAGACAGTTTTTCTGAGGCTGGTAAGGTGTAGAGAACTTATAAGAAACCTCACACTCCTTCCACATGGCTAGCATATACGCAGACATAAAGTTAGTGCTCCTGTCAGACACAACTTCTTTGGGGAAACCCACTCTGGTAAAAATCCCCATCAGGGCTTGTGCCACTGCAGGTGCAGTGATGGTCCTCAGAGGGATAGCCTCTGGGTACCGGGTGGCATGGTCCACCAGAACCAGGATAAACCTGTGACCAGAAGAGGTTGGCGGATCCATAGGCCCAACTATGTAGATGTCTACCCTCTCAAAGGGGGTACCAACGACAGGTAGTGGTTGCAGGGGGGCCTTCAGTTTGGTCCCTGTTTTCCCACTAGCTTGGCAGGTCACACAGGTCCTGCAGAATGTATCAGAGGAAATCATCATCCTGGGCCAATAGAAATGTGGGACAAGCCTAGTAAATGTTTTGTCTTGGCCCAAGTGTCCCGCCAAGGGGATCTCATGAGCTAACTCCAACAGAAAGGTCCTGAAGCACTGAGGGACCATTAAGGCCCTTGATGACCCATGCACAGGAGCCTTGGGCTCACTGTAAAGGAGGCCATCCTCCCAGTAAATATGGCAGTTCCCAGAGGCATCGCCTGCTGCTTGGGCTTCGGCCTGTCGCCTCATGCCCTCAACAGTGGGGCACTCCCTCTTTGCCTGACAAAACTCCTCCCTGGAGGGCCCTCCTTCCACCTGCCACTCTGCAGGGGTAGGCAGGTCCCCCAAGGGAGCGATGTCCCCCTCCGTGGACCCTGGTGCGACCTCCTCAGGTGCCCCATCCATCTCACAGGGTGTCCGCCCCGGGCGGGCTTCCCACGCCCTCTGGCTCTTTCCTTTCTAGCAGCTGGCTGGGCCATTGTTCCAGGCTCCAGCCCTGGTTAACTCCCTTTTTAGGCAGCCATGGACTGTGTGGTGGCACAGATCAACTCTGGTAACCCCATCATCTCCACATGCGCTTTGAGCTCTACCTCCTTCCAGGCAGTGTGCTCAAGGTCATTCCCTAACAGACAGTCCACTGGCATGGCAGAGCTCACAGCAACTCTTAGAAGGCCTGAAACCCCTCCCCACTCAAATGGAACCTGGGCCACGGGATAGTGACCCTCCCTGTTGTCAGCCATCACAACTGGGTGGAATGCATCAGGAATTATTTGCTATGGGGACACCAGCTGATTCCTTCCCATAGTCACCCTGGCACCTGTGTCCCTCAGGGCCTCCTCCCCTGACCATTGGTGGTGACGCACTGCCTATACTTGGTAGTATTTGAGGGCACATGGATCTTTGGAACCATCTCACTGTCTCCCAGGGACACTAGGGTCAACCCAGCCCACTCACCCCCATTATCTAGGGACAGCTCCTCCCCAAGCGCTACTCTAGCCACCCCGGGGTTTTTACCTCCAGTGGGAGGTGGTTCTCTCTTTCAACACTTGAGATCCCCCTTATAGTGCCCAATTTCAGCACACTCATAGCACCGGACAGTTTTGGGCTGCTGACCTTTGTCAGGATAAGTAGGCTTTTGGTGGCCATATTGGGGCTGGGACCCAGGCCCTTTCCCTTGTGAATTGTTTTGGGGGCCTTTGGAGAACTGCTTCTTTTTATCTGCCCTCTCTTTTTTCTGGTTGGAACCCTGACCACCCATTTGGGAGTCCCCCCCAGATCCCATATTGGACACCCTGATACTGACCCAGGTGTCCGTCTCCTCCCCAGGCTTCCTAGGATTGGTTAACTTGCGGTCAACCAGGTGTTGGCGCAGCTCTGGAAAACATTTCTCTAGAAGGAGCACTCTCAAGAACAAGTTATACAACCCTTCATAATCAGTTACATTGCTGCCCCTCACCCAGTCCTCCAATGCTTTCCTAGCATAATCCAGGAAATCTACCCAGTTCTGTGTAGGAAGTTTGTGGCTATTCCTAAACCTCTGCCTATACCTTTCAGGGATAAAGCCAAACTTTCTAACTAACGCTACCTTCATAACAGGATAATTGGTCTGGTGTGCCTTGTCTAGTGTAAGGAGTGTGTCCCTCCCCACTGGGGGTATTGACTTATATAGGCTCCCCCCCAGTAACTCTCGGGGACCCCATGGGCTCTTAAAGACACCTCATAGGCTGCTAGCCATTTATCAATATCATCCCCCACATTAAAACTGGCCACCACATCTTTAGGCATATAGAACCTGGACTCTGGTACGCTGCCACCATTTGTGTTGCTGTTGGCCCCTATTTGTAGGGCTCTGATTTCCAGCTCCTTCAGGCTGAGCTCATGGGCAAGTTTCCTTTCCTCTATGGCCAGCCTCTTTTCTTCACGCTCCTTCTCTAAATTGGCAAGCTCTAGTTTGAGCTGTCTCTCCTCTCTCCTGTCCGCCAATTCGTCTGAGGACAGGCTCCTTGCTGAGACACTACTGCCTGCCCTGGTAGATACTCTTGGCCCTGGCAGTAAATTGTCGCTTTCATCTGTAGGTAGTAGGTCGGGATCTCCTGTGGCGTCGTGCTCTGATGCCTCCTCGTCCCCTTCTCCTTCTGGGTGTGCCAATGCCCATTCTCTCAAAGATTTTTGAAGCTCTGCCTTCTTGGTGCCTTGCTTGAAGAACACCCCCTTCTCCTGGCAGAAATCCTTCAGCTGAGCCACCGTGCAAGCTTCCGGGTTGGTCAGCTTGAATTCCATCTTGCTAGGTAGGACCTCAGACGTTTGCAGAGAAACCAATGGGGCTTCGGTAAAAATTGCTTTGAAAAAGAGCGGCTCACAATCGCCAGTCAGGGAGAATTTTGGAAAAACCAAAAATGCCAATTGGAGGGGACAGACAAAAATTCTCCAGTCAGAAAAAGGAAAAAAATAAATACATTTTAAGTTGCGTCGGGTGTAGGATTGTGGCGCAGCCTGAGTCACTGTGTGGTGTTACACATGTACAAGTCCTAATCCCACCGCTGAACACCAGTGTTAGAAACAGGGTCTCTAGTTGGCAGGGGTTGCACCCTTGTCCAAGTAGGGACCACCGCCTCCGACAGGGTAGGCCTCAAAATACTCTAGACCACCCTCTGGTAGCTTGGCGCAGAGCAGGTAGGCTAAACTCAGGAGGCAATGTGTAAAGTACTTGTGTGTCACTCACCCACCATAACACAGTGAAACACAACAAATAGACACCACACCAGTGATTATAAAAATAAAAATATCTTTATCTCAATTCTGGCAAGGTCAACAATAAAAATACTCCACAGGAATCATGGGCTCTTGAGGGGCACTACTTGCTGACAGTGTTCTACGGGAGAGGAGTTAATCCTGTAGGTTCTGGCAATTTCTTTAGTCAATATGATTGTGCAATTACCAGTTCAGTTACAGGCATGCATGGTAAAAAATAGAAACGTGCATAGGAGCTATCCTGTATAATACTTCCCAAGTTTCCTTTGTGCCAGAAAAAGGGGAATCACAGTCCAATCTTAGGTAGTGGGGTAAGTCTTGGGGGAGAACGAGTTGGGAGTTTAGATTACGGAGGCCTGTTGGACAGGCCACATGAAGGGCTTGCTCCCCCCCGCACGACAGGGCCCAAACCCCGGACTCCCAGGTGTTACCCCCAAGGGCAACCCGCACCCCGTCTCCCAACGGAACTCCTGCCCCCGGACATCCATGAATCAGGGGACCGAACCACTACCGGCTCCCCCGGCTGGATCAGCCGCCATCTTGGACACTGCGCCACGAGGCCGCGTGGCCTCAACCCGACCCTAACCCTGGGCCTGGCCGGCCCCGACATCCCGGCACCACCATCCACCCAGGAGGTGAACGGACCACTTGGCAGGTCAATGGGAGAAAGAAGCGTCGAGGGCTCTCCCCCGCCAGGTGCCGATCACCCTCCAGCTCCCCCAGGAGCTGGCTCCACCCCCTGCTGGGTGTCTGGACTCCCTCATCCCGGACCCCCCGACCTCCAAGTGCGAGGGTCCGAACATCAAAGGGCGCCAGACCTATAACTAGGGCAGCTCCAGAGCAGGAAGGCAGTTGTATCCTGGAGTCGAGAGACACCGAGAGAACTCAGCCTTGACGGACTACTGGCGCTGCCGTAGCCATGCCTTGGGAACTATCGTCCTGCCTGCTGGCGCTGCCGCGGCCTTCTGCAACATCCATCCTCGTCGGGACCTGCTGGCGCTGCCGCGGACCGTTGTAACGACCATCTTCACCGGGACCTGCTGGCGCTGCCGCGGACCGTGTAACGACCATCTTCACCGGGACCTGCTGGCGCTGCCGCGGACCGTGTAACGACCATCTCCACCGGGACCTGCTGGCGCTGCCGCGGCCCGTCCAAGCTAGAACACCGAGCTCGAGGATTGTGAGCTAATCCACCATACCATCTCAGCTACCAGACTGGTAACCAGACTGTCCCGCTACCCCCTTTCCCCAAACCAAGAGACTCGAATCGAGGGGACCCCTGAGTCCAGACCTCCTTGTACCATTTCATCGTACCTTAAGAAATTACCTATAAAGAACGCTAAATCTTATCCTTGTGTGGTGTCTGTCTGTGGGGGGGAAGTTATTCATCTGTACGATCGCTGGAGACGGCTCTCCCCGGAGACCTCTCCCCTTGTCCTCGGCCGACCCTCCCGGTCCGTCTAACATTGGTGGCCAGCGGCGCGATCCGAATCAACGCGTAATCGTACAGAGAGTAGCTCACCCCACGACAAAACCACGATGTCAGCCAAAGATAGCGGTTCCACCGAGAAATTCCAAATGGATAAATTGGAAGAGTATAGCCATCGCGAACTTAAACAATTCTGCATGGAACTAGGCATTGCTACCACCGGCCTGAGTACCAAAGACGATTTGAAGCACGCCCTTGAGTCGTGGGCGGAAACCGGGGTCGCCGGATCCTCCGACCAAAACGGTGTAGCACCAGAGGGGAACGCCACAGCTCCCGAGGAGCGAGGAACGGGCCTCTCGCAGGAAGAGATCCAAGAAAGAGAAAAAACCAGATTACATGAGTTGGAAATGGCACGACTCAAGATGGACGGTGAACTAAAGTTAGCCGAGCAAAAACTAAATCTAGAACATCTGCGGCTCCGAGAAGAACGGGAAGAAAAACAGAGGCAGAGAGAGCTCGAAGAAAAAAGAATAACATTCGAACACGAGCGCAAACTGGCGGAAATAGAACTTCGGAAACAGAATAAAGAACCGGGGGTGCCTGAGCGACCGCACACCCCGGGAGCAACCGAGAAGAAAGTCCACATCCCCAAGGATGTTGTCCGAGAGTATGTCCGAGAGGACGACATACAACAGTGGTTCAAAGCCTACGAGATCGCCATGACCTCCCACCGGATCGATCGGAGTGACTGGGGAGCCGGCCTATGGGGGAGGTTCGTCAACGAAGGCCGCGATGCCCTACTGCAGCTCCCAGATCATCAGATGTCATCCTATGACCACATGAAGGCTGCCCTCCTCACCCGATATGGGCTCACACCCGAAATGTACCGCCAGAGGTTCCGAGACTGCACCCGGATCCCGGGTACAACTTGGGTGGAATACGTCAACTATTTCAGCCGAGCCTTCGAGGGTTGGATCAAGGGAAGCCACGTAACGACCTACGAGCAACTCTTTAATCTTATGGTGTGGGAGCACCTGTCTAACAACTGCTTCGTCGAGCTCAGGCAGCACCTCCTCGACAGTAAATTGACTGACCCACGGCAACTCGCCGCCAAAGCTGACCGATGGGAAAGCACCCGAGTGGGCCGGAGAGGGCCACACGAGCAAAACCGAAACAACCAAGGTCAGCACCGTCCCCGAGGAGGAGGAGGAGGCCAGGGGCGAGGGAGAGACACCATCCCGGCCACTCCCGCGGCCAGCACCCCGCCCCCGGCCGGCC
Organism: Triturus cristatus; assembly: GCF_964204655.1. Taxonomy (NCBI): domain Eukaryota; kingdom Metazoa; phylum Chordata; class Amphibia; order Caudata; family Salamandridae; genus Triturus; species Triturus cristatus. Next base: position 122,534,442 of record NC_140590.1, on the reverse strand, counting down.
GGGGCAACCCCCCGATGCGCCCGGGGTTCCGAGCCAACGTCACATGTCACCGATGCCAGCGAGTCGGCCACTACGCCAATGACCCGAGCTGCCCGCAGAACCAAACGCCAAAGCCCCGCCAGGTAGCTGCCGCCGCCCTGGGGGGAGAACCAATCTCCGAGGAACAGGAAGAATATGAGCAGGCCCAACAAGAGTGGGAACTGGCCGCCATGGTTCTAGCGTGCCTAGGGGGAAAAGACATGGTCCCGCGGGCTCCCCTACCCGCCAACACCCGGAAATATGGCCAGTGGGTGAACATTAATGGGCGTCGGGCCGAAGCCCTACGTGACACAGGGGCCAGTGTGACGGCCGTCCGCTGTCACCTGGTGAAACCAGAGCAGATCCTGCCGAAATTCTCTGCCCCGTCCGCTCAGCCGACAATTCCGAAAGTCTGTGTCGGATGGCCTGCGTCCCCTTCGAATGGGGAGGGGTCTCCGGCCTGTTGAAGGTGGCGGTCCGGGATGATGCCCCCGTGGACTGCCTCCTGGGGAATGACCTTGAGAGTTCCCCGTGAGCCGCCGTCGAAAGAAGAGAGCACCTGGGGATGCTGGGCCTCCCGGACTGGGCCTGCGTAACCACCCGGTCCATGGCCGCCCGTGCCGTCCCCCGACCAGAAGAACCAGAATGGCCAGCACCTCCTCTCCCGGTCGCTCCAGTAGAGGACAACGACTATACCGACCCCCAAGAGCCAACGCCCGAAGGGGTCGCCCAGCCCCAGGACCTTCCCGGCCTGGCTCAGTGGCGTCAAGAAGGGGGGCCCACCCAGGAACAGTTCCGCCAGGAGCAGAAGACCTGCCCCTCCCTCGAGGGACTCCGCCAGCAAGCCAGCGCCCAGAGCGCAGGGGACTCCACCGGAACCCATTGGGTCTATTGGGATAACGACCTGCTATACAGTGAACAAAGAATCGCGGAGTTAGGGGCCAGTCGAGTGCTGGTGGTGCCCCTCCGTTTCAGAGACTTCCTACTAACTTTGGCCCATGATGTTCCCCTGGCTGGACACCTGGGCCAGGACAAAACCTACAGTCGCCTAGTGACCCACTTTTTCTGGCCGAAGATGCGGAACGACGTCCTTAACCACTGCCGGTCCTGCCCCACGTGCCAGGCCAGTGGGAAGAGCGGCCGTAAGCTCAAAGCCCCTCTGCAACCCTTCCCAGTGGTCACCACCCCGTTCGAGAGGGTAGGAATAGACATTGTGGGGCCCCTGGACCCCCGCACAGCACAAGGACATCGGTTCATCCTGGTACTGGTGGACCACGCCACCCGCTACCCCGAGGCTGTGCCCCTGCGAACTGTAACCGCTCCGGTGGTCGGCCGGGCCCTAATGGGGATCTTCTCCCGGGTGGGCTTCCCCCGAGAAGTCGTCAGCGACCGAGGCACAAACTTTATCTCGAAATATATGAAGTCCCTCTGGCAACAGTGCGGGGTCACCTACCGATTCACGACCCCCTATCACCCTCAAGGGAACGGACTAGTTGAGCGATTCAACCGCACACTCAAGGGAATGATTGGGGGATTGGAAGAGCCCCTCCGTCGCCAGTGGGATGTACTACTCCCGTGCCTCCTCTTCGCCTATCGAGAAGTTCCCCAGAAGTCCCTCGGCTTTAGCCCTTTCGAACTCCTGTACGGGCACCCTGTGCGAGGGCCCCTCAGCCTAGTCAAAGAAGGTTGGGAGATGGCCCCCCTAAAGACCCCTCCAGACGTCTTCAAGTACCTCCTGGCACTATGCAATCAGACCCGGCGCTTCAGGGAAATGGCAAAAGCGAACCTCGAGGCCAGCCAGGAGGACATGAAAAAATGGTACGATCAGAATGCCTCCTCCGTCGAATTCGAACCTGGTCAACAAGTGTGGGTGATGTCCCCCACCGAACCATGTGCCTTGCAAGATAAGTGGACGGGGCCCTTCAAAGTGGTCGAACGCAAGAGCCCCGTCACCTACCTCATCGACATGGAGTCCCCCCGGAACCCCCTCCGGGTCCTCCACACCAACAGACTCAAACCCCACTTTGTGCGCTCGGAACTCAGCCTCCTGATGGCTACAGACAGTGGGGCGGAAGAAGACTCCGAGCCCCTCCCTGATCTCCTGAAGACCCAGGAGAACGACGGTTCCGTGGACGGGGTCCGGCTCTCCGATGCCCTCACCCCCGAGCAACGCCAGGGCTGCCGGGACCTCCTGCTGCGGTTTGCTACACTGTTTTCCCTCACCCCAGGGATCACCCCTTGGTGCTTGCACGACGTGGACACCGGGGACAGTCCCCCTATCCGACACCGGGCCTACCGCGTGCCAGATCGGGTGCGGGCCTGCATCCAAGAGGAAGTATCCAAGATGCTCACGCTCGGGGTCATCGAGCCCTCAGACAGCCCCTGGGCCAGCCCGGTCGTGCTGGTCCCCAAAGCCGCTGCCCCCGGCACCACTCCTGAACTCCGATTCTGCGTCGACTATCGGGGCTTGAACGCTGTCACCCGGACCGACGCTCATCCTATCCCCCGAGCGGATGAATTGATCGACCGCCTGGGGGCCGCCCGCTACCTCAGCATCTTCGACCTGACAGCGGGCTACTGGCAGATCGGTCTCACACCCCGGGCCCAGGAACGGTCCGCCTTTTCTACCCCCGATGGCCACTACCACTTCAAGGTCATGCCCTTCGGCATGAAGAATGCCCCCGCTACTTTTCAACGTCTAGTGAACCAGGTCTTGGCGGGGCTCGTAGAGTTCAGCGCCGCCTACCTGGACGATATCGCTGTGTACAGCCGCCACTGGTCCGACCACCTCCACCACCTCCAAGAGGTCCTGCAGGCCCTCCAGCGGGCCGGCCTCACGATTAAGGCCGGCAAGTGCCAAATTGGTCAAGGGTCCGTGACCTACCTCGGACACCAGGTGGGAAGCGGTCTGGTGGCCCCTCTGCAACTCAAAATTGCTGCCATCCAGTCCTGGCAACCCCCCGTCATGCAGACCGAGGTCCGAGCCTTCTTGGGACTCACCGGCTACTACCGGCGGTTCGTGAGGGACTATGGCAGCATTGTGGGGCCCCTCACGGGTCTCACGTCCAAAAACAACCCGAAGAGGATTAACTGGACCCCCGACTGTCAAGCGGCCTTCGAGAAGCTGAAGGCCGCCCTGTGCACCGCCCCTGTGCTCCAGGCCCCCGATTACAGTCGGGAATTCATTGTACAAACAGACGCCTCCGACCACGGCATCGGGGCGGTTCTTTCCCAGCTGAACCCCGAGGGTCTTGACCAGCCGGTGGCCTTCATCAGCAGACGCCTCCTGGCCCGAGAACAGCGCTGGAGCACAATCGAGAGGGAGGCCTTCGCAGTAGTGTGGGCCCTCAAAAAGCTCCGGCCCTATCTCTTCGGTACCCACTTCCGGGTGCAAACCGACCATCGACCCCTGCAGTGGCTGATGCAGATGCGGGGGGAAAACCCAAAACTATTGCGCTGGTCCATCTCCCTGCAGGGAATGGACTTCACTGTGGAACATCGACCAGGTCAAGACCACGCCAACGCAGATGGCCTGTCACGCTTTTTCCGCCTCGACGAGGAGAGTCCCCAAGAGGATGGGTGACTCTCCCCGCCTTCAGCTGGGGGGGACGCATGTTGGACAGGCCACATGAAGGGCTTGCTCCCCCCCCGCACGACAGGGCCCAAACCCCGGACTCCCAGGTGTTACCCCCAAGGGCAACCCGCACCCCGTCTCCCAACGGAACTCCTGCCCCCGGACATCCATGAATCAGGGGACCGAACCACTACCGGCTCCCCCGGCTGGATCAGCCGCCATCTTGGACACTGCGCCACGAGGCCGCGTGGCCTCAACCCGACCCTAACCCTGGGCCTGGCCGGCCCCGACATCCCAGCACCACCATCCACCAAGGAGGTGAACGGACCACTTGGCAGGTCAATGGGAGAAAGAAGCGTCGAGGGCTCTCCCCCGACAGGTGCCGATCACCCTCCAGCTCCCCCAGGAGCTGGCTACACCCCCTGCTGGGTGTCTGGACTCCCTCATCCCGGACCCCCCGACCTCCAAGTGCGAGGGTCCGAACATCAAAGGGCGCCAGACCTATAACTAGGGCAGCTCCAGAGCAGGAAGGCAGTTGTATCCTGGAGTCGAGAGACACCGAGAGAACTCAGCCTTGACGGACTACTGGCGCTGCCGTAGCCCTGCCTTGTGAACTATCGTCCTGCCTGCTGGCGCTGCCGCGGCCTTCTGCAACATCCATCCTCGTCGGGACCTGCTGGCGCTGCCGCGGACCGTTGTAACGACCATCTTCACCGGGACCTGCTGGCGCTGCCGCGGACCGTGTAACGACCATCTTCACCGGGACCTGCTGGCGCTGCCGCGGACCGTGTAACGACCATCTCCACCGGGACCTGCTGGCGCTGCCGCGGCCCGTCCAAGCTAGAACACCGAGCTCGAGGATTGTGAGCTAATCCACCATACCATCTCAGCTACCAGACTGGTAACCAGACTGTCCCGCTACCCCCTTTCCCCAAACCAAGAGACTCGAATCGAGGGGACCCCTGAGTCCAGACCTCCTTGTACCATTTCATCGTACCTTAAGAAATTACCTATAAAGAACGCTAAATCTTATCCTTGTGTGGTGTCTGTCTGTGGGGGGGAAGTTATTCATCTGTACGATCGCTGGAGACGGCTCTCCCCGGAGACCTCTCCCCTTGTCCTCGGCCGACCCTCCCGGTCCGTCTAACAAGGCCCTTGAAGGTTGGCGCTGTCCGTAGTTCGCAGGGCCTCTCACGCTACCTGTTTGGGGCCTCAAAGATGCTGCTGCGTTCCCAAATGTCAGGTCAGCTGAAGCGCTGCCTTCGTGAACGGCGTTTCAGCCTGAGTGGGTGTTTTGTAGTGTCGCGATATCGTCCCTGACGTGACACGCGATGGCGTGCACGTCAGGGCACGTTAGTTTGAGTCCCCCAATAAATACTACGTCACGCAGGCACGTAGGGATAAGCGCCACGGCTGCGGAGACGAAGACTACACCACACAAGTGTCTCGCGTGTTTATTGCACCACACGTGTTGGGCCTACCCTGTGGGGGTCATCAGCACAGGCCCCCAGCGATACTACAAAGTGGCGACGAGAGTGGGCGTGCCCCCGCTCCCGCTCCGCGCGTCCGGTTGGTGTGGCGGCCGTCAGCACTCCTCGCTCGCGGTGCTCATGCCCCGCCGGAACGCGCTGCTGTCCCCGCGTCCCAGGTCTGCCAAGGACGTGCGCGGAAGCGCCGGAGCGCTCCGTTTCGACTGGTTGTTCGCGCTGGGGCCGTCTCTGGCATCGGTGCCCCAGCGCGCTTCAGTGACCTCACGTGCCCTGCCCCCCCTGGCCTGTGGAGCGCGCAGCGCCTGTCGTGCCCTGCCTCCTGCCTACAGCTGTGACAGATAGCGCCACCTTGGCCACCAGCTGCCTGGAAGGTAGGATCAAGTGCCCTGAGCCTGCATGAGCCCTCAATCACGTGGGGCACGGAGTTAGTTGGCCCACTCATCCCTGCTGTCCTGGAGCCCCCCCCCTGGGGAATCTGACACTGCCCAAGGGTGAAGGTCCCGCCGTCCACGTGGAGGCCACTGCAGGGAGCCCTCATTGTCCTGGGGAGGAGAAGGTCTCGCCCAGCGCTAGAGCGCACGTGAGCAGGAGGTCTAGTCCAGCGCCAGCCACGCACGTGCCAGAAGGTCTCGCCCAGCGCTAGAGCACACGTGAGAAGGAAGTCCAGTCCAGCGCAAGCCGCGCACGTGCAACATGGCGACAATCCCGCCAATAGAGCCATTCTCTGTCGAGGGGTCCCCATCGACGGTAGTGGCCCGATGGAGAGACTGGGAGGACAGAGTGCGCATCTTCTTCGAGGCCACGAAGGTCCACAGTGATCAAAAGCGCGCAATGATAATTCACCTAGGTGGGAAAGAAATTCACAATATAGTGAAGACGCTCGCGGAAGCCACCCCCAAGACGCACACGACGCTAATAGCAGCGCTCAACGAATACTTTGAGCCAATGGCAAACCGCGACTATGAACGCTTCATATTTCGCCAGGCGCGCCAATTGCCGGAGGAGTCGCTTGACAAATTCTACGCTCGTCTAAAGAACTTAGCGGCCACCTGCGGGTTTCGGGACGAGACGGAGGAGATAAGAGGCCAGATAATACAAGGGTGTGCGTCCGCCAAGCTGAGGGAGAGGATCTTGGAGGAATCCGGTAAGCCCCTAGCTGATATCCTGACGATGGGCCGAACGAAGGAACTGTCCAAAGTGCGCGCTGCGCACATGGAGGTGGCCCTGCAAGTGCCAGTAAAGACCGAGCCGGTCAACGCCGTGGCAGTCAAGCCCAAACAGAGGTGGCCCCGACGAAGGCCAGGCCCGGCTGCTCAAGAACAACCAAAGTCCTGTGGGTACTGCGGTGGCTCGCCCCACACCCCATCTGAGTGCCCAGCGCGAGGGACCAAGTGCAGAGGGTGTGGACGCTTCAACCACTTTGAGAAAGTGTGCCGATCGAAGAGCTTCCGAAAGCCCCGCCAAGCCGTCAACACGGTCGAGGAAGGAGGCCCGGGGGCCAGCGACATGGACGACGATGAAGAGGAGGAAAAAGTCATACACCGGGTACACATGATAGGCACGGCGGCCCGCCGGACTAGGAGACTGCCGCAATGCAGCATCCGAGTAGGGTCACAGGAAGTCACGACGGTGGTAGACACAGGAGCCAGCATCAACATCATGGCCGCCGCGATGCACAGATCCATGCGCCCACAGCCCACGCTCCAGCCCTCGACAATCACGGTGTTCGCCTATGGACAGGAGGAACCGCTAAAGGTACGAGGAAAGTTCAGAACGGTGATATCCCATGGGACGAGGTCAATCACGTCGAATGTCTACGTCACCGAAGACGGGCAAGGTATGCTCCTGGGCTGTCGGGCGGCAGAAGATCTGGGAGTGGTGACGTTCGCGTTTGGGGTACACCAAGAATCAGTACACCACACCTTGGAGGAGTTCGAGGAAATCTTTCAAGGGATAGGCAAGTTCCGGGGAAAAGAAGTCCACCTGCATATCGATCCCACTGTCCAGCCGATAGCCCTCCGGCATCGCCGCATAGCGTTCCACCTCAGGCCACTGGTGGAAGCGGAATTGAAGAAGCTAGAGGCAGCGGGGATCATTGAGAAAGTATCCGGACCGACCCCGTGGGTGTCGCCAATTGTCGTGGCGAAGAAACCCAAGCAGCCAGGCGCTGTCAGAATATGCGTGTACATGAGGCTCCCCTACGCTGCCATCAAAAGGGAGCGACACATAACCCCGACCATCGATGACATCGTCGGGGAGATGGCCGGCGCCAAGTGGTTCTCAAAGCTGGACTTACGCTCGGGGTATCACCAGTTAGTTCTGGACGAAGCGTCCCGGAACATAACCACGTTCTCCACCCATGTAGGTCTGAGGCGGTACACGAGGCTGAGCTTCGGGGTGTCGAGCGCTGCGGAGGTATTCCAGAACGTAATACAAGAACTGATCGCAGGAATCCCCCGGAGCGATCAACGTCAGCGATGACATCATGGTCCATGCCACGACCGTAGCGGAACACAACGAGAGACTGGTGCAGGTGCTACGACGCATACGAGACGCAGGCCTCACACTACATCGGGAGAAGTGCGAATTCCTGTGCCGGAAGATCCAGTTCTTCGGCTACACCTTCTCGGCCGATGGTGTCAACCCGGATCCGGACAAGGTCAAGGATATCAAGGAGGCAGCCGCCCCTGCCAATGTCACGGAGGTGAGGAGTTTTCTAGGAATGGTGAACTACTGTGGCAGGTTCATCAAGGATCTGGCGAACCTCACGGCGCCACTGAGAGAACTCACAAAGGAATCAACCCCCTGGACATGGAACAGTGACCAGAATCGAGCGTTCGAGGAAGTCAAACAGGCACTCTCAGAAGCCACGACGCTGGCCTTCTTCGACCCGGCCAAGCTGACAGATCGCTGTCGATGCCGGTCCAGTCGGGCTGGGCGCGTTCCTGCTGCAACGGAAGACAAGTGCCGAGGAATGGGCCCCGGTGGCTTTCGCCAGCCGGTCACTCACTGAGACGGAGCAGAGATACTCCCAAATAGAAAAAGAGGCGATCGCCATTCATTGGGGGTGTCGTCACTTCCACCTGTATGTCTATGGCAAACCCTTTGTTGTGACCACAGATCACAAGCCACTGGTGTCCCTGTTTGCGGGCACCTCCACTAAGCCGCCTCCAAGAATCGAGAAGTGGATGTTGCAACTGCAGGACTATAACTGCAAGATTGAGTATCAGCCGGGTGCGCGGAACCCGGCGGACTACCTGTCTCGCCACCCTCGTACAGCAACTCCAAAAGAAATGAAGGAGGCGGCAGAAACAGAAGAGTATGTCCGGTGCATCACGGCACGGTCATGTCCCCGGCCAGTGTCCATGGCTAGCCTGTCTCAGGCCACCAGTGAAGATGAGTGCCTACAAAGAGCAAGAGTGGCGGTCCGAGACAACAGCTGGACCCGCGCCAGAGAGGAGTGGAAGAGCCTGACGCCTCAGGCGAAGCAGATAATGGAGAGCCTGTACCATGTGAGAACAGAACTGACGGAAGACGATACAGGATGTTTGCTGAGAGGCCACCGGCTGGTCATACCGACGTCCCTCACCCAGAGAGTGGTAGATCTGGCCCACATCGGTCACCAAGGCATGGTCAAGACTAAGTCAAGGCTCCGAACCAAAGTGTGGTTCCCTCTCATGGACGAAATTGTGGAGGCCACCGTTCGAGAATGCCAGGCGTGTCAGTTAACCGGAGAAGTACCCCGGCCAGCCCCCGTGGTGATGGAGCCTCGCCCGAGGAGGCCCTGGTCAAAGATCAGCGTCGATTTTGGCAGCTTGCCAGACGGACGGCACACCTTGGTGGCCATAGATGATCACTCCAAGTATCCGGAAGTGGAAATACTGACTGTTCTGAGTGCTCAGGAAGTAATCCCGAAGCTCGAGAAAATCATGGCAACACACGGTATCGTCAAGGAGATCAGAACCGATAATGGGTCACCTTTTCAGAGCCAAGACTTCGCGGCGTACCTACAGACTCTCGGGGTTCATCACCGGCGAATCACCCCCCGATGGCCTCAAGCAAACGGAGAAGCTGAACGCTTCATGAGGACACTCAACAAAGTGATACGGATTGCCCACGAAAAGAGCCAGTCCGTGGAACTTGCCATTTTCAAATTTCTCCGCAGCTATCGCCCAACGCCCCACTCAATTACGGGAGTAGCACCGGCGCACCTGCTGATGGGGCGGGTTGTCACCGACTCAATACCGCATCACCCAGAATGGAAGCCCGAAACTCCCAATGACAGTGCCATTGATGCGCATCGACGTGGAGCGTTTGCTCAAGCCGACGCCCGCCGGCGGGCTGTGTCCTCACCACTAGCCCCAGGTGATAATGTACTGATCCGCAATCGGATGCCAGGGGGCAATTTTCGTCTGAACTTTGAACCTCAGCCCTGGACCGTGGAGAAAGTCAGAGGCACGTGCGTGACAGCCCGGAAAGGCGCTGAAAAGATAACGAGGAATGTTTCATACTTCAAGAAGGTTCCAGTGCCCTCCGGAGTGGAGGAACGATGCCAGGACAGGGCCATTAGGGACATGCCGCGAGAGGAGAGACTCTTAGAACTCGAGGGCCAGGCGAGTGGAGGAGCGGAGTCCACAGGTCATGGACTTGACACAACGCAGCACCAGCCAGAGAACTTGCCACCCGAAGCAGCTGGCGTGCCTGAGACCGGAGAGAGCGGCGCAGATGGTGACTCCGGGAGTGGAGGTCAGGATGTTGCGGTGGACCGTGGCGGAGTGCGATATGACCTGAGGCCGCACCCCGCGCCCTCCTGTCGGTTACGGGACTACGTCAAGTAAGACTGTTTAAGTTTTGTTTGTTAGAATTTCAGACTGCAGATGCCGAGGGCAGAGGTGCGGGACACTATGAGACCTGTTGTCCATACCTTAGGGTGCCGTCACGAATCTGGGGTTATGCTATATTTTTGTTTTGTGTGTTGGGGAGGAATGTAGTGTCGCGATATCGTCCCTGACGTGACACGCGATGGCGTGCACGTCAGGGCACGTTAGTTTGAGTCCCCCAATAAATACTACGTCACGCAGGCACGTAGGGATAAGCGCCACGGCTGCGGAGACGAAGACTACACCACACAAGTGTCTCGCGTGTTTATTGCACCACACGTGTTGGGCCTACCCTGTGGGGGTCATCAGCACAGGCCCCCAGCGATACTACAGTGTTTCACGGCCGAAATATTGCTGCCAGCATTGAGCTTCAGGCCCAATATGCCACCACAGCTCTTTCCATCTGGGGAAGTTGCGGCACTTAGGAATGCGTGACTGCCAGGTCTCAACCAACCAAGGTATGAGCCAAAATGCCCGGAGATAGAGAAGTGTCCTGCTATGCAGACTCCGAGGCCAGCAAATACCGGCGAGAGGCCACGAGCGATCTCCCGCGGTCCCACGCCTCCCCCTCTCCCCACATGCGCTCCCTGGCTGGGCAGTTACCTGGGGGTACAGACACTTCACCTCTGGTCGCTGGCAACAGCGGGATCTGGGGACGAAGGGATGCCTCGCGCTTCTCTGGTCTCAGTGCGGTTTAACTGACGACGCTCCCCGTTGCCGGGCAACTCCCCGGCTGGAGCCAATCCAAGCGTGGCTCTCCTGACGTCACGGGGGAAGCCCTGCTATCCTTCTCGAGGCTCCCGGGCCGTCGGCGGTGATGTCTGCTAACAGCGCTACCAGGTCACAGCATGATTCAGGGACCCGGGCAGCGGCGGTGATCTCTGGGTTACAGCGCTTTCCCTCAAGGTGCTTTCCTGCCACAGTGCTTTCACAGCCTGATCAGATCCCAGGCAGCGTCGGTGATCCCTGCTACATAGCGCTTCACTTCCCTCTCAGCGCTACCCAGCGAGCTCAGGTCCCGGGTGGCGGCAATGATTTTGCATACACAGCGCTTCGCATCCAAAGCGCTTTACAGTGCCTTAGGGGACCCGGGCGGCAGCGGTGATTTTCAGGATTACAGCGCTTCAGGGGCTATTTATAAAAACAGATTGTCATTGTCCTTTTTGTTCCTTTTTGCAGCAGAGCAGTTCCACAACGCTGCAGGGACAGTCCTTGGCGTCTTTTTCTCTGTCCTGGTGATCCCAGTGACCAGGGGATCAGTCCTTCCCCTTACTGAGATGCTCTGGAGATGTTCTATAGATCTTCTATTAGCAGGACAAGATCAGCAGGCAGAAGGGCAGCGCAGTAAGCTGGGGCAGCAGTTCCTTGGAGCAGTGAGTCTCAGCAAAGGAGGCAATTATCCTGGCACAGCAGTCTTCACTCCAGCAGAGTTTCCTTCTGGTCTAGTAGGGTTACAAGATTGTGTGGCCAGGACCCTCCCTTTTAAATCCTGGAATCTAGTTACTAGAAGGGGGTAGAAGTCTCTTGAAGGGTCTAGGGGTTTCAGGGGTGTTCCGTGCCTTCCCTGACCTAGCTCCTGGCTGTCTACAGGGAAGAGGGCAGGGTTGTTAAGCCTATTGTTGGGCAGCCAGGCCCATCCTATTCATGTGCAAAGGTGTGAATGACCACTCCCTCCTCACAGCCCAGGAAGGCTATCAGCATGCAGATGGGAGGGCGGAGTCTGCAGTGCACAAATTAAGTGAAGGCACAAATGTGTCCACTTTCTAAAAGTGAGTTTTCTAAATTAGTAGTGCCCAAACACCATATATCATTAGAAAGGGCTCCCCGCTACGATTCTAACTATACTACACATGACATATATAGTATGTCCCAGTCAAAAGTTATCCCATAGAAGGGGGGTTCCCATTGTTAGTCTATGGAGGGGTAGGCCTCACTGCGGTAGCAGGGGCCTGTGGCAGATATGCCAGTGTCACCATGTTTTTAGGGGAGAGCACCTGCACCTTAGCACTGTTTAGCAGTGGCAAGGTGCCCAGAGTCCTAAGTCCAACAAAAATGTGAGGTCAAGTGGGAGGCAAAAGGGCAAAAATGTAAGGGGAGACCAACCTAAGGCTGACAGGTCCAATAAAAAGGAACAAAGCTACCAAGAGCTCAGACTAGAGCAATCTCCAAGCAAAAAAGGAACTAAACTAAGCAAACAAACCAAAACCATGTATGATTTCCTCCAACATAAAACTAGGATGTTTCCAAATAACCAAGATTTAGAATATCTAGGCAAAATTACAAAATCAATTCTTTATATTAAACCAAATAGCAAACTTTTGAAACATATAGAACATTAAAAAACTTAATAAATATATTTATGTCATAAAATAAAAAAAATTATTGACATAATATAAATATTAAAAAAGAAGAGAAAGGAAAAACAAACATTTCCCACCCCCAATAAAAAAAATTACTTACATTTATGTAGCCATAAAATGTCCTCAAAAATGTAAAAATGTAAAAATACAACTGTAGAAAAGAGAAATCCAACGCTGCAATCCTCTGAATAACAAAACCCTTCAAAACTCAAAATAGTTTATGAAAAAACGCTACAACAACCCAAAAAAAAAGGAAATGTATAGTAACCTGTAATAAAACAAGAAACAACATTGTCCTTTTTTTTTTAAACGTGTGAACAATTCCATCCGTGTACCAAACCGAGGACCTGTAAATAGAAATTAAACAAAACCCACCGACAAGAAAAATACAAACCCACAACAATAATATCAACATAAAATACACAAAAACACATATAACAAACACATAACTAAAACTACATAACATTGTAAATATAATCAACACTAAGTCAAACACATAAAACACTAAGGGGCTCATTAGGATGGCGGCAGAGGCACCTCCGTAGTGCTGGCGGAAAATATAATTTTCCGCACTTCAGCAGCGGTCCTCGCAGCCACCAGATTACAATGGGCAAACATAGCCCATTTCCCATCCGCCGCCGTGTGATGTGAACTGTCATAAAAATTAGCCCGCCACCGTGGTGGTGGGAACAATAGAGACCCACCGCCGTGCGGAATGACGTTCCGTCTGCCGTACAAATCAGGATGACCCAAACAGCCCGTCACTCCACAGTGGAGAAACCACTCAACTGGAGACGGCGGAAGCATGACAACGGAGCGCCAAACCAGACTCCCAGTCCCCTCGACCCAGTCCGAACCACAATGGATCCAGCTTTACAAGCCATTCGGGTCTGTACCTTATCCACTACCAGCAAATAATGGACCGGCGCTGACCACGCAGCAGGTACGCAATCACACAACTCCTCACACAACACACAACTCCTGGGCTAATATACTTTTCCTGTCCACATCAGACACTCTGGTGGGGACTGGAACACATCCCCAAGTGTACCCACACATGTCCTACCTGTCACAAAATCACCCCTCTGCATCCGGGTCACCCATCAACCACGAAATCACAGCAATGTCCGGGTCATGTCAGCGCAGCGGTGGAAATGAGGGAAAACCTGCAAACTGCAGTAGGCAGGGCCAGTGCCCGGCATGGGCAGTCCACAAAGCGCCACCTCCACTCTTCACACACTACGCCCCCTCACAGCCATATGGGGACATGCTGTGTGCTCCTCCTGTGCCCCCTTGCACAATTACCAGCCAGGTGTACCCAGACCCTGAACCACACACACCAAACAACCAGGGAGCCTGTCTCATAAGGTGGGGGTGACGAGGAACATCCTGCACAGAAGCTCAGGGGCAGGGCATTCCTCCTTCCCCACCAACCCTCCACTCATGTCAGGCAAACTGAGTCCAATCACAAAATGAAGACTCACACTGCATGTGAACAACCACTGAACTGTCCACACTGCCTGTCAAGTCACACACAAACACACAACACTGACACATACTCATACCATAGGGCAGCAGCAATGGTGGAAAATAAATGGGCTAGCCAAAAGATAAGTGGACAGTGCTGGAAAGCCACGGAGCAAGCCACAAAGCATGTGTTCATCACATGCAAGAAAAGGAACATATCACAACACCATTAGGCCACCTAATCAGACATGGGTAGCACAGTGAGTGAAATTAAACCAAAGTGACCTCTGCAACAACTCAGGGATGCATAAAGGCAAGCCATGCATAGGCACAGGAATGATAGGAAGTGTCTGAAGTCAAACAGTGATCAGCCACACATCTGTGTCAACTTCCTTGACATGTGTATGCCATCAGCACAACACACATGGTTTATTGTCAAACACAAGTTGGATCCTTCACACATACCCCTCCTCTACCCAACTCATGCCTGCAGCACTCATCACCAGTGTTAAACACACAGAATGGTGCAAATGATGTCTGGTCAGTACACTGATAACCAATTAGACTCCCTGGGGTGCATCCACAAACATCACACACACACTCAGGAATGCCTAAAACAATGCTGACACAAATACAATATCCAAACACAAACCTCTCAAACAACATACACAGAAGTACAATAAGCCCACATATGGCCAGCCAAACAGTGGAAAGGCAATGGGACCCCAGACAGAGGAGTACACAACATTTTCACTCTGGACCAATGCACAGAAACCATACCCCAACACAAACAAGAATTGCATCATTTCAAAACAATCATGAACACAAACTGGCATCAATGGGGCAACAAGCTAACACAGATAGAGACACCACACCACCCATCAAGTCAGCATGGTGTCATAGTATACCACAGGCATACACATGCACAATCTTGACAAGTGACAAGTGACAGGTCAAAGATATGAGGACATAGCACAAGTGTGCACTCAAAATAAGCGCAGTAACAAGAACACACCTTGCCATAGGTGACAGATATACAAGTAATGCACACTACACTTACAACACACATCAGAATGTATCACAATGCACAAACTACTCTAACATCATGTCATGCAAATAGAACACCACACACAGCATCTGTCAGCAGAAAGAGTCAACACAGGCCAAACACTGCATACATCAACAACAAAAACAGCAGATGCACATGCCATTCCTTCACAGTGCAAACTCAGCTGGACATCAGGGGGATGCACACCAGGCAGGTACAAGGCAACATACACTCACAGCACTGCATGCAGGCCATGGAGTGTGTGCACACCAACCAAATCAGTAGCACACACACCTCAGTGCCACAACATGTACCCCCACAACACAAATCAGCACAGCACACATACAACATCACACTCAGGAAGGGTAACAGTACCTCAGCAAACACACATACAGCTAACCCAACACCCACAGATGCACAACTCAGGGACACCCAAGTGCAAACAACATGACCAGAGGACTGTGCTGCCCAAACAGTTGTACTGCACATGAGCAACCATTACTGCAAAACAGTACAAGAAAATCACACATAAATAATTGGGAACTGCCCTGAGTGGCACATTGGTCATGTGCACAGATCAGCACCACAAAGCATAGTGTAACAAATGAAGTGGTGGGGAGGCTAACACACTGGCAACCCAAGGGGTAGGTGACATGAGATTGAACTGGTTTGTACGTCAGTAGTGGACAGGTCAGAAGTGTACTGTACACAAACACATGGAGGAGCCACTCACAATGGGTAGGCATGAGAAGCACAATTAGGGGATGGTATGACTCAACATCCCACATACCATACTGGAGGCAAAAATGGCTCAAGTGACAGCAATGCACGAGAAAACTCGCCAACAATGTCAGGGTGGCTAAGCAGGTCTGCACGGTGAGCACAAACAGTAACAAGACACATGGCTGATCAACAAAACACAGCACAGACTTGGCAGTCACAAACTCTGCATACTCACAAATGGCAGTAACAACATGTAAGTGTCCCCCAGGAGTGCAAGGACACACCAACACACTGCAAAGTGCACAACCTATAACTCCTACATGTGCCCACAATCACAAGCACATGGCAGACAATTCAAACAAACAGGCACCCAGCTCCTGGGTCATACATGTGTGCAGTTGGCATTGCAGGGGCACACACACATCAACACTGTCACCCCTTCACACTTCATGACCACTTCAGTGCACACATTCAAATGTGCCCATGTGACTAGGAAGACAGGCCATCACAAGATGACCATACATCAACACTGCTGTTCACACATCAATAAAGATCACACAGACATGATGGACACTGGCCAACGTGCCTGTGATCCTGTGGATAGAATTCCCCTCTGTGCTGGTAGTACATCCTCACATGACATGTGTACAATTTAGCAAACCTGACCATAGAATGATTAAGTTAACAGTAGATCATCACAAACAACCATCATTGCACCTCCAAACCTCAGAGTCAAGAAGAACGAAAGTGCCTGTCACATCTGGCAAACTCTGAAAAAGTGAAACAAGCAACTGGCAATGTCAAAGTGGCATACAGAGCATGCGTCACATGTAACCATACCCATACAGAAAAGTTCTTATTAAGCAAGGACACTGACAAAGCAGACAACAGTAGTAACTGGCTTTATTACAATTACCCATATAGGCATCAAATGTAGACAACAGCAAGGCAAGTGGCCAGTTCATAGTTCAAATTAGGCACATGTGTGCATGAGGACTTGCACAGGGAATGGGAATCCTAAGTGAGAAACAGCAAGGCCAGTGGCCAGTACAAAGAAGAATAAAGTACATGTTTGCTTGAGAAACTGCAAAGGGAATGTGCATCCATAGTAACAAACAGCAAGGCCAGTGGCCAGTCGATAGTTCAAAGTAGTCACATGTACATGAGAATCTGCACAGGGAACGGCCATCCATAGTAACAAACAGCAAGGCCAGAAGCCAGTCCATAGCTCAAAGTAGGCACATGTGTGCATGGGAACCTGCACAGGCAATGGGCATCCATAGTAACAAACAACAAGGCCAGTGGTCAGTCCATAGTTCAAAGTAGGCACATGTGTGCTTGAGAAACTTCACAGGGAATGGGCATTCTAATTGAGAAACAGCAAGGCCATTGGCCAGTACAAAGTAGAATAAAGTACTTGTGTGCTTGAGAAACTGCACAGGTAATGTGAATCCATAGTAACAACCAGCAAGGCCTGTGGCCAGTCCATAGTTAAAAGTAGCCACATGTGTGCATGAGAACCTTCACAGGGAATGGGCATCCATAGTAACAAACAGCAAGGCCAGTGGTCAGTCCATAGCTCAAAGTAGGCACATGTGTGCTTGAGAAACTTCACAGGGAATGGGCATCCTAAGTGAGAATCAGCAAGGCCATTGGCCAGTACAAAGTAGAATAAAGTACATGTGTGCTTGAGAAACTGCAGAGGGAATTGGCATCCATAGTAACAACCAGCAAGGCCAGTGGCTAGTCCATAGTTAAAAGTAGCCACATGTGTGCACGAGAACCTTCACAGGGAATGGGCATCCATAGTAACAAACAGCAAGGCCAGTGGTCAGTCCATAGTTCAAAGTAGGCACATGTGTGCATGAGAACCTGAACAGGGAATGGGCATCCTAAGTGAGAAACAGCAAGGCCATTGGCCAGTACAAAGTGGATAGTAGGTACATGAGAACCTGCACAGGGAATGGGCATCCATAGTAACAAACCGCAAGGCCAGTGGCCAGTCGATACTTCAAAGTAGTCACATGTGCATGATAATCTGCACAGGGAATGGGCATCCATAGTAACAAACAGCAAGGCCAGAGGCCAGTCCATAGTTCAAAGTAGGCACATGTGTGCATGGGAATTGCACAGGCAATGGGCATCCTAAGTAAGAAACAGCAAGGCCAGTGGCCAGTAAAAAGTGGAAAGTAGGTACATGAGAACCTGCACAGGGAATGGGCATCCCTAATAACAAAAACCAAAGGAAATGATGGACGGAGTGTTGAACATTGCAAGCACTCACCCCCAGTCAACTGATCTGGGTTTAATCCATCACCGTTCTTTAGCCCACTCTGCCACCCCAGTTCAGACATGGCCATATGCAAATCAGGCTGACCCTGTGCCTCATGCGAACAGTCCAACCCGAACTGCCAAACCATGTCTTCCCAAGACCGGAAACAAGCTTCCTAGGACCAGTTACTGGCATTTCAACCGTCTTCAGCCACGTTTGCTTGAATCCAGTGGCAAAGTGAGCAAGGGACTCACGTCTGAGCATACCCTGCCAACTTATGGCGAACAAAGCAAAAACAAAAGGAAATGATGGACGGAGTGTTGAACATTGCAAGCACTCACCCCCAGTCAACTGATCTGGGTTTAATCCATCATGTTCTTTAGCCCACTCTGCCACCCCAGTTCAGACATGGCCATATGCAAATCAGTCTGACCCTGTGCCTCATGGGAACAGTCCAGCCCGAACTGCCAAGCCATGTCTTCCCTGGACCGGAAACAAGCTTCCTAGGACCGGTTTCTGGCATTTCAGCCGTCTTCAGCTAGGCTTGCTTGAATCCAGTGGCAAAGTGAGTAAGGGACTCACGTCTGAGTATACCCTGCCAACTTATGGCAAACAAAGCAAAAACCAAAGGAAATGATGGACGGAGTGTTGAACATTGCAAGCACTCACCCCCAGTCAACTGATCTGTGTTTAATCCATCACCGTTCTTTAGCCCACTCTGCCACCCCAGTTCAGACATGGCCTATGCAAATCAGTCTGACCCTGTGCCTCATGGGAACAGTCCAGCCCGAACTGCCAAGCCATGTCTTCCCGGGACCGGAAACAAGCTTCCTAGGACCAGTTTCTAGCATTTCAGCCGTCTTCAGCCAGGCTTGCTTGAATCCAGTGGCAAAGTGAGCAAGGGACTCACGTCTGAGCATACCCTACCAACTTACGGCGAACAAAGCAAAAACCAAAGGAAATGATGGACGGAGTGTTGAACATTGCAAGCACTCACCCCCAGTCAACTGATCTGGGTTTAATCCATCACCGTTCTTTAGCCCACTCTGCCACCCCAGTTCAGACATGGCCATATGCAAATCAGTCTGACCCTGTGCCTCATGGGAACAGTCCAGCCCGAACTGCCAAGCCATGTCTTCCCGGGACCGGAAACAAGCTTCCTAGGACCGGTTTCTGGCATTTCAGCTGTCTTCAGCCAAACTTGCTTGAATCCAGTGGCAAAGTGAGCAAGGGACTCACGTCTGAACATACCCTGCCAACTTATGGCGAACAAAGCAAAAACCAAAGGAAATGATGGACGGAGTGTTGAACATTGCAAGCACTCACCCCCAGTCAACTGATCTGGGTTTAATCCATCACCGTTCTTTATCCCACTCTGCCACCCCAGTTCAGACACGGCCATATGCAAATCAGTCTGACCCTGTGCCTCATGGGAACAGTCCAGCCCGAACTGCCAAGCCATGTCTTCCCTGGACCGGAAACAAGCTTCCCAGCAATCTCTGCACCACACTTTTAATAGCGCCAGCCTCCCTTGACCTATTAAAGTTTTTATGTCTAACGAGGCCAGGTCTTTTTAATTCACCCACCTATTTGCACTCCAGACCCTCCCACTTGCATTACTCATAGCACTACATCATCAGTGCTCCTGCGTAGTCGCAGGTCGTAGCACGCCCCGTCCCACAGCGGGGCGGGAAGACCCCTATGATGAAGCATGACACCAAGGGCCATTTTGGTGTGTGAGGGGTATTTAAACAAACACAGTGTGTGTCCAACCACCGTAGGATACACACCTTCCACTATCCATGATATCTGACCCCAGTCTCCCCCCCCCCCCCACAGGTGGATTCCTTTGTTTTGTAACTAATTCTATGTGGAGGACATATCCACCTCCGATGCCCTTGTAGGTTGTTACCTCTACACTCCCCAATCTTGTTATCTATTGCTTGAGAAACTGCACAGGAAATGGGCATCCATAGTAACAAACAGCAAGGCCAGTGGCCAGTCGATAGTTCAAAGTAGGCACAAGTGCATGAGAACCTGCTCAAGGATTGAGCATCTACAGTAACAAACAGCAATGCCAGTGGCTAGTCCATAGTTCTAAGTAGGCACATGTGTGCTTGAGAAACTGCACAGGGAATGGGCATTCTAATTTAGAAACAGCAAGGCCATTGGCCAGTACAAAGTAGAATAAAGTACATGTGTGCTTGAGAAACTGCACAGGTAATGTGAATCCATAGTAACAACCAGCAAGGCCTGTGGCCAGTCCATAGTTCAAAGTAGCCACATGTGTGCATGGGAACCTTCACAGGGAATGGGCATCCATAGTAACAAACAGCAAGGCCAGTGGTCAGTCCATAGTTCAAAGTAGGCACATGTGTGCTTAAGAAATTTCACAGGGAATGGGCATCCTAAGTGAGAAACAGCAATGACATTGGCCAGTACAAAGTAGAATAAAGTACATGTGTGCTTGAGAAACTGCAGAGGGAATGGGCATCAATAGTAATATACAACAAGGCCAGTGGCTAGTCTATAGTTCAAAGTAGGCACATGTGTGCTTGAGAACCTGCACAGGGAATGGGCATCCTAAGTAAGAAACAGCAAGGTAATTGGCTAGTACAAAGTGGATAGTAGGTACATGAG
Source organism: Triturus cristatus (assembly GCF_964204655.1). Classification (NCBI taxonomy): domain Eukaryota; kingdom Metazoa; phylum Chordata; class Amphibia; order Caudata; family Salamandridae; genus Triturus; species Triturus cristatus. The sequence goes on along the minus strand of NC_140590.1, from coordinate 122,513,970 downwards.
AACCTGCACAGGGAATGGCCATCCTTAGTAACAATCAGCAAGGCCAGTGGCCACTCCATAGTTCAAAGTAGGCACATGTGTGCATGAGGACCTGTACAGGGAATGGACATCCTAAGTGAGAAACAGCAAGGCCTGTGGCCAGTACAAAGTAGAAAAAAGTACATGTGTGCTTGAGAAACTGCACAGGAAATGGGCATCCATTGTAATAAACAGCAAGGCCAGTGGCCAGTCCATAGTTCAAATTAGGCACATGTGTGCATGCATGAGAACCTGCACAGGGAATGGGCATCCATAGTAACAAACAGCAAGGCCAGTGGCTAGTCCATAGTTCAAAGTAGGCACATGTGTGCTTGAGAAACTGCACAGGGAATTTGTATCCTAAGTGAGAAACAGCATGGCCAGTGGCCAGTTCAACGTGCAAAGTAGGTACATGAGAACCTGCACAGGGAATGGGCATCCATAGTAACAAACAGCAAGGCCAGTGGCCAGTCCATAGTTCAAAGTAGGCACATGTGTGCATGAGCACCTGCAGAGGGAATAGGCATCTTAAGTGAGAAACAGCAAGGCCAGTGGCCAGTGCGAAGAAGAATAAAGTACATGTGTGCTTGAGAAACTGCACAGGGAAAGGGCATCCACAGTGATGAACAGCAAGGCCATTGGCCAGTACCAAGTAGAATCAAGTACATGTGTGTATGAGAACTTGCACAGGGAATGGGCATCCTAAGTGAGAAACAGCAAGGCGATTAGTCTGTACAAAGTGCATAGTAGGTACATGAGAACCTGCACATGGAATGGCCATCAAAAGTAGACAACATCAAGGCAAGTGGCCAGTCTATAGTTCAAAGTAGGCAAATGTGTGCATGAGAACCTGCACAGGGAATGGGCATCCTAAGTGAGAGACAGCAAGGCCAGTGGCCAGTACAAAGTAGAATAAAGTACACGTGTGCTTGAGAAACTGCACAGGGAATGGGCATCCATAGTAACAAACTGCAAGGCCAGTGGCCAATCCATATACAAAGTAGGCACATGTGTGCATGAGAACCTACACAGGGAATGGGCATCCACAGTAACAAACAACAAGGCCAGTGGCCAGTCCATAGTTCAAAGTAGGCACATGTGTGCTTGAGAAACTGCACAGGGAATGGGCATCCTAAGTGAGAAACAGCATGGCCATTGGCCAGTACAACGTAGAATAAAGTACATGTGTGCTTGAGAAAATGCACAGGGAATGGGCATCCGTGGTAACAAACAGCAAAGCCAGTGGTCAGTCCATAGTTCAAAGTAGGCAAATGTGTGCATGAGAACCTGCACAGGGAATGGGCATCCATGGTAACAAACAGCAAGGCCAGTGGCCAGTCCATAGTTCAAAGTAGGCACGTGTGTGCACGAGGACCTGCAGAGGGAATAGACATCCTAAGTGAGAAACAGCAAGGCCATTGGCCAGTACAAAGTAGAGTAAAGTACATGTGTGCTTGAGAAACTGCACAGGGAATGGGCATCCATAGTAACAAACAGCAAAGCCAGCAGCCAGTCCATAGTTTAAAGTAGGCACATGTGCATGATAATCTGTACACGGAATGGGCATCCATAGTAAGAAACAGCAAGGCCAGAGGCCAGTCCATAGTGTGAGAAGTTGGCCTGATATATGCTGTCCACTAGTTATAGTGGGCTCCTTGTATCAGTCCAAACAACCCCTTATGGTGATAGGTTAAAGACAACCTTTAATGAAAGATATCCTAGTGGTAGCTATGGAGAGCAGCCTTCAGGCTATGTCTTGAAGGAATGTAAAGCAGCTTGTTTTACCAGTCTATAATCTCTTGAATGATCAAATGAAAGGACAACCACACCAGGTATATATTTAAAATACATGTATTTAAGATAAAACACACCCCTCTAGTCTCTTTATGAGGCTGGCGTTCGTAGTACTTCAGTTACAAGTCAGTAATCAACAATATTAGCACAAATACACGTTTGGGCCCTAGGGGCGAACCAAACCATATACCAATGAAGTGGTATAAGAACCGCGACTGAACTAGACACAAGGCCTACAGCCTGTAGAATCGCTGGGACCCCAAGGAACCACCCAAGGTAGTGACACAGGGGACCCACGGGGGCCGTGTGCAGTGTGTGAACACAGCCGCTGGTTCTCGTTAGCTTCTATGGGCAAAGTCGTGGTTGGAAATTTGATGATTAGGGACACTTAGAATTGAGTCTGGACCAAACCCATTTGGACTTAGGAAGTTCTAGGGCTAGCACCCACGGGAGCACCGGATTACTCGTGTTTCCTCATCCAGGGAAGCCGGGTGCATAGGGGTCTTTTGGTGTCGGGTCGCTTTGCCGATTTCAATGGGAGCTGGCGAAGAAGTGCTGCTGCCGTGAAGAGGAGAAGTGTACGAAGCAATCCAAGCCTGGATCTAGGATAGAAGGAACCTGAAAGCAGAGGGGACAGAGCCTGGGTCACTTACCAGTGACCAAGGGCACGATAGACCAATGCCCACAGATGTCGGGTGCTTCAGGTGAGTTGACGGGTGTCTTGACTCTTCAAATTGAAAAGCAGGTGAAACAACACCTGTATACCGGATGCACAGCAATGATAAAAATGAAAGCTATTACACAATGTACACTAAACAAGAACAAGCAATTATTGCTGAAATAAAACATGCGTAATCACCGTCATATGATGTAACAAAAATAATACTCCTTTAATTATTGAACTTTGAAGAATCAAATGGAGAAAAGTTTTTTGTTAAAGAAAACAGAAAATGTCTTTGGATACTTGAAAGAACATGTCAATAAACAATCTCTGTTCATTTGAAAAAAACATCAACATAGAGCTTATGTAACTAAGATGAACGACGTAGTTGTCGAAGCCCAGTGCATTTCGGGATTGCCAAGAATCCCTTCTTCAGGGGAGTATTGAAAAAGTAAAAGAAAAGATGCACAAAGTTTCGCAAAATATAACAATTAGTGACTGAAAGAACATATTCATAACCGATACATCGTTCAAAGCCAGAGTGGTAAAAACACACCTGCACATGTACTTATCCAGACAATAATCAACTCACGTGGAAGAAACAAAAAGCTGTGAAAAAAATGTGCCAAGAATCAATTGACAATTGTGTAAAAAGATAAAAAAGAAAGAAACAAAAGAAGATGAAAGACCAATTATGACCACACCCCTGGTGAGTAACTTGTGTAATGTGGAAAGAGAAAAAGAAATAGTGCTGAGTGAACAGTCCTTACTGAAAATCACAGGAATCAGGTATGTTGATGCTGACTACTAAAGTCTATATCCGCTCAGCTGCAAATTAGAACAGAAAAACAATTGAAACACTGCCACCCATGATTCCCTAAATGTGCTGACCATCTATGTTCTAGTATACTCACTGTAGTGAGCGATTGCACGCAATCCTCTCGATGCTGCATAGTTTGAGGCCACTGCCACTAATCTGCTAAAACACAAGGAAAACTGAAGCTCACTGAGTATGCTGCGACCCGTGAAGTATGGACACCAAAGAGAAGGGATCATATGAAAAGTAAAGTTACCCCGTCAGTCGAGACTTGTGACCAAGAAACCAAAGACGCTAATTGGTATATGGATGAGAATTCCACTGAAAAGATCAGTGGAAAATGTAACCACACAGTGATGACTGGAAAAAAACGGAGACCTAGGGAAAGAGAAAAAACCAACAAAAGGGGAACAGTGAACCTCGCTGCGGTCATTGAACCGTTATGGTTGCCACAATGTATAAACAGAAAACCAATTCTATTTGGTCAATCGCAGCAGCACGTCATGGCACAGAAATCGCGTTGACAAAAAATGTTGCGAAGCGGCGGGAAGCCGCGTACGCACTTGAAATCGCTGAACAGCGTCTGACGTCACCCCGTGTGGGTTATGACTAAACGAAAAAAGAGGACTAAAACGAGTGGCAACTCCCGAAATACGTATACAGGATAGTGTAAAAAAGGAACAACAATACGAGTAAAAAGCTTCAAAGGCCATTACTCATACAATATTAACACGAAGTGCCTCTGTAACAATAAACAGCCAGTGTACAAAGCTTGCGAATTACTAATGGAATAGATCAGACCAAATGATACCTGTTACACAAAGGCACAGAATTGCTGAAAAAACTTAAAAATGTAAATGAAAAAAGAATCAATATGGAATGACCCCAAACTGTGGGCGACATGGATGAATATGAAGAAATAAGAATGCTAAACAACAAAAGTGTCAAACATATGATAGGAATAAAAGGTTGAAATGAATAAAAATAAAAATGAAGAAACTCGTGCAAAATACCAATCCACCTCACATGCTATGCAGTCTTTGAAGCTTTTTACTCGTATTGTTGTTCATTCTTTACAATATCCTGTATACGTATTTTGGGAGTTGCCACTCGTTTTAGTCCTCTTTTTTCGTTTAGTCTTAACACACACGGGGTGACGTCAGACGCTGTTCAGCGATTTCAAGTGCGTACGCGGCTTCCCGACGCTTCGCAACATTTTTTCTCAACGCGATTTCTGTGCCATGACGTGCTGCTGCGATTGACCAAATAGACCAGAGGTAAAGGAATAACTATTTGTTAGCAGTTTTGGTTTTCTGTTTATACATTGTGGCAACCATAACGGTTCAATGACCGCAGCGAGGTTCACTCTTCCCCTTTTGTTGTTTTTTTCTCTTTCCCTAGGTCTCCGTTTTTAGTTACATAAGCTTTATATTGATGTTTTTTTCAAATGAACAGAGATTGTTTATTGACATGTTCTTTCAAGTATCCAAAGACATTGTCTGTTTTCTTTAACAACAATTTTTTCTCAATTTGAATCTTCAAAGTTCAATAATTAAATGAGTATTATTTTTGTTACATCAAGTGACAGTGATTACGCATGTTTTATTTCAGCAACAATTGCATGTTCTTGTTTAGTGTACATTGTGTAATAGCTTTCATTTTTATCATTGCTGTGCATCCGGTATACAGGTGTTGTTTCACCTGCTTTTCAATTTGATGTTTTAGGTTGGCTACCTTCTCTGGTTTGCACGCACAACATGTTTCTTCATTGTAACTACATTTTGAGAGAAAATTTATGATGTTTTAGATTCTTTATGGACTTACCCGTAGTGCGCTGACTTCTTTAGAATTCATATGTCTTCACTCTTCAGCCACGAGGTCCAAGAGGCGCCGATGACAACCAGGAGCTGGATTCTAGCTGTCCCAAAAAGCTTGTCGAGTACTGCTGTGTCGGCGACCAGATTGGACCCAACAAGCCTTAGCAACGGCAAGTCACTTGGAATCAGAGAAAGGACGTCGGTTCAGACGAGCAAGGTCTAGGGGTCTCACCCAGTGAGGGTAAGTCGGGGCACATCTGGAGCAACCAGGAAAGCCCAATCAGAAGAGGAGTTGCCTTCGTGGGAACCTACTAGCCAACAGGCTAGTGATCGCTAAGGAGCCTCGAGTGGTCGCACTTGAAACTAGCCCACGGGTCACGAGTGGAGGCCAGCAATCTTCGGTGCAGGAGATGCTCAAGGCTGGGGCTACTTGGTGCCCAAAGCACATTTTCGAGGAGTACCAGGAAGATGATGGAGCTCCAAAAGATCATGGTGTCCAGGGGTCACGGTCCACGTCACCCACGACGGCCACGGGCCTGAGCTTTGCTGTGGACTCAGGGTAGCCTCGGGGAAGTCTGGAAATCTACCTCTGGTGATGCAAAGCCTTCGGCGTCCGGCGGGAGCTTCAGCGATGCAGACTGGTCAGTTGCTTCTTTGGTGCCTGCCAAGCAGGGGAGTCACTCATTGACCCCAAGGGAGATTTCTTCTGTCTTCTAGTTGAAGTAGAATGGCGAAGGTCCAGGACATATATTGCAGTTTTCGTCCAGCGTAATCTAAAGTCGCAAGGACTGGGCTCCCATACCTATACTAAGTTTGGGGTTGGACATACTCTAGGGACCCACATATGGGAGGGTTTGGAAAGAGGGGTGGTTACACCCATTTCCTTTGTCCAGTTTCACGCCAGAGCAGAGGCAGGTAGCCCCTGCAACTGGTTTGAACTGGACTATGCACAGGGACACCAAGTGTGCCCCCAGTGCCGGAATTCAAAGCACCAGAGTGTTCCCCGGCCCAGCCCCAATACACATCTGCCTGTCTGGGAAGAAGGTTACACCTCCCTTGGACAGCAAACCTATTGTCCAGGCACCCCCTGACGGAGTTTCAGTCAGCAGCTGGAGGCCAGACCTGTGTCTGTGACAGAGCCATCCATTTTGTGATGCCAGGGCTTTAGAAAGTCTTAACCGGGTAGACCAGTGTGAACATGTCTCTCCCTCTAGAAGGGTGGAATGCTACCCCTGCCGCCAGAACTGGCGGGGCGGGTAGTATTCCAAAGTATTTGATACCAAACACGACATGTTTCCGTGCAGCCATCCCAAAGTTAGTTGTTACTGCGAGGTTATAATTCACTTAAGAGTATATGGTCAGGCTGCACCACAAACAGCATCAGAGGAGGTACTCCGAATGCTGCAGAGGGTCTCTGCTCATGCAGGGGCAGCCTCTCACATAAAAACCAAGCACTCTGCCTTCAGGTCTGTTAAGGCCTGCCATAGGAGTGACTTATAGGTTTTATATGTGCGTGCTATGGTAGTGATATAGGTAGCCTATACCACACTAAGGGGTGCAGGCACCACCTTACCCAGGCTGCAGTAGCAGACCTGTGGTGTCATTTTGGAGTGCTTCCCAGGGGTGGCATAATATATGCTTCAGCCCCTGGTAGGCCTCTGAGGTACCTATGCCGTAGGTACATAGTATACCATATACTAGGGGCTTATAAGGCACTCCAGAATCCAATTGGAAATGTACCTAATGTACATGCAAACCATTTTAGAGAGGAAGAAGCTAGGCTGTGGTCCTGATTGGCAGGGGCACAGCCAGACTAAGGTCGAAAAACAGTAAAACACCAGCAAAAAGTGGGGGTACCCATGTGAAGCAGATCCTACTCTCCTACAAAACGGTTTCAAATTTCTTATTAATGGCCTCATCCAAGAACCCCATTACTTTTTCTAGAGCCTTGTTTACCAGGTCCTCCAATTTATTTTCCACGGTATGTCCTAGAGATTATGTAGACATTTATTTATAAATTTATAAATGTATTTATTTATAAATTTATAAAGCGCCTGGTGACCCGGAGGCATCCCCGCGCTATAGAGCTGTGATATCCCAAGAGGAGGGGGGACCGGAGGATTATTTGGGGAATAAGAAAGTTTTTTGTTTTTTCCGAAAGAGGGCGTGGCAGGGTTCCAGACGCAAGTGGCGAGGCAGTGCGTTCCAGCCTGAGGAGGCTTTGACCGAAAAGCGACGGCCACCGGTCCGAGCCTTCTTAAATTTAGGGACGATGGCCAAGTGCTCGTCGTCCGAGCGCAGTGCCCTAGGGGCTTTGTAGGGGGCGACAAGGTCTTTCAGGGCGGCAGGGCCGGCACCATTAATGAGTTTGTGACTGGTGCACATTGCCTTAAACTCGACTCGTTGGCGGACAGGGAGCCAGTGCAGGGCCTTAAGGGCTGATTTAGCAGAGGCTCTGGGGGGGAGGTCCATTATAATCCTTGCCGCGGCGTTTTGTGCCCGTTGGAGTTTGGCTAAGGTAAACTCCGGTGCACCGAGGTAGACGGCGTTGCTATAGTCGAGTCTGGCTAGGATGAGCCCTTGAACCAGCAGTTTCCTGGATATTGGAGGAAGGAGAGGGAGAATTTTTCGGGTTGACCGCAGGAGGCCAAAGCATGATCCAGCGGTCTTGGTTGCCTGGGTCTTCATGGTGAGGCTTGGTTCCAGCCAAACGCCTAGCGTTTTGACTTCTGACTTTGGAGTGGGTATCTCACCAAAGGTGTCCGGCCACACCGAAGCGGGGATTGATGACCATTTGTTGCCCAGGAGCATAATTTCGGTTTTAGAACCGTTCAATTTAAGGGAAGATTCGCACATCCAGGAGTAGATGTCTTGGAGGCAGTTCCGCAGGCTATCTGGGTGTTTGTCCAGCTGGGAGAGGGAGACGACAAGTTGGGTGTCGTCAGCGTAGTTGACAATTTTGATCCCATAGGGGGTCACGACGTCTTCCAGGGGGGCCATGTAAACATTAAACAGGGTGGGACTAAGCGAGGACCCCTGCGGGACTCCACAAGTCAGTGGAAGGGGGTCTGAGCGAGAGTTGCCGTCCCACACCTGAAATGAACGGCCTGATAGGAAGGAGTTAATCCAGGCGTGTGCTGAGCCCACAATTCCTGCCCTGGCCAGGCGATGTAGAAGGACACGGTGATCCACCGTGTCAAAGGCGGCACTGAGGTCCAGGAGGATCACTGCCACTGATCCTCCTGAATCCAGAATGCGCCTTGATTCCTCAATGACGGAGAGGAGGGACATGTCTGCAGTTAAGTAATTAGCAGGAATGTAACTGGTAGCAATTCAATAATTTTGCCCCTGTGGAAAAGGAAGGTTGGTAGTTCGATAGGTCATCTGTACCTTGCCCTAGCATGAACTGCAACAGGCTACTACTGCCAGAATTCACCGTTTACGGCAACTAATGGGTTAAAATGGCCGCTGTATTCACAATAATGTGAATTTCCCAATTTGTTAAAATTGCTGCCGGCTTGCATGTTGCGTGTACACCGCCTGAAAAGGACCAATCATATTTTTTTATTATTCTGGGTGCTGCGGTTGTAATTAGGCCTGGGCTAAAATTCCGTTCCGCTCGCGGAAATTGCGATAATTTGACATTTTCGCGTTCCGCGGAGAGCGCGAAAATGTCAAAATTTCCACAATCCGCACTTAACCGGAAATTTTTTGCATGCTCGCACTGTCGCCTTACCTGAATCCCCGCGTTCTCCGACAAGTTTTCCCGATCCGGTCGCGTTCTCCACGAGATGTTGAATTGTTGGTAGCAAATTGCGCTGTCTCGCGACAGTTCGCGCCCGCAGTAACGTCGCGCGATCACGTCTTTCTTCTCGCGATCATGCACCGCGAGACAAGTGATAACAAGATGGCCGCGCCCGTGAGCAACCGCATGGGTAAGTTGGCAAACCGCGACCACGCAGAAAATACCGCGAACGGGCGGGAAAAAAACTTCCGCATCTTCGCGATATTTCCGCGTGTTTGCGGAGATTTTTAACATTTTCGCGATAATTTGCGAAAGTGAATTTCGCAAATTCCGCCCACCACTAGTTTTAATGCACCGCACAGCCAAAGGAGATGGGACCCTGTCACCAAGGGAAGCGGTTGCGTTGCCTGGTTGAGGGGGCTGCTCAGGCGTCATCCGCTGTTATGGAAACTAGGAGGCCGAGCCGCTGGTAAGTAAGCTTGTGAGTGCAGCCACTGCCATGGAGACCATAAAGCGGAGACAGCTTTGAAAGAAACCGGTCCACTGTATAGAGATCTTTTGGTATGAATAGACCTAAAGAAAGTATTAGGGTGTGGAAAGGAACCTGGTACGAAAAACAGAGCAGATAAAGTAAGGAAAAAAAGGCATCCTTCCCCAAAAGAAACAAATTGTATTGTAGAAAGGGGAATGTAGGAGTACTTTCCGACGGGGTGGTAGGGGAGACCAGACAGAAGGCTGATTAAGTTAGTAAAAGAAACTAGCAGCCATATGATACTTATCTTGTGAGAAGCAGCAACAAAGAAGAAGGAAGAAGGCTGCGCGTGGGGGGACTTTATAATTTGTGAGACTGTTTCTTGAAGTTTTATATTCTTCAATTGTTGCTGCTGTGAGCTGGCAATAAAGGAGACTTGTATAATGTTAGCATCCGTGTTGTGCCATAAATTCTTCCTTCTTCTTGTAGTTTCAGGCAGTAGATCTGAGAGGCTCTGAACATCTCACATATTTATCCACTGTTCTCTAGTGACAAGCAGGGGAGCACTCCTGCCCAATGGGGTGCAGGGGAACACCCTCAAACATGACAACTTCCTCCAAAGTGTGGCATAAAAAGCACTATTCTCTTAAAATCCATCATGGCTGAAATTTCAGCATCGCAGCAAGAGATAACTAAACCAAACTTAGAGTATGGCTTAATTCTATAAACTCTACCCATTCACATCTGTGAAATCCTTCCGTGAGCCTCCTATCTGGCAGGAAGAGGGGGGGGGGTCACCTTGGCTGACAGGCTTGCTTGACCTGGGTAGTCTTTGAATGATATATTCCACACTCCATAACGTCCACAACATATTGCCATATTAGCCTATGAGGCCATCTATCTTTAAGGGGAAAAATAGAAATAGGAAATGCCTTCCTCACCAGGTTTTATAAAACCACTTTTATAAAGCCACTTCTCACAATTACAGGACCCCAACCCCTGAAACACATAGGGGAGACCTGGGAGGTTCCTAATATACTTAAACTATTTTGGTTATTATTTCACAGTGCCCACAGCATCAAAGTCAAAATTGTAGTGAAGTTCCTGCACTGGGGGAGAAAATGTGCAGCTTTTACTCACCAGTGTTTATAAAACCTCTTTTATAGGGACCCTGCTTATAGTTACATGACCACCCATCCCTGGAGCACCTGGGCGATAACTTGGGGGTACCCACAATGTACAATGTACACATAATGTAGATTATCACTTTCAAAGTGCCCATACCACCAATGTTGAGTTTGAAGTGAATGTTACTTTTAAAAGATGTTCTGCAGCACAGGGTTGCTTTTAAAATGAACTCAGACTATCAGCAGCGCATACATTCAAGTGCAACAAAGACTGCTGTCCTATTATACAGTTTTCATCCCCTGGCCCTATTATCTACTAGGGACTTATAAGGTAGGGCATGCCAATTTTAAGTGTACCTCAATATAGAGCCGAGGACACAGTCAGAGTCATCTACCACCATTTCCATTCAGGCCAAAAAGGGTGACTTTCTAACAGTAAGGAAGCTGGAACGTAGGCTGGATAAGTGTTCATTGTCCCTGCTTCCATGCTGGGCTTGGGCATAGGGAAAGGGAAAATGCTTGGAAAGAAAATCCAGTGGAAGAGAGGGAGTGAAGTATAGGTAGAGTGTTTGTGTGTAAAGTAACCATGTACAAATATGTGTTTGGGCATATGCCTTAGCTGCTGATCCCTGACACTGAGAATTCTTCACAAAGTTCCAACCATCCCTTCCATAATACTATTAAGGGTATATATGTAGAATGCACCAATGAGGTGGCATCTGGGCACTGTTGCTCAATGGCAATCCTGTAATCAAACTCAGAATGATGAACAGATATTTGGATCAGCATGAGTTGAACCTGTGTCCATGGGGTCATATACAGATCACTAGAATGGATGCATTTGGCCCGGAGCCACCAGACACACCTGAAGTAATAAAGATAGACCATCGACATATAGTGGGAAATATTGATAACATTCAGAATGTCCCAGTCTTAGCAGAGGGATGAGATGGGCTTGAACCAGTGCCAAGTATCTTCTCCCATGCCCCTGCGACTTAAGAGAATAAATGTTACAAAAATTAAAATGCATTTAAAAAGCGAGAGACCTACACGCAACAGTAGTTTATCAAGTATTGGAGAAAACATGCTGACCACAATTTACTAAAACACAAAAAACTTGACAATGGACTTTAGATCTCAGTTTTCCAGGGGTCAAAGAGACTGCTATTAAAGCCACCTAAAAAAGCAGAAGCCTACCTGCCAGGACTATGATATAATATCTTGGGCTTGCTCTGAACACACTATAACACTATTATTGCATCTTGTTTTATTGGATTGATAAATCACTGCCATTTGACCAGAGGAGATTCTTAATGACCTAAACTAATCAGTTTTGTTCCCGCTTAATAAACAGAAATATTTTAACCCAGACCCTCTACAAAACTACTGGCCTCTAACCAGCCTACTTGCTATCACATATTATATTTGTCTCTCAGCTCCAAGTATTTGACTCATTACAGCTTAAATAGCTATCACATACGCTTTAAGTATCATCATAGCAATGATGAGACAGTACTGGTGCCAGTACTAGACGATGTGCTTGGTGCCAAGGCCAAAGGCGATATATTGCTGTCTGTACCTCTGGATCTGCTTGTAGCATTTGCAACAGAAGATTTTGAAATTTAGCTCAGAAGGCTGAATCCTAAAGCTTCTCAGTCAGATAAGGACTTTAGGGCTCTGGGTTATTCGTGTGGGCAGGACACCTAGGGATAAGCTGGACCATTTTCAATCTAGTAGTGAAATGTCATGTGCGTCAATAGTCAACAACAACGCCATTTAGAGTTTACTTTTTTTTCATTAGCTCATTGGCCCTTGTATGTGAGACAACAGAAACAAGCACTAGCCTGTGTGGATTAAATCTCCACAGAAGTATTGTTGGCTGTCTTGCAAATTCAAAACCTGATTTACTAATACCATATTGAGAGTTCTTACAAAGTACCAGATCGAACAGCTCCTTTTTGTACCACATTTGTCAGTCAGGCAGACCTGACAATAAGAAAATACTAAGGCCTAGGGGTAAGCTTTTCCTCCTTCCCTTGACCCCAGTTATCAAAATCTCCTGTGTGGGGATTACATGTGTCAAATTATTTACCCATGGCTACTTCCAGTAACCGGGGGCAGAGTGAGTACAAGCAGGAAATACCTGCTACCGCAGAGATCCGGGAGTCACTCGCTGGTCCCCTGCTGATGCCCCAGAGAGAAGGGCTGTGAGGTACTACTGACCTATTAGTGCAAGCTCACACCTTTCACTGGTCCTGAAGAAAGCCCCCTAAACCCGGTTGGGCAAAATGGGGCTGAAACATGTCGACCTCACCCATGGACTTTACTAGTGCATAAGATCCATTTACACGGTCTTAATACGCACACCCACAACTTTTTTAACTCCTTTGGCACCCATTTCCCATTAAATAATTGTATGCAAATGAGGCCACTCAAGAAATTTACATTTTCACTTCACAACTGAGCACTTTTATTATTAACTATTTTTTGGTCTCTGGACACTACTACAATACCAGTGGTTTACCTCCAGGTGGAGGTTAGCATATCAAAAAATAAACCCTATGATGATGCTATCACGCTATGTATAGGCGGAGAATTAAGATATACCGCCATTCCATCCATGTGCATGTATGAGGGTTTTTATGAATGAAATGAAATGGCGACTTATAGAGCATGAACAAGCACCCAAGGGTGTCAAGGCGCTTACTCATTGAGGCAGGAATTCGACTAAGGACTTAAAGACTGAACAACCAAGTCTTTAGCGCCTTCCTAAAAGCTAACAGATTTTTCTCATGTTTCAGATTTTTTGGGAGAGAATTCCACAGCCTAGTTGCGCCCAATAAAAATCATTTCCCCCCAGAAGCATTTCTTCACCCTGGGAACAACAAGGTTGTTTGAAGAGGACGAGCGAAGATTGCGTGCTGGAGCATAGAGTAGCAGATCCCGTTTTAAAAATCCTGGTCCTATGTCCTGTGTGGTCTTGAAGACAATACATAGAGCCTTGAACTCTATACGTCTCTTTATTGGCAGCCAATGTAAGTCCTTAAGTGCCATTGAAACTGATTTATGTCTTGGAATATTCAACAGGAGCCTGGCTGCAGCATTCTGAACGACCTGCAATTTAGCCAGGCATTTTTTACGTAGGTTAATAAAGAGCCCATTGCAGTAGTCGGCTCTTGAGAGAACAAGTGCTGAGACGACAAATTTACGAAGTTCAGCTGGGATGAATGGAAGGATTTTTCGAAGAATTTTTAGTGTATAAAAAGAGAGGGAGGTAACCTGATAGACTTGATATTCAAATGAAAGTTTGGAGTCAAAAGTGACTCCCAGGTTCTTAACCTTGGTCACTGGTGTAGGTAGTGGTCCTAATTCAGGGGGCCAGAGATCTGGTGACCAAAAGTTAGTGTGAGCCCCAAAAAGTAAAACCTCCGTCTTACTGGATTTCAGTTTTAGGCAATTAGTAGCCATCCATTCCCCCACCTGACGGAGGCAGGAGTGGAACTGTTTCACAGTGTCAGTAGGGGATCCTGACACTGAGACGATAATCTGCGTATCGTCCGCATAGGAAACAGCAGAGAACCCCAGGGATCTAATCAGTTTCGCCAATGGTGCAAAATACATATTAAAAAGAGTGGGGCTCAGGGAGGATCCCTGCGGCACCCCACAAGGTAATGTAAAATTAGGTGATCTAATGTTATCTAAAGCCACAAACTGTTCTCTATCAGACAAGAATGATTCAAATAGGGTAAGTGCCTTCCCTTTGACACCGATCCCCCTCAGAACTTCCAAGAGTTTCTGATGATTCACAGTGTCGAATGCCGCCGAGAGGTCAAGTAGCACAAGTGCTGCACTGACCCCCCGAGTCGACAGTTTGCCTAATCATTTTGGAAGCTGTAATTAGTGCTAATTTGGTAATGTGATGTTTATGAAAACCGAATTGAGTGTCATCAAAGAAGTTGTTCCTTTAAATGTATTCGGATAGAATATTGTTCATGGCTTTCTCGCCATTTTAGCTGGTAGCGGAAGTCTAGAAATCGGGCGATAGTTCTTAGGATCAGTATCATCCAAGTTTGGTTTTTTTAAAAGGGGGAGCACGGAGGCCAGCTTCCAGAAGAATGGGCATCAAGTGAGACGCATATAACTCAGGTAAGAGATGAAATTTATTTGGAGGGCATAGGTCCAGTGGAGAACCCGATTTGATCGATTTTAGCAAGTTTATTGTTGCTTCCATTGTCAGTGGCAAAAAGGTAGATCATTCCGGGATATTACTAATGTTACTACAATCAATTTATTGAAGGAACCATGAAATAACAACCCTGGCAACGTGGTTACAAGTGATCCATTCCCACCTACTTTGATCTTTGTACTTCCAGTAACAACAATCTAGGTATCTTCGTACACAAGCGCTTCGAGGTGACCATCAAATGCTGCTCAGAGTTCCAAGAAGTAGGCTGCATTGAGAAAGGAATCACTGTTTTACTGTCTCGGGGCCCCACTACTGAAGGAAATCAAACAGTTTCCCACAATTGTGAGATTTTTAAAATTTATAAAAGTCATCCTGTATATTGTAAAGCTAACTCTTTTATAGCTATTTCAATTATATTGTAAAGTTTTCTCTTTTATATTGCAAAGTTCTCTCTTTTATATTGTAATGCTATCTCTTTTATATTGTAAAGCTCTCTATTTTATATATTAACACTATGGGGTCAATTAGAATGTCGGGCGGATCGCCACCACCCGCGTGGCGGTGGCGATCCGTCCGACATTCTCTCCCACTCGCATGCCATTTCCTCCCTGCCATATTACTATGGCGGGGGAGACCCCAGTGGACGGAAAGACCGTCCGCCGGTTTTCCCCCCAGGCGATGAGTCGACTGGTTGGAAAAGGTTTTAATATGGTGGCGGTGTCTGTTAGACACCGCCATCCATATTACGATACATTCGGGGATTTGCCTTTCCGTGGCGGAAAGGCATGCAGTCCTTGCCATTGGGGGCCCGTAGCAGGCCCACAGGAATTTTGGGGGGTGTACATGGGGGGTACCTATGGTAACCCCCTGCATTTGCATGCACAACATGGCAGGCAACGCGCAGTGCCTGCTACGTTGTGCATGCAAATGCACAACATGCATTTTTGGTATTGCGGCGGGTGGTGATGGAAGCACCACCCTCCGCAATGTTAAAAATGCAGGATGCGCCCGCCAGTGTGGCGGGCACATCCTAATCTCCCCCATGGGACTGCCGCACTTATGGCGGGCGGTCCTTTTTTGCGTCGGGATGGCCATCCTAATGATGCCCTATATATTTTATATTGTAAAGCTTTCTCTTTTATATTGTAAAGCTATTTATTTCATATTATAATGCTCTCTCTTTTATATTGTACAGCTTAGGGGCCGATTCCGATCCAGGTCGTAAAGGCACCGAACGCGATCCGGCCAGAAAAACTACGAGCCGTAAATGTGTTTTCCGCCTGACTCGTACAGCTGTACGAGCAAGCAAGTACGATGCGAGCAACATGAAATTCACCGACCGAGTCTTTTCCGGGTCCGAACCGCTCCATACGTCTCGGTCGTAAGCTAACCGTGGCATGCAATGGATGCGATTCACGACTGAGCCAGTACGATGCACGCATCGGACAGCCTGTGCGAGGCGGAGTGTCCACCTCGCAAATAGTCCAGGTGGTTGCCTTTGGGGGTCCGCGTCAGTCCCCCTGTCACCTGCAGCCTTATGACACAGACACAGGGGGAGACCCAAGGGTCCCCCCAACACAGGCATGTACGGTGCGGATGGCACCGACGCGTACCCACTGTACCCACTGTAGGGGGCGTCCTTGCACAAGACGTACCCAGTCAGTCAATGGGAGCCCATGTACGCGTTCTATGAACGGCTCCCATTGACTTCTATGGGAGTCTAACTGAACCGAGTCCGGCAGCATACGGCCGCATCGTACTCGCTCGGTCAGTGGGCATTCGTGGTTACATTTAGGGTGCAGAGACAGAATATCAATGAAAAAATATCCACTTGCACAAATAACGAGCTAAAAATATCATGGTTTAGAACTGTCAACAGATAAAATATTGTGGTCAAGAATATTGATTTTAGGTAAGCAATATCGATTTTAAAAATATCGAAGTGTTAAATATCGTCTCCAAAAATATTGTTGTTAACAATATCGATTTTTTATTAATGTTAAGTATTTTAGTGTATATTTTATATGTGTGTGAAATTTGAATTTATGTAAGACATTGTTTGTATTTTTTTTATATGTGTTACAATTTTAGTAGTTCATAATTTTTCTTTAATTGAATTTTGGGTTTTTAGTTCCGTAGTGGGTTGTGGGATTATAGGGGATTGAGGTGTGAAGTAATTAAATTATATACATTGTATGGATTATTTATAGTAGTTATTATTTATTTTTTTTATTGAGTTTTGCTTTTTTGAGTTCCATAGCAGGTTGTGGGTTTATAGGGAAATAGGGTGTCAAGTAATTTATTATGTAAAATGTATTGAATAATTTGTATTTGTTAATATTTGCTTAATTGTGATGTTATAATGTTAAATGTGTAAATTCATTTATTATTAATTGTTTGATAATGTTATGTTATGTTATTGGGTTTTTATAACTCACAAAGTTACTCCTGGGAGTGTCCCTGCACGAGCCTATGAGGTGCCAAGTAAGAAGAAATTAAAACAGAAAAGTTTTGAGCTGTTTCTTGAATTGCCCCAGCTCTTGGATACAGCGCAAAGAAAAAGGTAAAGAATTCCAAGCCATGGCTGCCCTCAAGGCCAGAGATCTGCCCCCCATTCTTTGAAGGTGCACACGAGGAACTTGCGCAAGCAGCTGAGATGACGATCTCAAGTGTCTGGCAGGCGTGTAGAAAGCAAAGCGCTTTCTAAGGTATATAGGTACTCCAGCATACAAAGCACGATGCACTATAAGCAGGGCCTTAAACTCAACACGTTTCATAACAGGTAGCCAGTGCAGCATACGCAGATGATGCTTGACACTCTTTCTAGTAGGAATGTTGAGCACCAGTATGGCCGCTGCATTCTGGACCACCTGCAATTTTTTAAGAATTTAGTCAGGAAGGCCCATTGACATAGTCTACCGGAGAAAGGATCAGTGCCCGATCCACTCTTTCCTTCGCTGTCCTAGGTAGTAGTGGAAGGAATTTCTTGAGAGAGTTTAATATGCCAAAGCAACTCCCAGCCAATTTTTTAATCTGAGTTGAGAAGGACAACTGCTCGTCGAACCAGATGCCCAGATTTTTAACTGGTAGTCCAGAAGAAGATGCCATAGGATAATCGGACGGCCGGAGAGATTCCCTGAACCGGCGGGGAAATATACCGTAAAGAAGGCTTTCGGTCTTTTCCTCATTACATTTGAGTTGGGCGGCACAGAGCCACTGGAAATCAGCTGTCAGACACTCCTTCACCCTCAAGGTAGAAAATTCCGATTTACCCCAGGTGAAAAGAAGTTGGGTGTCATCGGCGTAACCAACGATCTTGGTACCCCGCTCTTCCGCTAATTGGACCAGAGGAGTAACATATATATTAAAAAGCAGGGGGCTCAAAGAAGACCCCTGCGGCACTCCAGTGGTCACAGATTGGGGAGGAGACGAGAAAGGCGGGAGCCAGACCTGTTGCGAACGCCCCTCAAAAAAGGATTCCAATCACTTCTAATCTAGCCCAGAGATACCTATGTCCGCCAGCCGACCCAAAAGCAGTGCATGGGGAACGGTATTGAACGCTGCCGACAAATCCAGCATTATGAGAGCTACACTTCCACGAGAGTCCAAACAGTCTGGAATGGCTTCAGAGACCTCGACCAAGGCGGACTCAGAACTGTAGGCAGCTCTAAAACCAGATTGTGCTGGGTGAAGTAGGCTGGCCCCCTCAACAAAATCCAATAGTCATTTATTAACTGCCTTCTCATAAATTTTCGCCACACAGGGGAGCAGAGAAATGAGGCGATAATTCCCTGGGTCCCCAGGATCAAGCAATGTTTTTTTTTAAAGCGGAAGGATCTTTGCCTGTTTCCACTCTACCAGGACAACTGCCTCTTGGAGGGAAAGATTGATGAGTGTATTGACCTCACAATTGACCGGTTCGGCAATGGAGGCCAGGAGCCGAGCCGCGCACGGGTCCGATGGTGACCCGGATTTCATAGATTTCAATATTTTAAGGGACTCTGACAAGTCAACGGAGGAGAAGGCTGTCAGCATAGAGGCAGGAGCTGGTGCCGCAGCCAAAGATGAACTCTGGCTGGCGAACGTTGCCTGGATGGCCCGAATCTTATCAATAAAGTAGTTGGACAGCTTTTCGCACCAGGCAACTGAAGCAGGGAGTTTGGTAGTCATAGCCTTAGGGGCCATGAAACTCTGAACAATAGAAAATATTTCCCTAGAATTGTTGCTGGCAGACTCAATCCGCTCAGCGTAGTATAAGCATTTGGCCTTTCTAATGGCCATGTAGTAAACTTTCTGGGCTTCTCTGAGTGTCTTCTTAGCCCCTGGATAATAGTCCATACGCCAGCCGAGTTCCAGATTTTTGTAGTGTTGCTTAAGTGTTTTCAAATCAGCTGAGAACGAAGGTTTATAGACAACCATAGCAAACAATAACATTGCGTACTTTAAACATATACATCCCCGTCCGTCTCGGCCTCGGACACCTCCCCCAACTGCATCCCGGGAGGTACACAGATGTATCTCCAAAATGCATTCCAGGCCCCCCACACTTTATTCCATTTACGCGGACACCCTCGATTAGTGTATATTGTTTTTTCAGTAAGCATGGCTGCGTCCATGTCTTTACACCAAGCTTTGATCGTCGGTAGCTCCTCCGAACCCCATCTTTGCGCGATGTTCCGCTTAGCTACCATTATTCCTAGTGTAACCCATTCCTGCGCCTGACGCGTAAGATCATTCGGTCCCCAAATATTTAACAGGCAACTCTTGTGCTCCGGCATAAGTGACTCCCCCTCCACTTGAGATATTGTCCTCCTAACCCTGACCCAGTAGTCCGCAATTCTGGGACATTCCCATAATGTGTGAAAAAAGGTCCCTTCTTCCCCACAGTGCCTCAAGCAATACGGATGGGAAGCTTTCCCTATTCTGCAGAAGGTGACTCTAGTAAAGTAAGTGTGGTGCAATATTTTAAGCTGTACCAACCTAAGCCTCGAGGATATGCCCACCTCCCGCGGGGATGCCGTCGCGTCCTGCCAGTTGGTATTGTCAAGTTCCCCGACGTCTCGGGACCATTTCCCCCTGAGTGCTGTGGTGGGATCTGGTAAGTTGTTGACTAGCTTTCAGTAGGCAAAAGAAGTGGCTCGCCTTTGCATATGGTCTGTAAGTAATCTATCTTCTAAGGGGGTGGCCTCTGGGACTCCTGTACCTGTCGGTAGGGCAGCTTGTAGTGTGTGTTTCACCTGTAGGTTGCGGAATATTTCCAAGGGTGCAAGGTCATGTTGTTCCTTAGAGGTTCAAATGTGATTATTTCCCTTTGCTCCACATGTCGCCCACCGTGGAGATGCCAATCACGTACCATTGAGCAAACCCCTTACTGTTCTTGAGTCGTCCCAACCGTTGTACAGCATTGACATCATATCCTCTGCCCCTAATTCGTGTCTATCGGCTTTAAAGGCGGGATCCGTTTGCGGGGCGTGTATCCACTGATTGATAATCTTTAATTGTGCTGCCCAATAGTACAACTGTATATTTTGGAATGCTATTCCCCCGTCATACCACCCTTTTACCAATTTGCCCTGCGCAATATGTGCTGGTTTGTTTCCCCACAATTAGCTGATAACCTGTGCCTCTGTCGCTTTGAAGTAGCTTGGGGGTTCCAGGAATGGTGCATTCTCCAGTGCGTACAGGAATCGAGGAAGCGCCATCATTTTAAAAAGCGCCGCCTTTCCTAGGAGTGTCAATGGTAGTGTTCCCCAGTGTAGCACATCTCGTTTAAGACGCTCTGGAGGAGGCATGAGATTCCAGTTATAGATTTCATCCGAGCATGCAGTAATATAGATTCCCAAATATTTAAATGTGCCATCTGCAACCGTTAGTAGGCAATCCTTGGGGAGCTGAGGTGGTGGTCCACACAATATAAATAGAACAGACTTGGACCAATTTATGGTGTACCTAGACGCTCGACCAAAAAGCTCACATATATTGAGGAGCGCCTCAATAGAGCGACTGGGAGAGGCCATATATAATAGCACATCATCGGCGTATAGGGAGACACAGTCCTCCCATTCCGCTGTCCATCTAAGTCCCCGAATCATCGGCTCCCATCTGATCCATGCCGCCAGCGGCTCCAACACAAGAGCAAACAGCAGCGGTGTCAGCGGGCAGCCTTGACGTGTGCCACGTGAGAGTGGAAAGTCCTGGAAATATGACCATTAGCCGTTACATGTGTATAGCAAGGGTATCCACGCACACAATTTGGGACCAAAGCCCAAATGATTAAGCACTGCAAAAAGGAAGGGCCACTCCACCATATCGAACGCCATTCGAGCGTCCAGGGAAAGGATAACTGCAGGCTCTTGCAAATATGGTATGCGGGCCATCACTCCATGTAGGCGTCGTATTTCTGCCCGGGATGAAGCCAGACTAGTCTGGATGTATCAGCCTCTCCAGGTGCAGCGTAAGCTGCATCACGAGGAGTTTTGCTAGGATTTTTGCCTCTGCATTGATTAAAGATATGGGACGGTACGAGGTACACT
The DNA here is from genome assembly GCF_964204655.1 of Triturus cristatus. Taxonomy (NCBI): domain Eukaryota; kingdom Metazoa; phylum Chordata; class Amphibia; order Caudata; family Salamandridae; genus Triturus; species Triturus cristatus. The sequence continues at coordinate 122,492,800 of NC_140590.1, read as the reverse complement.
CCTCGGGGGGCTTCCCAGGTTTGGGATCATCACTATAGTGACTACCCGCTGATCTAACGGGAGCTCACTGCTTTGTAGACTATCACGATACATGTTTATCAGGTGTGGAGCCAGTGTTTCAGCTGTTTTTTTTAAATAATTCTACAGGTATACCGTTAGGTCCCATTGCCTTCCCAGATTTCAGCGAACCGATCGCTAGTTGCAGCTCTGCAAACGTAAGATCATCCTCAAGCTCAAGGGCCACCTCCGGTGCGAGTTTGGGCATGGCAATATCTCTAATATATGAGTGCGCCTCCTCCGTGGTCATAGCAGATGTCGATGTGTAAACCTAGTGGAAATGTCGCGCCTGTGTGTGCACTATTGTGCGTGGGTCAGTTACTACTCGGCAACCAAGCGTACGAAGCCGTGAAATACTTTTCTTTCGAGCCATGCCAGGAGTTTCCCGGCCTTATCGCCGGTTTCATAAATCTTGTGCTGTGTAGCTGTCATGCGTGACCTAACCACGCCTTTGAGATATTCCCTGTGTTCTTGTTGTTTGAGGGACAGATGCTGTGTCGCAGCTGGGGAGGGGTCGCGAGTGCATTGGGCTTCCACCTCATGTCATCATGGGGACGTATTGTCATAGCATCGCAACCATCGTGCACTTCTTGGCGTAAGCCCGGGAACCCTGTATGTCTTGTGTTTGGAACGGGTGCAGTCTACTTGTGTCGTGTGCAACAATACAAATCCTAACTCAAACCTCCTTAACTGAACCCTATCCCCCTCCCGCCTCCCTGCTTCCCTGCCTAGCGGATTGTGAACTACCCACCTCCCCAACATAGCACAGTGCTTTGTTCCCCAAACCATGTACTTGTGTGAAGGGGCAGAGCTACGACCGACCATAACGGGTCTCTTCCTTAGGTCAGTCATTGTATCACGTCTTCCATTACTTCATGTAGAAACTTTTAGTCCCAGCAGCCGCATGGACCACATGATCGGTGTCTGTGTCTCACTCGGTCAAGTCCAAATCCTCTCCATCTCCAAATCATCCCATGCAAGCCGTCCGGGTCATGCTCTCTTGGTTGACCACCCATTCGAAGTCTATTATCTTGGCAGATTCAGTCCCGGTCTGAGTCTCTCGACATGTTTGGGGGCGCTCTTTCCACTGGGACTGCCGCATTTCGTACCCCTACAACATCTGATCCTCCAGACGCTCTTCTATTTCCGTGCCCCTGTCGGTTGGTTCCTGCGGTCCTCCTCCATCCTTCAAGCCATTCCTGGGCCTCCTGTGGGGATGTAAAGAACTACGTCTTTCCCTCAGCCTCCACTCGCAATTTCGCCGGGAAAAGCATGGCGTATTTCAGCCAGGTCGCGGCTTTGAAGTTCCTTTTTCACTTCCATGAAGTCTCTTCGTTGCTTCGTGACCACAGCCGTATAGTATGGATACATCATCACTGTACTGTTATCGCCCTGGAGGGGAGGGGCTATGCGGGCCGCCTGCAGGTCACGGAAATTAAACAAGCGGGCTAGTATAGGCCTGGGCGGTGTGCCCGGTCGCGGTTTCCCACCAGGCACCCGATGTGCACGCTCCACTGAAAAGAAATTAGACAATCTTCGGGGCTGCAGCTTGGTCTTAATCAAGTCTTCTTTGAATAGATCAAGGCCTGGCCCTCTTACGCTTTCCAGAACTCCCACCAGGCGAACTTTGCTGCACCTACAGCACCCTTCTTGGTCATCTAGTTTGGCCTCCATTTGCTTTTGCGCCTGTTCTAGTTTGTGAACTTGACGTTGCAGCATCGCTGTATCCGACGAAAGAGTCGCTGTCGTGGATTCCACCTCCATCAGCCGGGTACTTATTTTGGACACGTCCGCCCTCAACAGAGAGATGTCCGTAGATATAGTGCCTATCGAGCTTTGCATTTGGCATTATGTCCGGCAAAGTTATTTCCTTGGAGGCCGCAGATTGGGCACCATCTTTTGTGTCCCCGCGCCAGTGGTCTGTTCCCCCCGGGAGGCGTATTTTTCCAGTTTACTTTGCTGCGGCACGTGCTGGCCTTTACCTCCCATAACAAGAGGACTTGGTGTAGCTTAGCGAGTTGCCTCCAGTCCGGTGGTAATCGCCGCTGCCTGACTGCGCGGTTTGGGCCACACATGGCCTTTCGGCTTTCCCTACTGCCTGGAGTTGTAGGGTGCTAGGGTCCTTGGTGGTGTCAACCTCTCTGGCAGGCCTACCAGTAACCCCTGGAAGCAGGGCCCCAACCAGCAGAGGTCCAAATACCCCGATCTCTCAGGAAGGTTGTACTATTATGTTCGGGCTCTGGGTGATCCCATCCCCTCCCGGGAGAGCCACAGTCCTGACGGCGTAATGTGGGTTTTAGAGGTCCAGCTGCTGGTGCAATGGCCCTTCCGGTACTCCCACAGTGCTCATGTAGTCCGCTGCGGATGTGTAGTGATGAAGGAAGCTTTTCACGGCACTTCATGGGCCTGCACTCGAGCCTCACCGTGGTGTCCCTCCACACCCAGTGCCGGCGTCACCCTCGTGATACACATGAGCCCCTGTATATTGCTAATGGCGGCAAGGCCTCGTGGTATGTTATCGCTGGAGCTGCTATCTCGTCTCCTCACCGGTACTCCTCCTTCCTCCGATCGGGGCCCGACATCCACTACTCACTGCATAATGGGTATCTCCGTCCTTCAGCCGCCGATCTCTGCCTTTGTCTGGTGATGCAGCGCCACCGCCGCAGCAGGGCCCTCGCCGCCCGGATCACTTCCGGGCCGCCGACGTGCTCTGCGGGAACCGCCGGGCATCACCACTCAAGGTCCCGGCTCGGGAGAGACTTTTAGGCCGCGGACCTTTCCTTCGGCGTTTCTACCCAGCGGCGTTTCAGTGCTCGCGGAGACCAGCAGCGAGCATCACCGCGGCATTCCGGTTTTCTAAAATGGGGTCAAATATCGACGTAGTGGCGGATAAGTGGCAGGATAGTTTGGGAGAGACTCCACAGGTCTCGGAGCTCTCTCAGGCTGCGGCCATCTTCGTTGGCAGCTATCCACGCCCCCCCACCAAGTGAGTTTTTAAATAAAAAGAAAAAGCTGCAGTAGATCACAATGTGTAGAAACATGCAGAAAGATTCCAACTTCCCTGTAATTACCTAAGGAGTGAAAAAAAAAACATGTTGCTATAAATATGACCTTTCTGCATGTCACTGTAAACTAGAAACATCTGCTTTAGTTTTGCTCTCTGACCTCACATCTGAACGTTTGCTGTAATTCATTATAAAAGGTGACTGGGTACGTTGCTTCGCGCCTATTAAAAAGAAATTAAAGGCGGGTTTTATACAGGGATTGTAGACTCCCATATATTATAACCCACTTTTGCTTGCCCCATTGCTTTGCTACTCAGTGCTAAATCTTGTTAACAAAGGTTTATCTTTAATCTCTTTTGTATACTTGTTATAAGTTATGCTTTTAGGGATGGTTATGGACCTGAATTAGTCCATTGTGAATGGGAAAATGTCCAGTTTATGGACAATGCACAAAATATGCCTACAGTCAATGGAGGTACAAGGTTAAGGAATGAGCAAGGAATAAGAATTAAGAGGATGTCACGTTGATCTGTTGGATGTTTCACCTATAAAAGAAGGGAAGGTGGTTTTAGAGTGTTTGGTTGGCGGATAATGTTTATGGGAGGGGAGATGGTTAGAGTTCCTTGTTATTACAATAGTAAAGACTTTTAGAGAGTCTCTACATGTCCCTAATATTCAGAGAATAGCAAAGCCAAAGGTTGATGTATTGTAAACACAATGGGCCTCATTTATGAGAAAGCATTCTGTGCAGCGCAGCAAGTCACCTTGCTGCACTGCGTGGCAGGAAAAGGGCAGGAATGCACAGTATTTCAGTCAATATGGCACATTCCTGTTATTTCTCTTACACCATTTTGGCAACCTAGCGCAGGCACCCTTGCACCTTCCTGCACAACAACAATCCTGTGAGGCATATTCCTCTTTCTACGTAGAAAGAGGAGGTAATGACAAGAAATAAGGATATTTCTCCTTGTTATGCCTAGTTGGGAAGGTGTATCTTTTTGGCGCATTCCCAGGTTTACTAGATCTTGTAAGTATGACTATGTGTCACAATTCATGGACGTTGCATGTGAACACCCAGGCAACACCCATGGAACGCCTTCCCAATGCAGAGTAACGCAACATAGCGACTTGCACTGTTTTGCGTTATTGCAGATTTTTTAAGCCGCTGAGAGCCACATAAAGTGGCTTCGCGTGGTTTTAAAAATCTGACTTAGAGGTTTGCATCACATATGTTCCAGGTTGAGTGGTGCAAACATCATGCAAACCTCTCATGAATTAGCCCCTATTTGAAGTAAAAAAACATTTACAAACAAGCAAGATTCGTTCTTCACCAGAACAAGGAATAAATAATGCGTTGCTGCCCCCTGGTGGTTAAATTGCATTAATTCTCACATATTAACACAATACATTTTCCTTTGATAGTCTATGGTGGAAATTGCCTTTTCAGACTGTGCAGGAGAGACGTCACAGTCTTGTGAGCTGCAACTGGTTTCCTTAGTGCCCAATCCTCACAGATAAACGTGTTTCACTGAAGGTATTTTCGCTCACCTTTCAATATGACAACCATCAGGACACTGCTCCTGAATTGGACCCAGCCCTGCCAAGTACCACACATCAGGGGTTAGACTAATGCAATTTAGTGTGGTGGTCCGCATCACCGCACTGAAATGCATTGTCACACATTTATAGCGCCTCCTCAGCTGTCAAGTAGAGCACTAGTTGCTAATTAGCACCACTGACAGGAAGCTGGCAACTTGCGGTACACACTGCTTGCAGCATGCTTGGGGGCTTGTTCAGCTCGCTCTGGGTTGGATTTAGAGGCTACAGTGTAACAACTTCATCCACGGCACCGCGTTCAGATTCACTTATGTTGTGTGATGACTTAAGTGAATTAGTGCCTGCATGATTGGCCCTGCCCAATGGTTTCTTCCGACAGGCACTGACTACACAATCCCATAGGCATGCCGAGGCACCCCAGGGGTGAGCAGGCAGTGCAACAGTCAGTTTAAATTTGGCAGCGGGCACCATGCATTGTCATTCCATGCAGCTGTAATGTGATGACAGCCGCAACCTAACCCAGACTGTGGTCACTGACAGAGTGGCCATACTTTAATTTCAGCAGACAGCCTGCACAAGTCATCAAGTCCTGGACAGCGGCACTGTCCACAGCCCGGGCCGTGGGTCCAACTAGCTTTGAACCAGGCATGCTGATGCTAAGCCCTGTTCACCCATACCAGACATGCTGTTGAAGCAGCCTGATCACTGCAAACACTCTATCGTAGCTTGCTGAGTCTGAGGATGGGGGCCATAACTCAGGTTGGGAATCCTGAGGGCGATAGACTCCCCACTTAGCTGAATCTTTCCCAGCACTGTGGCGGTTAAATAAACAAAGCACACATATTATTTTCATTGGGATTCATCAGCTCCTCTGAATTTTAAAAACCGATATCTTACTCGGTTTCAAGAAAATATTTCTTCTGATTCTGTGTTATTTTCCCCCCAAAAAAGAAATATTTATTTCCACAAAGCATACATTGCAAAACCATGTTTTAGGTTGGTCATGAATTTATTCTTTATTAGTTTAAAATTCATGTATTTTAATCTTACAAGTAGTGTTTATGTTTAAGAGGTTGGCTCTTTAGTGTTGATCACTTCATCATCATTTAAATATTTGGCAAGTCTAATGCATATGTTAAGTTTTATTTAAAAATAAACACCACCAAAAGCAATTGAAATTATTCAATAACCCTCATTAGATTTACAAGAAAGAAACAGCAGTATATGTTTGATTCCACTGTGACAAGCAGATATTTGGTGTATTGTGGGAGCGTACTCATTACCCCTTTGGATTACTACTGATGCTGTAAGGCCATACAAAACAAACACCTTCCCAGAGCAGGCGTACCAAAGAGAAATATACTTCTATTTTTTCGGATTTCCATGTGTTGTGCATTGTGCAGTACACATAGAAAGAGTAAAAAGCTTCTCAGTATGTTTTGTGTGGGAACAATGCAGCACACATAGAAAGAGTGACAAGCCTCTTGGTATGTTTTGTGTGGAAAGGTAATCTTTCCAGCTGAAAAACAATCCTGCATGAAATGGATGCATCCTTGCACCATGGTGAAAGTGTGCCTACATTTGTGCTAGCCAGCACATTGTGTGCCACAGGAGGGAGAAAAGGACAGGAATGCACTTAAATTCATAAATACATTGCATTCCTGCCCTTTCACATTGGCATAGGGAAGCACAGCAACAAGGCCTGAGGTGCTGCCCTACATCAATTCCTCATAAATTAGTCCCTTAGTCTGCCCAAGAAATTCTTAGCTGTTGCATACACTGGTGAGAAAAAGCTTTAAGTCTTTTTAGACAGAAAATCCCATGGTTAGTGATCTAGCCAGACGCATTATTTGTTGAGCATACACCAAATTTATTTCACTGTCCCATCTCACCAAAATACTATTTCATGCTAATTTGAGCCTTGACAAAGCACATTGGGCACACACTAGCTCAGTGGCACAGTGATTCTTATGCCGTACTCTCTATGACACATTCAGCTTGCTATACAACACTCTCAACCCTATGCCCATTGGTTTACTCTTGGAAGCGGCTTCTTAGCTTTTAGGCACCATAGAAGCAAGCAACTAAATGGTAACAGAATGCCTAGTGTTGCTGACACCTCCAGTCAACACTTAATCATGCCCGTGTCAGAATTTCAGAAAGGTGGAAGTCCTGCTGGACCACTACCCCTTGGCTTCTCCAGGGATCAAGTTCTCCATTCAATAGCCAACAGTTTGTGGGCTCTAACCTCCTCAGTGGGTCAGCTGTGGAAACAGTTATTTGTCAGAATATAATTTTTAAAAGTATTGGCTCAAAGAAAACATGAATCTACTCATTGGGCATTGGGTGAAGCTTTTACTTATTAAATCTCAAAAGAGCAATATTTTTGTAAATTACATTTAAGATACAATACTTATGTCAGTCAATATTCTGGTGATGATGTTCTAGGGCAACACCCTGGAAGCTTGCTCTGCCAAGTATGAAACAGGCATTCACTTAGAAGCAGGAGTCTTCTTCCCCTGCACCTCAGCAGGGCAAACACTTCCAAGCATCAAACTGACAGTGTATTAGGACTGAAATGTTATCATCTCCCCACCTGAAAGAAACACATGACTGCTTTCCTGTCAATCACAATGACCTAACAGTCTGCAGAGTCTGTTTGTGTCTACATCTCAGTAATGAAGGCATCCCTCTAGGGGCAAAGTCATTGTACGAAACTGGATACATGTGGTGCTATCTACTAGGGAATTCACAAATAAATTAAATATGCTGCTTTGTGGTATACCAATTCTAACATTTTTATAGAGGAGATCACAAGCACTTTGCCACTGGTCAGCAGTAGTAAGGTGTACACAGTCCAATGGACAGCAAAAACAAATACAGCAAAAGAAGGCACAAATCTGGGGGAATAACACACAAAAAATGATTATTACCAACAGTCATGGAGGCTCAAAGATACATGAAGAAATCCGATTCCAATTTCCAAACCAAAAATGTGTTGCGCTGCCATCACCACAGTAGCCAGTTACAAAAGTATGAAAAGTATCAAGGTCAATTTAATGACAGATTTGTTTGCCTAGGCCTCTTTCCCTGTGTTTATTTGTTACCACCCACAAAACGTGACGTGGCAGAGCAGAATGGATATGGGAACAAACAGGAAAGTCCCACAAATATAATTGCATTCTGTGTTGCACAGGTCGGATAATTGGTGTGGGGAGACATTGGCCAGAGGTGGAGTGGGCCTTTTCTTGCTAGTCCTGGGAAGGAGCTGTTCAAGTTTGAGATAATACTGGGAAGAAAGGGATGTGGTTAGCTAGCCATGCAGCCTGCAGAATATTTCAAGATTCATCAGACAAATTAATAAGGATCAGCCATGGTATCCCTCTTTCAAACTCTCATGTGTGTCAGATTCGTCAGTAGGACGTTTAACCCCTTTGAAGTCTGGGTCATTGGTCAAACCTGCCCTATGCCTCCAGCGGCTCCCACTGGGACCAATTACATCACAAATGTTGTACAATACTAAAATAACTTATGCTTAGGTTTTCACTAATCACATACATGTTCACTATAATGCTCATGGTGGTTTATGGCTCTTCAACGTTCACCACTCAGGGCTGTATCCTTGCTCCAAAAATCCATCTCCTCTTTGTCTGCCCGCTCTGTACTGTCAAAATCTACCATCCACATCACTCTATTTCCTCTCTAGAAGTGACATACAAATAAACATACATATAATGAATGCTCAAGTTTTCAATGTGCCTACAGGTGGAACCCAACCTACAAACAAAGCTGGCCCAATGGAAGTGGGATTGGCCCCATAAACAGCATGGTGTCTATACAATGTGCATCACTTTGGCCTAATTATTTGTAGCCAAGATGGTGATAAGGAGATGTGGTTAGTTCAAATTGTAGTCCTGTTTATAAAACCTGACTCTCGGCATCAGATGGCTCCGGTGGCCACAGTGAATTATCGATGATGCAACATATGATTAACGAGGCTGAGAAAAGGATGGATTTTAGACTTCTGGGGGCATTTTAAACTTTATTGGGAGGAACACACTTTAACGCAAAATAATATTCTTTAGATGCCGTCAGGGTGAGAATTCCGACTTCACAGGCATCCTCGGTAGCACACCCTCTCATGCTAAAACGTTTCTCCGGCTTACCTGAAACACAAAGACAGCAGACCTCAGTTTCCCATCCTCTAGTGTATTTTGTAAGTTGGTAAAACAATAGAACTCTGCATAACAGGCATTGTTTGACTGGGTGAGATAGTGTGTGAGGATGAAAAGCTGTACATCACATAAATCTGCATGTTTGATGATTGAACTGAGACTTTTGTTTCTAAAAAAAAGAAGGCACAAAGCAATGCACTTATTTCTATTTAGTTATGATATTAAGAACTTAATAGGAGAATATAATGTGCCATTGACTGCACTTGGTGGGAACCTCCTACCCAGATGGGTAATTTTCTCAGGACGAAAATAACATTTCTAGAATGAACACTTTTGCTGCAATAAGTCACTTCAGTATTATATTATTTGGTCATTGTACTGCATTCTACACTCTTAACATTTTTAAGCTGACATATGTTTCGCTTGGTGTTTGGATTGATCGAATAAGCTTTCTGAAGGCTAAATTGGGCAATAAAACAATACACCAAAAGCTGAAACAAATAAATAACATAATTCCAAAGTTTATCTTATATTTTCTTAGGAATGCAGTTAGTATATTAGTGGAATTAAAGCATCATGTGCTTGACTAACAGTACATTTAAAGGGGCAGATTTATGACGTCTGGTGCATCTCTGCTAATCAGCAGAGATGCGCCAGAAGAGTTGCGACGCATCTGCCCACCCGTGCGCCACCACTGATGTGCCGCATTTACAATGCTGCGCACCGTGGCACTCGGATGGGCAGATGCGTGACGCATCTCCTGTCGGAAAGGCGGCGCATTGCTGGAGTTGCGTCGCAAGCGCGACGCAGCTCCAGCAAGGCTCGGGGGTGCCCTATCCCTTACATGCTGCGTCAATCCTTACGCCTGCTTCAAGCAGGCACAGGGTTTTGATGCAGCATGACCTTAAAAGTGACTGAGTGAAATCTTGTAGATTTCACTCAGCCACTTTTAGGAGGCGTTCCTGCGCCGGAACGCCCCCCCTGCTCCAGAACGCCTACATGTGGCGCAGGGCTTTACAACGTGACGCAACTGCCAGATGCGTCACGTTGTGAATACCCCGCAGCATGGCGCAGGACTTGCGCCACCGCTGCGTCACAAAAGTGACGCAACGGCGGCGTAAATGAGGTGCAAGGAGCTCATAAATCTGCCCCAAAGAGTGCAACCATCCACAGCAATAGGTAAGTATGGGTGCCCAACAGCCAGGACACTGACCTATAAGGATAACAGTGATGTATATTTTAGTGGAAAGACAGCAGGTGCACTTAGAGGGGTAATAACTTGGTACATGGTTATCAAAGCATAACGTTTCATTTATGTATTGTAATACCATAGCTGCTGTGGCTGTTCAGGCTAGCATTTACTGAACCATTGTACAAATGGGGGCTCAACAACTTTTTATCTTTTTTATTTCACGGTAGGAAGATGCAAATCTTGGGGAGATCCACTTTGGATTACCAGGCAATCAAAAATATTAGGAAGAGCATCTCACACAAGTGTGTAGATGACTACATGTTTGCCATCCCCCAATGCCACAGCTGTGCCTACTGGCTACCATATAGCCATTGAAAATGGTGCACGTGCAAGGCCTTGTTCTGATTGGGTGAATGCTTTGTCAATCTGATTCTTCAATAACATGATCTTTCAACAGTTCTGATTGGGCATCCTTTCAACCAATTAGAAGATATTTCATACAGTTAAGACCATTCCGATCTGGCTGCTAGTGGTTTTCTGTGTTTGGGTGCAAAAGCGTTTTCTGCCTTTCTCTAGTCTGCTCTTGTGGCATATATGTTTTTGCAGTTTTATACATTGTGATCTTGGTTCACAAGGAGGGTTCTACAAGAAAAGCAGACTATGTTACATATATATTTTTGTCTTGTAGGGAAGCATAATGTAAAGATCTGGATTGGAGGTATCTAGTTGCGGAATAGGTTGAGAAAAGAGAAGCCAAGTAAAGCCAAGTGGCGAGGCTGTATATGGCCCAGAAACATATGATCTTCAATAACCAACACTTGCTTATAGGGAGCCAGTAAAAGAAAGGAAGATGGACAGAAATACTAGTTTTCCTGCTTAGCCCCAGAATAAGCACTCTGGTGAAGTTGTAGTTTTTAGAGGAGATAGCCAACAATCCTACAAAAGAGAATTGCAATAGTCTAACCTAGCAATGATAAGGGCATGAAATAGATTTTTCTGGAGCAGCTCTGCAGGAATTGAGTAATTTTTCTGATTACTTTAAGCATGAAAATGCAGGTGGTAAGCTTCTCAATATGTGCCGCAAAAGAGTTTATCATCAAACATAATGCAGATAATTCTTAGACAACAACTTACCGGAGGTTAATTATTTGGTAGAACCTCAAAACAAATCACCATGCCCATAATCCCCCACCTATACAATATAGTCAAATAGATTCTGAAGGGATACAAATACTGCATTGTTATTGAAGGCAGTGCATTTGTCACAATTTCGGACGATTTAGTGGAAACATGTTTTTTATTTCAATTGGATATAAGTGCTGTAGTGTTAAACTAGACTAGGTTTTTTTTTTTAATTCATTTATCACAACAGTTCACATCTCCATTATTCTCCTTTACTTAAATGGTAAACAGCATATGTGTTTGCACTCAAGTGACTTAATATAAATGTGATACACTGCTCATGACTTTTAAACAGAATATGTCACATAAATCAGCATTTGGGTCCAATACTCTACTTACAAAACCTCAATATCTAACTTCCACCACATCTATAAAAACTGCACAAAACAGCAGACACAATAGGCAACCTTCAAAAACTGAACATGCAATAGGCAACCTTCAAAAACTGAACACACTATCAGAAATCTTCTTAGGTGAACTTCTTCCATTACTTTCTGCAGTATATTTTCTGTTTTGCAGCTCTATAAAACCACAACAATTAGACATGACTTCCTTTACACCTATTAACAATCCCACCTTCCCACCTACCCTCCGCTACCCTGTACTACACTAAGTGCTTGGCTGCTTCATCGGACACTATCTCAGTTTTATATGTCTGCTCACCCTTCTTGAGCTCCATCGCACCCTTTATGTCCACAAAACAAAGAGGGGCATATTTACAAGAAGATATCGCCACCAGAACATCACGTTTAGCAATGTTCTAGTGGCAATATGCCCTTCTCCATATTTACAAAGTTGCATTAAGCCACTTTTTGTGGCTTAACGCTGCCTTGTAAATAAGGCCCCTTTACATGCATCACTTAGCATGAAAGGGGCATGCAATGGGTGTATCTGTGCGGGATCTACTGCAATTTCAATTGCATTTGACGCTGCCCCAGACGATGCCCCAGAGAAACGAGGAGAAATACTTTTATTTCTCCTCATTTTTGCTTTTTCTATGTGTGCTGTACATCAAAAATTGTGAGAAAGAGAAGACAATGCATTGTCTGGTAACACTTCTCATAATTCTGTATGCAGTCCTAAAATTCCTAATCCCCAGGATGCAGCATATCCACTTCCTTCTGATGCTTTGGTATGTTGAACAGGAAAATATGACATGCTCAGCCGATTTGGCCACCTAAGGGCAGAACAGGCAGAATCTGTCACAATCACTAGAGTGACAATTCCATTTGACTGTCAAAGAGCACATAGGCAAAATCCCCTTGCACATTTGACATAGAAAGGCTTTACGAGGGGGGTGGGGTTTAATCTTATCCAAGAATGCTTCCAGATGGTAAGCTACTTTGAACTCTAAAAAAGAAACAGTAAGAGACTCAGCCATAAGAGGGTATAGAATTTGGTTGTCAATATAATGCCAATAGGTGCCTTTTAGCTCAGATTTAAAATTAACCCAGCATCTTCAAGGGAAAACCAAAGATTCTTGTACCCAATCTGGCCCAGCCGATCTTTTATTATCCGAAGCCAGGCAATCGTACAGGTCATCTATGGCCATATGAAATTTCACGAGCTCTGAGGTAACTCAAAGTCTCAGCCAGCACAAAAGCTGTCTTAACCCAGCTGTGTCATTGAAGCGTCTACGGACATAATCTAGATGTAGGGATACAAGCGGGTGCTAGCTGGTAAGCTACGTAGGTTCCTCATAAAAATGATTTTCTATAATCTTCAAGGGTATAGTGTCTTGGAAGTCAAAAAGCTCTCCACCGTACAGAATGGCTCCTAGTGCCTGTCTTTTGTCGATTTCAAGGGCTGGAGTTACCGGGTGAAAAAAGGAGCTGCGGTGAGTCCTCACAATATCCCCACAATGTATTTTCAGCCCTCGCATCTGAATATGGGGTAACGAATCAAATTTATGGTGAGAGTAACCCCCGGATATTCGAACATCTGAACTCTCTCTAGAGGCACGCCACTGACAGTCTGGTTTGCATGGGTAGTTGGACTGGGGTTGAAAAACATTTATTTTGTCTTGATGAGGTTAATCTTCAGCCTCAGCTGCTTGCAGAAGGACCCAAAACAATCCAGAAGACTCTAGACCCCTTTAGGAAATTTAAAAAATAAAAGGGTATTGCCTGCAAACAATAGGGTTGGGATCTTAACCCTGGCAAGATGTGAGGTGTCATTCTCACATTTCCAACCCTGTGATAGTAAATCATTAATATATAAGAGAAAGAGGGTTGGAGACAGCACACACCCCTCCCTTACTCAATGATTATACGGGATGGAATGTGTTATTTCACCCTGAGGCCCGCATCTGACCTGGGCATAATTGGTCGAATGTAGTCTAGTTCAAACTTCTATAAGATACTCTGGGACCCCCATCTCTGCCAATACCTTCCACAGAGATTCTCTGATGGCTAGATCAAAAGCAGACTGAAGGTCCAAAAATATAATATGAAGTCCACCGCCCCCCACGTGAATGCAATTCCAGTATAGCAATTGCAGGCGGAACACCTGGTCAATTGTTCCTAAGCCATCCCTGAATCCGACCTGCAAGGAAGTTAGTACATTCGGATCGGATATCCAGCCATTCATCCTTTTCAAAATGATCCGACTAAACAAATTTTATGAACTATCAAAGAGGCTGATTGGTCAGTAGTTAGTTTGGATCCTTTCACCCTGCCCAAGTGGAAGGCATAGATGCACCGATCACTATAGCATTAAAGAGGAAAAATAAGGACCCCATGCATCTCTATAAGTCTTGAAAAGATCACCTGGCATCTTATCTAAACCTGGGCCTTTATTTGTTAGAATCCAATCTAATGCTTTAGAGATCTCTATGTTGGAAATACTGTGGGCTGTTTGCGTCACCGACTCAACGGAATGCTCAGCCATAAAGTTACGGAAGGGGTTATTACTTGCCACCGTGGTGACTTCGAAAGGCAGCCTGGGACAATCCCTGGTCAACAGATCCCGATTGTGACTGGGAGAGAAGCTCAACCCAAGCAGCAGCAGAAATGTTACTATCCAGAAGGCATGGATGCCAGAGACCTCATTGGCGATGATGCACCGAAAAGAACGATAATACTTGCATTTGATGGCACTCAAAATAGTTTCCCATTCAGAAGGTTTCCAATCTCTTTTGGAATCAACAATTTATTTTTGTAGAGTGACCTGTCCATCCAGATGGGGACTCTACACCCAGTTTTGATGGATCAGGAAAGGCAACACCCAGCCACTCAGCAGGTGTAGCAGGGGGCCTCTTTCTTCCTCGTGGGAATGGGCTTAGTTTTTATCAAGAATAAGTTCCTTAGTGAGGAAAACATAAGCTTATACATTTCACTGAATCTCATCCGGGGTCCTAAATTTCTGCGGCTACAGCATCCAAGCTAAAAGACCGTACCTCAAACACTTTTCCCAATGCTATTTCTGATTCTGTCAGAAAGCTCCACTTGAGCCTATGCCGATTATTGGTTGGAACCAACCTTCTGTCTAGTGCCTCATAAAAAGTATTCAGAAGGGTGTGCCCAGAGTGCCACATATCAGACCAAGAGCATTATTATCACTATCGTGCCTAGGGACTACTGCCATGTCTACGAAGGATTTCCACAACCTAATGTCTAATAAGATATAGTGAATAAGGCTGGTGAACTTTGGGCGATGATACATGTGGCTCCCCTCCTGGTCAGAATTGTTCCTCCTATTGCACACCCGTAGACAATTGCTATATGTAAAAGCATTTCGTTGTAACACAGCAGCAGACCACCTCTTGACCAGGGGGAGTGTGAAGCCAGGAACACCCAAGGGTTCATCCATATCACCAATAGGATCTTGTAGCAGGACAGAGAAGGGCTTACATTTCCAATTAAAAAGTGCCTGCTGCTACTGTAAAAAAATCTGCAGGCATATCAGCCATATGTGAACCAATCTGTTCAGGGGAGAGGATGTAGCCTTACAGCTAGAGCAGTCGACCTCGAAGCTGGGGAACCGGGTTCAAGTCTTGGCAAAGACGCTCAACTACCTGTGATTCTGGGCAAATCACTTAATCTCCCCATGCCTAACAAAAATGAATGTGTCCATCTGTATAAAAACTGGTGCTAATGTAAAGCGCTCTGATACCTGATATCTTCGGGTCTAGTTTGCGCTATATAGACCTCTAAAAAAAGAAACGTTACTTGAAGCTCAGCACCAATACACCCATGCCTGCAGTACACATTATATGAGTAGTATAAGTTACCTGTATGAAAGGAAAACACACTGTACGTCATCGCTACTCAATGCAAACTCTCTAGTCATGCAGCAAACAGTAGTTTTGATCCAAACTGACAATGTTCCAGAGGCTGTTCCCTTCCTTGTGGTGGCAGCAGTCAGGTTAAAATTTACAAACCCTGCTGGGCATCTGGAGCAACTAACCAAGAGGCAGATTTTATGCTGTGTTTGTGTCACAAAAGTGAAGCATCTTGGTGCCAAATCTTTTTGTCCAATTTTCTTTCCAGCCCTAAACTTGTTTAGTGGGAAGCTGTATGGGTGGAAAGTTCTGGACTTACGGCGCTACAGTTGTTAGGGCCCAATTTTATATGTGGCGCAATCCTCGTAAATGGCTGCACCCAAGAGCCATTGAAAAGGTAAGGTTAGGAAATGGTGGAGGGTGGTGCCTTCTTAATTGGTCCACGTCAGTGGATAATCAACATCAAGAACATTGCTCAAAATGAAATTACTTGTGTTGTTTTTATTTCTGGCAGACAAAACAGGTATAGATTGTGAGAGGAAAAGCAACAAGCCGACACGTGTTTCGCCCTAGTGGCCCATTGGCCTTGGGCTTTTTCAAGGCTAGAGTGATTAGAAAACCAAGAATAAGTTGAATACAAAATGGGTGAGAAAAGTGAGAGAGAAAGAGAGAAAGAAAGAGTGTGGCAGATTTACCAAGAGTGTAAGTTTGGGGAAAAGGGAGAACGGGAAATTAGTCAAGGGAAAACAGATGGTGATAAGGGAAGAGTAAATCAACAATGCAAGGCATAAGATAGAAAGAGGGAGAGAGAGGGAAGAAGAATGCGAGGGGAAAGAGAGAGACGATAGGAAAGAGATGATGGTTCAAGGAAGAAAGAAAAGATCAAACTTAGGGCTTATTAGCGGCGACATTCCGTTTTAACATAAAACAAAGTATGAAAGGCTAATAAGTAAATAAACCGCACAATATTAATACAAATGTCTTATTAAGTGCATTGTCACATTGCTAATATGGTAGAATCATAGCATTGGAAAAAAACATCCTTGGCGCACCATCATACCCAGGACAGAACCAACAATGCTATACGAGAGGTGAATTGTGAAAAGAGAAAGTATGTGTCATAATTATAGGAAACAGAAGGTGAGATGATACAAAAGTCGATGAACGTATAGCCTGCAGGTTAATACGGTAAGGTCGCCAATGACTTTTAATAGTGACACCAGAAAGGAAAGTCAAAAGAAAATTGCAGGTGAAAGGAGGGAAAAAATTCACAAGAGCAACGAAAAACCGAAAAAAAACAAAAAAAAAACAAACAAAGTGTCTCATTAGTTGTACACGTGGCAAGAAAGACTGCTCACCGGTTTTCAGTAAATAACAAGGTCTTCCTATATGAAAAAGCAAAACATTCAAGAAATCACTCTTAAAATCGGGATTTATAATAAGAGTGGGCAAAATTGGGGGCTTAATTTGAAGGTAAAAGGAACGCTGCAAGTTGCAAATTAAAGAGATTAAAAAAGGTTTAAAGAAACCGGCGCGCTAGCCAAGGGGGATGTGAGCGTTTGTCACAATATGTGATTTGCCAGTGAAATAATATGGGAGTTACATGGAAGTTAGATGGAAACGAAAATACATGATGCATGAGGCGTTAATAATTCCAAAAATGGTGGCATTTAAGTTAAAACACAGGGGCAGATTTATGTTGCACTTGCGCCACTTTTGCGCCGCCGTTGCGTCACTTTTGTGACGCAGCAGCGGCGCAAATCCTGCGCCATGGTGCGGGGTATTTACAACGTGACGCATCTGGGAGATGCGTCACGTTGTAAAGCCCTGCACCACATGTAGGCGTTCAAGGGCAGGTGGGGGCGTTCCGGCGCAGGAACACCTCCTAAAAGTGGCTGAGTGAAATCTACAAGATTTCACTCAGTTACTTTTAGGCCCATGCTGCGTCAAAACCCTGTGCCTGCTTGAAGCAGGCGTAAGGATTGACGCAGCATTGTACAGATAGGGCCCCCCAGAACATTGCTGGAGCTGCGTCGCGCTTGCGACGCAACTCCAGCAATGCGCCACTTTTACGGCACAGATGCGTCACGCATCTGTGCCGTTTTTGCCCCATGGTGCGCCGCATTATAAATGCGGCGCATCCATAGTGGCGCAGCTGTGGCGCATAATAATTGGCGCATCCCTGCTGATATGCAGGGATGCGCCAGTTAACATAAATCTGCCCCACAGTGATTAAAGGCTGCGCAAAATGTTGGAAGCTGGTTAGGTGATGAATGAAACTGACGCGCTAAGCAGGAGATCAATGGGAGCGTTGTGACAGGGGCGCACGGAGATAAAATGTGATTGCCAGTGAGACAATCTAGGAGTTACATGGAAGTTAAATGGAAACGAAAATACATGCTGCATGAGGCGTTGATAATTGCAAAACGGGTTGTATTTAAGTTAAAACACAGTGATTAAAGGCTGCGCAAAAAGTTGAAGGCCGGTTAGGTAATGAATGAAACTGACGCGCTAAGCGGGAGATGAATGAGAGCGTTGTAACAGGGGCGCATGAACATAATTTAAGAGGTTGCAAGTGCAGGGTTGCCTTTTGTGTTGAAACAAACACAAATATAGTTAAATATCCCAGAAGGGGAAGCAAAGCGGGCCTCTCTCACCAGCGGATGAAATAGATGCGTCTCTGCGGTCTCAGGGAAATCGGAGGAATGAGATGTCAGAAAGGTTCTGGCTCGGGTTGCATTGACGTCAGCAAAATAAAGAATGCTGACGTACAGCAAAATAAAGAATGCTGACGTACGAATGAGGCCACTGAAGAGTTACTATTTTACTAGTAACTATTGTCAGTAAAAATTATGGGAAATATTTTAGCAAAGGTTAGGCTTTAAGAAAATAATGCTAGTATTAAGGGAAATGGTTTTGACGAAAATTGAAGGACATCTAACATGGGCTTCAATTGGAATTCCATAGAGCATATTATCAAGCCCATTATTGCCGTTTTAGCGGCAGTTTTCTGCCACTAAAGCGGCGATAATTTTATCGCCTTTCTTGATAATATGCCCCTTAGAGAGTAGTAGCCAGAATATCGCTAGTGCTGGTGGACAGACCAGGGCATCAGTCTAAAGTAACTATCCAGGTTAGAGAGAGGAAGAAATCTGTTGGAGGTCGAGACTGAAAATCCATCCCAAGCAGCAACCCTGGAGCGCAAGGGCTTGGATCCCACCCTTTCCTTGGGTGACAAATGCTTATAAAAAAATGAACTTTTTTTTGTGGCATGTTACTCTTGCATGGTGCATGTTTTAGACTACGCCATCTTCAAGTGTTTATGACTGCCGCGACTGAGAGCTCTGGACTTGAGACTAAAAGCAGTGTGGGTTTCTCACAATGCCTGCTATTGGGATGTTTGGAATACATGGTCAACCAATCCCTGGCTTTTCTCCACACACACAACCACTGACAAAGCCAACAAGCTTGTCTAGTCTTAGGTGTTCTTATGTTGTTGTGTTATTATATACTGAAATTGTTTGTGTTTAAGTCACGGCTATGATTGCAAAGGCCACGCCCCTCGCAGAGATCCCCCCACCTTTTATCTCATTTGAGCCCTGCATGCAGTTCTTCCTAAGAGTGCAGCTATGTCAGTTGTGCCTATGTACTTCGAGCAAGCAGTCATTTGCCCATTGCACTGACCTGTTAACATGTTTCAGGTTCTACTGTACCCACATATCTATGACCTTGTTGTTTTTGTTCCACTCCACCCGTTTTCACTCCCATGTATTAAGTGTATTCTTTCTGTAATGTACAACACTGTTTTTCAAATTTTAATTGCTGCTGCATTTAAATAAACGCATATTTTATTTTATAAATAAACACTTATTTTTTTTAGCATTTTTATCTAGTGCTCTAAAGCACAGTGTATCAGTGCGCTGTACAATTATACATGATGCACAGCTTTTTACTGGGACCTGTTAATCAGTAATCATATTAAATAACTGATAACGATGAAGCATCATCCATGAGGGTTACCTGCTCTGGAGCTTGATCTGGTGAAGGTGGCACACTGGTCCTCCTTGCCTTCACAGAAAACATCCCCCTCAGCTGTGCATCCATCAGAGGACCGGCCCAAGAAGCAAACTGGACACTTGTATCCATTCTCCGTCACATTTTCAGGATTCACTAAAGGAACAAGGAAAATGCATCTCAGGATTTTTCCACTACATTTGAGGAATAAAAACATGTCAGAAGGTGATGATGCCTGATTCAACTTCAACGGAATATGAGAACCTGTCCTTACATGGACCACATCACTCGCGGTAAAACTGTCCAAGTTAGCCACCTCCACGAGGTTGCTACTCACTTCTCGAATCTCCCATAGAATGGGAGTCTCAGTTTGCACTCCTGGATAAACATACCGTTTCCAGACAGAGGATAACCAAGTCCATCTGTGCATCTCCTCTACTCGAGACATGCAGCACCAAAGGTCCTGCCAGTCTCACCTGCAATGCAAGCTGTCCCAGCATCTTTATAAATGAATGGATTAACATTTTCCCTAGAACCTCTGACCACAACACTGTGGCCCGTGGACTCCACAGAATAAACTTTGGGGCCAACCCCATAGACCTAATATAATGTAGACTGTGAGGCCTTTTCACTTTCTACTGGGGCAGTGGCGCCACGCCATTAAGGCTTATTTTTGGAGAAGTATTCAATAGAGACTAAGCTATAGCACGATAAATTAAATAACACACAAACTCAAGATGGAAGGGGCTTTTATTTACAGGTGTGTTAAAGAGTAATTTAAACACAATACACAAAAAACCCTGAAAGGCCCCAACACCTTCTTGTGTTGAGGAACAACATAGAGCACTCACTAAGGGGCATATTTACAAGGAGGCGATAATAAATTAGCGCCGTTTCAGTGGCCATTTTTGGCTGAAAAGCTGCGATAATTTTATTGCCTAATTAGCAAGGTCACACTAACGCGTGAAACATTGCTTTATCGCGGGGATTCCTAACGCCCAGCTTTGCATCTATAATGAGATGCAAAGTGGGCGTTCCTGACATGACAGGAGAAATGTCGCTAAGCGACATTTCTCCTATCATCAAGCCCCACGCTATGAAGTATAGCGGCAGGAAAAGTAGCGATAACCCCTGTTATCGCTACTTTCCTTACGCCTGCTTCAGGACTGACTTAGCCATGATATCCTATGGAAGGTGGATATCATGGCTAAGTTTGTGAGTCTCTATCAACAAGCTAACGTGAGATTATCGCTGGGTTTCCAGCAATAATTTCACGTTAGGCAGTTAGCGCTAGGATTTTTATCGCTTTTGAGATAAGCATTGCTAATAGCAAGCTATCTCAGCGATAAAAATCCACGCTAGCCGGCGATAATTATCCTAGCGCTAAGTGCGCTTAGCGACAATTTTCGCCGGTTGTTGTTGATATGCCCCATAGTGTTCATGCACTTGGTTGCTTTAACATTTGTGTCCCAATGGGCTATGCTTGAGTTGAACCAGGGAACTTTGGGACTTGCCACAAGTGATGCAATGTTACATTATTGCAACAATCTTATGATATTTCTGACTCTGTTCTAATGGCTCTGGCTTGAGAGGACTAGTCTGCTGGTTGAAGCTTCAGCTACTCAATGTTTAGACAGAACACTGTTCAAAACCTATTAAGGCTGTAACAGTTTTTTAGTTTGTAGCAATCGAGGGATGTGATAGAGAATCGATACTCACTGTGAAGTCCTCCACTGATTATGGATGGTGTTATCACACTTCCAGTCATAACTGAAATCTTGTAAGGTACACCATCAGTCACCATGAGAACAGGACTTTAGGATGGAGACCCAGCACAAAGAAAAATAGTATCATCTCTATAAGTTCCACCATCTAGTCTTCTTCAATACGTCCTTGGAAGTGGAGATTGATGGCTCAGGGTTGGGCTCTATTCATTGGCGCATCCTCCCAGGGCCAGACTGGGAATCCAAAGCAGCCCTGGCTAATTTTTTCAGACCAGCTCCCCAACAGCACATAGCGTGTGCATTGAGAGAGAATGACCACTACAGAGGGGAATGTTGGGGAAGGGTTCTCCACCCTGAGTTTTGGGAAAAAATAGTGCAATGTACAACACATTTTTAACTTTATATATTCAATTGTATTAGCTTTAAAGCATAGTAAATTATGACCTTACTGTGCACCAGGATATGACAACTAGCGCCTCTCATCTCTGCACAGCCTCTCTTTGTTTTATAGCAACTCTCATACCAGTGTAAGGTGTTGGAGCACTACACACACACACACACACCCACGCGCGCACACACACACACACACGCACACACACACACACACACAGACAATGTATCATACATGTGTAATCAGAGTATGGAAAATGTTACATATGGCAAAGGGGACTATAAGATGTAGGATTCACATGCTAATGATACTGGTAGGCAGGTTTTAAGAGTGCTTGGTCTGGAGAAGCACAAATCCAAGATTCACACAGTGGTTAGGGTTGACTTTACTAATAAGAATTTATTTGTACCCAAACAAACCTTTTTTAGCATCATCAGGATAAAGAAAGACTGGGAAAACATATCTTTTTAACCTATACCTTGCAGCTTTCATGCAGCTCTTTGATGGCACGTCATTGCTCATAGTGCTAGATTACCATTGCAACTTATGAACTGTACAGTCACAAAAGAATCTCTGTGACAAAAGTAGCCAAATGAGCTATACACGTAAAATACTGTTCTGTGAAAATCCATGGTTCCAGTTATTTGCAGCAGGCATATTAACCCTCTGCACTACCTTCGATGAGTCAATACTGTCAGTAGACAAAACACCCATCTCTCTCCGGCAGGTACTTTAATCACTAGAGTAATCTTGACACTTTTATTGTTGCCTGAAAACTGCTGAATACACAAGAAACTTGCAGTGCTTTTAGAATCGGCCCCCACTAACAAAACTGCCCCCAACCCTTCTGTCTGCCAGGGGAAATAACTGATGCCCGATAGGGCCTGTCCAGCCTTGCATCCTCCATATTCCCCATCCTGCTGGGCCATGTGCAGATCATCCCATTATAAGGACAGCCTCTATTTTTTCATTAATAATTCAGCTCCTTCTTTCATAGAGGAAGTCAGCTTCTGTCAGCTTCTCTACTCCTCACAGGTCACACCAGCCGTGTGCAAAGATATCCAAATGAGAGGCCCTCTAGAGTTTGTATTCCCGGTTAGTGGTTTAGTGGTCAGGGCAAGACGTCTGACACAATCACGTGCTTCTTTATTTTCATAGGCCAGCCTCTTTTTAGTCAGGGTGAAGTACATCACATTATTGTGTCTGGGCTCCACGAGCTACTGACACGTCCGTGCTACAGGTTCAGGGTATGCCATCTCACTGGAGGGTATTCCATATTCGTAACCATTATGAATCCACAGGTTTTCCACTATTGGGCTTAAGATGTTATATTCTAGTGGAATTGTTGTAAATTCTACTTTGCCGGGACTTTCAACTTACAGCAATGGCTTGTATTCTGGTAGGATCTACTGTTTGCATGTCTCTTCCTTCACCATATATGAAGGCACCTGGGATAGTGCCCCTGTCATGCCTAGACCTACCCAGGCATTTCCACGTCACTTGGCGGAAGCACACTGCAAGTGGTTTCTTGAGGCAGCTTGTGCTATAGTTACCACTACCTCCACTTCTAAGACCCTTGCCCAGCAGGCATTCTATACCTAGACCTTATTTTAGGGGAAGAGTAGCTGCCTGGACTCACCATCCATCTTCATCTCATCAGTTGCAATGATTATGTGCCAAGGGATTGTGAGGACATTCTTTGACTGGTCTACTGTTTCTGAAAGAGTCATAGTTGAACAGGGAGTTGGACACAGGCTCCTGGTTTTCCTGGCTGTTGGTTGGGGTTTTAGGCTTGGTACCTGTCCTCCTATCCAAGCCATCCACAGCCAGCTCTATTACCTCAGAGGGGCTTCCAGCGCAACTCCGATAAATGTGCTGGACTGAAATCTAAATAGGTGGGGGACTATTTGGGACATTACACTTTAAGTGACCCTGTGCCCCACAGCAATAACGCCTATCCCTATTGAGCTGATGTGCCTCTTTCCTACCCTCGCCATTCACAGTTTTGTGAAACTTAAAGAAGGGAATTGCTGTGTTCATTCTTTTTTTATACATCTTTTTATTCAGTAGACAAACAAAGGACCTTGCAGTGCGTCCATTAGCAAATACGTTTCATACACTTTCAAGGCTGTCCATCTAACTGTTTTCATTCTTGACATTTCAGCCTTTTGCCACATGTTCTTGTCACCAAGGTTGCTTCTTCTGACATCCCTGTTCACAACTCATTTATTAGAATGTGCTGTAAATAATGTAATGCAACTGCTTTGTGAATTAACCATGACAAATATTTTCTGAGCAGACGTAGCGAAATTGATTTATGCACATCAAATTAAGCAATCCATGGAATATTGTCAGTTTCTTTCCCTTCACATACGGCCCAAACTATAAAAATTCCAATAATAAATGTTTTCCAATTCACATTCAGCATTTCCTTTTGACCTTTATATTGTTTTAATACTTATTGGAACATTGGAATGTTGGGTGCTCCATTGAAAACAATGGAGTGCTTTGGGCTTCTAAAGGCTGGTAGACGCCCTCAGCATCAACATTTTAATGTTTAACAAAGGCCTCATGATTCCCAATGGGATTTCAACCTCCTCGGCTCTGTGAGGCCTTCGTTTTACAAATTAGAACATTTGGCCCACTTCCTTGTTAAAGGCCCTCGCGTTCGGCTTGGACCTTTAACACTGAA
The DNA here is from genome assembly GCF_964204655.1 of Triturus cristatus. Taxonomy (NCBI): domain Eukaryota; kingdom Metazoa; phylum Chordata; class Amphibia; order Caudata; family Salamandridae; genus Triturus; species Triturus cristatus. Next base: position 122,468,589 of record NC_140590.1, on the reverse strand, counting down.
GCAGGCCAAGTAGAGTCCGCTATGGCGGGCTCTAAGGCTATGTTATTGTTCCACTCAAATCTGAAAATTATAGAAACCCTCTGGCGGTTCTAATACACTTCATTGGAGCCACGTTGCCTGCAAAGGAAAGTTCTTAGTAAAGCAGCTATATTTTCTCATCTACACATAACGGAAACAGGTTACGTGCCATTAAAAAAATTCACCTATGAACTTACTGGTCATGGTGGGGTACTAGTCTGAGATGCATTTCATCCGGGAAGGAGCTACAGTGGCAGTTGGGAGCTCATACTCTAATAATTCTAAGACATTAGCAAGCTTCATCTTCTGTACCTCCTCTGACTGCGTAATGTCTTCCTCTCTGTCCCTTTCATTCTGTTTTATCTCGTGTGGCTTTACTTCTTTTTCTCTAGCAAGCCTTTGCTTCTTTCTTTGAAACCCTATATCCCACTCGCTCTCTTTGAACATCCACCTTTCCGTTTATCTTTCGGCCCTATCAGCGTGGTTTGGACGTCGGTGAAGATGGCGGCATGAGCCTTCGTTGCCTCCGGTGGTAAAGCCAGAATCTGCATTTCCGCCCATCATTCACAACATATGAAGGCATCCCTAGCAACGATTTTCCGGCGGAATCTCTGAGACGTCCACCGACACCGAAATTTGGGTATTTTGATCACCAACAGAAGCTGCGGCAGACTCTTCCACTCTACCCCTCTCTGGTCCTCGCTCGTCCCGGCCACGTTACCGTGCACCATTGCTCACCATTGCGCCTCGCGGCACCACCACCAGAGGAGGAATGAGAACGCTTCCTGCTCAGAGAATCAACACCAAATGTAAAACGGAGCAGCTTCTAAGGATCCAGGGCCATATCAGAGGAAAAACCACAGTCTTCCAGCTTATTAAGCTGTAAAGTAAGGTTGCACACCTGTGCTTAACATGGCGGCCATGCCTATAACTTTTTCTTAAAATTAGACCTGTGATTAAAATTAGACCCGTGCTTTCCCCCAGCGCAGCTCGGGAACTCTGTTTACACTCTGATTACACTCAGAGACCAATGCAATTGATGCCTCTTAGTAAACCAGAGTGCTCCGAGAGGCTCGAGCAGCTTGTGTTTCACATGTGTAAAATGGCAGGACCGTAACTTTCATGAACACTGCACGAACACCACAGCTCTGCCACAGAGCTCTACCACAGTGGTCATTACAGCAGCCATAAACGGTGGGGGGCATGAAAGCAGCACTATGCATTATAACTAACCAGTGCTAGATACAATTCAAGCTTAAACCTGTTATTGTGAAGTTTGATACACTAAGGGGCTTATGCACAAAATGGCCGTCATAACAGTTCCGTAACCACAGCTCCATCATAGCGGCCATGTGCTTTGGTGCTTAAAACAGAGCAACACAGGGCATAATCAATTCAAGAACCCAACGTGTGCCTAACAGAGATGCTCTAGTACGAGGCAATATTGTTTATCCCAACTTGCCCTTGGGTGCCTGACCTTAAAAAGGTGGCCGCCATGTAATGTTCATATCTGTCTCTGCTGTCTCTGCTCTGCTACTCACCACAGTGTTTAGACCTGTCTTGAATCTTTAAGTTGATATCTTGGTGGAGAATCCTTCAAATTAATTACCTTTTGTGGATCACCTACCTTGTGAATAGAATCCCATCATTTGCAGCTCTATGCCTGACCCTAATATGACGCTCATGGTAATATTCTAGTATATTGTAGAACCAACCAGTCACAACCAGCCAAAATCAGCCAGTATTCACTGTTAACCGGGGACAACCTACACCTAGTAACAAGTGACTTCCAGTGTCACTTCCAGTATAGTCAGTGTACAGTGTACAGTGTACCAGTGTACAGTGTACCAGTGATTACCAGTCTGACTACCAGTGTATACCAACGGATACCAGCTTATACCAGTGACCAATTACTTCCTGTGATAACCAATGTCAATCAGTGCCGATCAGCGTTTGGCTACCAGCAACCTGTGTACATTGACCATTCGTGTTGCAGCGCATGCAGTGTAAGCATCGTAAGTGCTGCTGCTGCAAACAGAGTAGACAGTGCTAGTGATGATGCTATTGCAAATGCATTTGCAAACATATCTGCAATTGTAAGTGCAAGTGCAAGCACGATTTCAAACAACTAGAACAGTTATACCAGGACATACCAAGGCATCACTACGCTCACCTGTTGGTGTTTACAAGATACACTTAAGAAACACGGTAATCGCCCGAAAATGACTGACAAAGAGGCTAAGACGAGCCTCAAGAGAATCAAGGCTGATCCACCTAACCCCAGACTCTCCTATTAAAGGGAAACGCATCATCAATGCAAGGATGGATACCATATTAAGTAAACTAGCAGAGGTGCACGATCTCGCTAAATCCATGGAAGAAGAAATCTCTGCCATCAGACAGGATATTAGGGACACCAATGTTAGGTTGTCGGAAACAGAAAGCAGAATCAGCCAACTAGAAGATACAGCAACCAAAATGAACAAATCCCTCAAAAGCCTAACAATCACGACGGACTCTCTAATGAAACGTCTATCAGGGCTCTAAGACAGAAAGAGGAGAGAGAATTTAAGAATTTTTGGAATTCCTGAAGGGGTAGAAGATCCATCTGGTTCATGCATCACTTTTCTGGAAAGTTGGTGTGCGTAAACCACTAGCTTGTCTTTTGGTAAACCCCTAGAGTTCAAAAGGGCCCATCGGGTTTCATCTAGAATCCTTGAGTGCCAGAAAACTCCCAGACCAATTGTCTGTAAACCACTCTGTTACCAGCATGTAGAACAGATTCTTGCCTTCATGCGTAAAAATAACCACATCCTTTGGAAAAACAACAAAAATGTTATCTCGCAAGATTACAGCAAAGAGACTGTGTGTCACGTGTCCCTCGGTGGCCTCTCAGGATCGGCTCGTTGCTCAAATGGGTCCACCTATTGACACCCTTAATTCCGAAAAGCTATAATAGCACGGAAGCTTAAGGTGGTCAATCGGGGGAAGGAAAGGATGGGGACAGCGGGGAGGGAGACTTGTAAACACAAAAGAGATATTCAAAACAATGAAACATACACCCTTACATAACACTTCAACCTGTATGAAAGACCCTTTCTGTCTAAGATACCTGTAATAAAAAAGAAACTTCCATCTAAGGTTAATCAATGAAGGTCGATGCAGGCCTTTCATGAATCACCAAGAAGTACCATGGGAGTGTATCCGTCGTAGATTCTACAGTACCCCTGATGGTTGACTAGAAATAGAAACAACGTTCAGACTTCTACGCAAAATGCCATTTGCAACTGTTTTATTCTCACAGGTCAGCACCCCTTCTTACCCACCATGATCTGGTTTAGGTCGTGCTTCACAAGGGAGGAAGGTGCAACTGCCACCTCTCACTGGTCCCCCCTGCTATAAGACGGACAACAAAACACACAGCATTCCGATTAACATGAATAACAGAGAAGGCCAAGCTCTGCGATTGACGGCGTGTTAATGCTCACTGCCCACCCATACAGATAGTATAGTTGTTTTGCTTTAACACACTTTGAGTTGTTTGTTCCACTCATGCACAGTATTCACACTAAGTTCAGCTTATCGCTTTGCTCACACTGTATTCATAAACGAGGTTTTTGTTTGTGCATTCCCAGCGTGTTACGTCACACACATTAAGTATTCGTAAACAAGGTTTGTTTTTTATCCAGCGTGTTACGTCACACACTAACGGCATTAATAATCATTGTTTGTACCCTTAGCGTGATGAGTATCACACACCAATCTTCCATATAGACTGATATACCACCTGGTATTCTTAAGGCAAAAGCAGGCAAAAGTCAGAGAGCTTTCCGTTTAGTTACCAACAACTGTTAGTGAACACACACCTAAGCGCTATTATCTTTCAGGGCTACGAAAGGGCTAGCAACTCCTTGAATAGGAAAAGTAGTGAATGCTGGTGTCACCGACACCCTTACCGCGCTCCCAAAGATCTCCCCGGTCCGACTCTGAGCCGTCGTAATCGCCAACCCGATCAAAATAATCTGCGGCGTCTCCCCGACGCCGCCGGCTTACATAGCCTGCTGGGAGTTTCTCCCTCCGCTTCCGGTTGGTGCGTAACGTGGCGCACGGGATGATGGGAGTGGTAGTTTTTTACCGTGGCGTGCGTGATTACTGCCCCTTCACTTCCCTCCAGCCAGACAGTAACTGCCGTAGGATGGAAAACCAGGTTCCCCAGCTCGCCTCCTATGGCTGCGGGACGTGTAAAGCGGGGGCTGGAGCCAGGTACGTGACACTGTGGATACGAGAAAAGGTTTCCTGGCACTTTGCCTGAGACTAAGAACCATGAACTACCAGTTCGCCTTTGCGGGTCCAGCAAAATGCTGGGTAACTACTCAGGGCTCTCCACACTTTTTCACAGATCACCTACAACTGAAAAGATTCCTTGACGGGAAAGATGATTCTTTTATGGACACCGCGGCCTCCAGGCTTTCTCCCATAAACTCATAACTCTCCATTGTATCAACACTCCACAACCAACTGCACTACGGCAACTTGAACTCTCTTGGCCTCTAATTGAAGTTACATGCACGACTGTATAGACACAATATGAACTCTTTACATGCGCAAATCCTCAAATTACCGTGATTTGTTAAGGTCACAAGTTGGATTCTTTAGTCCTTGCACACTTGTGAGATGAACTCTCTTGACCTTCACTTGATCTTCACGATTGTCCTTACTGTTGGTCGACAGGCGAGATTAACTTTCTAGGCCTTCACTTATCTGAAGCAACAGGCATGACTCATCAAACTAATGTGATATGTTAAGATCTCAGGTCTGATTCTTCTGGTCCATGCACATCTGTGAGATGAACTCGCTTGACCCATCACTTGATCTTCATGCACGTCTTTTAAGCTAATTTGATGTATTAATGTCACAGGCCACAGACTTGAATGTAGATCGATAGGTAACTGTCAGATAGACACCAGGTAATACCATATAGACATCAGATATATAGATATTTAGATGGACTGTTCACAGATTTTTGGGGGTAGATATTTTTCTGCACCTGTTAATATTCAGCTAGGAAGCTGGTCCTTTACGTTTACTATTGTGCTGATTTGTCATATGTTTATGCCCCATTAGCGATCTGATGTGAAACTGTCTATGATTATGAATAACTCTCCATTGTATCAACACTCCACAACCGCTCCGCCAGGAGCGGTAAGATTTTCACATTTGCAGGGTCTAATAGATGTTATCTGCAACATGGCCATCACCCATTCTAACCTGATAATATTGGGTGATTTCAATCTATGGTGTAACGGAACGCTGGACTCTGGCTACTGCAATCTTATTCAGGCTTGTGAGAGCCTGGAATTATACCAGGGAGTCAGCAAGGCCACTCATATAGGAGGAAATATACTTGATCTAATTTTCTCCAAGGAACAGGCTCTGGGAGTGATAGAAATCCTCCCGTTGGCTGGTCCGATCACCATTTGGCCAAATTTCGGATACCTGACCTCGGAAGAACACAGCCCGGCGTCAGAGTGGCGAGGATGTTTAAGAGTAGAAACTGGAAGTGACTCCTTAAGAGAAAGACTAGTTCCCTTCCCGTATTCTCCTTTAAGGACATTTTTAGTAGAACAGTGGAAGACAACTACACGGCTTTTTGCACACAGATTAAAAGTCAACTTGCCCAAATCGCTCCTGAAAAAATTTGTTAAAAGCTAGGTAGATCGTCTGCCAGTTGCTATAACGACAACCTTAAATCTCTGAAATTGGGCTGTCGGCAGGCTGAGAGGAAATGGAGGAGAACTTACTCGGACGAGGGTAGGTCCGATTAGAAGGTGTTATTAAGGGAATATAGGAAGGAAATCGACTTGGCCAAGTCTGAATATTTTGCCAATATTATTTTAAATTCAAAAAATAATTCACGGACAATCTTCAAAATAGTGAAGGATATGACTGTCCCTGAATGTATACAATCTAAAGTTCTGCCGACCCAAGCTCTGTGTGACAGTCTAGCTACTTTTTTCACTTTGAGCTATTTTCGGAGGACACTTTTTACAGAACTGCAGGGAGTGTGTCCTTGGGGTCCCCTTTAGATCCCCTTCCTAATAAAATCTGGAAGGAGTTGGGTCCCGAGCTCTTCCCTCTTCTTTGTCAGATCTGCAATAGCTCTCTGACCTCCGGGTCAGTTCCAGCTTGTTGGAAGAAAGCAGTGGTTACTCCACTCCTGAAAAAATCGACTCTGGATCCGACCTGTGTGGCTAACTATAGACCCATTTCCCTTCTTCCCTACCCGATAAAAATCATTGAACGTCTGGTCAGCAAAAGTCTGTCTGAGTTCCTTGAATCCAGTTCCTGGCTGGATGATGTCCAGTACGGTTTTCGACCTGGCCATGGAACTGAGACTGCACTAGTGACCGTATTGGATGATCTTCGACTGTGGGCAGACAGGGGGGCAATCAGGTATTTTAATTCTACTTGACCTGTCTGCCGCTTTCGATACAGTCAATCATGACATCTTGCTGACCAGGTTGGAAGAAGTTGGGGTGTCTGGGATTGCTCTCAAATGGTTTTGTTCTTACCTTTCGGATAGGTGTCAAGCGGTTTCCCTTCCGCCGTATTAGTTCAAGTTCTCTGATGTCCACCACGGCGTTCCACAGGGGTCAGCGATAAGCCCCATCCTTTTTAATGTTTATATGCGACCCCTGGTTGAAATCATAAAAACGCATGGTGTGAGACTTGTGAACTATGCTGATGACACACAAATCTTCTTTTCTTTACAGGGTAATCATTCCATTCCACTGACAGCTTTCCATGACTGTATGCGAGACACTGCCCACTGGCTAAGAGCAAATTCTCTTCAGTTTAATTCAGACAAAACTGAGGTTTTATACTGCACCACCGGGAGGATTCCCCCTCCTTTTCCTGGAAATCTTTGGTCTTCTTTATCTACACCTACTCTGGTACCGGCTAAAGCCGTACGCAATTTGGGAGTCATGCTCGACGCCACTCTAATTTTGGAGATGCACGTCAATAAGGTGGCAGGGACTTGCTTTTCTTTTGATTAAAGCTCTGAAGAGAATTTTTCCATTACTACCAGAGGCGGACAGAGCATTGGTCACTGGCGGCATTATCCTCAGTAGACTAGACTACTGCAATGCTCTACTGCTGGATGCCCCCAAATTTTTGATAGAACGCCTCCAGAGAGTACAAACTATGGCGGCTAAACTGGCGCTGATGAAACCGCGGCGTTCATCAGGTTAATTGGCTCTTGCAGAGCTTCATTGGTTACCGTTAACGCAGAGGATCCAATTTAAGTCCTTATGCTTGGTTTTTAAGGCCTTGCATGGACTAGGACCCATGCCCCTTCAAGAGATCTTTACGTGGTATACACCTACTAGGTGTCTTCGTTCAGCCACTGCTTACTTGGTGAAAGTTCCAAAGATTCGGAAAGCCAAGTCAGGGGGTAGGGCCTTTAGCTTTGCTGCAGCTAAGCTCTGGAACGGCCTTCCCCTGGAACTCAGACAATCTCATGACCTTCTGCAGTTCAGGAGAAAACTCAAGACATGGCTGTTTCTAAGAGCTTATTAACTCTCCCTATTGCTCTATCTGTTCCATTCCCGTTTCCTCCAAGCAACTTGTTAATGTATCATGTAATGTAGCGCCGAGATACCCGTTGGGTGATTGTTGCGCTTTACAAATATTGCATACAATACAATACAATGTCTAAGCATGGTAAGATGTACAACAATTTTTAGATTATCTAATTAAAATTCCACTGCTTATTCCACTCTGCGTCATACTGTTTATACGCTTAGGTGACTCTATATGTGTAATCCCATAAATTCTTTGTACGTTTATGTATTGCAGTGGTTCATATTACAGTCTAATGGCACTCAGCTCTTAGTTCTAAGTCTTTGACGTTTAAACTTGTATTCCCTAAGCCACAGATTAGACTCATGCGTTCAATGCACTCTAGTCTGGCTCCCATGGGAGAGAAGCTCTATTCCCTGTCACCACGCCAGTTCACTACTCTCTGGGTTGGGTGGGCGGGTTAGGGATGTAGGTGGGTAGGGTAGGGGTTTTGACTATTGTTTTTCTTATTTTTTTTCCTTTGCTTTCATCACGCTGATTATAATTATTGTTTACTTTACTCAATTGCCATGTCTTGCAGTGATAACCGTGTATATACAGGTGGTACCTCATTGAATGGTAACCTCTATACATGCCAAATATACACAATGAAATCAACTTAACGCCATTGTTTCCACTAATTTTATAGCAATTACTAAAAGATGTTAAAACTTCTCCTCATACAGAGAGTAAACCCGACAACATTTTTACCGTAGCCAGAGAACCATTTACTATGTTCATAACACAATTATGATGTCTCAAGCTTCCCCCAGCGCTATGGCCCACAACAGCCTCAGGATTGTCTCACTGAATGTAAAGGATATAAACCACTCTATAAAAATGCGGATGATCCTTGACTATCTTCACAAACAGAAGGGTGATGTCTTCCTCTTACGGGAAACAAAAATCGATTCCAAACAATTCAACTTACTTAGAAATAGGTTCTACAGTGATGTTGCTGGCTCAGATGCAATAGGTAAGAAAACCGGTGTCCTGACTTCAGAAACAGACTTTCTATTGATAATACTCGTATTCTATCTCACGTCCTAGAGAAATCCAAACTCACCAATTCACCAATTGCCGCAATCACTTTGGATGCCGAAAAGTCTTTCAACAAAGTAGATTGGGCCTACTTGAAAGCAACACTCGATACGTTTAATCTGGGTGAGAATTTTACACGTATGTTAATAGCACTAGATTTTATCCCTTCTGCCAGGGTCAGAGCAGGAGGGTATCTCTCATCTTCCTTTAAATTAGAAGGGGTACAAGGCACGGCTGTCCTCTTTCCCCCCTCACTATTCCTTCTAGCTACTGAACCTTTCCTCCATAAACTTAAGAACAATAACCAGATCACAGGGATACGCTTTAAGAACTGCATGGTCAAAATAACAGTTTACGCAGAGGATGTGTTAGTTGTTTCCAAGAATGCGGTGCAGTGTCTGGTTATAAACTGAATAGAAACTCCTGAACAACCTTGGAGGGAAAGAAATCATTAACAACTTGGGTCTCTAATGGCAACCTAATTGCTTCAAATACCTAGGCCTAGACTTCACGAGAGATCTGATCACCACCCTACAGACAAATGAATATGTTCTCATCGAGAAAATCTCTTTGCTGTTTGATGGTTCGTCACCTACATTTTTTCCTAGTTGGGAAGAGCTGAGACATTAAAAATTATGATTACTTCACTTGTTAACTATCTAGCCAGCATGCTACCAATGACGCTCTCAAATGACTTCCTGAGCAGGATCTATAAGCTTTTTAACATGTTCATTTGGCAAGGTCAGAGACCCAGAATATCAATGAAAAAATTACAATTGCCCAAAGAGAAAGGTGGTCTGGGCCTGTCAAACTTTAGAAACTACCAAACCAAGTACCTGGCTACTCTCCCAAGCGGACTACATCCCTGTATGGTTAGACATAGAAAGATCAATCATCAACGATATGCCTCTGCCCGCTCTCCTCACCATGGATATATCCTCCATACCCCACTCAAAATATATTTTACTTGAAACTAAAAGAGCCCTATCATGACTGGATCATTTCTTCCCGCTAAAAATTACCAAATCCAACTTGACCTCTCTCTGGTGCAACCCAAACATGAGGATTGATGGAGGGATGCTCCACTGGGAACAGTGGTCTAAAAATGGCATAAATCTAATCAAAGACCTTTTTACAGGGACTCTCCCTTTACCTTTTTCTGTGCTTCAGTCCCGAAACGGGCTAAAACCGATAGATTTTGATAAATTTCTAAAACAAAAGTCACTCCTCACGCTGCGCTCTATAAAACCTTCTGACACTTCGATACTTTCAAAGATGCTACAGCTACTAAAGTCAGGAAACACTGTCTCTAAAATATACAAACTCCTATCCCCTAAGCTTCGCAAATCTCACATGAAGTGTGAAGTAAAATGGGAATCCAAACCTAATTCTAGTAAAATCCTAATCAACTGGAAGAAGATACATATCAACCCCTTCTCAAATAAAATCTCTCCAATATTATCGCAAACCAAACTTATGATAATAAATAGGACATATTGGACCCCCAAGAGGATCTTTAAACTTAACTTTAGCAAGAGCCCTACATGTTGGGATTGTAATTCTCATGTTGGTAACCTTGCCTACATGCTCTTCCATTGCCCGATCCTACAAACATATTGGGATAAGATCTACGAATGTATTAGCAAAACATTCAACATAGTCCCTCCAAGGGAATTTTCCTATATCTTACTAGGCTTTCTGGACCCAAAGATCACAGATGAGAATGATCGTTATTTGTTGGATCTTATGCTCACTTTAGCCTGTAAAATTGTTCTAAATAAGGGGAAAAACTCCAAAAACGTCTCCTTTAGGTTGAGGCAATAATGGTTATCCTTTCTTAGAGGGGCTGACAACATTGCACTTCACGCCTCTCCCTGGCGTAAATCACATAGGAAACTATGGATTTCCCTTGACACCTTTTCCTTCTTGTACGACTCACCGTGAAAATGATCTTAATTTCCTATAATTCAATACTTAAAGAATGCTATACCCTCTGGAGTACACCTGTACTATATTGTATTGTATTTCCTAATATTATACATGTGAAAACTGTGCTTGGTTGACCACCTATATGTCTCTCCAGCGTCACTGCAACATCCACAGTCTTCCACGGAAGCGGTCTCAATTTCCTATAATACAATACTTATAGAATGCTATATCCTCTGGAATACACTGTACTGTATTGGATTATATTTCTTAGTATTGCACATCTGACAACTTTGCTCGTTTGACCACCGCTACGGTAATACACTTGAGTAACTTATTGTTTTCTACTTCCTTTGTATTTCTTATGATTTTATTCTTGTGTTTCCATTTTACCATTGTTTATCATTGTACCATTATGCTTTTCATTATTTATTTGTTCTTTTCTTGAAAATTCTATGAAAACGATAAAAAAATCTTAATCTAAAGTGTACGCCCTATCTATCGTGAGAGGCAATGCTGTGGGAATAGGTATGTACCCAGTGGGGAAAACTGGGGCCCCTGGAATAGCAAGGGTGAAGGGTCAGAATCTGACAAGACTAAACCTACTGTTGTTTCTGTGCTTGTAATGACGATATTTTCACTATTAACTGCTTTGAAATTCATACTGATATTAACATGTATACACACAATGTACTAGGTGTGTACTATCCATGTTTAGACTGACCACAGTTAATGTAGAACCCATTTTAAAATGGTTAGTGCAATGTCTGGCTGCCATCTTGTTCCATGTTGTGAATCTTTCTTTTTTTCAGGAGAAAATGAACAAACAATCTCAAATGGTGTCACTTTTGTTTTCTGTTCCTATGTGAAAATTTGTGTTTACTCAATCTGTTCCGAACACACTAACGAGCATGTGCAGAGTACTTCTTGGACCAAGCGTATCTCATTATGTTGCAGATAACCATAAGTCAAAAGTACGTTTAGAGTTGGATCATTGTGCAGTGGCCTGTGAAAATAATAAATCTGTGTTATCTTCACCTACCGTAAAGCGACTGGGCCTTTGTGTGGGATTCATGGGTAGGTGTATCAAGTGTTGGAACTGTGTGATTTAAAAAAATATATAATGTAGACAGAGATTCAGGTGCATAAAACAGATTCCCTTTCACCTACCTTTACAGCAGAACCCTTTTTCCTGACGTCCTAGCAGAACCTTTCCCTGACTTAGCAAGGTAGGTTGATCTCTTTATGGTAGAACTGACCTTGCTTAATTTGCCTTTGAGATGTATAATAGTGTTTGTTCATGATCTTCGATTTGCTTTGAATATATTGATTAACACATTTATGTATTGATTAAAGACTAATTTGATGATTTGAGTTTAAAACTTTGCTACCCCCTCTGATAAACCTTTATGGTTTTAAAACGTAACCACTGTCTGTCTTACTTGTGGAGCCAAATGAGTTTCTGATTATTGACTTTTACTGTCGGAACTAAAGATTTTTCGGAAAGTGCTTTCCAAAATTGAATTTGTACCAGAATTTCCAAGGAGCAAAGCACTCTATCACTGGTCACATTGTGGGCATCCTGTTACCTTAAAAAATCAGTCACAAAAATCTGCCTTAAGCAGCCCTGCTGTAGTGTACTTCCTATTTCCCTTATAGGCTCTGCGCATTGGAATAATATACACTATGGGCCCGATTCACAGAACTAACTTAAGACAAAATCCTAAACTTTCTACCATTTTGATATTCACAGAAGGCACTTACTCATTTTGGTATTCACAGAAGTTAGGAGTCCTAACTTTATGACTCCTAAATGCCTTCTGTGAATACCGAAAGTCTTAAAGTTAGGATTTTTCTCAGTTTAGGAGTAGTAAAGTTAGGACTCCTAACTTTACTACTCCTAAACTGAAAAAAATCCTAACTTTAGGACTTTCGGTTTTCACAGAAGGCATTTATGAGGATTCCTAAAGTTAGGAGTCCTAATTTTACTACTCCTAAACTATGAAAAATCCTAACTTTAAGACTTTTTGTATTCACAGAAGGCATTTAGGAGTCCTAAAGTTAGGACTCCTAACTTCTGTGAATAACAAAATGAGTAAGTGCCTTCTGTAAAGACCAAAATGAGTAAGTGCCTTCTATGAATACCAAAATGAGTAAGTGCCTTCTGTGAATAACAAAATGGTAGTAAGTTTAGGATTTTGTCTTAAGTTAGTTCTGTGAATCGGGCCCTATGATTTTGCATGGGTCTAAGGTCAGTATGCTCCTATCGAGTACATTAAACTTAATTACTTGTGTGTGCCAGCTAACTCAGAGGTCGCTCTAAACTTCTTGAATGAACAAGAAGGGATTAGTTTCTGACAACCGCATAAACATGACATGTTTGTTTCCCTTTTGGAACACGTCTCAGAATCGTGGAAACAATAGATAACAGTTTAACTCAGTCAATCGTGCATGCTTAGTTTCTCCAGAGTTACACAGAAATAGAAAGACGGGCGTTTCAATAAAAGGGTTAATTGAACAGTCTTGTTTCTCGTGTAAGAGATATGAGCTGTTACGAGCATTAGACAGAAAGCAAAATATAATACGCACAGCATAAGCTGTAAGAAGAAATAATACTGCAATAGCATTGTATTTTAGCTAGGACATATATTCATATATACATACATAAATAACACAGGCTAAATTTAGAATACTCGTCTGATGCTTCTGAATAGTCCTGTCCTGGTGTACCTAACCTAAGTGTGGTGCGAGGTAAAAGTAGGTGCTGTTTTCTATATTATGCCAAGCCTGGTATGCCAAGAGTCCCTCTAGGTTCTAGTCGGCTCAATACCTTTAGAATGAGTGAGGTGGGAATCTCTATCCGGGTCTCAAACTCTAACACCCCGTGAAGGGAGTCAGAACACTGGAAGCTGTATTCTCTGCGAGCAGGTATGACAGCGTCTGGCCAGTGCGTCAGGCCGGGATGGGGTCCCTTCCGAACTTGCCGTGGCGAACCATGCAGTCAAGTCGTGCTGTGTAACCGCCGTGCCATGCCGTGGTTTGCCATGGTAAGGGAAGGTATATTTATACCTGGAAGGTATTTAGGAATACTAGCATTGACGTAAAGTCGGGCAGAGGGAGAAGTCATGGATGAACCCCTAAGGAATAGTAGTTTATGCGTAATAGATGAGTTCTTGGAGAATCAATAATCCTATCTAGGGAAAGTCCCGTTCGGCTTAAGGGTCTGGTTTCTAAGAACTCGTTGTGACTTGGGATGGACAGATGTAGGTGACCATGCCTGTATTTGGTTAGCATGGCTCATGCCTGAATAAGGGCTGGGATTTTATGCCTAAATAAGGGCAATGCGAGTTGTGCCTATATAAGGACATGGTTCAGGGAAACCTATATACAGGAATCTAAATTGAAACACAACACTGCAAAAGTCAGCAGCATTCTGTGCAGGCTGCTTTCAGCTGATTAATTGTCCATTAATTGGTGCATGTGCAGTTCTTCTTTGACAGTCCTATTAAGATTTTCCAAATAACTGCAAATTCATCCAATAATGAGTCTACGGATTGAACTCCCTCCTGGATACTTCGTTGATGCTAGGCGGATTGCTTTCCTGTGGCTTCCAAATAGCAGCCATCTTATATCTAAAAGTATGTGCTGGAAATGCTACAATGGTAAATTTATAAGTACAAATTTTACAAATCAAAGTCTCCTTAAAACATTTTTAAACCTTTTTCATTTTCAAGAGCCCAGTCACATGTTGGATGGCAGATTAGGCATGTTCCTTACCCTGAATTTCTTGATCGTTACATTTGTCTGAGTCGCAGCACGTTCGTGTGATATGCACAAAAATGCCAGCACCCCTGATCACAACTTCTTTTCCACAGGTGGGCTGTTTGGTGGGGTGCACGCAACCCTTGAATGCAGTTAAAATGACTCTGTTCCCTACGTGAAAAGAACACATTTTATAATTAAAAGAAAAGGGAACTGCAGCAACAAACAGTTTAATATCGAACACCTTCACAAACACAGGCACTCTATCTCTGAATGACACTGTGGCAGACTGTTTTTAGAATATCGTCTTTCCTTTCTCTAGCCCTTCAGTAGATTAAGAACGTGGGGGCATATTTACAAGACGGCAAAAGAAAATTATCGCCACTTTTGTGGCCGAAAAGCGGCGATAATTTTATCGCCTAATTAGCAAGGTCACGCTAACGCGTGAAACCTTGCATTAGCGCCCATATTCTAAACGCCCAGCTTTGGATCTCTAATGAGATGCAAAGTGGGCGTTCCTGACCTGACATGACAGGAGAAATGTCGCTAAGCGACATTTCTCCTATCATCAAGCCCCACGCTATGAAGCATAGTGGCAGGAAAAGTAGCGATAACCCCTGTTATTGCTACTTTCCTTACGCCTGCTTCAGGACTGACTTAGCCATGATATCCTATGGAAGTTGGATATCATGGCTAAGTTTGTGGGGCCCTATCAATAACATAGCGCCACATTTCGTGAGATTATTGCTGGGTTTCCAGCAATAATCTCACGTTAGGCAGTTAGCGCAAGGATTGAGATAAGCCTTGCTAATAGCATGCTATCTCAGCGATAAAAATCCACGCTAGCCGGCGATAATCATCCTAGTGCTAAGTGCGCTTAGCGATAATTATCGCCGGTTGTTGCTGATATGCCCCTTGCTTCTCCCAGTTCAAAGTGTGTTGTTGAGACCAACAGCTACTCTTCTGAGTTCTAACAGCAGCAAAATTTGCTTCTGGCATGCCAAGAAAGTTCTATAAATGCCCCCGAGGTTAAAATGATGTCATAATAAATAGAAGAGGGAACAACTGATTGATGTGCAATACAAATGAATGGCCATACAATTCAATCTAAGTATTGAGCTAGTAGAGTGTGGGTGAGTAACCCACACTTCTCACCCCCATAAATCACAACACATTCGTAGCAAATTCAAGACCCTTAGCTGGACTCCCGCTGCACTGTTCACCAACTTCTTCCAGCATTTTGTAAATGGTTTTCTAAACTAATTTCCAAAATATCTTCTCAGCTATGCTCTTTAAACCAAGTTTGAATGTATTTATGTTTAATTGCAATTATCGGACAGCCCATCCATACGTTTGACCAGACTGTCTCAACAATTTTCCAGTACCTTACTAATATGCTGCAAAATTTGCATCTTCCAGAAATTCTACACCAAAAGGGTGCGAAATCTCATAATTGTTATCCTGCAATTATGTGAAATGTCAGAAAATTGTGAATAATTACACGTAATGTACACAAAATGCACTTTGGGTTATCTTGAGTGAACACTTAACATACTCAACATTCAAAAGTCGCCCACAAGACCTTTTATGCTCGAACAGCTTCCACCCCAGAAAATATATTAAATTACACAATGGGGTTTCCTCTGACATTTTGCAAAGTATGCACAATGTAAAATTACCAAAATTACACAAGCTTTCAGTAAAATGAGCATGGTCTTACTTTTCACACGCTGTGCCGAAGTGCACCCTGAGTAAATAAGGAAAGTGTGCCATATTAGAATTAATGTGCTGCCCTCAGAGCAACCGCAAACTTGCGCTGCCCTGGGATAAGCACATTCAATTGAAATAGGGATCAGACGTTTAAAAGCTTCCGGGTTTCAGAGTGCAGGCAGCAACCCACCAACACTTTTAAGGGAGATAAGAGATCCCCTTGCAGTCATGTGCAGTGAGTGACTGCCCCCGCATCCAGGGTAATGTATGAGGAGGTCCATGGGACCCTATTTCTCCCCCTCGAGAGGGCTGCTGTTAGGAAGTTCACTGAAAGTGCACTACCTTTTTGTGGCGCACTTTCAGTACACCACTTAATGGCATGTTTGCATCTGTGCACACGGCGGTATTACGGCACGGGCGCAGAGGCAAAGCGATGCTCTCATTTACATGGAGCCACGCCCCCATGCAAATGTGGAAATGCCCTCTCATAATAGCACTGGAGCAACTTGTCAACCAGAGCTATCTGTATTACAGAAGGGAACACACAAGCGTCTGCTACTCCTTCTGTAGTACCATTGTGCCTGGGGGGTCCATTGCGCCCCCTGGGCACAATGTATAAAACGGGCCTGGGTCGGCAATGAAGACACAATTCATTCATGCATCCATGGACACGTACCTGCTATTTTTTTCCGCAGGCCACTGCTGCAGTGAGTGACACCTTGGGTGCACAACTGAAAGCTGCCAGAGCAACTGTATTTGTTGGCGATTACGCAACTCTCACAAATGAGGGAACTCCCTGAAAAGAAAAGAATGTTTAGATTTTGTGTGTTGTTAGATTTTCCATTATGCAACTATTTTGCTACTGGGCACAACATATTTGTCGGAAACCTATATTTATAATATGTGTTGGCTCTGAGAACGTTTTCAAAGGTACACCCTGGTTCTACTGTACAACATATTGTAGTACATAGGTGGGTATTCGATTAAACCGCACCTAAATTTCTCTTTTAGACTATTGTCCTGTCTGGGGACTATGTATATTAAATGATGCTGAGCCACAGACTGGTGAATAATTTTCTATATTTTAAGCACCATAAGAATTGGCGTGAGAATGAAATTGCTAAAAAGAAACAAGCACTGGCACTGCTAATAAGTCTGGCATATAACTGAAAGTTCCTCTTCTGTCGCAGATGTATTTTAGAAACACACTTAGTCATCATTAATGCACTCTGTCACTCATTCCTTGACTGATAGATCAATTCATCCATCCAATGGGTCATTCTTGCATTTAGTCAATTATCCACCCACAATAAAACATACTGACAAATGTCCACATGTACAATAAATAAAAAGAGCGCACATAGAAAAGTGAAAACATACCACCGCCTAAACTTGGTGAAACTAACTTGGTAATATTGAACAGAGTACGAGGCAGTCAGCTTTCAATGGTATTGAACACAGTGTACAACTGTTTTACATTTTAAACATAGATGCCACATTAGGTATCAATGTGTTGGCAGCCGGTAGGAGTGTGGGTGAGCTGCAGGGCGCTCATGAAAAAGAATGAATGAAATGAAAGCTGACCTATGAAATAAAAACACTAAAAACTAATTGATTGGTCACCAACCCAGATAAAGAAGTGCCCTCATTTTCAGATGGATGTGCACATATGATCAGGACAAATGCTGATACTCACTGACAATTGCAGAAATGGGCAAAATGATTGCCCCATGCAGTATGCTGTAATGTGGAGAAGCAGAATAAGAATGACAGTGGAACAGATGGAAGAGGCCTGGCCCAAAGGCTCTTTATGTATGTAGGTAAGAAGAGTTATTTTACAATGACATGGCAGACACTTCCCCACTTAAGCTGGCCTCACAGGATTACTACAATGCCAGTCTTCTACTCAAAGGGTTGTCCTAGGTATCTGTGAGATGCCACGTAACAAAATATCAGTCTACAGCCTTCTATACAGTGTCAAAATAATACACTCGTTAAGGCCTATTGGAGTTAATAAATGTATTTCACAATAAATCGGCCAGGCCTACTCCCTTTGTAATGTTTAATAATAAACATATCAGACCTGTGGCATCTGACATAACGTTTCTCAATAAAGCAATAAAGACTACAGTCTTCGCTATTGAGTTATCGCCGCAACAAACTGAGGCCTCCTGTCTTGCACATGAGCCAGCAACAATCGTCAATAGCCTAAGAATAACAAATATATACAAACTTACACTTATCAAAGCAATTGACAACCCCAGTGAATTAGGCCTAACAAGGATCATCACAACGCAAATCTTGAACTACAAGTGTTTGTCCAAGGGGTACCCAAGCTGCACCCCTTGATTACAATGTTCATCTGTGATATTCCTTGTAATAAAATATCTGTCTGCAGCCTTTACCTAAGTGTAGTGACTACCCACACTTAAAGGTCCGTTGGCATTAACCAACACTTTTCACAATAAATTAGTCAGGCTTACTGCCTTAGTCTTAACTTTTCATAATAAACATATCAGAGGCAGATGAATGGATTGCTGACATGCAGGAAAGGTTGTGCCTACACTATCCATCCCACTCAAGCTGCTGCTGGCGCTGCCACAGCCGTGGCCACTGCAGGCACTGCTAGTACATGGAAGCCCAAGGGACTTCACGATCAAGGCCGTCTCCATGCCCCAGCATTTTGCCTCTTCTGGACCTCTAGGGGGCAACTAGAATCCCATTGCCCCATGGGATAGAAAACAGCCTGCAGGCCCGCAGAATAGTTGTACGTCAGCCCACCTAAAGGCCCACATCCTTGCATGTCCTTTATGTGCATGCCACACAAGATCTAAGAGTAGTCTCCAAATAGTCTTGAACTCCAATCCATACAAATCACTGCATATTGTAAATAAAGTCGCGGCTCCATCAAAACCAAGATCTGTGCTCTATGAAGGCACCCTCAGCTTTTTCAAGGCTCACAGTATCAGTTTCAACTATGGAGTGTCGTGATTGACAAGAACTGTACATGACTATCTATTCATTGGCATGCAATTTATGGCTTATGACTCATGGTCAACAGAAAAGTTGCTCCCTTCTGCAATCCCAGTAAGACATGTGCAAGGGCAACATCCAAACATCATCTAAAAAATTAGAGGGATAGAGACAGGTGCCTCTTTGGGAGTAGAGGCAATCCCTCCCACTCTCCCTTGGTACTCAAACGGCTTGGTGGGGTCAAACACAGCCCACCAGGTAGGGGCAAATGAGGTCGGGTGAAAACACTGGTGGAGCTGAAAACCACTGGGCGTAGGCAGAGGTGCACACATGCGGCTAACAGTAACAGCATTCCAGAAGGTCCACCACTAATGTTAAAGCAGGAGGAGGGGCCCTTATTTTCACCTGCTGCAGTGGAACAGTCCTATTAAGATGAGCTGAGATTGTGGTATCAATCAATCAATCAATCAATCAATCAGGCTTTTCTTAAGGGCGACTACTCACCCGTAAGGGTCTCAAGGCACTGGGGGGTATGGAATTAGCATGCTCCAGTCCATCAAGGGGGGTTCTGTCTAAGAGCCAGGTTTTGAGGTTTCTTGCAAAGATGGGGAGCGATGTTGTCTGTCTGAGGTGGATCGGCAGGGTTTTCCAGGCTCGGGCCACGAGGAAGGAGAAGGAGCGGCCTCCCGATCTAGTCTTTCTGGTGCAGGGAACCACAGCGTAGGAGAGCTGGGCAGATCGAAGGATCCTCTGGGGTGCGTGGAATTTGAATCGGCTGTTCAGGTATGCTGTGCCGGTATCGTGGATGGCCTTGAGGGCGTGGGTGAGCATCTTGAAGGTGACTCCAACTTTGATGGAGAGTCAGTGGAGTGTGCGCAGGTGCTGGGAGATGTGGCAGTGTCTTGGCAGGTCGAGGACCAGTCTTGCGGCGGCGTTCTGGATGTTCTGTAGCTTGTGGGTGAGGTTTTTGTTTATTCGGGTGTAGAGTGCGTTGCCGTAGTCGAGTCTGCTGGTGACCATGGCGTGAGTGACAGTCTTTCTGTGTTTGAGGGGGATCCATATGAAGGTCTCAAGTAGGAGGTGGAGGGTGTGGAAGCAGGAGGACGAAACAGAGTTGATCTGGTAGTCCATTTGAACTCGGAGTCCAGGATGATAGCCAGGTAGCGTGCGTGGTCTGTGGGGGTGGGCGGGCTTCCGAGGGTTGGGGGCCACCAGGTGTCGTTCCATGCGTTTGGGTTTGGGCCCATGATGAGTACTTCTGTTTTGTTGGTGTTTAGTTGTAGGCAACTGTTTTTCATCCATTTGGCGACGGCTTCCATGCCCTCTCAAAAATTGTGTCTGGCGGTATTGGGTTCGTTGGATAGGGAGAGGATGAGTTGGGTGTCATCTGCTTATGACGTAATATTGAGTCCATGGGTTCTGACGATGGGGGTGAGCAAAGCCATGTAGAGGTTGAAGAGTGTAGGGCTGAGGGAGGACCCCTGGGGGACTCCGCAGGTGATAGGTGTAGGGGCGGAGAGGAAAGGGGGGAGTCTGACCCGCTGCGTTCTGCCAGAGAGGAAGTAGCAGATCTAGTTGAAGGCCTTGTCTTGGATCCCTGCGTCGTGGAGTCTGCGTATTAGGGTGCGGTGGGAGACTATGTTGAAAGCCGCTGAGAGGTTGAGGAGGATGAGGGCTGCTGTTTCTCCTTTGTCCAGTAGGGTGCGGATGTCGTCTGGAATAAATGTAGTTGTTTAAAACTGGATGCAATATTTTCATACAATAAAGAAGTCAAACAAGCATCCCTTCAGCCACACACTACTCCCTCTTATGAATTACAATTTGAAGGCAACCATGGCGACTCAGTGCAGAATATAAAATTGGAAAACAAAAGAAAATCATCATTCCAAATGGAAGAATTGGCCCCATATGCAGTACTGGCAGTGAGAAGTTTAGGTCACGGGGGTAACCTTGAACCTCAGATGAAAAACCCAGGGGGCTATCGAATTGATCCTCCAGTATTAATCAGGCAAATACAATTTGAACTTTTGTCGTGCTTCCCAATGAAAAGAGGGAGCATGTAGTTAAAACCAAAGTATACCATGCTCGATTATTACCAGCAGCTATATCGGAGTACTTTAGCGCTCCATTCGATGACATGACAAGAAAACAGGATCCACCAGCAAGTGCACCTTGGCCCCAGGAGCATACACTTAACTAACCAATAAATGACTTTAGACGGTTGTGGGGCACGCTGGCCTATTCCGTCATTTCATTTGCCTCTACCTTGGAAGCTAGCCCCCAATTGCAAGAAGTTAGTCTGTTAGAAACAGGTACAACAGCGCGTACTTTGGTCTCTTGGCATCCATCTCCGGATCGGGCTGAAACTAGTGTAATAGTAAACAACACTCAAAACTCCCCAATTCAGCAGCATCAAATAGATTAAACTCAGGGGACTTGGGAGGTTCTGCTAAATTCATTCCAAGCTGCAGTAGGCGTTCTAACGTATCAGTCAAACAAAGTAGACCTGCGGGTCAATTTACTTAATACATTGGGAATTTATGTCACTGCAATCGATACCAAAATAGCAGCCTTAATTAAAATGATCCAAAGAGCACAAGCAGATGCGGCACAATCGTCAGTGGCCTGTAACTGCGGTCCATTGATTGACTATTTATCCACCCTTCCTGTATAACTTGATGCGGTACTAAACAAAATAAAACTCCAGCTTAGGCCAGGAACTGGGCAAACACAAAAAACAAACAATCTACAAATTACCTGAAATGATAATCAGTTAACGATAGTAATGAATGGCCCCCAACCTCAGTAGGTCGAGTCTGTAGACCCCTCCAAAGAGACCTCCGCATGTCATCGGAACAACTGTTTCTTCGGCGAGCGCTAACCAGTCAGCATGAAAAAAGCTATGCAAATGACAAAGAAAGGCCCACAACAATCAGCCCTCTTAAGAGGGCAAAACCAAACAGATGGATCAGATATATATTTCATCTTCAGAAGAGCTTCCAAAAAGAAGGTGTCAGCTCTGCAATCATCAATGGAGGCCATAGTAACAGGAGCAAGATGGAGTTCTCCAACAATATCAAGGTCCACTTTGCAAAATAACTGTAACATAAAAGAGTGAGTGTGCCTCATCCTTATAGCACAAAATAAGTCACCAAGAGTACATGAGATACAAGCGGAACCGTGGGTTATCCAGAAGGAAACAGGTCCCAGTGACCATCAGCAGCAATTAGACTAGTGTGAAAATGCGACCACCTTAAATCACCAATTGGGTGCCACGACAGATCTTAAGTCCAGATCAAAGAGTACTACAGCTCTGAAAATCATCAGTGCTGGAATGTGTTATACTGGCAGTAGAACAAGTCAGGTACCTCTAGACCTACCAGGCATCACCTAGGTAATAGAACTAAGAAACGGTCACTATAATACTACCTTGGAATGATGATCTTAGTCACTTGAAAGCTGTGATCAAGGTCCAGAAGGCAGTGAAGGTGCAAAGAACCTGTCCCTTTCAGAACAAATTAATTTTCACCCAATGTAAACAAACTTTATTTGCTGATAAAGAATACTTAAAAAAGACAGACCAGTATGAAATGTAAAACATCTGTAACGGATAAGGCACAAATCCAATTGAGACGTGTTTTTTTGTTGGAAAAAGGAAAATTAATTTAAAAAAATGGTTAAAATTCTCAACGGGTAGATAATCCTCATAATTAGTAGGAAGAAGTACTGTTGCTTCTAAGCAAACAGCTGTATGGCGGGAGCTTGTGATTGCATTCCATGCGCTGGTCTGTCACTCACGGTCCCCACCCTGTGCCCCTGCTGTGCGTGTAACAGTCTATTAACTTGTAGTAGTGGAGAGCTGGAGCGACTGACTGTTCAAGAGTATCATCGCGGTGGGGTGGCAGGATCTTATCTGGAGGGTCTGGAGGGCTGATTTTAGAAGTTTCCGTCTCAGCTGGCTGAAGGTGGGGTAAATGAACACAAAATGTAATAGCGTCTGCCTTTAACTGCTGCATAAACGACACTAAGGGTCCAACCAGGTTTGTTTCCTGAATGGATTCTGTTTTTTTGATGGGAAGACTCCCAGGCAGATTAAAAGCAGAAAATAATGGATTAGTGGGTATATATGATTTATGAGGTAGACTTGTGGGCCCCAATCTGCGTAGGTTTGCAGAACTATCCATCTGTGTGTTTTTTTTAGCAATCTCAGCTTTGTTGAGTGTCCCGGCTTGTAATTTGGCTTCTTTATTAACAATTTGTAGTGTCTTCTCTCACTTTACGCTTCTCGGTTGTGGGATACTCACCCCTCGTGTGTCCTTGCGTATGTGCATTCCACAACAAAACCTTGAACTTGTTTTTTGAATGTAGAAGTCAGTTATTTTGAATTGTCTCCTCTGTTGGCTGGTGCGGAGTCCCTGTCACCAATAAAGCTGTTTTGCTGGCACCTACCTGTTTCCAGAGACTTCTTCACTACAATTATGGTGGCCACAAGTGGCAATGGACTGCAGAACCCATTAAGGGGTTTGAGATCGTTACACCAATTTTTGTCCATTTCACTTCGGAACTTCTGAAACCTCGCAACCCTCCTGTGGTTTATGCGACCTTCCGCCTTCCTATCGGCACAAGTTTGATAGCATGTCAGGGGTGGACGTTGCAAGGGACTGTCTCCGCGCTTACCCCCTCCCCTAAGAAGCAGTCCAAGCAACGGCTTACTTCAAGCTGGGGCCTGGTATTTGGAACGCAACGTCGCGTCACCCAAGGTGCCATTTCTTGGGCAGGCGCTCATGAGGCAGGAGTCAGGCCTATAACGAGGTAATATGTGATGTCATTATGCGCGTTATGCTCACAGCGCAGCAAGCGTCGCATCCATTTTGTTTTGCCCATTTTCGACCATGCCTGCCTTTGCAGATTAGACGCAGTTTACAGCAGTCACAGCCACACCTTGCGGGTTAGCCTGCATTCCAGCCAGCCTGCCATCTGCTAATCAGCCTCAAATTTCAGTGACGAGTACACCTTGCACATCAGTGGCGATTTCCCAGTGACGCATTGTTTCCTCAAGCGGAGTCTTGTTATTTCGGTGACAAGCACACCTTGTGGGTCAATCAAAATGTATCTTTGTTTGCGCTTCAGCAAGCCAGCTTTACACACCTACGGTGACACGCACACCTGGCATGCCATACTTTGCACTTCCACATGCTGCACCTTATTTTCAGCAACGATGACATGCACACCCTGTGTGTCACTTATTGGGTCCTTCTATCTCAGGTTGTGCATGCACTGCAAGCAGCACAACGGTGACACGCCCACCAGGCGTGTTCTACAAGTACTTTAACTCGGTGCAGATTTTTAACTCTGATAACAATTATGGTGTGAATTCTTGCTCGCATTAGCACACATTCCTGTTTGTTTTCATTTCCTGTGCATGCATCTCATGGTGGCACGCACACCTTGAAAAGTATTTGTTCTCTCTGCTGTTTTTTTAATTCAATTGTATTTTTTAGGTTTTCCACAATAGCTAATGCCTCCGTTCTGGTGGTTGTATTTTACTTGTATTGCCTCTTGTGGTGTTGTGTCAGCTAAGGCATATACTTACTTAGAAACCCACCCATAACATGGGAAAAGTGGTACAATGCATTTGTGGCTTACTTGGGAGTTATTGGAGTGTCTTGTTACAGGGAGGAAAGGAAGCAATATCTCCTGCTTCACGCCTTAGGTTTCGAAGGTACATCAGTATTCAAACACTTGCCACCTTTAGTACAAGCCCTGGAGGAGGAAGATATTGATGAATACATTGAGGCAGTAAAGAAATTGGAATTGCATTTTGACGTACAGCTCATAAAAATTAATTGATGGACAGAATGCAGAACAATGTCATACATTCACCCCAGTACAGAGATCTGGGCCTAAATCCATCGTTTTTTTGCTCACCATGCCATTCCAGTTTGGACCCAGCCATTTGCAAATCAGTCTTGATACTGCGCCAATGGGAACAGTCCAGCACGAACTGCCAGGCCAGGTCCTCCCTGGACTGGAAACAAGCATCCTAGGACTGGTTTCGGGCTTTCAGCCCTCATCAGCCAGGACAGCTTGAAACCAGTGGCATGGATAGCACGGAACCCATGTCTGGGCATACCCGTCCCACTCGGGTTGACAAATGCAAAAAGAACAATTGAATGGACAGAATGCAGAACAATGTCATACATTCACCCCAGTGCAGAAATGTGGGACTAAATCCATTGTTTGTGTGCTCACCATGCCATTCCTGTTTGGACCCAACCATATGCTAATCAGTCTATCAGGGCCCAGGTTAGATGACCTGCACATCTAACCTGGGCTTCTATTGGAATTCTATAACGCACATCAGCAAGCCCATTTTCGCTGTTTTAGCGGCAGTTTCCTGCCACTAAAACTGCGATAATTTTAACGAGGTTCTTGCTAATATGCCCCCAAGTTTTACGTTGCTTCCTAAAAACTGCTTCTGAGGTCTCCTGTATTAGGTATATAGGAAGAGAATTCAATTTTTTAGTTGCCAGGTACCTAAAAGAAATACCTCCAAAGCATTTCCTGTTTAATTTAGGGATGCAGACCAGTCCAGTTCTGGTTGATCTTAGACTGTGTGTGGGATGATAGGATGTATCACAGGGCGTACATATTCCAGACCTTACCCTGCAGTATGCTGTGGACATAACACATGGCTTTGAAGGAGATCCTTTCCTTAATAGGGAGCCAATGGAGGATTTCCAGAGCAGTCCCTGTTGGAGAGAATCTAGGGATGTTTAGAAGCATTCGAGCTGCAGCTTTTTGCACCCGTTGGAGCATATATATGTTCCTTTTTGGTGCCCCCAGATATAGGATATTACAGTAGGCCAGTCTAGATGTCACAAGTGCCTGTACCACTGTCTTTCTAGCATCGTCCGGGATAAGTCCTAGGATTTTCTTCAGCATCTTTAAAATCCTAAAGCAGGTACCTGTAAGAGTTGAAATCTGATCAGATAAGGATAGGGTGCATTCAAACCAAACTACAAGATTTTTTAATTTCTGGGTCGGAGTGGGAAGTGATCCTAACAACATAGGCCACCACCTTGAGGACCAGATGGAGGGTTGTTTTCCTACCACTAGAATGTCAGTTTTGCTAGTATTTAGCCTGAGGCAACTGTGTTTCATCCAGTTAGCCATGTCCTCCATGCAGGACTTAAAATCCTCTGCTGCTTTGCCATTGTCCTGGGCCAACGTTAGGATCAGCTGCATGTCATCTGCATATGACACCGCCTGCACCCCATGTTTGCTCAACAGATCTGACAATGGCCACATATATATAAACATGGTGGGACTCACGGCGGAGCCGTGTGGCACTCCCTGTTTCAGATGTTGAATAGAGGAGACATAGGGTTGCAGAGTAGTTTGAAAAGTGCAACCCTCCAGAAAGTACACCAGCCAGCCCAAGCCCAGACCTCCTAAACCCTCCTGGTGTAGTTTTTCAAGTAGCAGACTATGCAAAAACATATCAAAGGTGGCACTTAAGTCCAACATGACAAGAGACGCTGTTTGATCATCATCAGCAATTTTACATATTGAGTCTGAAGCTAGAAGAAGCGCCGATTCTGTGCTAAAGAGGTGTCTAAATCCAGACTGTGTCTCATGGAGGAGGTCGTATTCTTCTACAAACTGCATTAGCTGTTGGTTGACAAACTTCTTTGCCTCCTTCACAAAGTAGGGAAGGAATGAGATAGGTCTTAAGTTTTCAGTTAGTGATGGGTCTAAGGTATGATTTTTGAGCAGAGGAATGACCATGGCATACTTCCATTCTTTCGGGACTAGGCCACTGCAGAAAGACAAATTGGAAAGTTCTGTTAGTACTGGAGCAATAGTGGCACTGCCCTTTTCCAACATAGCTGGGGAGGCAGGGACTAAGGGGGATCTGGATTTCATTGTAAGCATTAGACTGAGAGTATCCGTCTCTGAAATAGATTGTAAGTTAAGAAGTTTTCCCGGAGTGTCTAACTGAGTGCTCGAGAGCAGAGGCTTCTTAAAGGTTGTAGTATTCTCCGGGAAAGAAGCGTAGATGTTGTTCACTTTATTCACAAAGTAGTCTGCAATTTGATTGCAGCACTGAGATGGTGGGATTACTGCTGTAGTACGTTCTAGGGAGGTGAGAGACTTAATTACCTGAAAGAGCTCCCTGGTAGAATCTTTTGAGTGTTCAATTTGTAGGGCATAATAGTTTGCCCGGGCCAACCTTCGATCCTTGTGGTATTTCTTTAAGGCTGCAAGATATTTAGATTTGTGATGTTCATTATATTCTTTGTGCCATACTCACTCTAACGTTTTGCAAGATCTCATAGTTTCTTGGAGTGCCTCTGAAAACCAGGGTGCCGAAAGTTTAACCCGCTTGCTAGTATTTGACTTCAGTGGTGCTAACAAGTCTAACGCTAGCTAGTGATAGACATTCTGCAAGAGTTAGTCTATGGCAGTTTAAGGTCATCATACATTTGTTGGGGGTAATCTGAGCCCATTTGCACAAAGTCGATGTTTGGAGCGGCATCTCTACCTATAGGGTTCCGTAGCTCCAAAAGGAATCAAGTGATGGGCTGACCATGCTACCCGGATGGGTTCGGCTACTTGTTAAGAACGAGAGTTGGTTAAGATGGGATCCAAAATATGGCCTAGATCATGCGTGGGGGCATTAACTAATTGGGTGAGCTCCAACATACTCAAATCTACCATTTGGTTTTTTGTGATCGGGCAGTCCTTGTTATCTCTATGAATATTGAGGTCCCCAAGCCCTATAACATTTTCATATCTGACTGCGTAGTAATGTATCATATCAGCTAGGCTTTTAGCAAAAGTCTCCACGGATGCCGATGGGCGATAGATTAAGAATCCATACAGTGTAATCTTACTATTTAAAGTAAGTCTAAAGAAAGCTGTCTCAGAATTCGCAATGTGAATAGGTTGCAGCTGGCAGCGCAAAGTGCTTTTAAATATTATCGCCAGCCCTCCTCCTCTAAGAATGGGACAGTCAAGGCGAAGTATGGCATAGTTTTTAGGCACTGCATCTAGTATGTCAGGAGCCAAGGCATCTGTTAGCCAGGTCTCAAATAAGAAGAAAGCATCAGGCTGAAGTTCAGATATAAGGTCTGCTATTTCGAATTTATGCTTGGGTAGTGAGCGGCAATTGAGAAATAGGGATTGCATCCTTCCGCTGTCGGATAGGTATGTCCTACAAGTAGAAGCCATAGTGTGGGCTTTACCTAAACGGAAACAGCACCTATTGCAGCCGTTAACTTTTTGTGATAGGTTTAGAGTGTGGGTGCACGCATCTCTCAGAGGACAATTAAGCTTTAGTAGAGCGTTAAGGGAATAATGAACATGTCTTCCTAGCTCAAGCCTTTTGGCGGCCGATTGGGTGATGTGTGAAGCAGGGGCCCTGGCCCCTGGTGCTGTTCAGTCGCGGGTGGGCGCAGAGGCGCTTGCCTTTGGTGCACCAGCGACACACCCACTACACACGCCTGCTGCATAACCGTGCAGTTGCCATGAATTTTTAGCCCACCTCTATGGTCGTGGCTACATGTCCAACTCTGCCTCTGGAGATCGGAGGCACCTCCCAGCACCTAGAGCACTTATAAGGAACTGAGGATAAAGAGTAGGGCAAAATAAAAGTTAAAAGTGACACAGGAGCCAGGCAATTCCCATTGCCTAGCACGCATACAAGGAACTGAAAGAAAACAAAAAGTAACAAGCTGTAAAAAGGTCAGTTAGGCTTTGAAGTGATCGCTCACAAAACAAGAATCCACTCTGGCCACGCAGGTGCCACAAATCTTGTAGCCCACCTCTCGGGCGTGGCTACAAGTCTGACTCCACCTCCGGAGATCAGAGGCATCTGAGCAGCGTGGCAGTCAGGCAGGGAAGGAAGCAAGTCTGCGCCGCAGCTCAGTGGCTGGAAACACTAGGTGAGACTAACAACGAGTTTGTCCGTCAGGAATTCCAGGACTTTATAACTCAGGGTGGTATTGCTCCCGTTCTCTTTATCACCCAGAAACTAATGGGACTTGGGAATGAATGAACAGAGTTTTAAACATCTGTGTACAATGGGCTGTTTCTAGCATGTGTGTTGTTTAGAATGCTATGGTTCTACCTCACCAGTCCCCGCTCATCCACCAAGGTTTCTCCTTTTGAGTTGTTGCTGGGAAGGAAGCCTTCCTCCAAGGTGTGTCCTGGATGGATGTCTAAATGGGTGAAGATAAATGCCATTGAGGGTGTGGATGACTTTGTCAGGGAAAATGTCTCCAAGGCTCAGTCATGCCAAAAGTATTACTTCGATGTCAGGTTCCACATACATTTGGATTGGAGACATCGTGCGTATGAAGATTCCTGTTCACTGCAAGAAGGGAGATACTAAGTTCTCTGAACCCATGTTTATTGACAAGGTTTGTGGAAATGCTGTTAGGGTGAACAAACATTGGTGGAATATGTCCAGGGTTGTTAAGTTGACTGGACATGCTTCCACCAGTTGCTCCTTTAGCAGTTCTGCTGGATTGCCTAATGATAAACAATGAGATGCTCCTCTCCTGCTGTTATTGTGCAAGAGCCATAGACGACGTTCTGTTCCTATTAGATCTCGTTAAATCTTTTTCTCTTATTCTTTTCTATGTCCACATTTTCTAGTTCATTTCCAATTTCCTTTGTTCCTTCTCCCCTTTCATCCTTCTCTGCTCTCCTCTGTTTTCCTCTTGGGGTTCCTATTTTTGTGTCCTTTTAAAAATAACATTTAAAGGAAGGTGATAATGTAGTGGCTTTTCTCACTGTGTGCTTCTCTGTTGTGGAATGCTCACCCCTCGTGGGTCCTTGCATGTGTGCATGCCACAACAGAACCTTGAACTCGTTCTTTTAATGTAGAAGTCAGTTGTTTTGAGTTGTCTCCTCTGTTAGCTGCTGCACAGTTCCTGTCCCCAAAAAAGCTGTTTTGCTGGCACCTACCTGTTTCCAGCGACTTCTTCACTACACAATTGTTTTAAACGCAGTAAAACAGATGGTTAGACCCCATGCTTTGGATAGGTTAAGGGTGGTTAACACTTGCTGAAGAACCAGTCATTTTTGGTTGTGTGCTGGTTCTTTATTTCTGTCCAGCACAAGGCTGCCAATGAATCTGGTTGTACCGATCTCAATTTCCAACACAGCTTGATAAGCGTGGCCATCCTTACCAAGGAATGATGGAAGAACCCAAATTCCTGAGTTTGCGAAGTGAATCACGGAAGGCGAAAAATGCATTTGAACAGGGTAGACTGGAGTTAGTTTAGAGCGGTCACATTCTTTCCCTCTAAAAGTTCTGTACCATAAGTAAGTGTAGGGAGAAACTTAGCGACTATTATTTGTAGTGGATGTGAGTGTGACATGCACCCCAGCTTTGTTCTTAGTGTGTTAAGTACAATATGCAATTTATCAGCCTATGCCCTTCTTTGAACTAGATGCTCTTCAAACTTTAGTCTGGAGTCCGGGACCACCCCTATGTATTCGTGGGATCTGACCAGCTCTAGTTTGTCCCCTGCTGCTTTCTACTTGATTTTGATATTGTGAAGACAGGCATTTGCGGAGAAAAAGATGACTTTTGTTTTATTATAGTTCAATTCTAGACCCAGCACTTCTGTGAATGGAAGTAATTTGGTTATCAGGCGCTGAAGACCAATTGGGGTCTGGCTACATATAACAATGTAGACCACATATTGTAGGCACCTCAGTGGGCTCTTTGCTAGTTTGAGTGGATCGCTTTGTAGCTTTTGCAGATAACCATTCCTCTAGGTCCGCCATGAAAATGATAAATAAGGAAGGGGCGAGCACATGCACTTGCTTAAGGGGTGTATGTGCGGGGGGATCTTCCCTCTTATTCTGTCACCCTTGCATAGTTTGACTCAAACCCATGTCTCTGAGTATAAGTTGACGTTGGCTCCCCGTAGCTTTGGTGGTGCTCCCCATCTGACCATCTTTGCCCAAAGGTGCTCTCTTGTGACCTTGTCAAAGGCCGTTTTTAGGTCAATGAAGCGGGTGTATAATTTAGAGGTCTTGTGAATAGATTTTTTGACAAGGAGATTCAGGGCAAGAAGGGCTCATTGTGCTCATGCCAGCTCTGAATCTCGTTTATGTAATTGGAATAATGTTGCTGACTGTGGCCCAAACCTCAAAGTCTAATAGTAGATTGGAGGCTTCAACATCGATAAGCGCGATCAGTCGGTAGTACACTGGGTTTGATTTACTGCATACTTTGAAGATTGGATTTAATTTATCCGTAAATACAAGTCCCGGGGAACAGCATGATGCAATTAATAAAGGCTCAATGTTACTTATACTACAGCACATCACTACCACTGCCATTTTAACAGTTGCATTCCGCGACCAGCGCAGAATAACACAGAAGAATCTACTATTATTATTTGGGCAAATAATCAAATCGCACAGCAGGTATGAAGGAGAAAACAACATTTACGGAGTGGGACACACAAGGAGCTTGCATATCCATCATTCTTAGCGCCAAGCCGAAGGCATCAAAGAAGCAATGTTGGAATAACAAATGGAAAGGTGCACTCAGAAACATTGTAGTACATAAAAATCATGTATATTTTTCAAAGCATATGTTGTATTCTTTCTTTGCTATATGTCCATAGAACCATTTTTTCTCATACATAGAGCATCCAGCCAGCGCGTTTCGTTCAAACAGTATTTTGAACTTCATTAGGGCTGTAAGTAACTTACTTACAGGCACATTGGGACAATAAACACTATGTACAAATACATCAAGGAAATAGAACAAGAGGTTTGTGCACTGCCATACATATCTGAAAACATAATGCAAACAAATTGCATGTCAACACATAAAACATGACAGTACTTCAACATGAATCTAAATGTAGAAAACAAGAATCAAAAAAGAACAAACAAACACCATCGAATTAAACAATTATTACAAAATTATGAAGTTCAATGGGCCTATGGAATCGTATGTGTATAGTAAGGGACTCAAATATGCGGAAATAATAAGCTCACTCTCTTCATCTAGTGCTTAGCTCTTAGTAGCTCAAGCAAAGTAATGCACTACTGAGGCATCTCATACAAACAGTACTTGGATATTTTATAATGAGCTACAAAATCTCTAGTCATAAACATTTGTTCACTTCATTCTCCTAGTATGGAGAATTTTTTCTCTACTTTGTGAAATCCTTCAAAGTGTGTTGGATAAATGTCTAATGTAAGAAACAGCTCTCATATTTACGGATGAGATCCATCTAGGCAAACATATTAATGCTATCAGAAAATATTCGGGGAGGAATCCCTCCAGAGATGATACCTATAAGAATTATACGAATGTTATATAAATAAATGATGAAACACAAAAATAAGTCATCACTATACTGCAAATAACACACTAAATATCAGAAGGATTATACGGGTAAAGAGCAGAAAATCTCTATCATGAAAACCTCATGTGGGAACCCCAAAAGGGCTCTTAATCAAATCCCTACTTCGTGAAGATACACAAAATTCAGTAATGTAGGGGTAAATCCCCCAATAGTATTATCACCCGTAAGTGTTCTGCAAAATATCTCTGCTTGATCTTTACTCATGCTCATTTCCATCAGGCAATCCCCGACAGCTGGCGGGGTTCGATAATAACCTCAATTTACAAAGCTGGGAACAAGCCCCTGCCATCAAATTGAAGGCTGATTGATTGGTGGGTGGGGAGACATAATATTTTGCATCAGTGCTATTCGCTAAGCTCACTGGTCAGAGAAGAAAATCCCTAGTGTCTCTGAA
Organism: Triturus cristatus; assembly: GCF_964204655.1. Lineage (NCBI taxonomy): Eukaryota > Metazoa > Chordata > Amphibia > Caudata > Salamandridae > Triturus > Triturus cristatus. The sequence continues at coordinate 122,435,733 of NC_140590.1, read as the reverse complement.
CCAAATTGGCTTTATCAGGGATACAGGAACGTCAACCAACAACTTAGTGCTTACCCAAATAGTTAACTAGGCCAGGCTCCAGCACCAGAACCTACATCTATGTTTCGTGGACTTTCGCTCTGCATTTGATGCGGCCCAGCATAACTTATTCTGGCACAAACTCCAGCAAGGTGGAGTTGCACCAGCACTTCTAAAGGCTAGTCAGCTCTAATATTTCAACACCGGGATACAAATTAGGAATGGGATCATATCAACACTTTATAGGAAAATAAACATGAGCAATGGTTTGAAAAAAAGTCTGCGTCCTTTTCAATTTATATCTGGGAGAACTCACATCGGCACTTAACGAGGTAAAATCTCACCCCCCAAAGGTTGCAGGTTTAACGCTTCAAACATGGTGTATGCTGATGACGCTGTTATGTTAAGCCACAAAAACGTGGGCCTCTGAAGTCTAATAAACTCCACAGCGAAGCTCTCAGAAACACACAGGCTAGAAGACAATCTCCAAAAACAAAAACAATGTCTATCGGAACAGAGAGGTTTCCATCACCAGTATACTATCAGAACAGCAAAGTGCTGGAATCAGATCCAGAGTAGAAGTACCTGGGCATAATGTTTGAAGTAAGAGGGACATTTGAAGCGCTCAAATATTCAGTAGCAAAAAGAAGCTGCGTTCTATACATTAACTCTCTAAATGGCCCGTCTATTTATCTTCTGGGTGAGGTCATCACTGCAAAACTAGCCCCCACCCTAGCATAATGTTCAGAAGCCCCCAAGGAGGAGGGTAGTTGGAATCATTGAAAAATCGATTATAGACATCTATTGATGAGTGTTCTAGTTGCTGTGCCATACATCCATTGCACAACTAACGCTAGAATTCAGACTGTGCAGGGAAGACGTGGCAAGCTTGGTTGCTTACTTGAAATGTGTTATAAAATGAAAAGAGCAAGGAAGGCACACTAAACAACATCCTATGGAAGGCAGTACCCGGTGCAGGCAAAACCCAAGCAAGTAAATACATGATCTTAGCCATGCAAAGGCTGCAAATTGAACCACTATGGGTTCTTTCTCTCAGTCAGGGGCTTTTAACAAAGCGGTGAACTCAGGGGTTAAAAAGGACAAGGATGTGTTTCCTACAAGATCCCACTCACAGAGGGCGTTTGGTCCATATAGCCACCTGAAACCACAAAGCCATTTGAGGGAACCCTTTGACCTTAAAGCGAATCTGAAACTGGAGGGCTATAGATTGGGCTGCTTTCATATTTTACATACCCCCCTTCCTTGGAGAAGACGGTCTATGGAGACTGCTTGCCGCCGGTGCAATGCATGAGGAAGGACCTATTGCACATTTTATGCATATACCCAGCATTTATAGAAGAACGTAAACAGCTCTTAAAGTATCATTTTTAAAGAAATAGCCTCCATTCAAGGAGATGACTTAGTGCTCAGTGAAAGATTTTTGAAATTTATGTCATTAGCCCAACAAATCTGCTAATGATGGGGCATATTATCAAGCACAGCGTTAAAATTATTGCCACTTTAGCTGCAGAAAACTGCCGCTAAAGCGGCGATAATGGGCTTGATAATATGCCACAGAGAATTACAATAGAAGCCCATGCTGACACCAGAACATGGGCTTCTATGGGAATTCTCAAGGGCATATTATCAAGCCCATTATCGCCGCTTTAGCAGCAGTTTTCTGCAGCCATTTCTTGATAATGTGCCCCGATATAGTCCTCGCTAACCTGGATTACCTAAAACAGGACAGGGTTGTCGATATAGAATACAGTAGGGGAGGAACTTTAAACCTCAACTTGGAGATTGTTGTAATTAGTGAGGACTAAATGGCAAACTGTAGATGGAAATTGGCACAACTCAACTTTAGAAAGTTTAAAAGCTGTGCCTAAACAAGTGAGGGTGCATTTACTATGTACAATCTAGCACTTTAAAAACGTGAGGTCTCTTTTAAATTTTGAAATCATCTGCATTTCCAATTTTAATATGTTTGGTTCTTATATTAGTGATATGCACTTTCTTTTCACAATCAGCACATTAAACACATGAGAATCTTGTTGTTTTAATTGGTACAAAAAACTTTATTAATAGCGCCTTTTCACAGAATGTATTTATAGAGTGTCTTATCTGCTGTTTACATTATTTATGTGTTAAAACTTGATAAGCTCCTATTGGCATCTGGCGCACTGCATTATGTTGCTTTATGGTTTGATATATAGAAAAGAAGCTCCCAGTTGACGGTGCTGTCGCAATGATCCTTTAACTGTAAAGGTTTTAAGTAGGTGACTGTGGTCACCCCTGATGGAGCGGAAATCGCTTTTTATTGTAGGGGTGCATCATAATAAAAGTGTAGAGCGCACCCGCATATAATCTTACAACTGTGAAAACGTGAGATGTTACAATGTATTAACATAAGTACATGACGTGTTTTAGGTTATTGAAAAGTAGCATGGAGAATTAATGTAGGAAATGGATGTAACTAACAAAAAACCTTACCATGAAGAATTTGTGTTGTGAAGTTAACGCCACTCATACACTGAAAGTGTTTAACACTGATGTTTCTATAATTTGGTAAATGTGTTAATTAAAACACAATAAGGTAATGCCAATCTATAATGCTTAAATTGAGACGTTCTTATGTTAGCTGAAATCGTAAGCCTGAAATACAAGTCCCTTACAACTCTCGCTTTAGAAGAATAGCTTGAATTTCATGTGCGCTGTGGAATCTATTCTTTCTCACGTTTTGTATTGCAGATGAAGAAGCATTCTTTTTAGGCAGAATAATGTCTATGTTTAGTAGCTAGGCAAGGGGAGAAGAAGTTACAATCATGTGACTTGGGTCCATAACAGAAGGACATTAGGATTCATATGGGAGAAGGCTTGGGAGCAAAGGACGAAATGTTGCCAAGGTTGCACATGGACAGTGCTGTGGAAAAGCATGCTCAGGACTACCAGAGTGGATGGCATGTGCGAAGTGTACTATGGGAATTCTACCTGTGGATAATTGTTTCTTGGAATTAGGGAAAGAGCCCCACTTCTTTCTTGCCTTCAGAGAAAGAGCACCTCAGAACAAGCTCTTAGTTTGCGATTGTGGCTTCATGCTACTTAACTCATGGATGGTGGAGAGACTTCTTAGGAAGACTTCACATACTGACACCTTTCTATTGAAAATGCTTATGTAGGGATGGCACCATAGCACTAGAATAGGGATGGATTTTGGGGCATATTATCAAGCACAGTGTTAAAATTATCGCCGCTTTAGCGGCAGAAAACTGCCACTAAAGCGGCAATAATGGGCTTGATAATATGCCGCAGAGAATTCCAATAGAAGCCCATGTTGACACCAGAACATGTGATTCTATAGGAATTCTTTTCACTCACCAACCCTCGATGCAGAGAAATTGGAACTTCTGATTTTCTGCATTCTACTTCTTCAATTATTAGTTTTGTTCATGCTGCATTATCTAAATTGGATGCGTAGATTTGGCTTCATGCTAATTCGTTTGTATTTCTATACCCTCGTGTTCAGGTGCCTTTATGTCCAGTTATTTTTAGCTTCGGAATAAATGAATTAACCTTATGTAGTTGTCAGTGGGTTATTATGTCTCAAAGAGTTTCATTGGCTAATAAACTGCTGATTAACTACTTTTCTCACCCTTTATGCGTTCATGCTGTGAAAACGAACCCTTAGAGTGTGTCTCTGGAAAAGGTGTAAAACTAATGGGCCCGGCGCTTTCACGCTATTCCCTCTGATGGACACGCCCGGCTGTAGATATGATTTGATTCTCTATATTAATAGTGTTTTTGTTCGTTTTGCAGTTTTCCTACAAGCTTCTCAAGTCAAGTATGGGTTTTCCTCTCCTCACACCTGGTACAATGGCTGTCCTGTTCCCCGAGTTTGCTGCGTTTTGCCTTGGTCTCTCCTTCCTCTACGTCCACTTCCCAACAGTACACGGCCTCTCCTCCCTTCCTTGAATGTATTACATTACAACGCAAACATTTACAATGCATGCCTTTACAACTCACTTTTTACATCGCAACATCCATTACAACGCATGCCATCACAACGCAGTTTTAGAAACCACATTTACAACGCATTTCATTACATCACATTAAACCATTACAACACATACCATTGCAGCGCATACCATTAAATTGCATTTAAGGTAAGTGCTAGATAGTGTAGGGGTAAAAATTACTATTCCCACTCCAGCGAGTACAACAGTAGGGTAAGTATTGGATAATGTAAGGGAAAAAGCTATGCGTTGTAATGGTATGCGTTGTAATGGTATGAGTTGAAGTGACATGCGTTGTAATGACATGCGTTGTAGTGACATGCGATGTAATGGCTGCGTTGTAATGGCATACAATGTAAAGGATGTTGCTTTGGAATGACTGCATTGTAAGGGTAGTGTGATGTATTGACTGTGTTGTAAAGTTTGTTTCCCCCCTTGTTACATATAGATAACATTTGCCTGATGTCACCTATCTTCCTGTTCACACTCCAGGTTCTTCCTCCTCTGTAATACTGCTGTCCTCCCTGAACCACTGCAGTCTTTCGTTTATGGTGCCGACTCACTCAGGAGGCCACATGATATCTCATGAGGCACAGGAGCATTGCAGCTTCCTTATCCTGTGTTGATGGTGCCAGCCATCTTGGAAGTCCCGGGCTCAGTAGCCGTCTGACTACTCTGTTGTCCCAAAAGGAGTGGGGTCATTCAGTGATGGGGCAACGGGACAGGAAATCCAGATCATCCTGAGGCTTCCCAGGAACATAGAGGGCCTCAAACAAAAAAGGCTGTAAGCCAATGGAGCACCTTGAGTTTGGAATCTTTATGCAGTGCCAGCCAGGTGAGGGGGGCATGATCTGTCAAAAGAATAAATGTACAAACCATTAGTTAATACTGTAGGGCTTCCATAGCCCACTAGACAGCAAGACATTCCTACTCTATAGTGCCATAATGTACTTCCCTGGGAAACAATTTGCAGCGGTCATACAAGATTGGGCGCAGGTCGCACTGCTCCCAAGGCACAGGACTCCAGTTGACCCCAGGACCAGTGGTTCTCCCCAAGGGCCAGTGAGGTTGGCCCCTAAAGCCTCCTGATAACAAGTTGATGGAAAATCCTCGACTTTTCTGCACCCATCAACAAAGAACCAAAGGAGAACTGGTGCAGGGGACCAGGAAAAACAGATTTTTGAGGGATACACCACTTTGGAGTTGAGGAGGGTTGCTGCAACTGCCCTTGGTGGATAGAACTCACCACCAGGACTAAAACAAGCCCAGGATCATCCAAATCTGCCCAACGGGGTATGAGTGGGGCTGGGCACCCCACAACGGAAATCCACAGCATGAGTCTGCACGAAAAATGAAGAGAAAGAAAAGAGTAACACGACTGGGCTCTTCCAAGTGCCGCTAAAGAATTATCCTTCTCTACTATTCTCACCGCATAATGACTTGTGGGCCACTTATTTCAAATACGTTTTTTCCCATGCTACACATGTATCTTTGCTTTATCGATTACCTGTCTGCTTTTGATCATATAGATCGGGAAACTGTGGCGCAAGTTGAACGACTAGGAAATCTCATCTGCCCTTCACAAACAGCTGGTCTTGCTGCATACAGACATGTGGGTACAAGTTCAGGTAGGGGCTGGTATGCATCTCTCCAGACGCATTTTAACCACAAATGCCTGAAGCAGGGGTGTGTCATTGCCCCCACCCAGTTTCATCTTTTTATGGAAGACCAAATTTGAACTGTTGTAACTGCCACGCCCTGAATCTGGGGTGGTTGATATTATCAAATCTGTTTATCCCAATGACTTGGTGTTGATAGGCTCTGACACTTGCTTGATGTAACACAAATTTTCTCAGTCGAGGACGGCCTGATGATCAACTTAGAAAAAACTAAAAGTATGATACTAAATCAACGGAAAAAGAAGAGCCCCATGTTGGTACTTAGCTAACCAACATCTGGAGACAGTAACAGAATATAAGTACTTGGGAGTAATAACAGACAACAACGGGTTATTTACTCCCCAGAAAGAAGCACTGAAGAGACGAGGGAGTGCTCTAGCTCTTGCATTAAAAAACCTGAAGAAGACAGTTGCGTGCCACAGTTTTACACCTTTATTCCAGTTAATTTAGGCAAAGCTTGCACCAACAGTATCCTGCAGGAGTGAGTCAATGCGGGGCAGAGATGAGATCCTAGATGGAATAATGGCGGGTGCAATCAGACTGATCTTATGCCTCCCTAAGTACACTTCATCAGCACAGATATGGCTAATTTGGCCTGCAAAAGCAGACACACTCGAGAAGGGGCACATAAATAAAATGCTGGTATAACATAAAGAGAGCACAATTAAACACCATCAATGCCCACCTTTGAATAGAGTTAACAACCAGAGACAATCTCTCCCGCAAGAGCCTACCTCAATGGCTCAATAAAACAATTGGTCCTACGGGGTCTGTTGGGAATACCTGTAACTCTTGCAAGCTTAAAAAAACTGGCAAATAAGAGCATCAAGCAGACCTCACTATTAGAGGATAAAGTAACTCTGCAGCCCTGCTTTGCAGGGGCGGCTCTTCTGTTATGGCAGAGGAGCGTCGCTCCCTCTCCTACAAGCCAGCAGAGGCAAAGGGCAAAAATAAAATGATAATAAATCTTTTTTATTATCATTTTATTTTTCAGCCTGCAGACTGGAACTGCGAGCCGAAGGAGGGGCACGGCCACCTACACTGAAGCTGAAGTTGCAGCACCAGGGAGGAGGTGGGAACTGCCAAGTGCTCATGATGGTTTGGGCAGCCCTCTAGGGATGGCCAAACCGTCACGCACTTGGCCTTTCTCCACCTAGCTGCGTTATACATTTGGGTGGAGAAACTAGTCTATGTCTGAGCACCAAACTGAGATGCTCAGACCAATCCCAAGACTGCTCACATGCTGAGAATAGTATTCCCAGCATGAGAGCGGCATTCAGATTGGGGGCCTGCGCTGTGTCCAGCAGTTCCTGGACGTCGGAGCCGCAAGGACCGGAGGAAAGCGGCAGTGGTTGGAGAAGGTAGGTGCATTTTTCTTTCTTTATATTTCTTTTGTTTTGTTTGTGTTCCCTTTTCCCCCACCCCACCACTTCGCAATATGAGTGACTGCTCTTGCTGCTTTGTATTGCACAGTTACATCACAGCATCATTCCAACCCTACCTTCACGCTGGGTTTACAAAAGCAGCCAAAGAGAAGTGTCTCCACTATCGTCTTGGTGCATTGCCCTCGTTATTCCATTTACTATTTTGGTAGAAACATCCAGCCATGACCAACTGTTGCCTTTGCAGAGTGTAAAGAACTACTGAGTGAGCGCAGAGCAATGCTACGACCTCTCTTTAATCTAAGGGAAGAGGTGTGGCACCGCGGCCAGGGCAACTGACTCCGGAATCTGGGGATCACAGTTCGATCCCCGGTGCCGGCGGCAGATTAGCTCAGCACCATGTGACTGAGCAATAGCTTGCTTAATCTTCCCGACGGCCCCCAGCGCCTAGAGACCCTTACGGGTGAATGTTCGCGCCTTACAAATGTGGAATATTATTATAGAGGAATTCGACATGTAGGCATGCAGTCATGACATGCTTTGCCCTGGAGGACTTGCAGCTAAATTTTTGCCCTGTGAGATACCTAAATAATGTGGAAGGAAAACTGGCAGCTAACATCAACATTGTGGGTGAGCAAGAGAGCCAAGGAATACCTGCAAAAAGAAAGATAAGCTAAGGACTAACCTTGTTGCTCAGTGAAATTGCCTTGACTCCATGATCGGAGGATGGCCCGAGCCACCAACTCGTCAGAAAAACGAGGAAAAAAGCGATTGAATACATAATCTCCACTCCTGCACACAACAGCAAAGAACTCTTCAACATCATCAAGGTGTTCGCCCAACCCACTAGCGAGTCCACTGACATCCCTCCCTCACAAGACCTATGCGACAAACTCAGCACCTTTTTCCATCACAAAATCAAGAGCATATACGACAACTTCGACAAAGACAACCAACTCACTGAACCCTCACCAACCACCCCCGACACCCTGAAGCCAGCGATTGACAACTGGACAGCACTCACCAACGAAGACACACTGAAGACGATGAAGTCAATCCACTCTGGGGCCCCCACGGACCCCTGCCCCCACCACATTTTCAACAGAGCCGCCGACACCATCGCACCCATGCTCTGCCACACCATCAATAGCTCCCTGGAAACCGCCTCGTTCCCTGATGACTGGAAACATGCTGAGATCAACCCAATCCTGAAGAAACCCTCGCTGGACCCTACCGACCTCAAAAACTACAGACCCATCTCCCTGCTCCCGTTCCCAGCGAAAGTCATCGAGAAAGCCATCAACAGCCAACTCACCACATTCATCGAAGAGCACAACATCCTCGACTCCTCCCAGTCCGGCTTCAGAAAAAACCACAGTACGGAAACCGCCCTCCTCGCCACAACAGATGACATCCGTACCTTACTAGACAAATGAGAAACAGCAGCCTGCATCCTCCTCGACCTCTCAGCGGCGTTCGACACAGTCTCTCACCGCACCCTAATACGCAGACTCCACGACGCAGGGATCCAAGACAAGTCCCTCAACTGGATCCGCTCCTTCCTCTCTGGCAGAACGCAGCGGGTCAGACTCCCCCCTTTCCTCTCAGACCCGACACCTACCACCTGCGGAGTCCCCCAGTGGTCCTCCCTCAGCCCTACGCTCTTCAACATCTACATGGCTCCGCTCGCCCCCATCGTCAGAACCTACGTACACAATATTGTGTCATTCGCAGACAGCACCCAACTCATCCTCTCCCTATCCAGCAAACCCAACACCGCCAGAAACAGCTTTCGAGAAGGCATGGAAGCCGTTGACAAATGGATGAAAAACAGCTGCCTACAACTAAACACCAACAAAACGGAAGTACTCGTCATGGGCCCAAACCCAGACACCTGGAATGACACCTGGTGGCCCTCGCCCTCAGAAGCCCGTCTACCCCCACGGAACACGCACGCAACCTGGGATTCCTCTCGGACTCAGAGCTCAAAATGGACCGCCAGATCAACTCCGCCTCGTCCTCCTGTTTCCACACCCTCCACCTCCTACGTAAGACCTTCAAATGGATCCCCCTAGAACACAGAAAGACCGTCACTCACGCCCTGGTCACCAGCAGGCTCGACAATGGCAATGCACTCTATGCCAGAATAAACAAAAACCTCACCCGCAAGCTACAGAACATCCAAAACGCCGCCGCAATACTGGTCCTCAAACTGCCAAGACACTGCCACATCTCCCAGCACCTGCGAACACTCCACTGGCTCCCCATCAAAGTTACAGTCACCTTCAAGATGCTAACCCACACTCACAAGGCCCTCAACAACACTGGACCAGCATACCTGAACAGCCGACTCAAATTCCACTCACCCCAAAGCACCCTACGATCAGCCCAGCTCTCCTGCGCAGTGGTCCCCCACACCAGAAAGACCACCTCAGACAGATAACATCGCTCCCCATCTTCGCAAGAAACCTCAAAACCTGGCTCTTCGACAGACCCCCTCCTTGATGGACTGGAACTTGCGAACCGCCCCACACCCCTAGTGCCTTGAGACCCTTACGGGTGAGTAGTCGCGCTTAACAAACACCTGATTTGATTTGATTTGAGCTGCACTAAACTCCTCCATGTCTGTGTGGCACCTGCAGAGTACTCTTTTACCAATAAACTCACTGCTGGTAAGGGACTGGCAGACACTAGGGAAATGCACAACTGATGCACCTTTCAGTCTTGATTTTGATTTCTATTTGTTGGCTCTGTTTACTTACCCTTGCGACATTGCACACTCCATCTAATGATTTCACCCTGCCTAGGAACGGCCAAGCACTCAAACATTACTAATGCACTACCATGCACCTTAAACTGCCAGTTCAATCTGAGGAACCTTTAAATCAATACTATACGTGTTGGTAATTATGTTTAATGCACTCCAGGACGAGCAACAGGTTTTATTAATCATGCAAGACATTGCAAAACAGTGTAAGGAACTGGGGACATGAGTACTTTGTTTTACCAATGAGTCCATTGCTGGCAAGGGACTGGCAGGGCTAGGGAAATGCACAACTAACGCACTTGTTTCTCTAAATAATGTTTTCTATTTGCTGACTCTAATTACTTACCCTTGTGTCTTAGCACACTCCAGCTAATGACTACCCCTTTGTTCGGGAACGTACAAGGACTAGAACATCACTTACATGCTATATCACACTTTAAATTGTTAGTAAAATCTGGGGAACCTTTTATTCAATATTATACGGCTAGGCACTAATTTTTAATGCGCTTTACTGTGAGTAACAGGTTTAATTAATCACACAAGACATTTATAGGAATTGGGTACATGCATTACTTTTGCACTTCTTTTTTTACTTAATGCTACTTTCTATTTGCTGGTTTTGAAAATCTGCTTTGGGTCCTTGGCCTCGCACACTCTGGCCAATGTTTTATCCTGCGTTAGAACTGGGAAGCACTTGTGTATCATTTAGGCACTATCATGCATTTTTTTATTATATTTTTTATTTTTTTTTATTTTGATCAACTCCAAAGAAACCACAAACAATAGGGTCATCAATAGCAGAGGATACAAATTATGAAAAAATGGGAATACCAAAAGCAGATGATACATTAATACCTGTAAAGTCAAAAATGATAACATAAGAGTTCATATAGGATCCAAATAAGCAGTAACGGCTATTGCAAAATAAGAAACATATTAGCAAGGGTTTGTGCATTAATTTGGAAAAGCTGCAGTGCTCCATGCAGTGAGAGGGGGCCAAATCTTATTGCCTCTTCTTATAGACTTAGGGCCCCTAGTTGCATATATTGCCAGCTCATAGTTATGTACAGACAGAAATCTGGATAGCCACATTTGAAAACTAGGGGCATCACAGTTTTTCCATAGTGCAGCAAGAATAATTCTATATATCGCAGTTCCAATAAAAAGAATAGCTTCCTCACTAGGGTTCAACTTACCATCATATCCAAGCAAGCAGATAGTGGGTGACTCGGGCAATTTACGCCCAAAGATCTCCTCCCAGAATTCCCAAATAATTTTTTTTAATAGTGTCAACTTATCACAATAGTAAAACATATGAGTTAGCATAGCGGGTCCACAATTACACCTTGGACATTGATCGTTACTTCTTCTACCCCATAAAAATAACTTGGCTGGAGTGAAATAGAGGTTGTAAATAGTTTTGTACAGTTGAGATTTTAGATTAGTGGAAAGTAATAGTTGTGATGACATGGCCAGAACCTTATCAATGTCTATGTCTGAAATATCGAGCCTATTTACCCATAGTAGTTCGGCCTGTGTTATATCATCTGGTGAGTTCTCGTGGAGAAACGTATAAATTGTACCAATTCTAGAAGAAGGCCTAATGGTAGCTTCGATAAGAGAACTTCTAATCCAGCTTATGTTAGGCAGCTGAGAGTTTATACTTGATCTAATTTGAAGAAATTTTAGATAATCCGTCGCAGGTATATTAAATTGACTTTGAAGAGTAGTAAAATTAGCCTTCATATCTATACCCAGAAAATCATAAAGGGAAACAATTCCCTGTCTCTCCCACCTGGCAGAGATAGCATCATTCATGCTTTGCGGTAACAAACAGGAATGCCAGAGTGTACAACGACTTAGCCTAGGAATGTTCATAAATTTTGTGATTCTTCGCCAAACTTTCCATGCCCCAGTGACAGTTTTAAACTTAACATTCTTAAAATAACTGGGCTCAAGTTGTCTTAAAAATAATCCTCTAGTATTGTGACCAAGGGCTAGTTCGTATATGGACGGAATATCGGGCTCTTCCCTGTTAGCTACTGGGTTAACCATTGGGGCGAGTTGTTGCAGGAAGGTAGCCCAAAAATATAGAAGTAGCTGTGGGATTGCGAGCCCCCCTCTATCAAGTGGAAGAGACAGATATTTAAGCGATCTTCTAATCTTGCCGTTTTGCCAAACTAATTTAGAGAACTGTGAATCCAAAATTTTAATAAATTTGTCTTCGACTAGCAAAGGGATAGCACAAAATAAATACAATTTTTTAGGAAAAACAGTCATTTTGATAAAGTTCCCTCTCCCTATAATAGATAGCTGCAAGCAATTTACTCTTGTTAGATCTTGTCTAATTGAATCGATCAGGCGTTCATAATTAGTTTTAATAATATTTTGTACTGTAGTGGATATGTGGACCCCTAGATATGTTGCCAGTTCGGTCCGTCTAACATCCACAAACTGTGTATTTTCTGTACATAATATAATGGTTTTGTTTTTGTTCAGGGAGTATCCTGAATAGGCTCGAACTGCTGTGTAATTACCTCTATCTCAGTTATGGCTGTCTCGGGGCAAGGTGTAACAACAGCAACTTCATCTGCGTAGGGTAAAACTTTGGTTTCGTACAGTCCTGTCACTACTGGTGTAATCCTAATGTTTTCTAAGATTTTAAGTATCAGAGGATTAATGTAAAAGGCAAATAATATCGGGGAGCACGGGCAACCCTGCCTTGTTCCTCTTGAGATTTGAATGGTATTAGATTTACACCCCATAACCTGGAGCTTAGCCCTTGGATCGATATACATAGCCTTAATTGATTTGATAAAGCTATGCCCAAAGTTATATCACTCTAGAATAGCCCACATAAATTCCCATGACACACTGTCAAATGCCTTTTCGGCATCTAGGAGAATCATTGACATCTGGCCACCAGTTGCTGCAGTGATGTCAAATAGTGTTATTACTCTACGAGTGTGATCAGTAGTGCCCTTCCCTGGGATGAAACCGTGTTGCCATGACGTGACCAGATGCGCAATGACCCCCCTAAGCCGATTGGCAAGTATTTTTGAGTATAGTTTCGAGTCTGAGTTAATCAGTGAGATTGGGCGGTGAGAAGATGGAGAATCTGTAGGTTTACCTTTCTTGGCAAAGATGATAATGTTGGTATCCTGCCAAGATGCAGGCGTGTTTCCATTCCACTGAATTCCAAGAAATAGATCTAATAGAAGTGGTAATATTATTTTACCTAGGACTCGCTATATCTCCAGCGGCAGTTTGTCGGGGCCCGCTGCTTTCCCCGAAGCCAATTCTGCGAGGGCGAGTTCAATCTCAGTTAATGATATTTCTTTCTCCAAATTATTTTAACGGCATTATCTAGCCTACTATCTGAGCAAGTTACAAAGTTACTCAAAAATTTGTTTATTTCCTCTTTATTATAGGGAATGTCGTTCTGATAGAGGCTCTGGTAGTAGTGTTGGAATATATCAACTATATCTTTTGTTTGCGTATAATCTTGACCGTTTGATTTAATTAAGGAGATTGTATTTTGAGATGCCCTTTGTCTTGTTCGTAAAGCCAATTGTCTACCAACTTTTTCTCCGTTCTCATAGAGGTTTCTTTGCTGTGTTCTGAAAGTTTCCGCGGACTTCTTTGTTATTGCCTTATTTAAGTCATTTTTTAAGATCACAATCTGCCGAAGCAGATCTGAACCATCTGTTTTTTGTGCTAGCGATAAGGTATGCGCGGTTTCTAAACTAGCTAATTCCCCCAATTTCTTAGTGAACTCAGTGGTCTGCTGTTTCTTGATCCTAGCTACATAGCTAAGGGTTTCCCCTCTGAGCGCAGCCCTAAAACAATCCCAAACTATATTTCTAGGGGCGCTGTAGCGGTTGATGTCAAAATAGCACTGAGCCCAATTCCTGATAAAATCAACATACTCACTACTAACCAATAGTTTCCTATCAAAAGTCCAAACTGAGGGTTTCCTAGCAGTGCTTGTTAAATTAATGGTGAGAACTAGGGCATTGTGATCAGAGATTAACTTAGGATATTTTACGATCGTTGCTGAATCGGAGATACTTCTGGTGGTAAATATATAGTCGATTCTGCTGTACTTATTGTGTGGATTTGAAAAAAATGTATACCCTGGGTCCCCTTGGTGTTTGAGGGACCAGATATCGGCTAAATTATGGCTCATAAGAAGTGAGTTAACAGCTTTAAATACCCTAGGTTTTCAACCATAATAACTATGCCTGCCTTGAGTATCATAAACAAAATCTAGTGTGATATTAAAATCGACGGCCAAGATTAGTGGGCCAGGCCAGCCTGCCAGCTCCACTTCTATGCTTTCGAACATAGATGGATCATCTAGGTTTGACCCATATACAGAGCAAATGGTTAGCCCTACGGCAAACTCCACGATTACCCACCTACCATACTGATCCATTGCTTGGCGTGTGGGCATTCCTAAGTAGCTCTTGTCTAAAATTGCCACCCCCCGAATATTTGTCGTTTGAGTTGTGGTAGCCAATACGTTATACCCCTGGATTTTTAGTAAGCTTCGCATTGCCCATGGTAGATGCGTTTCTTGCAGACATACAATATCTAGGGAATTTCGCTTTATTATCTCAGACAGCCGCCCTCGCTTACCTCTGTCATGTAGCCCTGCAATATTCCAGCTACATATACTTATCCTCCCCATAATACTAAGTATTTTGATCCTTTACTGATACTTGAATCTGAATTTGCCCTATAATACCAAGATGTTTTGTGATTTGTCATGATAGTTTGGATTCTTTTAAATGGAGTTGTCTGCATTTTATTAATTTTGCTCCCTTTCCCACCCACCCCCCCCCGTCTTGACCCCCCTCCCCCTGCTCCCAAAATAAGGCAGCAAGACTCCATTAGAGTCTATTCGTGATGAAGGTGCATCACGCTGTCAGGTCCCCAACCGGTAAGCCGGGTGAAAGAATAAAGAACCTTTTTTTTTTTTTATCCCCCTTCCCCATTTTTTTTTTCTTTCTTTCTTTTCTTAGTAGTTGTATTATTAACTGTCATACAAAATTCCTACAAAGAGCCCACAGGATGTTGACCCACACATTGCACTATTCTTAGACAATGTTTTCACGGACCACTGACCCCCCCACATTATGTTAACATACTTTAAGTTACATAGATTGCTCAAACAAACTCAGCCGTGCCCTGCCTTCTGTACAATTATTTTAAGCTGTCAAGATATTCTTGCGCTGCTATCTCCGAAAAAAAAATTTCACTTGTCCCCCATAAATGACTTTCAGCCGCGCTTGGTTATTGATATACACTATTGACTTCTTATCTTGAAAGGGTTTTATAAGCTGGCGCAGCCTCCATCTTCTTTCAACTGTTGTGTGGCAAAAATCAGGACGTGAAAAGTATGTAATATCCTTGGAGGTACGTTTAGCGTCAGGCCTTTCCTTCTCAAACACTGCCTGTCTAAGCAAAAAATTGCCAAAGTAGACTAGAACAGCCCTCGGGTATGCTTCAGGTTTATCAGGGGTTGTTTGAGTAAGAGGCATACGGTGTGCTCGTTGGACTTCGATGTCCCAGTTCCAATTTGAGAGCTCGGGCAGAGAGTCTCGGAGGATGTTAACCATGAATGAGCGGATGTCCTCCCCCTCCGATTTCTCGGGAATTCCTAATATGCGCAAGTTGTTTCTGCGCTGACGATTTTCAAAGTCCTCCAATTCCCATCTAATGTCCCCTATCTGTAGCTCATTTGACTCCACCCGTTCTTGGATTGCGACAACTTCAGTTTCATTAGCCAGGGTTCTGGACTCTATTTCGGTCAATCGATCTTCAAAGGAGCTACATGTTTTGACCAGCTTCCTCACCACACCTTGCACCTTGCGAAGTGCTGCTTGTGCCTTGTGCCCATCCTGTGAAGTCTCTTCGCGGTGTGAGGCTATCGCCTGTAAGACAGTATCTATAGATGCAGCCGCCGGGTTGCTTGGGGCAATTGAATTTATTGGATTTATTGGAGTTAGCTGCTCGGTATGAGTGTGGTCCCAGTGTAGAGCCGTTCCATGTGATTTATTACCCCGCTTGTTGAGGACCTTTTGCTTTAGTTTGACAGTAGTTGGCTCAGCCCCCGCATCTGTTGCGCTATCAGATTCATCGGACAGATATGAAGCCGATGTATCACCCCACGCTGCCCCCAATTCTGCTTCATCAGAAAAAGAGAACAAGTCGCTAGCTTCTTTCTCTGGATCATTGTGGATTACACTGCCAGCGCCAAAATGATCCAGAGCTGATATAGCTCCCTTATTTTTGGGCATCTCCTGGACCTTACTTTCAGCCAAATTTGGGTTGGTATTCGTAATGGCTGTCAGCCCTGGCTGGTTTTGCGCTCTTGAGCTGAGACAATCCTGCTGCTGCGCTTGCTTACTTAACGACCCGCACTTTATGCTTGTATCTGCCCCCAATTCTGCTTCATCAGAAAAAGAGAACAAGTCGCTAGCTTCTTTCTCTGGATCATTGTGGATTACACTGCCAGCGCCAAAATGATCCAGAGCTGATATAGCTCCCTTATTTTTGGGCATCTCCTGGACCTTACTTTCAGCCAAATTTGGGTTGGTATTCGTAATGGCTGTCAGCCCTGGCTGGTTTTGCGCTCTTGAGCTGAGACAATCCTGCTGCTGCGCTTGCTTACTTAACGACCCGCACTTTATGCTTGTATCTGTCTCTGCAGTCTTGCTTGACACAGGGTCACCCTCCGCTGTAAAAGATGATTCATTACCAAGGGGGACCACTGTATCAGAGTGAATGCCAAGTAATATGCTCACCTCGGGGTTTGGATGTGGCTGAACCTGTTGCTGAGATGGAAATAGGTTGCCTGAGTCACTTTTTCCAAGCTGAAGACCTTCCATTACAGTAGTTTTGCCGCCCATTCTCGTCGTTAGGGAGGATGGGCCACTTGAGAGATCTGGAGCGGGGCCACTCTTGCCTTCGGAATGTGAGACCTGTTGCTGCTTCTCCTGGCCTGGAAGCATACAGGAGTCCTTCCGCATCAGATCCACCACTAAGGGTCCGGCAACCACCCTTCGCGTGTCTTTCTTCCGGGTCACGGCTCCCGGCTTGGAAGAATCGACCGTGGCCGCCGCCTCAGCTCTCTGAATCCGTGCGTCATCTTTCTCCTGTGCTGTCGCTTTGTCTGACCCCCGGCGCTCCGGTGCTTCCCGCTGGGCCTGCCTTGCTGCTCCTGCACGGGCGGCTACAAACGAGGTAGTAGATGGAGCAGCAACTTTAGGAGCCATTTCCGCCATAAGCGCGGCTTGCATCCCCATGTCCCGATATTGTTTTGTCCTGACTTGGCAAGCATGAGCACAGCAGTCCAGTCTGTTTATGGGGGTAAGTGAATTGAAAAGAATACGATTTAGGACTGTCCGACCAATGTAAGAATAGCAAGTCCAGGCTGCGTATCACATTGAGGGGTGAGATCCATGCGTGAGATCCATACGTGGTTACTGATACCCGTTGCGCTGGCATTGTAATTATTTAGGCAGTCCAATAACTATCTTTTTCCAACCGCTAATCACCATGAAAAGAATATCGCTTCTAGCGGGGCCATAGTGCAAATATGCAGTTACCGATCCTCAGCTTTCATTCATGGTTAGACTGGCAGGGTTCTCTCGGCATTACTGGTCAGGAACCTGATGCGTGAGCACTGCGATCCGCGTCAGATCGCCATCTTGCACCCTCTCACTATCATGCATTTTAAAGCATCTGTGTAAACCTGTGAAATTTATTTTTTCTTACTAACACCATACTGTGAGTTGATGTTGTTTTAATGTGTATATTTGTATGTGTTTGAAAGTGGATTATTAGTAGTGTTAAATATGAATCTACCACCGACAATAAGGCCACTAACACAGTCTAGGGCTCAGAATAGGTGTCAGAAAATTATTACCTTGCTCAACCCTTGATAGCTTGGCTGCGAGCAGGCAGGCTTAACTTCAAAGACAGACATGCAAAGCATTTAAAAACACCAATTCAGTTAATATTTAAGACACAACACACAATACAAATATAACATCGATTTATATAAATAAGGAGAATTATATACAAATATGACATATTTTTATCTTTAAAATGACACCAAAACGAAAACAATCCAATGCAGCGTACTGGAGATATACATTTTTAAAGATTTACCACTATATAGGACGTAGAAACCTGGAGCACTTATTGGGACTTCTGGTCATGCTAGACTGGGACAAAGTCAAAGTTTTGGGCCACCAGCGATGAAGCCCTCTGCGGCTACCTCTTGCCATAGTCCTTGGTCAAAGTTTTACCTTCAGCTTTAGAAACCTTTCTGGAGCTGTTCTGCCAGAGTCCCTCGATGCTCTTCACCAGTCCAGGATTGGTGAGGGTTCGCCAGCTTGTTTTTCGAGGAGCTATTAGTCAAACTCTCAAAGCCGAACCTCCAGGCTGGGGCATCTTAGTGATGGTCCAGGTGAGCTCTGTTAACCTGTAGGTTGTAGAGATCCACTCTTTATTCCTCTTGAAGCAAGTTAGGTCCACTGGGCTGTAGTTCCAGGATGTGCAACTAGCGCAGGCAGTCAGAGTGCAGGGTCTGGTTGATGCAAATTAAACTTCCAGCATGGACCCTTCTTCTTCTCTTAGTTTTAAGCAGCAGAACTGAAAGGCTCCGCCCCTGCCAAATGCTTATTCCATTTGCTCTGGAGTCAAGCAGGAGGGCACTCTTTTCCAGTGAGGTGCAGGGCAACACTGCAGAGCATTACCACTTCTTCCAAAGTGTGGCATAATGGTTTTCCAACAAGCACTATTCCTCCAAAATTCAATATGGCTGAAATCTCATCAGAGGAGCAAGAACTAGTTAAACAAACCTCCAGTATGGTTCATTTCCATACCTCTCCTCACCCTGACATCTGCAAATTCATTCCTTAAGCCTGACATTAGAGGGGATGCTTTAGATGGACCTGGCCTTTTCTGCTTAGCCCCTTCTTCCTTTGCAGCTCATGGTTTACAACCCATTCCCTCTGCTCTGGCAGAGCTTTCTCCTGCACAATAGCTTTTCTCCCTTGGTGCCACTTATCACCTCATCAAAGCAGCCTGGCTAATTGTGTTAACTGTACCCAATCTGGGGAAACCACAGAAAGTTTTGGCTTACAGACAAGAAAGTTGTATAACTTATTTTCTGTACATTTCAGGATATCATATTGTTGGATTTTTCAATACCATTCTCCAAAATCCTTGAATTATATATTTCGGTAATCCCTAGCATTATTAATGATGTCCTAAACTATTCCAATGTTAGCCTATGTGGCTGAGGATGTACAATGGGGACAAGAAAATGTCAATTTTCTCCACCAGCAGGGCTTATAAAACATCTTTTATGAGGACCCTGCGTAAAGCTACATGACTCCCTATCCCTGGGATACCAGGGGAGACTTTAAGGGTTCTGAATATTCAAAAATAATGTAGTTTCTCACTCCACAGTGCTCCTAGCACAAAAGTCGATTTTGGGAAGCACTTCACTACAATGGGGGAAGTGAAATTTGCAATCCAGGACATATCAATCATCTTTTATAAGTGTAATCCTTAAAAGTACCCAAACCCCACCCCTGGGGTCACCTAAAATTGCAAAATATTGTAGTTTGGGCACAATTTACATTTAAAAGCAGTCCTGTAACACATGGCTGCTTTTAAAATACCTCAGATTCTTAGCAGTAAACACATGCAAGTGGAGAAAGGGCTGCTGGCCTCTAAACTGCCATACCTCATTATATACTAGGGACTTAAATATAGTTTTAAAACCCCTCCCCTATTAAAGACTAGGGGCTTATAGCATAGACCACGTCAATCGTAGGTTACCCTAACACATAGTGTACCCTAATGTGTGTGTGTGTATGTTATCACTGTATTTTCATCATACCACTGGACCAGGGCCTGGTTAAGTTCTTGGTATCAAATACCTAAGAATTATACAACCACAGGTATTAATTCTCATAAATGCTTTATTAGTAATTGGTTCAGCATAATGATTGCACATATTGTATAGGTTCACTATAATGATCCATAATGCTTTGTTGATCACTGCAATAATGGCAATGATTCCTGCTAAAGGTATCTTAATGTGGTTTATTATGAAACAACATGATTAAACTCACTTGGTATGTTTGGGCGACCCCTCTAGGAGGTACCAGTGATTACATAATGTCATCTATTGTATATTCTATCTGCCAATGTATATATTTGTGAAATACTGCGTAGTATATAGTAGCGTGTGTATGTGTAATAAATGTACTTCTCCTTTTTCTCATGAAAAAGTACTGACTGGACAATGATTGTTTCAGTATTATTATTATGTGCCAATGATTGGTGATTACTATCCCACACCACCTCCCTTGCGTAGGCCTTAGACTGCTACGCTTCACTTCCCTGTAAGCATCAATCGCTACAATGAGGTGAGGACAATTGTGGACCTATTACTTGTGATGGGCACACAACTAATTGCCCAGTTTCCAACAACTTTGATTATATTTATTCCGTGCATACTCTTGTCGTAGGATTGCCACTGGAATTATGCGATTGTGCGGCCACAACAATTTTCGAAAAATTATAGATTGGCTGTATTTGCTACACAATCCTTCATCTGCCAGATATTCTGCAGGTTTTAACAAAAAGAGATTTGTTCCTTAGCTCAAATGGTTCAAACGTTACTAAAAATGCAATGACACATGTTGCAGCACATTGGAAGGCAGTTTGCAAAGCTGAACTGGTCACCTTTCTGTTGCTTATTACTATATTTGGGTGTTAAACTGGTATTTATGAGGTGCAACCAATGCCCAGATAGTATTACTAAGTTTAGAAATGACAAAATAATGAAGTACTTCTATTACAAAACATGCTTCACTATGCAGCATAATTTGCTGCATAATTTACTCAACCCTGCTGCAAAATGTGGCCCTTCTCTCCTGCATAATTCGATTTCATAGCTTCTTCTAAAAAATAGCGCATACAGGTATGTCTATCTAATAGTATTGAAGGCGTTCTCAAAGTCTATCGACACTATCAATGATTGGAGGTCTGAAATGGGGACTGTCTCCAGAACTTGAAAGAGCTGTCTACACATGGGTTGCAATTACGAGTTGGTAGGTGTTTAGCGCATCTGATAATTATTGAATGTGCAAAATCCATCAACATTTGTTACATTTTTGACAGGCCAAACCAGCCAAAACTTAACGGGGTAAAACCAAATAATATTTACTGTATTGTTGGGGGCAGCAATGGCGGGGGAGCATCACCCCACTGGCTCAGACCAAGCAGCAAAAAAAGAAAACAATAGTTCATTATCGTTTTATTTTTAAGTGTGTGCAGGGAGGGGCGGGGCCCGGCGTGGGAGGGGGTAGAGGAGTGACATGTGCACTCCCTAAGTGCGCATATGTATTTGGCCGGCCGTCTCAGGCTGACCGAAACACACATGTGCACTTAGGTTTCTCTAACCCGGCAGTATTGAACAGCCGGGTTAGATAAACCCCACTGACTCCCGCAATCGGAGCATCTTTCCAACCCGCTCAGGCCAATCCCCACGCTGCACATAGTCACAGTGTCTGCTGGGGCAAGGAAGTCCCAGCACTAAGAGACGCCATGTGGCCAGCAGCAGATAAGTTTAACTTTTCTTTAAATGATTTACATTATTATTATAGTCCCTCTGCGCCCCTCCCGGCAGCCCCATCCAGTGCCCCCGCGCCACCTCTCACACACCCCCAAGCACCTCCCCACTCCTTTGTATGTGGCGGTCGCCACTGTGTATCATGCGGACCTTGGTGAGTTAAACACTAAAATCCATAACTTATTCCCAACACATGTAGTAACAGTATTTATTTTTTGCACCCTATATATAACGTGACTCGTTGTATTGTTATTTATCAGGTGTGATAAATAGCACCTACATTTGTAATTAAAACTTAGTGGTGCTGAAAACTAGTGCAGACTTTTTCATAGAGCCCACCCAAATTGCACAATCACCTTCAGACTATGAGCACCCAGTTTCTACAGTCACCTTTGGTCTATGGGCACTCGCATTCTACAGTCACCTTCAGACTATGAGCATCCACATTCCACAATCACCTTCAGACTAGCGTGAAGGTCATTACCTCATACTGTCTGCTTTTGATTTTGATTTCACCTAAATTTACTGTTCAAATTTCAGTCTGACAATCCAGGTTCAAGCTATATTACATGTCCTCTTTCAATCTGTTTAGCAGCTGATTAGACTCCCCATTCAATGTTTTTTTATTTTCTGAAAATTGAACTTGCATGTATTTTTTACCATTTTCTATGAATTTTTTGTTCCGTGCAAGAAAATGAACATATATTTTCAAATATTTATTTGTCCAGTCATGTACAATTTCACAAGACGAACCACAAGTTGTTTGCTTTAATTAAGTAGCCATTTACAATGCATTATTTATTCATTTATTGTTAATTTTTAGTTCTTTGTAAAGCACCCAAAGCCCCAACAGCGTGAGGAGAAATAGTCAAACACTGCAAAGGAGGTGCCGTATAGTTGGGCGCGGATGAACACCTGACATAGGAAAGGTGAAATGTTAATTATGTCTAAAGTGATAGAAACAACCTTTGACTGATGACTTTAGGCGTCTGCCTGACAACTAGATGTAAACGTCCCATGTTTTCCATCCAGTGAAACTACATAGCCACTGAAAGGCCTAGGAGCTAGCATTTTTAAAGCCTAGTTTCCATGTTTGCCATTTTTATAGATGTATACAAAGAGAGAAAATAATTTGTTTCTGTAAATAGGTGAAACAAATCTGCAAAAATGGAAAACATTCAGTTAGTTCAGATGCATGATTATTGAAAATACCTGTCTTTTAAAAAACATCTATGTAAAACGTTGGAAAGCAATAAGTTAGTTGAAATACTGTTTTTCTACTTGACCCCTCATTTGCCTGTACCCACAGAGAAGCCATGCAGTCTACTGGAAGAAATAGCTTGAACATAAAACTACTGCAACCCCATTATTGAATTTATTCATAATTGAATATATTCCGTGTGCATAGTCATTGTCAAACATACACAGGGAGAGAGCCCCCTGTCCATTTCTCGAATGTTGCTAGGATGAGATGGCACGTACCTCACTGGTAGGGTTGTTTAGCACTTTGGTACATGTTGTAAGCATGTACTGTTTTGCCTTTTCTTGTTGTGTCAATCAGAGTTGTTTTCTGGCAGACGACTTTAAAGTTTCTTTTTTGGACTATGTGATCCTGAGTTCTATGAAGTGAACAAAAAATATTGAGAATCAGCTGATGTCTCACCTTCGGTGATCACAGAAGCAAGAAAGATGGTGGAGGTGAGGAACACCTGCATTGTTTTGGAGGAAGGATGGAGCCGGGCAATGCAGAAGATCAGGGTCCGAGCAATTCTTCAGGCCTTCTCCACATCTGATTGTCTGGCCATTGTATTTATTCAGTTTCAGTGGATGGAGGGGAGGTCCTGCCTGAGCTCTGATGTGGCGGTCAAGTTATTTTCCGCTGTTGAGTAATTAGGCGCGTCCCTCAACCATCACTCAACCCAATACATTAATAAAAGAACAGGCTGTCCTGAAGTAATGCACTTCTCTCTACCAGCAGCTTCATAGGGCAATGTATTATGCACACTGACACACCCTTTCTGAGAATTAATTTTGGCCATCTTGACCTTGGTCAGCTTCCAATGCAGTCTCTGAGCAGCTCAGGCAGGCCCCTCAGGATATCCGTTCTTCTGCTACATAGCTTATCAAAAAACCTTTCTTATTTTATACCCACCCGCATGGTATTATCATTTAATGAAAAATAAACCAAAATAATTCTCCAAACTCATCAAGTAGATATGAAACATACCACTACCAAATAATGAAATTTGAATAATTCATATATATTAAATTATAAAAGGCATGACATATAAACACACAAAGGACTATTCAGAGGTTAATTCAGAGGTTAATAAACAAAAATACACAGTGAAATTACAGGACGTGAATACAAACAATTATACACATAAATCACAATACAATTGAATCAACAATTTGTTTTACATATCTAACACAATCAATTACATCAACGTCATAATCTTGAGTGACCGTCCTAACTTAAACATAAAAACTTAATCGATGGATCTAAAGTTTAATTGGACTATAACGTTTGATTTCCATATACGTCGACATTTCGACCCCTTAAAGAAGTGTGAAATTGGTAACCATCGCTACAGGGTCATCAGCAGGGCTAAGGACCAAATTGTGTGATGCCTGTATAAAAAAAGAATTAAGTCTACTTTAGGAAGTCATGTGGGAGAATTAAGTGTGTTGAATTATTCATACTCAAACTGAAACGCAAGACCTGCTTGATGCTCACGGTGTTCCTCAAATTGAGCAGCCTCATTCTGAAGGTCTTTTCTGTAAACAATTTAAAGTAGAGGGGCAAAGTGTGCTCCCTTCGAGTTCTGTAAACCATATAAAAAAGAACCCCTGTCATTAATGTGGTACATATTAGTTACCTTATTAAAAGATTAGGAGGTGGTACAAGGACTCACCTACAGCGTCAGGCGTTGAGGAGTCAATAGACTAAAACACGTGACATCATGTGTCAACAAATGGGGCCCATCGCCTCCATTGCCAAAGAAAAGGAGGTTCCAAATGCCTACCTAGCGGGGGCCAAACATAAATGCATAACATTAATGAAGTATCACTTGAGGGGTAAATGATTCAAAACAAGAGAACAAGAGAACGATGTCAACACTTACCTCCCGCAAATATGCTTGGAGAATAAAGAGAAGAAATCCCTGATTCGTTTAAGGACAGAATATAATTGCGTCCAACCGGTGCCGACCGCTCCCATGCGCCCAAATTATTGGAAGTAGGTGCTGGAGTGGGGTTTTCTTTTAAAATCGTATACCCTCTCCATTTTGCATGTTTAGATTAATAAGATTAATTAATTAATTATAATTATACTAATGGTTTGCTGTGTGAATTATTCAACATTACTAATATTAGAAATATACGTGGGAATTGCAGTGGCATGGCCTAACTAATGACGTAAACTAAATTTGTATGCATATTAATAATATATATTCAGAAATTGCATGAATATAATTTGCTTTCGTGATGTATCTTTGATTTGTGCTTTATTAATGTGAATATAACCCGCATTAAGTGTTGCTTCTGCTAGATAAATACATACACATATGGGTATTAGTAAGGGGATAACAGATTATTAGTCATTTCTATGTATTAATTACATTTTTGTGTTTCTTTGCTTAAGTTGACCATTTGGTGGCCACAAAATGGCCGACGTCCCTGTTAGACGAGAACAACTCCATTATGAGCATCTCTGGGTGAAGTGCGCATGCGTCGCCATCAGCTGCCGCAGCCTTTACATGACCCCGACTCAACTGTGACAACCAAGGCTATTTCCCAGGCTTACGGCCAAGCTGCTCTGAAAGAAAGAATGAGAAGATACTATTGCATGGATTGGAACTATATCTAAAGACACATTATATGTATGGGAAAGAAGTCAAACTTTGCCATCGGACCAATGAGATTGGTTCAAAATACGATTTGTTACACTTCGGAATGTGAATTTACTATAAAAATGGTAGATTAGAGAGGGGCCTTAGCTTTTGCCTTTCAATTGTTCGAGACCCTTCAGAAGATTTGCGATTTACTGACGGAGAGGACGGTGACACTGCAGGACAGCTGTTTTCCAAAGACTCTGACAGTATGAACTGATGACCGGGATTTTGACTTAGAGGGCGACTTTTAGCCAGAATAGGTAACTGTGATGGTCTAATTTGCTTGATTAAAACCCAGAGAATCGAATTCAATTATTTAGATAAAATGTAATATTCATTACAAGAACTGTGTTGGGTTGTTTTTATTTCAGAAAATGTATTGATATAAATGATGTTTTAGATTGTGTTATCACTTCAACCTGCAGCTAGTAGATCCATGGCATATACATGAGAGGAGTACTAAAGGTGAAGTTTAGACCTTTATGAATAGGGTTATGTGAGTACTCTTTCCATTACAGCGAGTGGAACAATCACCTCTTTGAAGCAGGTTAATCGATGGGTGTATGTTTTTGTTATGGGCCCCACCAGCGTATGTAGTATTGTTTGTGATCTATGACCTGTGACGAAGAGAGGGATTTTGCATTCCGCGCTGCAACAGTTTTTCTTGGTAGCAGAGATATGGCTTACTACTGTTTTGGTTTAGTGATCATTGCTTGTAAATAGCTTATTGATTATTGATTGGTATTGATTTATGTACTAACACTATATGTTAAGTTGCGTCGAGTTATATGTTGTTAGCACGGCTTATGGGATGTGGGAAGTCCGAAGTTTGTAACAGTTCTGTAGCAGAGCAGAGGTAAGCGATGCTCTTGAGAAAGACGGAGTTGTTGTAGCCCTGTAGGTACATAGGGCAAACGTGTGACAAGTGAAGTTGCACGGCGCATTGTCTGGGTTCGATTCGGCGGCATCGTCGTGTGTTGCCATTAGAAATTTTCTGGGTGTGAAAGAGGTATGTATGAAAGCGAAGGTTACCTGTGAAATTTTGGTCTTTAAGTACCAGGAAACCAATTGGCATACCGATAACGCTTATCACTGAAAAGGTAGCAGGTGTTCTCTGAGCTTGTTAGAAGGACAACGTAGAGGGAAGCGCTGCTTTGCTAACGTGTGTCATAATTCTGTAGTAGGACAGACTGTTCGCTGTTCTCGGGAAAGACAGGATTCTGTGAGTATGTACCACATTTTCTTGTATGAACGAGTGTGAATGTAAGGCATTCGGGTTGATTGTGAAACTCTAGGTTTATTTCTATAATGCCAGAGAAACAATTAGCTAATGCTTGCTAGAAGGATGAAGTAGAGGGATGTGCTACTTTATCAACGGAAGTAACGATTCCGTAGTAGGGTAGAGGTAAGCACTGCTCTCGGGAAAGACGGAATTCTCGTGAGAAAGGACTATTGCAATTCTTTAGTTAGCGAAGCGGACAATGGAGATGCTTCAGTGTTGTTACTAACAGAATTGTAAAAGTTGCAGTAAGAGTTCACGGAGCGGTCTTGTAAAGGATGGGTAGACAGGAGCAGAACTGCCGCAGCGGCTGCTGACGTCAAACGACCGTGTTGGGATTGGACAGTGGGCCAGAAGTGTAGAACGCTCCGGATTGGTGCGTTAGTCTAAAGCCGCGCTGGGTTCAGAGGAGTACAGGGTGACATAAACGCTCTTCATTGGTGCGTTAGTGTGAGTCGCGCTGGGATTAGAGGACTGAGACAGTGACGTAGACGCTCTTTATTGGTGCGTTAGCGTGAAGGCACGCTGTGAGTGGACAGAATAGTGGTATAGTCGTAAGAGACTAGCGATACACAGAAACCAAGAAAATGTATAACCAGCCACCAGATAGGGAAAAGAAATCCTGGTTTGGTAAAGTTAAAAGGTGGTTCAAGAAGGATAAGCAGGTCAAAACTAGGGAAGGACAGTTAATTCCTCCACCGAAAACCCCCGCAGCTTTAATGATTGCAAAGTATGGATATCATACTTGTATTTGGGTAGATAATTGGGTAAAATATACCAAGGACGATGGAGTCCTGGCATTTCCAGAACATGGTTCCTTTAATTTGGCTGTTTTAAGCAATTTGCGTCAGAAGATGATGTACTCAGAACCATGACCTAGACCGACGCAGTTTGAGGCATTGACAGAGTGGGAAGACGAAGCACATGAGCGAGAAAAACAGATGGTAGATGTTAGACCTGACATCCTTGGCGTGGGTTTTTCCCCTATCTTTTGCCTCTGCTACATGGATTTTTGATGCTGTGCTGGATTTTGTTTTGCTGGTTTAGATGCTTTGGACACTCTGCCACTGCTAATCAGTGCCAGAGTGTAAGTGCTCCCTGTGTAAAATATCGTATTGATTGGATATACCTGATTGGCATATCTGTATCACCATGAAGTCCCTAGTAAAGTGCACTGTCTGCCAGGGCTGGTGATGACAGATGCTACTAGTGGGTCTGCAGCGCTGATTGCGCCACCCACCTGTGTAGCCCTAAAACAGTGTCTCAGGCCTGCCGCCGCAGGCTGCCTGCAGTCCCCGGACTGCCATGTCCTCCTGGCCAGTGTCCACACTGACCGGGCCTAACCCTTCCCTTTTCGTACACGTCAGTCATCCCTATGGAAGGCCCAAGGTACCCCCCTGGGCAGGGTGCAGTGTATGTAGAAGGTAGAGCATGTACTAGTGCAGGTAACATGTTCTGGTAGTGAACACCGGCCATTTTGTGTGTTCACTACTGCAAGGTTATCTTGTTCCATAGGCTAACATGGGGGAGAGGGGTGCCAATGGCTATCCGCCTATCTTCTCATAAGAACAAGATAAGACATGAGTGTTTGATATCCCTGAGCTCAGCATTTAATAACACATCTTTTAGGAGAGGTTGTTTTTAAATCCTGAGTTGGAGAATAGTACTTTTTAGAGAGTAGCTGTTCTCTTGTCTGACCCTTCTGTGTGCCTGGGCGCGCTTGTGGATTGAGTGTCTGGTTTGAGAGTGACAGGGACTGGGGATCCCCCGGGAGGTTGGCTGAGTCAACCCTCTGCTGAATGGCGACAATCGCAAGGAGAGTGGAGGGAGGAGATAGCACCTGGGATTGAATAGGGCTGTGCCTGCCTGCCACTCTGCTGGCTCCACCTCCCGCTGGGCGGCTGACGACCTTGCCCCTCGCTCTGAAAAGAATGTAGAGGCCAGGAAAACAAAGTGCTCCAGCAACACCCAGAACTGGATCAGACCGGGCTCAGGACCCACTTGCACAAAGACTTCAAAGACTTTTAGGGGTATAAGTACAAGACCCCTGACAACAGATTTTTAGATTCGACCATCGAGAGGAACCTCTGCTGAAAGACGGACCGCTGAAGAACTAAAGGAAGATTGCCGTGCTGTGTGCTCTAAAAGCTGACCTGTTCTGCTGTACAACTGAAGCTGAGGAGAAGAAGGGGTCTTGCTGTGTGCTGACCCTATCCACTTGACCAAACAAGACTTTGCTGTGTGCTGTGTCTTCGACTGAATCTCCAAGGGCCTGAGAAGAGCTGGCCTCCTGTTTCGCAACCCAGGGATAGAAAGGTTGCCAAGAACTCAAGACTCTACTGTGTCCCACCTGCGCTGCTGTGTGCCGCAGGGACCGTGGACTGTTCTACCAAGCTTCTCAACATCTGCCTGTGAGGTGGGCTGGCTGCTCTCTGTCTTGCTGGAGAGTACCGCATCGAGCCAGGCCTGACACCGGTTGCCGCATCAAGAAGATCGACGTGCTCATTGGCACGTGCCTTGCCGCGACCCGGAGGCCTGAAGCAGATCGAGAGTCGTATTTCCCTGCTCTACGAAGCCGCGCTGTGAGTGGCTGACTCCGGTGACGTCGACATCGTCACTGGGGGCTCGTCGAGGGAGTTGTGGAATCCTTGCACCGAACAGCCCGAGGAGCGCTTGTACAACGAGCGCAGTGACACCGCCGGAGCAACGTAGCTGCCTAAACATCGAGAGCCTACAAACTGATTCATTCTCAGTGAGTATCGAATCACTCAAGAGACTAGAGACTATCGTCTGACGATCCCGACCAACCAAGAAAGCGAATATTGTGTAAACCTGTGATGCTTGATTTCAACTGCGGAAACTAGATAAAGATATATTATTTTTGATATAACTCACCTGTGTGGTCTAAGTTTGTGGTGTGCGGAGGGGGGATCATTGTGGTGTCTACGTGCAAATACCTTACACATTGCCTTGGGGATAAGCCTGTCTGCTCGAGCCAAGCTACCTAGAGGGTGAGCAGGGGTTATCTACCGTGTGTGTCCCTGTACCCTGACTAGAAGCAAGGGTCCCTATTTGGTCTAAGGTGTATACCTCTGCCAACTAGAGACCCCCAGATCTAACAGTAGAGGTTACAGATATATGTTTGGCAGGTCATATGGACATGAAACGCATGATGATCGGATGAAAAGATGCAGGAATGCAAGCATGAATGAGGGTTTGTTTCCTGTAAGAGCGGTAGGAGAGAATGAAGGTAGAAAATGTGTGGAAAAGAGGAATAATGTGGAATCAAGAGGTTACGGAGCAAATTATTCGGATGATGATGAGTTGGATGATGTGTTTTATAAAAATCCACCACCGTACCGACCAGAACCAGAAATGTTGACACCAAATGCCCCAATGAGAGAAACATTACGAATTATCAAGACAGAGACTATGTCACCAGATTTAGAAAAAAGAAACTCCATCACAGAGGTAGAAAAGAGATTGGAGAATAAAATAGATAACGAAAATTCAACAGAATTGGCAAAAACCACTCTAGAATTAACAGAGAAAATAAGAGAATTAACTAAGAATCTGGAAGCTGTAACAGTCCCAGTGACTATAGGTCCAGTAATGCCTGTTTTTGAGAAGCAAAAGGATAGCGAACATTGTTTAACGGTACCATACCGGAACAATAATGTGGTCGAGAGTTCAGAACGGAGTCAAATTGAGAATCCATGGGGACCGACAGTAAATATGTTTGAACCACACGTTTCAAATAATCCCTTTATTAATCAGAATTATGCTGAAAGGAGTAGAATGACAGTAGAAACTTTGTTAGAACCCCAGAGAAATCCAGAACAGAGCAGTGTAGAGAATCCGGTAGGACCATCTGTGGAAGAACTGAGTGAATGGTTAAAGGGGTTGCAGAGACTAGATAAAGATTCTCAGTCAATAGATGTGGCAAAATTACGGATGGTATTGGAAGAATTGCTTGTAGGGACTATTCCGGTAGAAAAATTAAAGTTTTTTCAGGATGAGGAGCTGTTATTCCTGTGTAAAAGTGTGACATGTAGAGCCAGGAATCTGCATGAAAGACTAGGAGAAGTTGCGAATGAAATGGGTATAGATATTGATAAGGTAAAAGCCTTACAGAAACCCTATCGAGTTGATTTTACTGAAAAAGACATTGAAAATCTGAACACCACAGGACAGATAGGTCAGATTAAGGACATAATCATTGTATTGAGAAAATGGGGAGATTTGGATAAATGGAGAAGTAAATGGTATAAAAAACGTAATGATGCCTCAGACAGGACAGTTTCGGCATTCCCTGTTAGTGAAAAAGAAAAGGTAGCGACTGAATACCCCATGAGAGAGATCCCAGGAGGAGGATATGTACATGTCCCATGGACAAGACAGGACATTTTGTCATTTACGAATGATTTACCTCGACTACGCGAAAAGCCCGTCGAGTGGTACAGACAGGTAGACAGATTTGTAAAATTATCAAAAGTACTGTGGATAGACTTAAATAGTCTATTCGACATAATAGAAGCAGCAGATTTGTGGTCTGAGTGCAAGTTGATGATCAACTGGCCAACTCAGGAGTACCCCTAGGGATCCTAAGACAGGAGCCCCAGACCCTGAATTAATGAAAAAGTATGAACAGGTTATGGTATTTTTGAAAAACAAAGTGCTCCCTAAAGAGACAGATTGGGTAAAGATTGATCGAACGCATCAGGAAGCAAAGGAATCAGTACATGCATACTATGAGAGACTAATTCAAGCCTTTAAACAGTTCAGTGGAGATGAGAACTTAAGTGATAAGGATTTGAGTCATTTCGTATACAGATTTGTATATGGTTTACGCCCAGAAATTGGTGACATGATAAAGCAGCATACAGTTGATTGGCAGAATAAGAAAATAGATGAAGTACTGAGACATGCTAAATATTTCAGTGATGAAATTGAGGCTAAACACCGAAAATTAAAAGAAAAGGCAATGTGGGCACAAGTAAAGGTGGCTGAAAGGAAGGAAGCTCAATTGGTCGATCAAGCAAATAACCCAGGAACTAAACCGAGATTTGGCCCAGGAAAAGGGAAAGGCAATATAGAAAAAGCTAAAAAGAAGTTCCCATGCCATAATTGCGGTAGGTTAGGGCATTGCAAATCCGAGTGTAAATACCCTCCAAATACTAATAATGAAAATGCATCATTGAATCCGCAGGTGCAGAATGAGGTGAGTGGTCAACTGCAGCAACAGCAGCAGGTGGTTACTTCACAGAATCAGGTGCCAAAACCACCTTTCCCGCAGAGCAGAAACACTCAGAAGTATAGTAATGAATCGGGATTCTACACTGAAGAACAGGTAAATAAACCGCTGCATGCTCGTGCCGTTTCACAGTATTGGCTGCAACGCAATGAGAGTGACTCAGAGGAAAGCTATTGACAGTGCCGAAAAGAAGAAGAAGAGTGCGTACTTGGCGCAACTCTAGAAGTAGACCAGACAGGACCATTTGTAGATGGGAAGGTTAATGATGAAAATATTACTTTCTTAGTGGATACTGGTGCTACTCGATCAACTGTTAGATCAGCTGATGTTAAGAATCTTCCCCTTTCGGATGAAACAATCCAAGTGGTTGGCGTGTCCAACAGACAGTTAAAAACATTTTTGACAGAACCAGTGAAAGTCAGTATAGGGAAATTTACAGAAATGCACCGCTTTGTGGTGTGTGACACCAGTCCAGTGAATTTATTAGGTAGGGACCTGTTGTGCAAGATGAATTGCAATATATTCTGTACTCCAGATGGAATAGCTTTTGAAACCCCAGATGAGGATGTGCTATATAAAATGACTATAGCTAATAGAGAAAATGAGGTAACTGAGACCTATGCAATATTCAACCCTGATGAATTACCTAAAGAATTAAAACAGTCAGTGAAGGCAGAAGTGTGGGATTTTACTGGAGAAGATGTAGGGTTAATGAGAAATGTAGATCCAGTCAGGATAACTGTGAAGGAAGGGATAAGTTATCCAAATGTCCCTCAGTACAGATTGACACCGGAGATAATTGAAGGGGTTACTCCAATAATTGAGAAAATGATCAAGCAAGGAATTTTGAGAGAGATTATGAGTAGTCCATGTAATTCACCGATAATGGGATTGAAAAAGCCTAATGGGAAATTCAGGATAGTGCAAGATTTGAGAAAGGTAAAAAAAATTGTGGTATCATGCTGTCCTATTGTGCCGAACCCATCAGTAATTCTGTACCAGATTCCCCATGATGCGGAATGGTATACAGTAATTGATCTATGTCATGCATTCTTTTCTATCCCATTGCACCACGACAGTCAGCCAATTTTTGCATTTCGTTTTGGAGAGCGGATTTTGGCATGGTGCCGAATCCCACAGGGGTATACAGAGAGCCCCTCAATATTCAGTCAATTGTTGAAGAAATCGTTGGAAAGTCTGCAAATGCCTGAGAGTTCAGTACTAGTGCAGTATATCGACGACCTTTTGGTGGCGTCGAAAACACGTGAAGCTTGTGAGGTAGACACAATAGCACTATTGAATCATTTGGCAGACGGAGGGTTGAAAGTGTCACCAACAAAATCACAGTATTGCCAGAAAGAAGTGCAATATTTGGGACATAAAACTGAGAAAGGACTGAGAAAAATAACAATAGACAGAATCAGAATTATAAAAGGAATGAGAGCCCCCATGTCCCAAAGAGAAGTGAGAATGTTTCTGGGAATGGTGGGGTATTGTCGTCAGTGGATTAGTAACTTTTCCCTGATTGCAAAGCCCTTAGTGCGATTAACAAGGAGTGATGTAAAAGATCCCCTTGAATTGAACAGGGAAGAATTGGCAGCATTCAAAAAATTAAAAGATGGATTGTATGAAGCACCAGCACTGGGCATGCCTGACTATGAGAAAGAGTTCGAGTTGTATTGCAGTGAGAGAAATGGATGTGCACTCTCTGTGTTGATCCAGAAGCATGGAAGATTGAGGAGACCAATCGCATATTTTTCCTCAATGCTTGACCCAGTGGCTGCAGCTTTACCTGGGTGTCTGAAAGCAGTGGCTTCAACATGTCGAAGTTTGGAGCAGAGTGAAGGTATTGTGATGGGGTAACCATTGAAAGTGTTTGTTCCTCATGATGTGGCGATTCTTTTAACAAGGAGTCGTACTCAGTATATGACGCATAGTCGGCTGACTAAGTATGAGAATGTCATATTAGGCGCAACGAATGTGAGCCTTGCGAGATGTGTGAACGTGAATCCTGCAACGTTCTTACCTGATGCTGAGAATGTGGAAGTGAGAGATGAAGCAGATCATGACTGTTTGGATGTGCTTGTGTATTGCACAAAGCCACGACCAGATATAAAGGATGTACCACAGCCTGAGAGGGATTTTGTGTTGTTTGTTGATGGGTCATGTTTGAGAACAGATGAAGGAGTGCTAAGCGCAGCATATGCAGTATGCACAGTTGCAGCAGTGATGGAAGCATCTTATTTGAAAGGAGTAAGGTCAGCTCAAGTAGCTGAACTTGTTGCTTTGACCAAAGCATGTAAAATTGGGAAAAGTGTGAGAGTGACTGTGGTAACAGACAGCCAGAATGGCTTCGGGGTCGTCCATGATTTTGGCCAGCTTTGGCTGCAAAGAGGTTTCCTGACCTCAAGTGGAACCCCTATAAAGAATGCTGAAGTGGTTGGGAAGTTGATTGAGGTGATACAGCTGCCTAAACAATTGGCTGTGGTAAAATGTGCTGCCCATAGTCAGGGAAGCGATTACATCACTACTGGGAATAGGTATGCTAATGATATGGCACAGTATTGTGCACGGAACCAGAATTCAGTCAATCGGGCTAAGGAGAGAGAAATGTCTTCTTGCTCAGAAATGTTTACTAACGCAGTAGGAACCTGGGAGGAAGTGAGACAATTGCAGGGAAGAGTCAGGAGATGAGGAAATGAAACAATGGATAAAAGCAGGGTGTGCACCAAGAGAGAAGGACCGCGTGTGGGTCTATCGAGATGGAAGACCAGTAATGCCTGCTATCATGATTTCTACAATGACACGTATGTATCATGGCCAGGGACACATAGGGAGAGACGCCATGATAAGGTCTTTTAAGCAGACCTGGTAAAATCCAAAATTCAGACTTGTAGCAGAAAGCCTGTGTCAGAGATGCCTGATATGTCAGCAATAGAATCCTGGGAGAAAGACAGTGGTGAGTCTAGGGACCATAGGCCGGGAAGGTGGACCTTTTACCAGAAGGCAGGTTGACTTCATTGAAATGCCTCCGTGTAACAGACTGAGGTATGTTCTGGTTGTAGTTTGTCTGTTCTCCAGGTGGGTGGAAGCATACCCAAAAAGAAGAAATGATGGGTTGACAGTGGCAAAGCTACTTTTGTGAGAATTCATCCCTAGGTTTGGGTTCCCAGTGACTCTTGAATCAGACAGAGGAGGACATTTTCAAAACGAGATTGTAAAATTGATTAGCGAAGCATTGAATGTACAACAGAAACTACATTGTGCCTATCGGCCAGAGGCTTCTGGTGTGGTTGAACAGATGAATGGTACAATCAAAAACAGAATTGGAAAAATGTGTTTAGACACTTGTATGAAATGGCCTGATGTCTTGCCTCTTGTTTTAATGACCATTAGAGCAACACCAGACAGAACCACAGGGTTAAGTCCTCATGAAATAATCATGTGACGAGCGATGAGGCATGTTTATATTCCAGTCAACAAGCTGATGACAATAACTGATGACATGGTGTTGGAATACTGTAAAGGCCTGGCTGACGCAGTTCATTCTGTGTTTCGTCAGGTTGGAGCGGATGCCACCACCCTTGAAAGGAAGCCAGCCCATGATCTGAGCCCAGGAGACTGGGTAAGGATAAAAGTCCACAGAAGAAGAAACTGTTTGGTTCCAAGGTGGGGAAAACCAAGACAAGTCATTCTGACCACAACAACAGCTGTGAAGTGTGCTGGAGTGAAAAACTGGATCCATGCAAGCCATACTTTGAGGATACCAAATCCAGTTGACAGCAAAGGAAAAGAGTACTATGACGAATCAGAGTCAAGTACTGAATCAGATAATGAAGAGCCAAGAACACAAGAAAATCCTGAAAGGGGGAAAAGGAACCTGATCAGATACTAGTCCCCAGAAGTATCTCTCTGAGAAGACGATTGCAGATTTCTGATATCAGTTCAGATTCTGAAGACAAACAGGGAAGCCAAGGTCTCAGAAAAGAACACAGAAAGGAGAAAGGAAAAGACAACCAAGAAGCAGTGAAAGAAATTCGAGAGAATGAAGTTTCAGATGAAAAACCAAGAGAAATTCCACCCGAAATAATAGATCAAAGTGGAATAGGGACAGGTACAGAGAGAGAGGGACGGATTGTGGAAGACCCCGAGGAGGTGTAAGGAACTGCAACATCCAGCTAGGTGAAGGGACAAGTAGCCATCAGGAAGATTGCGTGTCGGAGACCCGAGGAGGGACAGAAGTAGGGAAAACAGTGGTGGAAAAAGAGGTTGTCGAAAAGAAAAAGCAAGTTGAGACAGAATCCGAAGAGAGTGAAAATGAGATACGAGAAGGACGAGTTCTAAGGAAAAGAGCTTGGAGAGAGGAAAAGAACAATAAAGAAAGTAAAGAGAAAAGAGTCAAAAAGGATGAAGTGTGGCCAAATAAAATAAAGAGATTGAGATATCGGCTGACACGAGTAAAATCACCAAGAGAAGATCAGGTGAATGAAGTGACAAGCCAAGACAAATCAAAAGAAGAAGAGGTTAATCAAGAAGAGGGAAAAAGAACAAGAAAACCCAACCAGAAGTATAAGTCACCAGAATGGACGTATGTGGCACTGCCTGAAACGGATGAAGAGGCAGATAGTCAAGGAAATCCAGAGGAGGCTGTAGTGAAAGTGGTTGAAGAAGAGGAAGAAGCAGGAATCCTGAGAGTTATCTTATCCGACATTGGAGAAGAAGAAACGGAAGATCAGGAAATTCTGTATTTGGATGCACTGAAAGAAGTGAAAAATAATGAAATGCCAAACTGAGAAAAATTAGAAAAATACTGATGAAGAAGTAGCAATTGAATCAAACGCTAGATACTGGTAGAACTAAGTAGGGCCTTAGAGGCCTAAGGTTAGAGAACTAGTGGTGAAATAAAAGAGGCTAAGTCAAAAGACACAGTCCAAACTAACAAGATGGCTAACATAGAAAGTAGCAAAGGTAAATGTACATTCATGAAGAGATGGTGTAAAATGTGTTGTTGTTGTACAGGATTATTAATGCTTCTATGGATCATACTTGCTCTATTAATTTCTTTTAAGGTCACTATAGATAAACTAGAAGGACACACTGAGAACATTACTAACATAAAAAAGATTCCAAAAGTAGTTCCGACTAGAATAGATAATAATTATCTACATAAGGATAGGTCTATTAATGATTTTTCAAATAATGTGTTTTCAAAGTTATTGTATGAATATGTAAAGACCATGGACGTAAGGGATTGCTACGTATGTATGCAGTTACCTGCTTCTGTGTCAGAGGGAGTGACATATCATTAGGCCTAGGCGAAGATTTCATTCCATTCGCGGAAATTGCGATAATTTGACATTTTCGCGTTCAGCGGAGAGCGCGAAAATGTCAAAATTTCCGCATTCCGCAGCTTGGCGATAATTTGTTTCTTGCTCGCGCTGTAAAATAATACATTCTCGAGCGCGCGCGATCGCCTTACCTGAATTCCTGCATTCGCCGACAAGTTTTCTTGACCTTCCAGCAACATATGGAATAGCATGTAGTGTGATAGCAAGCTTATTTTATGAAACAGGTAAATTAGAATATTATTATTCAGATGTAGATAAGATTTTTTCGCAAGTACCTGCTAATAATAAACTAAATGAAGTGAGACCTGCTAAGGTGTTAGGTGAATTTTTCTTAGTAACCAAGGAGCTAACATTAGAGTATATATTTAAAAATAATTTGACATGCAGTTTGAAGAATGAAGAAAAGACATTCTAGACATGGTTGAGGAAAGGAGGTTGAAAATGAGAAAGG
This sequence comes from Triturus cristatus, assembly GCF_964204655.1. NCBI lineage: Eukaryota > Metazoa > Chordata > Amphibia > Caudata > Salamandridae > Triturus > Triturus cristatus. The sequence continues at coordinate 122,397,984 of NC_140590.1, read as the reverse complement.
ATCTGAAGGAAAAGGGGAGAAAACAGTCTGGGATGTAGAAATGGAAAAACATATGAAGGGAGAGTCTAATCCAACTTTGGCTCTAGATTGGCCTCAGAAAGGGAAACTGTGTATAAGAAGGAATCAAACAGTGTACGATAATCATTTTGTAGGGAATAGTGAGTGCCATGATACATACCGAATCATAGGTGGATGGGGATTTAAAGGTGGAAGAGATCCAGTTTTCCCTGGACTTTATTTTATCTGTGGGAATAGGGAATATTATCGTTTGCCAGACCATTGGTATGGCACATGTTCCGTAGGCCTGGTCTTTCCAAAAATCTTTCACATGGACAGAGATAAAGATGGTGTACATAGGTTAGGTAATCAATTAACACGTAGTAAAAGAGAATCTTGGGCAGAAATTGTAGGTGACATTTTTGGAGCATTGATACCAGCAGTGGGAATATCTCTGAATGCGAACAATATTAGAAGATTATCAACAGTAGTGGATCGCTTGTCAACAAGCACCGCTGGAGGATTTTTATTGGTTAATACTGAAATGGTTGCCATGCGTGCTATGGTAATGCAAAATCGACTTGCCCTTGATATCTTATTGGCAAAAGAGGGTGGAGTCTGTGGAATGCTGAAAGTTCAACATTGTTGCACTTACATTCCAGACGAAAGCAAAGATCTAAAGGTTTACATTAAAAATATTACTGAATTGCATGCCGAAATTGTACCACTGGAGGTTGAAAGTGTTTGGGAAAAGATTGGGAAGAAAATTGCTGCTATTAAAAATTTCTTAATAAAAATAGGTAGTACAGTTATAGGTAAAATCTTATTCCCATTAACTTGTGTGATTTTCGTCTTACTAATATTAAGATTAGGATGTATGTGTTGTAAAAACAAGAAAACAAAGAATAAAATAAAAAGAGAAAAACTAAAAAGAAAGAAGGATGTAGATGGAGACTTAACAGAGATAACTTTAGAAGAGTGGAAAGAAAGTTTGTATAAAAAAGCAAAAGGGAAGATGAAGAAGAAACTGAACTATAATTAAGAGCAAGAATACATTTCAATTTTCCGTAAAAGGGTGAATCAATTTAGTGTTGTGGTGGTGATAAAATCACGAAAGGGGGGATTGCTGGAGTGGGGTTTTCTTTTAAAATCGTATACCCTCTCCATTTTGCATGTTTAGATTAATAAGATTAATTAATTAACTGTAATTATACTAATGGTTTGCTGTGTGAATTAATCAACATTACTAATATTAGAAATATACGTGGGAATTGCAGTGGCATGGCCTAACTAATGACGTAAACTAAATTTGTATGCATATTAATAATATATATTCAGAAATTGCATGATTATATGTTGCTTTCGTGATGTATCTGTGATTTGTGCTTTATTAATGTGAATATAACCCACATTAAGTGTTGCCTCTGCTAGATAAATACATACCTATATGGGTATTAGTAGGGAGATAACAGATTATTAGTCATTTCTATGTATTAATTACATTTTTGTGTTTCTTTGCTTAAGTTGACCATTTGGTGGCCACAAAATGGCCGACGTCCCTGTGAGACGAGAACAACTCCATTATGAGCATCTCTGGGTGAAGTGCGCATGCGTCGCCATCAGCTGCCGCAGCCTTTACATGACCCCGACTCAACTGTGACAACCAAGGCTATTTCCCAGGCTTACGGCCAAGCTGCTCTGAAAGAAAGAATGAGAAGATACTATTGCATGGATTGGAACTATATCTAAAGACACATTATATGTATGGGAAAGAAGTCAAACTTTGCCATCGGACCAATGAGATTGGTTCAAAATACGATTTGTTACACTTCGGAATGTGAATTTACTATAAAAATGGTAGATTAGAGAGGGGCCTTAGCTTTTGCCTTTCAATTGTTCGAGACCCTTCAGAAGATTTGCGATTTACTGACGGAGAGGACGGTGACACTGCAGGACAGCTGTTTTCCAAAGACTCTGACAGTATGAACTGATGACCGGGATTTTGACTTAGAGGGCGACTTTTAGCCAGAATAGGTAACTGTGATGGTCTAATTTGCTTGATTAAAACCCAGAGAATCGAATTCAATTATTTAGATAAAATTTAATATTCATTACAAGAACTGTGTTGGGTCGTTTTTATTTGAGAAAATGTATTGATATAAATGATGTTTTAGATTTTGTTATCACTTCAACCTGCAGCTAGTAGATCCATGGCCTCTACATGGGAGGAGTACTAAAGGTGAAGCTTACACCTTTATGATTAGGGTTATGTGAGTACTCTTTCCATTACAGCGAGTGGAACAATCACCTCTTTGAAGCAGGTTAATCGATGGCTGTATGTTGGTGTTATGGGCCCCACCAGCGTATGCAGTATTGTTTGTGATCTATGACCTGTGACGAAGAGAGGGATTTTGCATTCCACGCTGCAACATAGGCACCTTCAGTTAGGAATCAAGGCACTATCGTACATGTGACAGTAATGCTGCATTACACACATTTATTAAAATACCTGTAATCTATGTTCAATCGAAATGCATTTTAACACCACATTGATCAGGTTGGCAATTTTTTAATTTAACCCTAGAGGCAGTACCATCTGGGTCACGGGTTTAACTTGGCACCTTTCCTTTAGAGCACAGATAGAGAACCACGTTGCCCCTTTTACGTAAAGAGCACGCACGCTTTTTAATTTTAGAATGAGGCTGCGTACTTTAACACTGATGGCACATGTTCAAAGTTACGAGAATCTAAATAGCGAGCGCTAAGTTTTTATGTTTAAGTTAGGACGGTCACACCGGATTATGACGTTGATATAAATTGATTGTGTTATATATCTAAAAGAAATTGTTGATTCAATTGTATTGTGATTTATGTGTATAATTGTTTGTATTCACATACTGTAATTTCACTGGGCCCGATTCACAGAACTAACTTAAGACAAAATCCTAAACTTACTACCATTTTGGTATTCACAGAAGGCACTTACTCTTTTCGGTATTCACAGAAGTAAGGAGTCCTAACTTTAGGAATCCTAAATGCCTTCTATGAATACCGAAAGTCTTAAAATTAGGATTTTTCTCAGTTTAGTAGTAGTATAGTTAGGACTCCTAACTTTAGGACTTCTAAATGCCTTCTGTGAATACCGAAAGTATTAAAATTAGGATTTTTCTCAATTTAGTAGTAGTAAAGTTAGGACTCCTAACTTTAGGACTCCTAAATGCCTTCTGTGAATACAGAAAGCCTTAAAATTAGGATTTTTCTCAGTTTAGTAGTAGTATAGTTAGGACTCCTAACTTTAGGACTCCTAAACTGAGAAAAATCCCAATTTTAAGACTTTCGGTATTCACAGAAGGCATTTAGGAGTCCTAAAGTTAGGACTCCTTACTTCTGTGAATACCGAAGTGAGTAAGTTTCTTCTGTGAATACCAAAATGAGTAAGTGTCTTCTGTGAATACCAAAATGAGTATAAGCCTTCTGTGAATACGAAAATGGTAGTAAGTTTAGGATTTTGTCTTAAGTTTATTTATTTACTCACTTGTATTGCGCAAAACGAATCATCCCCGAGGGGATCTCTCTGCGCATGAGAGAGGAGCACTCAGTATTAAAAAGACGGGCAACTTAAAATAACCAAGTTTTAAGAAGCTTCCTAAAGCTACGGTGATTCGTACAGGCACGAAGCTCATCTGGTAGGGAGTTCCAATGTGTAGGGGCGAGATAGGAGAAAGCTCTGCCTCCCATCCTAACCTTCCAGATTCTCGAAACACAAATGAGATTTTTGTTGCTTGATCTCAGCAATCGAGTGGGGTGGTACCAGTTGAGCTTCTTGGCCAGGTAGGAGGGACCCAGCCCATGAAGAGACTTATGGACCAGGCATAATAATTTAAAAATTGATCTCTTTTTCATAGAAAGCCAGTGAAGTTGGTGCAGAAGAGGTGATGAGGGGGTCCGGGCCGGTTTATTGAGAATGAGGCGAGCCGCCGTGTTCTGGACCACCTGTAATTTGGTGGCCAGATCCTCTCTCAGCCCGACCAACAATGAGTTCCCATAGTCCAGTCGACTGATCAAAAGTGACTGGACAAGGGTCTGTCTGGCCGTGAGCGGGATCCAGGGGAAAATCTTACTAAGCATTCGCATGGTTCTGAAGCAGGTCCCGGCCACAGATTTTACCTGCTCATCCATAGCAAGATTATTGTCGATTTTTATGCCCAAATTCTTCGTCCATGCTGTGGAGGAGGGGGCATCTCCCAGTTCAGATGGCCACCAATCCGGGGTCCATAACTCCTTTGCCTTCCCATATAGAATAATCTCAGTCTTTGAGGAATTAAGTTGAAGAAAATTCTTCCTCATCCACTCTGCTACGGTGATCATGCATTTACGAAATTTTAACCTTGTTACTGCAGGGCTCTCTTCGATGGGGACTATTATCTGGGTGTCATCTGCATACGATATGCTTTTGAACCCAGACTCGCGTTTAATGGTGGCCAGGGGGGCTACATATAGGTTAAACAAAGTAGGGCTCAAAACTGAGCCCTGCGGTACCCCCTTGTCAATAATAGTGGTCTGAGAGCTAAAAGGCCCAAGCTGAACACTTTGAGATCTTTCCACCAGGAAGTTCAGGAGCCATTTAAAGGCCCTGCCTCCAACACCAATCTCTCGCAGCCGGGCTAAAATTATTTGGTAGGAGATGGTGTCGAAGGCGGCAGACAAATCCAATAAGACCAGTATCACCGGGATGTCCCTGTCCAGGGACATCCGGATGGTGTCTGTTACCTCCAACAATGCAGCCTCAGTGCTGTGCGTGTCACGAAAGCCCGACTGGGAGGCATCCAGTATGTTGTTCTGCTCTAGATATTGGTAGAGGTGCTGGTTTAACCAAGTCTCCAAGATTTTCGCACAGCAAGGCAGGAGCGAGATGGGTCGGAAATTCTGAAGGTTACTAGGGTCGGCCAGCGCCTTCTTCAGAAGGGGCTTTATGCGCGTCTCCTTAAACTTGCGCGGGACAGTAGAGGATCTTAACGAGATATTACAGACGGATGCAAGAGACTCGGCAAGAGCTGAGGACAATACTGACATACCGGCGGGAGGCATTAGGTCTGACGACGATCCAGTTAGTTCTGTGAATCGGGCCCACTGTGTTTTTTTGTGTTATAATCTCTGAATAGTCCTTTGTGTGTTTGTATGTCATGCCATTTATAATTTACTATATATGAATTATTCAAATTTCATTATTTGGAAGTGGTTTGTTTCATATCTGCTTGATGAGTTTGGAGAATTATTTTGGTTTCTTTTACATTAAATCATAATCCCACACCGGTGGGTATAAAATAAGAACGTTTTTTTGATAAACCATGTAGCATAACCACTGTTCGCTTACTGTAACTATCCCCAGGTTCTGTGCATAACTGGATTACCCCATTAATATTAATGGCCCTCAGTCTATCCAGCATTTATTAGACCACAGAAGGTGACACTTCTTTTGGTGAGATGAGTACTAAAAATGGCTGAAGCCAATTGATGGTTACTGTGTCTAGGGGGCCGTTCCAGTAATATGCGTAATATACAACTTGAATTTTCGAGGAATCTTAGCACTTCTTGTTGTCAAGGCAGAAACTGAAGTGACTGTTGTCACACATGATAGCTCAGGAAGATTAGGATGGTATTCGCACTGCACAAACTAGACACAGTCTCCTGTCCTTGCTGCACTTACTTGGATGGACCGTAATCTCGAACGGAAGGTTAGAGTCATCTATTTGAAAATTTCATTCACAGTTGTAGGAAATTGGGTTACTAGTCGAGTGGTCTACCACAATTTCACCTGTGCTTAACCATCTGGTAGCTTGGCATAGAGCAGTCAGGCCTAACTTAGAGGCAATGTATAACATATTTATGCAGCACTTCAATTAGTAATAAAGTAAAAATAGAACACAAGAGTAACCCAACACCATTTTAGAAGCATACAGTAAAATGTTATAAAATATTTGTCTCCAAAACAGCATAAATTCATTTGTTAGAACTAGAGATATGCAATTTTAAAGATTTAGGTAAGAATAGGGCTGAAAAGCACAAATTGCCATCTGCGGTTATCTAGTCACACTGAACTGGGACAAACTCTCAAGTTCAGATCGACCACAATGGAGTGCTGACTGGATATAAGGACCAGGGTACGCCCGCGGAACAAAGTACCTTAAATTCAGGGCTGAGATGCGTGGTCCTGTGTCGAGAATACATTGTGCAACAGTAGGTCTGAGAAGCTGTGGAGCAGTGATATAAGGTCCTACGATGAGGATGTGCCACACTGCAGCTGTTCCATGGAGCTGCGATGCAAAATCCTACCTCAAGGATGCATCGATTAGCAGCTTTTCCAATGAGATGTGGGGTCCTGCATTAACGATGCAGCGTGCCCCCCCTACTTTTTGGGCCAGATTTTGACTATTGGATGCTGGTTTTCTGACTATGATTGTGTCCTGGGGTTTGATGACCAGACCCAGGGCATGTGCTCTGATTAGGCATAATTAGAATTGGTATGGACAACCTACCTGTAAGTCCCTAGTATATTGTAGGGCATGTAGATTTAGAGGCCCAGTTATTTAATGCACTTAAGTGTGCACCGCTGTGTTGACTGCTGTCATTTTAAAGGCAGCCCTGCTTTGCAGCTTGCTTCTAAAATCTAATTATATGCAACTTTGACTTTCAAATTAAAGGTATAATCATCGTCTTAAACTACCTTATTTTTTACATGTAAGTTACCCCTAAGGTCTACTCTCGGTGTCCCCAGGGTAGGGAGCCATGTAGAACTAAGTAGGGACATTTTAAAAGATGTTTTATATGCCCTGGTGAGGGAATAACTGCCATTTTCATTCTTTCCCATTGTAGCACATTGGCTCCATGGGCTAACATGGGAATCCTTTAGGATAACTATTGACAGGAGTAAGCTGAACATATCATTCAAATACTTACAAGAATAGCTATGACAAATCCATTTATTATAACTATTACAGAAAATAAGTTATAAAACCTGATTTCTGAAATGCCAAAATTCAGCCTCCCCGCAACCTCTCCTGATTGGCCAGGCTTTGACAGGCTGAGCCAAGCTGCTCTGATGAGGATCGAAGTGTTCTGCATAGACACAAAGGACATCTGATGGGAGGAGATCTGTAGCAGCAGAGCAAAAGGTAGGATTGTGGTGGGGTTGCCAAATGGGTCTTCAAAGAGAAAATTACAGTTAGTAAAAGACACTGGCTCACCCAACATCCTGCACCCCCAGTCAGACAGGAGCCCGAATAATTGAATCAGCAGAGAATCTAGAAGTGGGTGCTATGGAAAGTTAGCTACACCAGTGGGTTGGCTTAACCAGATCTTAACCTCCAGGAGAAAGGATTATAAAGTACAGTGCTTTCTGGGATAAGAATATGTCATACTTTGGAGGGAGCTGTCATACTTCTGTACCCCATTGGTCAGGATTGCCACCCTGATTGTAACCCAAGAACACTGGATACATATGCTAGAGCTGTCCAGCAACTCAGATCCCTGCCTCAAAACTACAAGAAGAAGAAGGACTGCCTTGCTGGACCCTTGGAATGCACAAGAGAGGACAGCACTCATAAGGACTGCACCTGTTGCACACTTTGATTTTCAGCCCAAAAAGTACTTTGCATTGCTCTGAAAGTTGAAGGAGGGGATTCCCTGAAAGCAACAGTTTAATAAAGCTCCACCTGCATCATCACCATCAAAAAGAACACAGCTGGATAGCGTTCAGTGGACTTTTAAGAATTTGGCAAGGTTCCCTGTGGGTCTTGTAGGCCCAACTTCCCAAGGAGCAACACTGAGATGCTGGAACCTTGGATTGGTGTAATGAATCCTCAACATCTGGAGAAAAAGAACTGCCAAAACTACAAGAAGAAGAAGGATTGCCAGGCTGGATCATTGGACTGCACAAGAGAGGACTGCACTCATAATGACTGCACCAGCAGCACTCCCAAGGCTTCATAGCAAAATGACTTTGCCTGTCTTCAAGTATAAGGAGAGGACGCCCTGATCAGCAAAATGTAGAAAATTGCTAGAAGGGGTACCTGTAACATCAACAATGAGGACAACTCCAGCTGACAAGTTTCACCTGGATTTTACTTGGATTGACCAAGTGCATTGTGGGAGTTGTGACCTCAGACCCCAAGAGACAAATCAGAGCATCTGAAATCTTAGCTGATGTTGTGGACCACTTTCTTGAATCAAGACACACTTCTGAAAGTTTAAAGGTATTACATCATGAGTGGCCTGAACACCTGACTTTGTCTCAGTTCAGCAAAACATTTTTTTGTAACCCTTTGAGCATTATTTGCTTTTGAGCACTAATTTTATTGTCAATCTTTAAAATCCATATCTCCGATTCCCTATATTGGATTTTTGTTGTTTTGGTGTCATTTTAAACATACAAATATTTTCAGTTGATATAAATTGGTGTTGGAATTGTTGTGTGTGTTGTGTCTTAAATATGTAACACACTAGTGTTTTTAAATGCTTAACACACCTTTCTCCTAAGTTAAGCCTGCCTGCTCACAGCCAGCTACCAAGGGTTGAGGAAGAGAATAATTTATTAAGACCTTGACTGCGCCTTATAATTTAATTGTGGCCTTTTAACTGGTGGTAGACACCTACTTTCCCCTACTAATAAACCACATTCCAACAAGTCCTGATGTAAATATGCAAGGTGATGGGTCAGTTCTGCTTGGACCACAGCTGGCCGATTAAATCAATCATCAGCATCAACTTTGCATTCTTTGAGCTGAGCTCATGTATGTGAACAAATTTATATGACTTACACTCATCTAACAACATCTAACTGCGTGCTGTCAATCAGTTTTACAAACTGAAAGGGGAAATGCTTCATAGTCATGTGATGGATGGAAGACTCAGCCCAGAAGCCGAGCATGAGAAAGTCACAGGAGAGGTAAAGTAAAAAGTGCACTCTCTAACAAGAGCAAATATTACAAACCCATAAGTGCAGATGCTAGCACCGATCAGTTTGATAGCCATTGGGGTTGTGCACAAGATACATTCTGTGATAGTCATTGTGCACACAGTGGTTGGTTCCGTTGTTAGTCATTGTGAACAGGACCTAGTTAAAGACTAAATGATTTAGCAGAACACCTAGTACTGGTGATAATGATTGGTCTCAGTATGGCACTGTGATGTTGACATTGACTCTCTCCCAGTCTTGTCCTACCTACATGGCATTGACTGCAGTGTGCCTTCTGGTTGCCGTGCTTGAAGCCTCCTTAATTCCACTTAGAAGTCTCCCATTTCTTACAGGTGCCATTAGAAGGAGCGATCTAGTGCTTTGAGTGGAGTTTCTTGCACAGAGTCTACTTGGAACCACTCAACATGAGAGAGATCTACTCGGATAGTGCAGCAGTGTGTAACAAATGTGATATTAAGTATGGAAGTTTTAGACACATTTACAAACCTTCTCGATGGGGATGACAAAGCATTATGGTGCATGACCGGAAGAATGGATTGCATTAATTTTGAGCAACATATTTGAACTGAGTGTGTGCAGGGATTGTAATTACAGGATGTGCTAAGTTTATGCACGTGATTATTACCATTTGAGATAAAGTCTGCACTGCACTATTTTCCACAGGTAGATATTGTTAAGTAAAACATGCCAATATTTCCTGTAGGGAAAATGTCCATAAAATACCAAAACATGCACAGTTTGATGCTAAAAGCATGAATTTTCCATGCATGCTAGTCCCCATTTTAAAGCTTAACATGGAAAAGGCGATACGTATTGCAACTGTTAAATTTTTTATCTTGCTGTATCTGATATATAATAATTATCACCTCTGGGTTGGGGGACCCAAAATCAAAGCCTATGGTGGCAGCTATCACTATACAGAGTTGGTGCAGTGGCTAACGCTGGGAGTAGCGGGATTACGCGGATGTCCACAGAGTTGGGAACAAACTCTGTGGAACTCTGCTCTGCTCCGCTCTGCCACCCGCCTCCATCCCCTCTATTAAAAATCAATTAGACATTAATTAAAACGAAAACGAAAAACACTTACCTGTACTGTGACATCCCTGGGCTGTCCTACTTCTCTTCATCGCCGTCTCTGGGTGATCATTGCGAAAACTGCGCATGTGCGCATGCCTGCACATGCGCATGCGACAACTTTTATGACCAAGACCTCTGCATCACCCCAACCCCCACCACCAGCGACACCACTAAACAGACCCTACTCACCTGTACCCCACTCACGACTGAAGACACCCTCAAGACCATGAAGAGCATCTACTCCTGTTTCTCCCTCAGCCCCACCCTCTTCAACTTCTACATGGCCCCCCATGCAACCATCATCAGAAACCACAGGCTCAACAGCATCTCATATGCCGATGACACCCAGCTCATCTTCTCACTCACCAAGCAACCCAACATCACCAGGCGCAACTTCCAAGAAGGGATGAAAGCCGTTGCAACCTTGATGAAGAACAGCTGCCTGAAACTGAACTCGGAGAAAACAGAAGTCCTCATCCTCAGCTCCAACCCCTCCACTTTAGATGATACCTGGTGGCCTCTCACCCTCGGAAACCCACCCACCCCAATGGACCATGCATGTAACCTCAGGATCACACTGGACTCGTTGCTCAATATGAATCACCAGAGCAGCTTCAACAGCCTATGCATACTAAGTAAGACATTCAAGTGGATCCTCCCGCCCCGACTCCAGGAAAACAGTCACTAACGTACTCATCACCAGCAGACTCGACTATATCAGTGCCCTCTACACCTGAATCAACAAAAAACACTTCTGCAAACTCCAGACTGCTGAGAACGCCACAGCCACACTAATCCTCAATATCCCACGGCACAACCACATCAATAAACACCTCTGCGACCTTTACTGGCTTCCCATCAAAAGAAGAATAACTTTCAAGCTGTTCGTCCACGCCTACAAGGCCCTCCACAACATTGGACTGCAATACCTCAATGACCGTCTCTCCTTCCATGCCCTGAAGAGAAACTTCCACTCAGCAGACCTCTCCATAGCCACCGTCCCATGCTCCTGTAGGACTAGAGTGAGCAGAAGTTCCTTCTCCTACCTTGCAGCCAAGACCTAGAACGATCTCCACTTTCACCTTTGAAAAAGCCTGTCACTTCACCACTTCAGGAGAAGACCTCAAGACCTGGCCCAACGACTGACCCCAACGGAGCTGCTCACACCTATTCCTCAGTGCCTTTAGACCCTAACGGGTGAATAGTGCACTCTACAAAACCCTGATTGATTGATTGATTGATTGATAACAATGATGTGGTTCATGATGCCAGCAACAGTGATATGTAGGGAGGAGAGGGACGTGTGACAAGATAGAATGTGAATTCACACTTTTTCTATTCATTAAAATTTAACCACAATGTTATCACCATATCTATGTAATAGAGCCAAGAGCTCCAAATGACCATCCAATATACTGTTTCTATTCTTTAGACGTTATAAGTATAAAACAACCATTGACATAGCCAAAAGGTCTCATATTTGGGTTTAGCCATGCAGCACATTATCCTGGATGCTCTAAATAAGTAAAATGTTATTGTATGATTAATAAAAATCTTACAATTAGAACAATCTTTAATACACACCATTTAAAACCTAGCAAATAAGTCTAAAATTCCTAATATTCTTGTTTGGGAAATTTTCTTAAATAGTAACATAAAATAAGTTATAAACATTAATTCAGTCCGTCATTTTTAAAAGGCATATAGGCAAACTTAATATAGCCAGTATCAATTATAATGTTGTTAGTTATGTGAAACCTCACTTGTTTAGTGCAAAGTTTATCCCTAGTTAATTAAAACTTATTTGGGTTTAGCCATGCAGCACATTATCCTGGATGCTGTGCAAGTAAGTAAGTAAAATGTTACTGTATGATTAATAAAAATGTTACAATTAGACAATCTTTAATACACACCATTTAAAACCTAGCAAATAAGTCTAAAATTCCTAATATTCTTGTTCGGGCAATTTTCTTAAATAGTAACATAAAATAAGTTATCAACATTAATTCAGTCCGTCATTTTTAAAAGGCATATAGGCAAACTGAATATAGTCAGTAATAATTATAATTTAATTAGTTATGTGAAACTGCACTTGTTTAGTGCAAAGTTTATCCCTAGTTTATTAAAACTTCCAAATTTACTACGCTCGACGTCCCTAGTGTCCAGTTTCTTTTTTGCACGTGTCAGAAATTTGGTAAAGTTAGCGTTCATTATAATATCCATTCGTCTAAATCAAGCTACCATAGCATGTCTACATGTGTGAACACCTCTATCAATGAAGCAATGAAGCAATGGAGCAGTTTTTCAGATATCGCTTTCTTTCAGCCATCATTGCTATACATATACAAACCAAATGAGTAATATTTTTGTCCCATAAATTGCATAGTCTGCATGGAGTCGATGTGGATGGTCTCAGCCAGGGAATCACATGCTGTAAGCCTGGCAGGATGCCGAATCTTGCTTTCATGACTATATTTTTGGTTTGTACTGTCCAAGGTATTTCTAAAAACGGTTGAACTTTAAGAATCGTATATTCATTCACTATCATCAATGCATGCAATCGCCTTATAAACAATTCTTTGTCTTTCAAAAGAGATAGCTGTTTTACTGATTTGTTAATTATTTTCTTAAAAGCTTGTGGAGTTAGAGACATTTCCCAGATCTCATGAATTGATAATTCTTTCAAAGCCATATGAAGATACTTGTTAAAAGACAACTTTTGATTCCGTTGCATCTCTTGCCGTAGAAGCCAGCACATTAGATTATTACTATTAGTTTTAATTTGTTTCCATGTCTTTACATATTGACCCATCCTTGCAATTAGTTGGTTGCAGAAGCCAAATTCTAGCTTGATCTGAGCAGGCAATGCATTGGATGGAAGACAAAACAAATATTTAAGATTGTTTGTGACTGCATTATTTAATAATATAGAGTCCGTACCACAAAGAACTTCACTTCTGTAGCTAGGACTAGGGAGCAATTTCGCTTTTATTACTTTTAGTAGTGGGAGATAAGTTGGACCACCTAAGGAGCTGTAAAGTAAGCGAAAGGCCTTTTGTAAACAATTGCTTCTTTTTTTCATCTCTGTTTTATGGTGCAAAAAAGATCCATTCTCATCAAACAGTATACCAAGGTATTTATAGCATTTCACTTTTTCTAGCTGCTGCTTTTGCAGATACCATTTGTATTTGCTGCGCAACAATACCTTTTTGCTGACTTCCATTACTTTAGTTTTTGTTTCGTTTATTGTCATTTTATTCTCAATTGAATACATTGATGTTGTGTTTATTAATCGCTGCAACCCTATCCTTGTTTGACTAAGCAAAACGACGTTGATGGCATATAATAAATTCGATATTTGCTTATCTGCCAATTTTGATAAATGTGCTAGCTCATTGTCCAATGCTACCGTAAGGTCGGATAAAAGCAAATTAAATAAATACGGTGCTAAAACACAACCTTGCTTTAAGCCTTGGGATGTATTAATTTTTCTAGAATGCCTTGAGCCGTTGCCTAGTTGAACCCTAGTCCAGGTCTCAGTATATAATAATTGAATTGATTTTAAAAGACCGGGACTAATACCATAATAATCCAAATTCCTCCATAAAATTTGCCTATCCACACAGTCAAAGTCGATCTAAAATCGACGAAACATAAATATAATGGCTGTTTTTTCATTTTATATTTTTCCATTGTTGTTCCCAGTATTAAAATATTCGTTGCAGTCCCTTGGCCTTGTGCAAAACCCAATTGATTTGACAGAATTAACTGTTTGTCTGTTGCCCAGTCTATTAGCTCTATAAGAAGAATCGATGGAAAGAGCTTAGCTTCAATATCTTGCAACATAATTAATCGATAGTTCGCTGGGAGTGACCACTCCCCACTTTTATAGATAGGTGAGATTATAGAGCCCTTCCAGGAATCTGGAATGGTTCTTGTTTGCAATGCTTGACTGAATACTGGTGTTAGATAACTTGACCAATATAATGCTTCCTCCGTATAAAAAAAACAGCTGGAATCCCATTTGGGCCAGGGGCACCATTGGATCTCTGTTTCCTAATAAGTTTACATAGTTGGCTTTCATTTATAATTATATCAATATTCATATCGTCCTCTACTCCACATTTGCTCTCAGTGATGGGATTCGTGACTGTGCCTGGATTATGAATCAAATGTATGTCTAGGAACGCAACCCATTCTGTTTCTGCAACTGTCGAAGAAGTATATTTCCTACTAGCTCTATTCAAGTTATTGACTAGTATCCAAAAATCGCTTCCATTACTCCTTTTACAAGTATATAAAGCTTTTGCCCATAGTTCTTGTTTTGCTTGCAGTTTGTCCTTCAAGGTCAATTTCCTTACTTCTGCGTTTATCCTTTTAAGTTTTTCGCCATAGGTTCGATTGCCTGGGTACTTCTTTACCAGTCTTAAGGTTCTATTATGTTCTGTTTTTAATTGATGACATTCAGAAGATATTTTGACCACTGCCATTGATTTTCTTTTCAGTTGTCCTTTATTAACATCTTTTTGGGGCTGACTGGAGATTAATTTCTTTGTAAAGAGGGACCATTTTTCAACAGCATTAGAGAAGTCTCCTTCGAAATATGTCTCCGCCATTGCCTGTGCACTGGCTATGAATGAATCTTTCGTGTTTTCCGACCAATAAAGTTTCTTATAATTTACTGTTGTTGTATCTCCCGGAAGAGACATATATTTTTCATGCCTTATACCATTTAACTTTAACTCTATTATTTGTTGGTTATGATCACTCCTTTCTGTTCCACCTATCTGGTAGGACGAAATCTTATGATGGCTCACAAGTAGAACTCTCGGTCGGTGCATTTTATAGTGCAATGAGATTATTTTTGTATTATACTGGTATAGGACTGCCTTACAATCTATTTATCCCTTGTCATAGACTGTGAAGACCGTTCTTTCTCTTACAAAATAAGAGTAAACCTGAAGGAACTTGGAATGATGTAACATGGTCATCCTCCCTTCTGAATAGAAATTAAAACCAAAAAACGACTTTACAAGATTATTATGCCCACATGTAAGTATATAGCCTTAGGGAGGCAATTTCTACAATATAGGTCAAAATTCTTTTCAAATGGCACTTATGAATGCTGACTATTATAGTTTTCCTTTTTTTTTGCTTATAGAAAGTTTCGGCACATATAAGAATCTGGGGAATCCCACCACGGTTACTTTTGGACTGTCATTTCTCCTCTCATTGCTGATTAAAATTGAATGACTAGTGCGCCTTAATACATGGTGGGTATTATTAATTTTAATTATTTAATTTTAATTATTTAATACCAACGTTTTTTTTTTTTTTTTTTTTTTTCTAGTCTTCTCTGCCAAATCTAAGATGAACTTTATGGAGTTATTTATCATATTTTCCCATTAGCCAGATTTAAAGTTGCATGGGATCCCCAACCTGGGAATGAAAGCGATTGAGACACTATATAGATATCTGTGACTGACCTTTACAACAGGAGTTTGTTACTCCTCCTGTCTCTATTCTCTCCCCCCCAAATTTTTATGGGGACTTTTTAAATTTATTCTTTTCTCTCATCCCTTTGTTTTGTTTAGTATATACATCACCTTTCCATATTTGAACTCGATTAGAACTTGGATACTATACCAGTGTGAAAAACAACAATATAGCGCTGTATATGTTGTGACTAGATAGGAAGTTTTTACCTGTAATGTACATACTTAGTAATTAGGAATACATTTTGAACTAGTAACATGAGGCTATATGGGTAAAATAGAAAAATGAAAAAAACTAAACGGAAAATCACAAAAAATAAGCGTTACTCAAGTAGTTTGTAGCACACATAGGTGTGGTTTGTATATGTATGATTGTATATTATGTATATTTTGTTTTATATAAATGCTTATGTATATTTATATGTTTGTGTCCAAACAGCCCTGAAGAAGTCCGCTTCAAGGACGAAACGCGTCGGCTGTGTTGTCCAGAACAGACTGTATTTATGGCCCGTTGTTTTAAATTGAGAACTAATGTAATTTTTGTGAATAAAAAAATGACCTTTTTTGAATAACCTTGATGTTGGGAATGAATTATATTAGTACCTTCCCCACCTTCTCAAAGTGTGGTGCACCTGTGCTTTTGGCTTGAATCTTTTTGGGGCTGACTGGAGATTAATTTCTTTGTAAAGAGGGACCATTTTTCAACAGCATTAGAGAAGTCTCCTTCGAAATATGTCTCCGCCATTGCCTGTGCACTGGCTATGAATGAATCTTTCGTGTTTTCCGACCAATAAAGTTTCTTATAATTTACTGTTGTTGTATCTCCCGGAAGAGACATATATTTTTCATGCCTTATACCATTTAACTTTAACTCTATTATTTGTTGGTTATGATCACTCCTTTCTGTTCCACCTATCTGGTAGGACGAAATCTTATGAAATAAGTCCAAAGATGCTATTGTATAGTCTACTCTGGACTTGTTGCTCCCTGCTTGATACGTCCAGGCAGGTGGAGAATCTTGCAGAAATCGCCCGTTTAGCACCCTAAAATCTATTGCTTCTAGCTCTTTTAAAAAACTCTTACCAGATCTTTCTTTCTTTCCTCCCTTAATAAGTAAGTAAGTGGGAGGCTGGGGATTGACCATAAATGGTTCTGTTGTTGAACTTCGGGATCTCTAACATAAACCCACAACATATTGAAGTCACTGGTAATAATGATCTCAGGTTAAATGTCATTAACGAATTGCTGCAATATCATAGTTGTCAGACAGCTAGCCATTGTTTTTCGTGAACCAGTGTCAGGGTGGATTTATACATTAGTTATTACCAGGGATTTCATTATTTTTTGTTCTTTATAACGTATTTTGACAATCAAACAATCCTTTAGACTTGGAGCGACCGTCTCACACTCCATATTTAATTCAGTTGAAATAAAAGTAGCCAAACCCCCACAGGATCTGCCATATTTACTCATTTTCTTGGCCAGCGAATAGTACCCCTTGTAACCTTCTAGCCTGAAAGGTACAATTGTCCAGGTCTCTTGTAGGCAGATGATTTGAAAATGATCCGACAGGGAGGGCAATTGCTCATTCTGGATCTTTCATTGTGCGCCGTTTATATTCCAGGAGCATATTCTAATCCTATCAATTGGGGTTGTTGACCCCATTGTGGGCAAATCATTTGCAATTCGTCAGTCCTTCCTGACAATATGTAGAGCTGCAGTCAACCAGCCCAACTTGACGGTATCAGTAGGATCACTTTTATTCTCCTCTAGTTCTCTCAGGGCTTGCCCATTTGTCATACCTATTGGAATTTTTAATATTGAGTATACCTGATTATTATCTGATCTCTTTTGCTTCTTATTTTGTATTTTAGGTAAGATAAATGGGCTAGGTTGAGAGGGTTGGAGGGGGGTTGTCACTTTTATTCCCTAGTCCAATAAAAGATTGTGTTCTTGAATAATAAGACCAGAAGCGGTAGATGTTGTCCAAGTTACCAATGTCGATTATTGAGTGTTGTTATTACTTGCTAGAAATTCAATTGATTCTATGTCCGTACTTCTAATTCTTTCCAATGTAGATACTGCTTTGCACAATTTTAGTATATTTCCTCGATTCGAGATATCATTGTTACCCCTAGATTTATATTCTGGCGTAAAGATTACCTGTATTGCTCCCTCATTTTGACCAAGATTTTTTATCATATTTTGTTGTAAAAGATTTGCGTCTTTTCCTAGATCATACTCAAATTGCTTCCCAATATGTATACATAATTCCTGAGACCAAAGTTGATGTTTTAGTCTTTTTTTTCCTCAATTCCCTGGTTGTGTGGCACATTGCTATCCTTCCGGTTTTCTGGTGATTCTGTACTCTCATGAGCCACTCTGATGCTCTCTCTCTTTTTGACCTTTTCTTTTCCCATTGCGCTTTTACATTTCACCATTTCTTTACTTTCTTCCACATACGACATACCTGAGAGCTGATTTTTTTCCTTATCTACCTGTTTTGAGTTGTCTATTTGCTCATTACTGCCTTTGTTTGTTATGACTGCATGTACTTCTGACAGTTTTTATTGAACACAGGATACGAAGGTTTTACTGGTAATATTTCTTTGACATCATGTTCCCGACTTGTTGTTTGTTCTTGGTTATTTCCACCATTTGCTTTCTCTACTTCCATGCTAAGTACATTTTTTGTTACTTTTGAGACTTTATTTCTAGCTTTCCATTGTTTTTTTCTCTGTCTTTTGGATAAATGAACTTCTGGTGATGCCTTTAAAGATATTGATTCTGACGAACATAGATTTTCTGCTGCTTGGTCATTCGTTTTATCAGCTATTCGATCTTTCAAACTTTCTTTTACTTCTGTATTAACATTACTTTTTACCATGTCTTTTGATAAGCAGTCACTCTGGCCAGCTTGGTTGCTAACATTGAATAGATTTTCTTTCACATCATCGATTATTGTTTTTAAAACATTAGGAATTGTAGCCAGTTTATTAATTATTGGGGCACAATTGCACTTTGTATGGGAAGGTATTGGTTGTGCTTGTGCCCTTATTATTAGATTGTTTAATGTTGCTATCTGCGATCAATTCCGGCTACAGAAGATGCCATTGCACTCAAAAAATCTATTTGCACTTCCATTTTATTGGACTGATATGTTAAAGCTTCAAGAGTTAGTTGTGAGGTTCTAAAGAATAAATCCCACATTGACCCCGAGTTCCAGTTTCCTATTTCTTGCACTCCTGGGCTTTGACTTTGCCCATTTATAAATGACTGTTTTTTGCAGGCTTCACTTACAGGACTCTGCTGTTCATGCCCCCTATCGCATAGACCAATAAATTGTAGCCTATTATTCAGTTCATCTTTTTGATAGGGAGTACACCAGTACTGCAAGGTTTCTGGTTTTCTGATATATTCATCCATATTATTTTGAGACCCATTGTTTTGCTTAGAATTCTCCTGGTCCAAATTTTGTTCAATATTTGTTGTAGTTAGATTAAGATCTGGTTGCTCGTAATTGGGCAAGATTTTATCATCCCTTCCGGTTTTAGTCCAGTCAACCCCTTCTTTTGGAGATTCTTGATGCGATTGAGTTGTTTGGGCCAAGTTAATTTGATCACCTACTCCATTAACTTTTCTTATGTTTACTTGCACTTCGATCGGTATTGGCAGCCCTGTTGGTAATAGTTGTTTAGGTTCTCCCTTCAATTGCCCCATACAGTTTGGGACCTCCTGTTGCGAATGTGTGGTTAGGGGAATAGTTAGCAACTCTAGGTCCGTTATTTGTCCCCATTGGTTGCCGAGGTCTTCAGTTGAATTTGACCTTAACTCCATCTCCAGCTCATACTGGCCGGGTTCCCTTAATCCTTGATTATGGGATATTGTACTTAATTCAATCGTTGGCTTAATTGGGATTTGAAGTCCGCGTGAATTAGTTAATAACATCAGCATGGCTCCAGTTGGTAAGTATAAAACAACCATTGACATAGCCAAAAGCGTCTCATCTTTGGGTTTAGCCATGCAGCACATTATCCTGGGTGCTGTGCCGCCAGGGATTGAAGAGATATACAATAGTTACACACTGTGTCATGCTGTGTGATTCAGGAATACATGCTTGCCACAGGAAACATTTGTGGACTCATTCTAAGGCTTTTTAGCCCACAGACAGAAAATCAAGTGCCTCGATGCAAGTCAACGCACTATAACTTTCTGTGTACGACTGCATCACTAGAGTATTGAACAGCCTATGAATAAAGCAGTGAAGTACTTTCCAATGGGTTAGACATCCCATCCCTCCACCCCCAGGCCTTTATTCACCAGTCACCTTTATACAGAGTTTTCCATTGGAAACTCTGTTCACACCATTTGTTTACCAGCATGCTCCAAGCCTGCCCACAGTCCCAGCACCTTGGGTATAGGAGTACTGGACATAGGAACAACAACAAAATGCTCCCATTTGTCAGGTAGAGGGGAAATATTGAATAAACACGGATGGCATCAGCATCACTTATCCTCTGCGCACCTAAAAACAAGAAAATGAATCTGACCTTGTGTAATGTAACTGGCACTTTTGTAAAGTGCTCCAATATCTTTGGGTTAATCGAGTTTGTTCTCTATAAAAATGCCCCCAAAATTATTCTGACCCTGTATAATGTCACTATTGCTCATGTAAAGAACTTCAACACCTTCGGGTCACTCTAGTTCCCATTATATGATAAAACATGCCTAGCTCTGAGAGGAGGACAACAGGAGGAGGCAGTAAGAAATACCTCACAGTCCATGGGGACTGCAATGAATGTGCTGTGAAATTAAAGTTCTGAGAGGAGGAGGACAACAGGAGGATGCAAGGACAGAGTCAGCATCACTTAACCCCTTGAATGCCCATGACGAGCTGGACTCGTCATGGCACACAGTTCTCGTGCTCCCATGACGAGTCCAGCTCGTCATGAGGCATCCCCTGGGAAAACCCTCTGGTGCGGGCACCAGAGGGATTCGCTTTAAACCAAAATAGCCACAGGAGGGCGATCCCCAAGCAGAGATCTACCCACTAGACACCAGGGAGGGGGGAGCAGCCCCTTGGGCAAGGGCCTTTGCTCCCCCCAAATAATTTGGCATCATTTATTCTTTTTGCCCCCCCTGGGGGGCAGTTGGGGGCAGTAGCCCCCAATTTACCCCCCGGGGGGGGAAAGCCCACTAGACACCAGTGAATTTTTTTTAAAGTAAAAATAGGGGTGGGGTCTGCCCAAAACGGGCAGGCCCATGCCCCCACCTCACCCCCCAATTATTACAGCCTTTCTGGCCCCTAATCTGCCACTTCGGGGAGGCAGAAAGCCCACTAGACACCAGGGATTTTTTTAGAAACTAAAAATAAGGTTGGGGCTGCCCAAAACGGGCATGCCCATGCCCACACACCCCCAATTATTACAGTCTTTCTGCCCCGCGGTGGGCAGATGGGGCATTGGCCCCTAATCTGCCCCTTCGGGGGGGCAGAAAGCCCACTAAACTACTACTGCCCGAAACAGGCACGCCAATGCCCCCAACCACCCGCCATCATTACAGCCTTTCTACCCCCCTGGGGGCAGATGGGGCAGTAGCCCCCAATCTGCCCCCCCGGGGGGCAGAAAACCCATTAAATGCCAGGGATTTTATTTCGCACAATTTGTTTTAGGGTGGGGGCTGCCCAAAATGGGCATGCCAATGCCGCCAACCCCTGCCACCATTACAGCCTATCTGCCCCCCTGGGGGGCAGATGGGGACAGTAGCACCCAATCTGCTCCCGGGGGAGGGCAGAAAGCCCACTTGACGTGAGGGATCTTTTTTGCAAATTTCTTTTTTTAGGGTGGGGGCTGCCCAAAATGGGCACCCAAATGCCCCCACCCCCCTGCCACCATTACAGCCTTTCTGCCCAGGGGGCAGATGGGGGCAGTAGCCCCCAATCTGCCTCAACCAGAGGGGCAGAAAGGCCACTATCCACCAGGGATTTTTTTTGCGCAATTATTTTTAGGGTGTGGGCTGCCCAAAATGGGCACACCAATGCCCCCACCCTCCCCCCCCCACAAAAATGACAGTGTTTCTGCCCCAGGAGGCAGATGGGAGCTGTAGCCCCCAATCTTGCCACCCCTGGGGGGCGCAGAAAGCCCACTAGAAACCATGGATTTTTTAGCTTTATTAGTGTAGGGGTAGAGGCTCCCCAAAGTGGGCATGACAATGCCCCCACCCCACAAGAAATTCCAGTCTTTCTGCCCCCACGGGGGGGGGCAGAAATTCCTCTAGACGCCAGCGAGTACGCAGGCATTTTTTATGCGTGGGGGCTGCCCAAAATGGTCATACCAATGCCCTCACCCCCACAAAAAATAGCCACAGTCTTTCTGCCCCTTTAGGGGCATATCAGGATGAAACCCCCTTCCCCGATTCCCCCCCATGGCAGCAGAAAGCCCACTGGGCTCCGACTTTTTTTTAGCAATGTGCCTACCTGTGGATTTTGGGCCCTAGCGCAGCTGGCACGTAGGGAAACCTGTACATTTTTTAAAACTAGACACCGAGGGGAATCCAGGATGGGGTGACTTGACTGGTCTAACCAGGTTCTGTTACCCAGAATCCATTGAAAACCTAAAAATGTGTTTAAATTATAACACATTTTCCTAACATTTCTGTGGTGGAAAGTTCTGGAATCTGCGTGGGTCCACAAAATTCCACCCACCCCACATTCCCCAAAGTCTTCCGAGAAAGATGGTACCTCACTTGCATGGGTGGGCCTAGTGCCCACATCATGCAAGGGCCAAAAACCTATTGAGGAGACATCACAATTACCTATCACAAAACAACCTGGTTTTGCAAAGGGGGTCCCATGAGTTTTTGGCCCCAGGCTTGGCGGCCATTTAGGGAAACCTACCAAACCCACACATTTCTGAAAACTGGACCCACGGGGGAGTCCAGGGAGGTATGGCTTGCGTGGATCCCCCAAAGTGTTCTTACCCAGAATGCCCTGCAAACCTCAAATTTAGCTGAAAATATCACTTTTTTCACACATTTTTGTGTGGGAAAGTTGTGGCATCACCGTGCTGACACAAATTTCCTACCACCCAGCGTTCCCCGGGACTCCTGATAAAAACGGTGCCTCACTCATGTGGGAGGCCCAAATCCCCACGATAGGCAAGGGCCCAAAACGTATTGAGGCGACATCAAAATTGCCTATTTCAAAACGACCTGGTTTTGCAAGGGGGGTCACCTGGGGTTTTGGTCCGGTGCTCGGCGACCTTCAAGGGAAACCTACCAAACCCACACATTTCTGAAAACTAGACACCCGGGGGATTCCAGGAAGGTATGACTTGCCTGGATCCCCCAACGTTTTCTTACCCAGAATGCCCTGCAAACCTCAAATTTAGCTGAAAACATCACTTTTTTCACATATTTTTGTATGGGAAAGTTGTGGCATCACGGGGCTGACACGAATTTCCTACCACTCTGCGTTCCCCCGGGTCTCCTGATAAAAACGGTGCCTCACTCATGTGGGAGGCCCAAGTAGCCGCGACAGGCAAGGGTCCAAAACGTAGTGCTCCTCAACAGGCAAGGGTCCTAAACGGTTCAGTGACTAACATCGAGGGCCATAATAGAGAATGCCCAAAATATCGACGCCAAAATATAGAAGGACAGAATATCGACTCCCTATCTACAAACAGGTAAGTACTAAAATATTGATTCCAAAATATAGAATGTTAAAATATAGTTAGCTAAAATATCGAATTTTATAAATGTATTAAAAATAATATAAAAGTAATTAAATATTAAAAACAATTAAATAAAACATACATAATATAATATAAAAAAGCTTAAAATGTAAACATAATAAAAGTCATGTAAAAAAAGTCGAGATTTTGTTGGATAGGGAGAGCGTAAAAAATACTATTCCCACTCCAGTGAGTGCAACAGTAGGGAAAACGTTGGATAGCGGGAAGGGAAAAATTACTATTCCCACTCCAGTGACTCCAGCAGTAGGGAAAGCATTGGATAGCGTAGGGGTAAAAATTACTATTCCCACTCCAGAGAGTGCAACAATATGGAAAGCATTGGATAGCAGGAAGAGAAAAATTACTATTCCCACTCCAATGAGTGCAACAGTAGGGAAAGCGTTGGATAGCGTAGGGGTAAAAATTACTATTCCCACTCCAGTGAGTGCAACAGTAGGGAAAACGCTGGATAGCGTAGGGGTAAAAATTACTATTCCCACTCCAAAAAGTGCAATTGTAGGGAAAGCGTTGGATAGTGGGAGGATAAAAATTACTATTCCCACTCCAGAGAGTGCAACAGTTAGGAAAGTGTTGGTTAGCGGGAGGGTAAAAATTACTATTCCCCCTCCAGTGAGTGCAACAGTAGGGAAAGCGTTGGATAGCGGGAGGGTAAAAGTTACTATTCACACTCCAGAGAGTGCAACAGTAGGGAAAGCATTGGATAGCGAGAAGGTAAAAATTACTATTTTCACTCCAGTGAGTGCAACAGTAGGGAAAGAGTTGGATAGCGGGAGGGTAAAAATTACTATTCCCACTCCAGTGAGTGCAACAGTAGGGAAAACGTTGGATAGTGTAGGGGTAAAAATTACTATTCCCACTCCAAAGAGTGTAACAGTAGGGAAAGCATTGGATAGCGGGAGGGTAAAAATTACTATTCCCACTCCAGTGAGTGCAACAGTAGGGAAAGCGTTGGATAGCGGGGGGGGTAAAAGTTACTATTCCCACTCCAGAGAGTGCAACAGTAGGGAAAGCATTGGATAGCGGGAAGGTAAAAATTACTGTTCTCACTCTAGTGAGTGCAACAGTAGGGAAACAGTTGGATAGCGGGAGGGTAAAAAATACTATTCTCACTCCTGAGAGTGCAACAGTAGGGAAAGTAATGATTTAATTTTAAAATAAGATTACATTAATTATCAATACCAATAAAAAGTTAATTAAAAATAATTACCAATTAATAAAAATAAATTACCATTGAAAAAAATTAATTACGAATTGATCAAAATTAATTACTAATTAATAATTAATTATCAATTAATTATCAATACATATAAGTAAAAATTAATATTTACTTTATTACAATTAATTTACTTCCCACCCAATTCCCCTATACACCCACAACCCACTCCCAATAATAAAAAATACAATTAACATTATTATCAATTAATCAATTAATAAAAATGAGTTAGCAATTAATAAAAATTAATTAGCAATTCATACAAATTAATTACCCATTAATACAAATTAATTACCAATTAATAATTAATTATCAATTAATTATCAATACACATAAATAAATAAAAACATATTTACATTATTACAATTAAATTAATTCCCACCCAATTCCCCTATAAACCCACAACCCACACCTAATAATAAAAAATACAATTAACATAATTATCAATTAATCAATTAATATACATTAATAATAATTAATAAAAATTAATTACCAATTAATAATTAATTATCAATCAATTAATCATCAAAACATATAAATATAATTAATATTTATTAACCATAATTAAATTACTTCCCACCCTGTTCCCCTATAAACCCACAACCCGCTACGGAATTAAATTACGCAAAAATTAAATTACATAACATTCATTAGTTTAAAAAAATTAAACATACATTACAAAAATAATACTCAATTTTAACACATATACTACCATACATAACACTAATTTTTTTTCGATATTATAGATATCTATATTTTTAAATTCGATATTATGGAAATCTATATATTAACATTCGATATTATAGAATTCTATATTTTTAAATTCTATATTATGGAAATCGATATTTCATACCCCAATTTCGATATTCTGACCTATCTATATTTTGATAATTCGATATTCTGTCCTATCTATATTTTAGAATCGATATTCTGTCCTGACTATATTTTGGATTCTATATTTTGGATTCTATATTTTGGTCGTTCACCGTCCTAAATGTAGTGCGCTTCACTAAGTTTTGGACCCTTGCCTGTGGCGGGTTCTTAGGCCTCCCACACGAGTGAGGCACCGTTTTTATCGGGAGACCCGGGGGAATGCTGGGTGGTAGGAAGTTTGTGTCAGCCCGGTAATGCCACAACTTTCCCACACAAAAATGTGTGAAAAAGGCGATTTTTTCAGCTAACCTTGAGGTTTTCAGGGCATTCTGGGTAAGGAAACATTGGGGGATCCATGCAAGCCATACCTCCCTGGAATCCCCCGGGTATCTAGTTTTCAGAAATGTGTGGGTTTGGTAGGTTTCCCTAGGTGGCCGCCGAGCACCGGGCCAAAAACCCAGGTGATTCCCCTTGCAAAACCAGGTCGTTTTGAGATAGGCAATTTTGATGTCGCCTCAATACGTTTTGGGCCCTTGCCTGTCGCGGGTACTTGGGCCTCCCACACGAGTGAGGCATCGTTTTTATCGGGAGACCCAGGAGAACACTGGGTGGTAGGAAATGTGTGTCAGCCTGGTGATGCCACAACTTTCCCACCCCAAAAATGTGTGAAAAAATAATTTTTTCAGCTAACTTTGAGGTTTGCAGGGCATTCTGGTTAAGGAAACTTTGGGGGATCCACACAAGCCATTCCTCCCTGGAATCCCCCGGGTGACGAGTTTTCAGAAATGAGTGGGTTTGGTAGGTTTCCCTGGGTGGCCGCCGAGCACCGGGCCAAAAACCCAGGTGACCCCCCTTGCAAAACCAGGTCGTTTTGAGGTAGGCAATTTTGATGTCGCCTCAATATGTTTTGGACCCTTGCCTGTCACGGGTACTTGGGCCTTCCACACGAGTGAGGCACCGTTTTTATCGGGAGACCCGGGGGAATTCTTGGTGGTAGGAAATTCGTGTCAGCCCGGTGATGCCACAACTTTCCCACACAAAAATGTGTGAAAAAGGTGATTTTTTCAGCTAACTTTGAGGTTTGCAGGGCATTCTGGGTAAGGAAACTTCGGGGGATCCACGTAGGCCATACCTCCCTGATATCCCCCGGGTGTCTAGTTTTCAGAAATGTGTGGGTTTGGTACGTTTCCCTAGGTGGCCGCCGAGCACCGGGCCAAAAAACCAAGTGACCCCCCTTGCGAAACCAGGTTGTTTTGAGATAGGCAATTTTCATGTCGCCTCACTACGTTGTGGGCCCTTGCCTGTCGCGGGTACTTGGGCCTCCCTCACGAGTGAGGCACCGTTTTTATTGGGAGACCCAGGGGAACGCTGGGTGGTAGGAAATTTGTGTCAGCCCAGTGATGCCACAACTTTCCCACACAAAAATGTGTGAAAAAGGTGATTTTATTCAGCTATCTTTGAGGTTTGCAGGGCATTCTCGGTAAGGAAACGTTGGGGGATCCACGCAAGCCATACCTCCCTGGAATCCCCGGATGTCTAGTTTTCAGAAAGGTGTGGGTTTGGTGGGTTTCTCTAGGTGCCAGCAGAGCTAGGGCTCAAAAACTACAGCTAGGCACTTTGCCAAAAAAAGGTTCATTTTTCACTGTGAAATTGAGGTGTGTCCACAATGTGTTTTGCGCCATTTCCTGTCGCAGGCACTAGGCCGACCCACCCAAGTGAGGTACCATTTTTCTCGGAAGACTTGCGGATCACGGGGTGGGTGGAAATTTGTGGATCCACGCAGATTCCAGAACTCTCCACCACAAAAATGTGGGGAAAATGTGTTTTTTTTGGCAATTTATTAGGTTTGCAAGGGATTCTTGGTAACAGAACCTGGTGGGAGGCAGTCAAGTCACTCCATCTAGGATTCCCCTGGGTGTCTAGTTTTAAAAAATGTATAGGTTTGCTAGGTTTCCCTAGGTGCCGGCAGAGCTATGGTTCACAAACTACAGCTAGGCACATTGCCAAAAAATGGTCATTTTCCACAGCGAAATTGAGGTGTGTCCACGTTGCGTTTTGTGCCGTTTCCTGTTGCGCTCACTAGGCCGACCCACACAAGTGAGGTGCCATTTTTCTCGGAAGACTTTGGGGAACACGCGGTGGGTGGAAATTCGTGGATCCACGCAGATTCCAGAACTTTCCACCACAGAAATGTGGAGAAAATTTGTTTTTTTTGTCAATGTTTTAGGTTTGCTAGGGATTCTGGGGAACAGAACCTGGGGGAGGCAGTCAAGTCACCTGATCTTGGATTCCCCTGGGTGTCTAGTCTTCAAAAATGTATAGGTTTGCTAGGTTTGCCTAGGTGCCGGCAGACCTATGGTTCAAAAACTACAGCTAGGCACTTTGCCATAAAAGGGTCATTTTTCACTGCGAAATTGATGTGTGACCAGTCTGCTTTTTGCACCGTTTCCTGTCGCGGGCTCTTGGCCGTACCACACAAGTGAGGTACCATTTTTCTCGCACGACTTTGGGGAATGTGGGGTGGGTGGAAATTTGTGGATCCATGCAGATTCCAGAACTTACCATCACAGAAATGTGGGGAAAATTTGTTTTTTGGGACAATTGTTTAGGTTTGCAAGGGATTCTGGGTAACAGAACCTGGTGGGAGGCAATCAAGTCACCCAATCCTGGATTCCCCTGGGTGTCTAGTTTTCAAAAATGTATAGGTTTGCTAGGTTTCCCTAGGTGCCTGCAGAGCTAGGGTTCAAAAACGACAGAAAGGCACTTTGCCAAAAAAAGGGTCATTTTTCACTGCGAAATTGAGGTGTGACCACGTTGCGTTTTTCGCCGTTTCCTGTCGTGGGCTCTAGGCCGACCCGCACAAGTGAGGTACCATTTTTCTCGTAAGACTTTGGGGAACGTGGGGTGGGTGTAAATTTGTGGATCCACGCAGATTCCAGAACTTTCCACCACATAAATATGGGGAAAATGTGTTTTTTGGACAATTTTTTAGGTTTGCAAGGGATTCTGGGTAACAAACCCTGGTGGGAGGCAGTTAAGTCACCCCATCCTGGATTCCCCTGGGTGTATAGTTTTCAAAAATGTATAGGTTTGTAGGTTTCCATAGGTGCCAGCAGAGCTAGGGTTCACAAAATACAGCTAGGCACTTTGCCAAAAAAGGGTCATTTTTCACTGCAAAATTGAGGTGTGACCACGTTGTGTTTAGCGCCATTTCCTGTCGCGGGCACTAGGCCGACCCACACAAGTGAAGTACCATTTTTCTCATAAGACTTTGGGGAACGCGGGGTGGGTAGAAATTCGTGGATCCACGCAGATTCCAGAACTTACCACCACAGAAATGTGGGGAAAATGTGGTTTTTTGGACAATTTTTTAGGTTTGCAAGGGATTATGGGTAACAGACCCTGGGGGGAGGCAGTCAAGTCCCCCCATCCTGTATTCTCCTGGGTGTCTACAATTCAAAAATGTATAGGTTTGCTAGGTTTCCCAAGGTGCCCGCAAAGCTAGGGTTCACAAACTACAGCTAGCACTTTGCCAAAAAAGGGTCATTTTTCACTGCGAAATTGAGGTGTGACCATGTTGCGTTTTGCGCCATTTCCTGTCGCGGACACTAGGCCGACCCACACAAGTGAGGTACCATTTTTCTCGTAAGACTTTGGGGAACGCGGGGTGGGTAGAAATTTGTGGATCCACACAAATTCCAGAACTTTCCACCACAGAAATATGGGGAAAATGTGTTTTTTTTGTCAATCATTTAGGTTTGCAAGGGATTCTGGGTAACAGAACCTGGTGGGAAGCAGTCAAGTCACCACATCCTGGATTCCCCTGGGTGTCTAGTTTTTAAAAATGTATAGGTTTGGTAGGTTTCCCCAGATGCCGACAGAGCTAGGGTTAAAAAACTACAGCTAAGCACTATGCCAAAAAGGGTCATTTTTCACTGCGAAATTGAGATGTGTCCACGTTGCGTTTTGTGCCATTTCCTGTCACAGGCACTAGGCCGACCCACACAAGTGAGGTACCATTTTTATCGGGAGACTTAGGGTAATTCAGATTTGTAAAGCAACTGTTATTACCTATTGATTTTTGATGCATTTCTGCCTTCCAAATGAAAGACATTGTGTAAAAATAAAGTCATTTTGAAAAATTATCGATAATTCTCCTGCTAGTATGGGTATTCCCAATTTCAAAAATGTGCAAATATGTATGGTTTCTAAACTTTATAGTTTGTTCCCAATTCAGAAATACATAGGTGTCTTTCATACCGATTTTTCCATGTATACATTTTCCCACAATAATTGCTATATACCCGGAACATCATAAAAAACAATTGCAAATTGCTGCTCAGTTTTTTACTCTGGGTAGTCAGGTTCTTGGTGAACCTACAAGTCCTATATATCCCCACAACCAGGAAGGTCCAGCGTATGTAACAGTATATTGCTTTCAAAGAGCTGTCATAATTAGAAGAAGTTACAGGTGAAAACGTTGACAAAAAAGGCTGTTTTTTTCAACAATTTTTCAATTTTTCCCATATTTAACTGTTAGTTTCTATAAAGAAACCTTGATGGATCTACACAAATGACCCCTTGCTAAATTCACAATTGTATCTACTTTTCTAAAATGTATAGTGTTCCAGGATCCATTATTGCTTTCACACCCATTTCTACCATTAACTGGAAGGTGGTTGAAAGCACAAAAAATAGCAAAAATAGGCTATGTCCCAGAAAAATGCAAAAACTGTGTAAAAAATGTTGGTTTTCTGACAAATGTCTGTCATTCCCTAAAAACCCAGACGCTTTCATTTTTAAAAGTTTTCCCCCAAAAAACTAAATTGTGCTGTATTTTGGCTCATTTCTGGGACCCCTCCAGGGGAATCCACAAACCCTGGGTACATTTAGAATCCCCATGATGTTGGAAGAAAAGGACGCAAATTTGGCGTGGATACCTTATGTGGTCAAAACGTTACAGGAGACTAAGTGTTCACTACCCCAAATAGCCTAAAAAAGGCTTAGCACAGGGGGGGAAAAGGCCTAGCAGCGAAGGGGTTAAAATATTTGTGTGTTGCAGTATTTCTAGAATCACTTGGGGCCATATGTAGGTAGCTAAATACCGGTCGGTAGCGGCCGAAATTCGGTAAATTTCCCATTACCGACCGGTATTTAGGCAATTGAGATGTAGGAGTCCAAAAAGAAGGACTCGGTAAATATGAATCGGTAAATACCGATTCATCTTTACCGAATCCAAATATACCGATTCATAATTACCGAATTCATATTTACCCAATCGGTAAATATGAAATGGTAAAACGACACAAGAGATGTAGGTAAATTCGGTATTTACGAATTCCATGAAATTCGGTATTTAAGAGTCGGTAATTAACACAGAGTGAAATCAGGTGGTAAACAGCCACAGTGCATATAAGCAATCCCAAAATGCACCAGCGTGGACACCATGGCCGCTCTGTATTTGATTGCAAGGCTCCTACGTCTACAGGCAGCAGGCCTGAGGATTTGGAGATGGGAGGAACGCATTTACAGACAGCGCATCACACTCTTCCAACAGACTGAGGCTGAGATACATGAAAGGTACAGGCTACACCCCCAAACCATCATGGACCTGATAAGGGACTTGCACCCACTCCTGGACCAGCCAACAACAAGGGCGCGTGCCATACCACCACATGTGCAGGTGCTCTGTAGCCTACATCTACTCGCATCTGGCAGTTACCAGGGGGTGATAGCTGCAGTATGCGGGGTATCCCAGAGTTGCCTGTCCCGTTTCTTCAGGAAGTTCCTGGATGCCATGATGCAGAGAATGCAACACTACATTAGCTTTCCAAACACACAGGCTGAACTGCAGAAAACAAAGACAGACTTCTACCAGATGGCACACTTTCCGCATGTCATAGGCTGTATTGATGGCAAACACATTCCAATCTGCCCACCAGCAGCCACTGAGCACATCTACAGGAACAGAAAGTCCACCCACTCCATTAATGTGCAGGTAATCTGCGATGCAGGCAACATAATCACTGATATCGTAGCTAAGTTCCCTGAGAGCACCCACGACTCCTTCATCTTCCAGAACAGTGGGATCTACACACGACTGGTTGCCGGAGAATTTGGAGAAGGATACCTGCTAGGTAAATCACTGTGACACTCCCTAATACTTATCGCAAATGAATGTGTGTTGAGGCATGTGACTAATGCTACTCTCTTACTCACTTAGGCGATAGTGCATATGCCGTGCGGTCATTCATCCTCACTCCCTACCTACACCCATCAACCCTGAGTGAAAGACGATACAATGTGGCACACAAATCAACACGCAACGTGGTGGAGCGCACGTTTGGACTATTGAAAAGCAGGTTCCGCTGCCTCCACAAAAGCGGAGGCGCACGCCAGTACACACCCATCATCTGCTGCAAGATAATTGCCACTTGTGCAATGCTGCACAACCTTGCCACGAAGACAGGTACAGAGGTGGAAATAACAGATTTTGAGGACAATGACGATGAGTCTGCACAGCCAGAGCCCAACGCAGCAGGAGTGGCAACAGCAACAGATGGGAGAGAGAGACGGGCAGAGATCACATGCAACTATTTCAAAGTAAGTAAGTGGACACAGCCAGCAGTTGTATGCCATGACGTAGTTTTAATCATGCGGCACTACGCCACAACACAACGCCATAAATGGCCCTATCAATCATGTGAAAACAAGAGTTTGAAGTCAAGGGTTACTTCACCCAACTGTGTCCTTCAATTGTGTGCAGCATCAGTGTCTGCGCCCACGCACTACAGTGCTGGATGCCAGGGATTGAGTCTCCTCACTGGCTGTGGGACCAGTGGCAGCCCCATGCCGTCTGTTGCTCCTCCGTGTGTATGTGACAGGGGGGGTAATGCTGCTCCTACTGGTGGTGTCTTCGCTGTCCCCAGCATCAACAGCACCAGTTGTGGCCGACTGGCTTGTTAGCAGCACCTCAAGTGCACTGGTCACCCTCACCATCCCCCTTGACACGTCATTGCCGCAGTGCGCAAGCCCCTCCTGCATTCCCAAGGAGCGCCTGCAGAGCAGCGAAGTGGCAGTTGCAAGGCGGTTCACTGCCCTTGTGTGGTGATCTTTCTTTTGCCTCTCCCTGTGCCGTGCAGCCCTGTCCTCATCCATCTTCGTGCACAGCAGCATGACGGACTGGGACATGTCCCGCATTCCCGCATCCATCTCCCTCATGCCCTCAGCCATTGCGCTTATGCCCCTGTCAATATTGCCCATTGTTGCATTGAGGCCCTTCATTTGGCGCTGGACTGACAATATTGCCTTTCCTTGTAGGCGCTGGACCTTGACCATGGTGGCCTCCAGCCCTAAGAACACCCCCTGGCTCTCACCCTGTGGAGGTGGACTGCGCATCCGAGCCCTGCGGCGACATCTGGCACCTGTGTGTGCTCCCTCCGAGGCGGAGTGCACACCGGCATGGCAACCATCCAGTGGCACAGTGGATGTTTCCGCAGCACCCCTCGATTCGTCTGAAGAGGACTCAGAGACATGTATTCTGGCAACAGCACGCCTCCTAGACCTGAACAATGCAGGTGGTGTAGATGCAGGTGAGGCCAGCTGGAGTGGCGATGCTGGCTGTGGTGGCGAGGCTGGCTGTGGTGGCTGTGTTGTCTGGCCAGAACTCGTGGTGGTCTTCTCTGAGCTGTCCTTCCGGGGTGCCCTCTCTCCCTTCTCCTGTGCAGTCCTGCGCGAAGTATCACCTGTAGACAGAAATTCAACATCAGCTCAGTGTACCTGCAGCCCTGCATTGCTATCATCATAATACATTTCTGTAACACTCTCTCATTGTCCTATGCCTGCTTATCGCTAATGTGTGTCACATGTCTAGTTGTTCTGCGCAATTTATGTCATGTTTGGGGTTTCAGAGACTACATCTCCCATAATGCATTGCTGGTTTGCACTAACACCTGTACTGGAGTAGGATTTGGGATAGGGGTAGGGGGGGCACAATGCTGTGCATGCGTCTTACCTGGATTTGTGGCGGCTCTAGCAGAGCTGTCTGCATCCCCAATCCCCACGACACTTTCAGGCTCAATTGTAGTCTCCACGAGCTCCTCAAGGTCTGTCAGGGCAGGTGCCCTGTTCCTTCCTCCTCCTGTCCTGCTAGCCTCTTTCTTCAGTTCCGCCATCTTCCTTTTGGTGTGATACGGATGTTGTACCATCGCTTCTTGAGGACACTCCAATGGAATTCACCTGCGCCTGGATTCCCAGCCAGATCTTCCTTTTCTCTGATTCAGCCACGTGCAGTGACTGTTTACCAAACAGCTTATGGTGCTGTTTTACCACCTCCTCCACAAGTACCTGCAGTTCCTTTTGGGAGAATTTCAGTTTTCTCTTCCTTTCCCCTCCATCTGTGTCCTGGCTGGCCATTGTGTCAGTTTCCTGTGCTGAATCAGGCACTGGCTCTGTTCCTCTCCTCTGCACTCCCAGCCTCTCCATAGTCTGCTGATTGTGTGCACCTGCCTGGGTGTGGCCACTTCCTGGTTGGGTGGGGTTGGGTTTGCACAGGATTGGCTGATTTCTCAAATGATGTGTATTTGAATTTCTGATTCGGTAAATACCCATTCGGTATTCACCGAATCGGTAAATACCAATTCGGTATTTACCGATTCGGTAAATACCAATTCGAAACTCCGGTCGGTATTGTGGATTCAGTATTCATTTACCGAATTTTACCGATTCGGTAATTTTTACTGAACTGTTTGGTACATAGCAAATACCGATTTCTAAATACCGATTCGGTAAAATTCGGTAATTAGGAATCGGTATTTCTGGCCTACCTATATATGGCCCTTATAGCCTTCCATGCTGTTATACTAATGTGGATTTTGTATCATTTTTTAATGTATACCAACATATCAAGTATCCTCCAAGGCTACTTATATTTTGTCTCCTAACGCTAATTTCTAATCAAATTTGGGCTGGCGATGCCTGTCAAGTGATATTAAGAAGGCAAAGATAAGTTCCTACCATGAGGTTATCTATGGTTTTATCAGCTTTCTGTCTTAGTATCTCCATACCGTACGTCAAGAAAAGAGCAAGGTTACCTGCCATTACTTGCCAAAGTGGCTTAAGGGGCAAGCCTTTCAAGGTGTTCCACTGTGAGGCAAACTCAACGACTAGTGAATTGTCCATCTCGAAATTGCAGCACACTAATTCTTAAATTATTCTCTAGAGTCAAATATCACCCCCAAATATCTGTACTCAGATACTGATTCTAACATTGTCCATTCTATACAAAATGTTGGGTGAGAAACTATTCCCCATGTAACTAGCAACGTTTTAGTTTTTCCTAAGTTTCAACCCATAATCAGTAGCATACTGTACAGTTTTATTAATTAAACGCTAAAGCCCCACCTTTGTGTAGCTAGTCAAAACAATATCGTTAGCATAACGTAGATGGGAATCATTCAATTCAGCCACAGTCGGGAGTGTTAATTCTGTTCATCAGCAAGGCCCACATTAAACAGAATGGGAGCCAGTACTCAGCCTTGGTTTATACCGTTCCTTTTTAGACTGTTGAAACGCAGCCCAGTCTGAATCTCGTCCAGGTATTTGTATACAGAAGTTGGATTGCTCTGAGAAGGGAGGAAATAATTCCCCAGTCCATCAGCTTTACCCAAAGAATATTTTCTGGACAGCATCAAATGTTGACCAAAAGTTAACATAACACACATGAAGGTTAACTGAGCGACGTCTTGCTTGTTCTGTTGTTAGAGCCAGCATCTGGATGTTGGCGGATGTACTAGTCCCTTTTATAAAGCCGGTCTGGTTTTTCAGCAGCAGAGCACTGGATTCCACCCATAAGATCTGCTGGGAGGCATTTAGCAAAAAAACTTAGCCTCACAGTACATTAAGGTTATCAACCTATAGTTGGAGGGTAGAAAGGTTTGACCTGCTTTGTGTATAGGGGCCAATATTGATCCCCTCTAGCTATCAGGTATTTATTGAGTGAGGAGGATGTGATTGAATATGGTGGCCAACTTATCTGCCCAGAATTGTGGGTTCTGTTTGCAGTGTGCTTGTGGGAGACCATTCGGTCCTGGGACCCCATCTCCACAGCTTTTACTGATGATTGTTTCCACCCTGCCAGATGAGAATGCTTTAAATTGCACTTCTGCAACCATTTTTTGGATACCAACTTTTAGGGGTATCTTACTTGCGGCTGTACCCCTGTACATTTCTTCCAGAAATATTTAATGATGGAAGGTGAGTTTTCCAGCTGTTAGGTTGATTCACTAATTTCCAGAATCTTTATCCTTGGAATCTAGAAGGATTTTGCACCAATACTGGTCTGATTCTGTTTTTGCTAGGATCCATTCAGCTTTTTCATTTAGCGTTCTTAATTTTGGTAGAACCTCACTCTGTACGCTTGAGTTTGAGCTATTCCTTCTCTCAAGGTGTGATTCAGCTTCTTTTTGCTATTATGAGTTGGGCTGATATTTTTCTTGGCTAGAGAATCACCAAATTGGTTGTGGTTCTGGCCCTGTGAAGGCCAACTTGCTTCTCTGATCAGAGCTTTGATAAATTTGCCCAGTGGTCCAAGGAATTAGGAATTGATTCAGCTAATTTTTCCTATTGGATTTTAGCTAGATGTTCCACTTTATCGATGCATGTTACCGACCACCACAGTTTTTTATAATTTGACATTGTAGAGTAATCTATTTCCGGTGGGGTGTGTTTGTGCAGTGAGACTTTTAGATTTAGCCCGACCATTTATAGTTGATGATCTCTTTCCAGCCTCTTTCGTATGGAATAAGGGCTGAGACACTAAGGTGTAGTCTATGACTGCCTTGGAGTTTGCTGAGTAATGCGTTGCAAGAGCCGGAATGTCACAAGCTACTAGGCCATTCAGGACTATCAGGACCAAGTGCTCCAAAATACTCACACATTGCTTCCCACATGCATCTGTTCAATGTTTGGAGGATTGCATCAGTGGAATATGCTAAATCTAATCAATAGTTTTCTTTATTTGATCCCTGAACCCCATCTGGATTTTGATCATTTCTTTATTCTACCTGGATGTGGATACTCAGTTTCACCCAATTCTCCCACTGAAAGGTATGCTTTTTGGGGTTTTTTAGGTCTCGTCTAGGCTGCGCTTGCACTGTCTCATTTAGACATGCAGAATATACTTTACTAAGAGGCTGACAGCCTCTTTTTAAATGGTTGTTTTCATTTGTGCTCCAGTGTGCCTTTCAAAATTGTGTACTTGGTATTGGTTAATAGTGTTTTAAGTCCCTTCTTTTTGGCTCTTGGCCACACCTATGGCTATTGGCCCCTTTACTTGTATTAGGGGCGTTGTTTTGGTATGCTGTTTTTGTTGGACTTTTTTATTTCATGTTCCTTGTTTAAGCCAAGCACGTGATGTTGATAGAGTGCAGAAGGTTTCAGTTTCTGGCGATCTTGTGCCTCCCAGGCACAGACACACATATTTTTTCAGCTGCTGTGGTGTTTATAAAGTGTAAAAGGTTACATCCGCTGCCGATCGTGTGCCTCCCAGGCAGAAACACACAGTTTTTTAGGTCTCGCCTAGCATTGCAGCTCGAATGCGCTGCCATCACTTTGCGAGGCATGCAGTATACACTATAGTGTTGAGGTTTCGTGAAGCTCCGCCCACTCTCCGGCCCATCTTTTTTATTGGCTGAGGTCCTAAATGCTGCCTTCCGATTGGTTTTGGACATTGTTAGTCCCTCCTCCTGACGAGCATGTCATCATTTGTATCCTTCCATAGCCATTGGCCCCTTTACTCCTGCACTATTTTCTTCCTTGTCATCACCCCCCATCCTCCCTCCCGCAGTCCGTCACTTCTCAGGCTCCCCTTCCTGCTCGTTCGCCACCGGTACTCTAGGGAGAGAGGTGCCCAGGAGCAGCGGCACAAAAACTTGCGGCTGCCACTCGAAGTGCAAGGAAGAAGTCAAAACCAGGTGGGCCTCCCGGATGCACTTGGAGCAGCCCACCTGTTGCCCAAAAAATAAATCGGGACATCTCGCATCGGGAGACTGGCTGGCTTTCGGAAACACACAGAGGTGCCCAGAGCCGTAGATGCCTCTATCAATTTCGCGCTAAGTTGCCAAGTTACACCTTTGGCAATGCTTGTTATTTTCTGCGCACCGTGCACGCTTTCACTTTCATTGTTGTTTCGCAATGGCGGCCGTCGCACACACCACTCGCGGGCCCTGCCCGTCTCTGAGCTCCCGCACAGCAGGTGGCATCCATGAACCCACTTTTTGTTCACTTTTAATATAACTTCCACGTCTCACGTTTCCATTCCTAATAAGAGCTTCAACGCGAGAGCGGTGCAGCCGGGGGATGAAGCCGAGGCTACGCTCACTTTGGCTGCATAAAACGTGGTTTGAGGTCGCCGATCTATGACGCCATCAGGCTTAAAATTACCCGAGCCCGCAAAATCCCATTTACTTTGTGTTGCTTGCGTGTGTGCCTAAAAATATGTGTATGCGACTGAATGTGTAAATTTCAAGAAATTATCATTTTTGTGCAAGAGAGCACGTGTATTTATTGTATGTGTGTGATTAAATATTTGTGTGTTTGAACATCTGCTGCTGCATACCGGGCGTGTGCACTGCTTCCGTGAGAGAACGTTTCTAAAGATAGCCATATGTGTGTGTGAGTATTGTATGCTTCAGAGTGCATTCCTACGCACACATGTATACATTGGCTGAGGAGACCTCGAGACATCAACTGACATTTAGCTTGGGTTTGAACTACTTGTTCAATTACACGGCTTTCACTCGGAGGCTGTGTCCGCAGTTTAGTGGACAAATTGGATCCATTGAGTGATTTTGTGTCTGGCCTAGAACTGATCCGGGTGATTTCACAATCTTGTAGATATTTCTTAGGATTGTATGCTTTACAAACAATTTGTTTTGCCTATGGACTTCTGAAGTTTTGCAGTGAACTATGCTGTTGGGGCATTATGGGAATAGTAGTTCGTGCATGACTTGGATGTAACCTCGAGGCCGTCATTTGAGTTTTAAAAGTTCACATTACGTGTCTTCAGCCTCACACCTATAACATCTTCGTGCTTCATTTCCCCAGGATGCTCAGAATGTAGGTTTATGACCATTTAATTCGGTTATGAACAGTTTTATTTTCCAGTCTAACGACACAAGCAATGGTCATGGGCTCGGCCCGGACGGGTCATCATACCAATTAATGAAGTACTGAAGGTTGAATAGGTCTCTCCAGTGTCACACATAGATTTTTTTTTGCGCAGCACGTTTTATTTTATCAGTAAGGACTGAGGGGGTTTGCGCTTAAATATTCGTTTTTTAAATTTGATATGGTATTTTTACATGCCCCTACATTGCAAGAAGATGCCTTCTCTGTGTAGTAGTCAATTTTGTATATGTTGTACACATTGCAAAGTGGTCAGAACATGCATTCCACTTTTAATATGAGCATTTCACGCACTATGCATTTCTATGTTTTTAGCTGTAGTAGTATCCACTAGCCATACATAATGCACTTATCATGAAGGTATCTCTCGGTTTCAGACACACAGGCTGACATTTTTCAATGTGTGACCATGACAAAGTTTTTCTATGTCTATACATTTTTTCCATGTCTATGAGGGGGCTATGTTATAAATCGTGGAATGTTATTGGCACTTACCAGATTGAGAAAGGCTGCTGAGTCAGCCGAAATGCGTCTCTCCAGTCGATGGTTTGGAGGAGGCCACATGAAATAAAGAAGTCTTAAACCCTACAGCCCTCATTTGCGTGCTCTCTTCCTAGTGGAGTAGGGGTTGTTCGTAACGTATAAAATATATATGTATGTATATATATATATATTCACTGAAAAAACCATAGGTTTCAGGCACGTTATAGTTAGAAATTAGCATTTAAAAAACCATAGAATTTAACTGAAAAAACCATAGGTTTCAGGAAGGTTATAGTTAGTTGGACATTTCACTCATACAAAACCATAGAAATCCCGGCGTTATAGTTAGTTCAGCCAACTATAACTCGCGCCCCTGCAATGCACTGCTAATGACGTCACATATTACATCATTCACGACATGGTCAGTGACATCACTGATGACATCACTGATGACATTTCAAATGACATCACAGATGACATTATCCAGTGGCTGTGTGTTTCTGTAAAGTTTAATTTTGTTTTATATATATGCCATGCTGTATTGAGGAATGAGTGGGTGTATCAGTGTCTGTATGGAGGATTTAGTAGGTACGTGACTGACTGTATAAGTGAATTATTAAATGTGTCTTACTGAATGCATGGGTTAGTGACTAAACTGTGTAAAAGTTAGTATCAGTCTGTCTGTTTTGGTGTAAGCTGCTGCATGGGTTGGTGAGTAGCTGCATGAGTGTCTATATGGGCTATTGGTTGCTTTCCTGAGTATTTGTATGGCTGCCTGAGTGTGTGTGTGGGTGCGTGGGAGGTGTATGACTCTGTGCATAGATGTGTGAGTGGTTGATTCACTTGGTGTATAGGTTCAAGAGTGCATGTGGAAACAGCTGTATGGGTGGGTGCGTGTGTGCATGGGTGTGTTGGTGAGTGAATGGTACATGTGCAAGTAACTACATATGTAAAAGGCAGTGAGTGATGATGTATATAAATAGCTATATGTGAGAGTCAGTAATTGTGAGAGTGGCTGCATGGATGAGTGTGTATTTGTATCAGTGATTCTATAAGAGAGTAAGTATGTGTTAGTATCTGTATGAATAAGTGAGGTTGTGTCTATATAACTGTATAGGTGAGTAAATGGAAGTATGATTGATTCTTTGCATGACTGACTAGGTGTGTGAGTAACTCTGGATATGTGGCAGTGTGTAAGTATCTGTATAGGTGTATGAGTGCATATGATAGTGTTGTATTGATGAGTGACTGTATGGCTGAATGAGAGTGGATGTGTGTTTAGGCCTAGGAATCAGTCAGTGCGTATTTATCTGGTATTGATGTCTCTATTTTTTCAAAAATGGTACTCTGTATTTTAGAGTGGGTGTATCAAAGATTATATTCAGGAGTGAGGAGGTGCATCAGATTTTCACAGGGATGATGTCATCAGTGATGTCATCAGTGATGTCATTTGAAATGTCATCAGTGATGTCATCAGTGATGTCACTGACCATGTCATGAATGATGTAATATGTGAAGTCATCAGCAGTGAATTGCGGGGGCGCGAGTTATAGTTAGCTGAACTAACTATAATGCCGGGATTTCTTTGGTTTTGAATGAGTGAAATGTCCAACTAACTATAACGTTCCAGAAACCTATGTTTTTTTTCAGGTAATTTTTATGGTTTTATAAATGCTAATTGCTAACTATAACGTGCCTGAAACCTATGGTTTTGTCAGTGTCAGTTTTGTCAGTGAATTTCTATGGTTTTTTAAATGAAAATTTGTAAGGCTAATGTACCTCAATCCTATGTTTTTTTATTTTATATATATATATAAATATATATTACCTACTGGCGGTCGCCAGTAGGTAGTTATAGTTAGGACCTATTTTCCATAGGAAATCCGCAACATTCTATTCCCAATAAGTCTGGCGCCGGTTGACGAATCTTCGTGGAATTTTCCAAACTTTTGGCCAGCTCTGGTCCGCTCCAATCCTGAAAGTTTTGTGGTTATTCGTCAAGCGGGGGCCGAGAAAAAAGGGGGGTCCCAAAACACGTTTTTCCCATGCAATTTCCCATCGGAACTGTTGACGTAGCTACAGCCCGAACTGCTTAACGGAATTACACCAAATTTGGCAAAGAGGTAGTCCTCAGTTCAGACTCGTGCCATTTGCATAAATGGTGTAAATCCGTTCAGTAGTTCCTAAGAAAATTAGATTAAAATAGATAGATATATCTATGGCCTCGGAGGATCCGCGCACCCTAAGCGCACCCTAAGCGCACCCTCCCTGAACCAAGCACGCACCCTCCCGATCACGCGCTGAATGCTAATTGGCTGTCAAGTGTCTGTCTACATTCGAAACCAGGAACTGTTGGCAGCCATTTTGTGCCTCGGTAGAAGCGAGGCTGATTAAGTAAGGGAAATAAGTGTGTGAAAGATATAAAGGGGGCAGGGTAGAAATACTATGACCCTCTAGTGTTGCTTAGGGGGTCCCAGAAGGACCCCCTGGGGCCCCCTTTTTTTTTTTAAACGGCAAAATGCGCA
Source organism: Triturus cristatus (assembly GCF_964204655.1). Lineage (NCBI taxonomy): Eukaryota > Metazoa > Chordata > Amphibia > Caudata > Salamandridae > Triturus > Triturus cristatus. Next base: position 122,356,411 of record NC_140590.1, on the reverse strand, counting down.
CAGGGTGCGCGGTTCCTAACGCGTTGGGTGTGCGGATCCAAGGGAAAAAAACTGAAAGAGATAAACATCAAGCTTAAGTGTTTTGTTGTTGAGTGGCTATAAAAAGAGCCGTTGTGTTCATTGAGAGTTTTTGGTACTTATAAGTAAGTACCTATACAGAGTCTAAAGTTGTTGAGGAAGACTCTGTTTCCTTCATCAGTAAAGTGTACTCCATCTCTCCTATACATCTCTTTCATATGAAAGCGCAGATTGTTATTGTAAATGGACCCCATTCTATAGTCTCGGAGAAAAGCAGAAACAGATTTATTCACATGTTTCCTAGCTTTCTCAATTTGTGGACAAAAATGATTGGACCAGTTCCATTTCTGCCTTTGGCATATGTTAGAATACACAAAGGCAGTTTGGGGAAAAAGTGAAATCAATTCTGCAAAGGTGTCCTTCATAAGCATTTCCAGACCTACCCCAGTCAAAGTGCCTAGGTCATTGCCACCACAGTGCAGTATTATGAGGTCAGGTTGTTGGATATGCATAAAGGATTTTACCAATGGCATCAATTGGTGACACTTTAACCCTCTCTGTCCAATCCATTTAATTTCTACATTTGGCAAACCTAGGTCTTTGTGAATGCCTATGTTTTCTGCATACCTATGGCTCCAGAAAATATAGCTGTGTCCCACAATCCACAGTCTAAGCATCTTGAAGGGAGGTCTGGATGCACTTAGATGGTCTCTGTAAATGAAATGGCAGTTTGAAAAGTAAGATTTCTCTAAAATGGTGGTGAAGATACAGTTTTGAAAAAAGACAAGAAATCATTGGTTGTTTGACAGCCTTCTAGAGTGAGAGGTAGGGTGCATGTTTCTGTTTTTTAAACGCATGAAACTGATTGAAAGGAACATTATGTATGATAAGCTGATATGTTGAAAAGTCAAGCACACATGCTGTTTTTATTAGCAACATTGTGTGCTGAACTTGTGACCTGTGTGCTCAGTTCAGTGTTCCATGACCTGTTTCTATGGTAACAGGGAGAAGGAAGATTGGGGGTAGGGTTCAACTTTTATGCCATTTGGAAAGGGTTGAAATGTTTAACCAATAGAAATGTGTGTTAGCTTTTGAATTTATGTGGGAAGGAATGTGATTTGATGTTTACATGTATATGTGTGGAAAATGAGAGGGAAACTTTGCCATTCTTTGGTTTTGCTGACAGGTGCACAGTGCAGAGATTCTGTATAAGAAAATCTGGTGTGTGACTGATATACTTCTTAATCTACAAAACAACTTGAAAGGTAAGTTATTTAATTGTGAGGGGATGTATGTGGTCTATTTTGATTTTAATTAGACTAATGTATTTCTCCTGGTAAAGTGCAGGGAGTACTTTTTTTGTCTACAATCTTATTGACAGTGTGTGTGCATGTAGAAATAATTCTTTGATAAGCATTTGTGTTTTTCACGTGTTTGCAGACAGATAACTGTGCTGTTTTTATATTTTGGTACAATTAGAAATCAGTCATTGTTTTTGCAAAATGAGTCATTTTTCTACACTAAAATGTAGTATTCGTATATTAAGAAATGTGTTTTGGTATAGTGCAAGGGATAGTGTTGTTTGTCTAGAATCACACAGTGAGTGTGTGTGCATTTAGGAATCATTTTGAGAGAAACATTTTGGTACTAATCTGTAGTAGTAGATTTTCTGCAATCTGTGCAGTCACCTTAGATCTTGTAGACTAGTAAATGTGTTTTGTGCAAGGGATAGTTGTCTGTCTACAATCACACTGTGAGTCTGTGTGTATTTGGGTAAGCATTGTGAGCGAAGCATTTGGTAAAATTATGTATTTGCTGACAGACAATTGTTTTAAAACCTGTCATGTTGTCAAGTTTTAGTAGTATTAAAAGCCAGTCTTTGCTTGTGCATTGATAAAATGAGTCAGGCTTTGACACTAAAGTGCACTACTTAAATATGTAGATTGTGTGCATTTGGGAACAACTGTTAGAGAAGCATTTGGTAACATCATGTATTTGCTGACAGATAACTATTTTAAAACCTGTCATGTTGTCAAGTTTTAGTAGCATTTGAAGCCAGTCATTGCTTATGCATTGATAAAATGAGTCAGGCATTGACAGTAAAGTGCAGTGCTGACATATGTAGATTGTGTGCAGTCCCCTTACCCCTTCCACAGTAGTGAATGAGTTTTGGTAAACTCCTAGGGATAGTGTTGCTTGTCTAGAATCACTCTGTGAGTCTGTGTGCATTTGGGAACCACTGTGAGAGAAGCATTTGTGGTCCAGGCAGCTTGTGGTCCAGGCCTCTATACTATCTCGGCTGGACTACGGCAGTTCACTGCTGTTAGGGGTGAATCAAGCAGAGGCCTCTAGGCTCCAAATGGTATAAAATGCCGCGGCACGGGCCATTGTGGGCCTCCCTAGACATTGCTCAGTGTCTGGTACCATCACGGCCTTACATTGGCTCCCGGTCAGACAGCGAATCCAGTTCAAAGCGCTGTGCCTGACCTTTAAAATTTTGAAATCTTCTTCGCCACCGGCACTTGCCAACCTACTCACGCCCTATACTCCTTTGAGATCCTTGAGATCGGAGGGGCTTCACCTGGCTGTCTGTCCACGCTTTAAATTGAGCAGAATGGGTGGCCGCTCCTTTAGGGTGCTCGCGGCAGGTTTATGGAACTCGCTCCCGGTACACATCCGAGCTCTTGAAGACCTACTCGCCTTCAGGCAGGCGATCAAAACTTTCCTGTTTCCCGTGTCTGTTTAATTTCTTTTTCTTTTATTGTGTGTTATGTTGTAGTGTCTGTCATAGCGCCAGGACGCCCCTTTGCTGGGGCAGCTGTGCGCTATAAAAATAAAAATATAAATAACAAATAACAAAATAACAAAATACTTCATATCTTTGAATACACATAACTGCTTAAAAACTTTCCTGTTCTCAAGTTTTAGTAGAATTAGAAGGCAGTCATTGTGTGTGTATGTATTCACCCAGGAACTGTCCTTGCAATACTGTAAAAACCAAAGGAAATGATGGACGGAGTGTTGAACATTGCAAGCACTCACCCCCAGTCAACTGATCTGGGTTTAATCCATCACCGTTCTTTAACCCACTCTGCCACCCCAGTTCAGACATGGCCATATGCAAATCAGTCTGACCCTGTGCCTCATGGGAACAGTCCAGCCCGAACTGCCAAGCCATGTCTTCCCTGGACCGAAAACAAGCTTCCTAGGACCGGTTTCTGGCATTTCAGCCGTCTTCAGCCAGGCTTGCTTGAATCCAGTGGCAAAGTGAGCAAGGGACTCACGTCTGAGCATACCCTGCCAACTTATGGCGAACAAAGCAAAAACCAAAGGAAATGATGGACGGAGTGTTGAGCATTGCAAGCACTCACCCCCAGTCAACTGATCTGGGTTTAATCCATCACCGTTCTTTAGCCCACTCTGCCACCCCAGTTCAGACATGGCCATATGCAAATCAGTCTGACCCTGTGCCTCATGGGAACAGTCCAGCCCGAACTGCCAAGTTCGGGCTGGACTTAATTAAGTTTCTTAATTAAAGTAATCTGCAGAAAACAACTGAGTCGCATTTGTCTTGTGTTGTCACTGCTCCAACTGGGTTGGCAGCACATAACATTAAAGGAATTACTTTACATTGTTTTCTAATGCTACCAGTAGAGCATGAGAACAAATTGGAATACCACAAGCTATTTGGAGAAGCTTGTTATGAAGTTTCAAGAGTCCTGAAGAAAATGAAACTTCTCATTATTGATGAGGTGAGCATAGTCTCAAACTTGATGCTTGCCTTTGTGCATTTAAGAATGCAGCAAATTCTTAAAACAGAGTATGACGTGTTATTTGGAGGAAAACACTTCATAGTTTTTGGAGATCTATTCCAACTGACTCCAGTAAAAGGACAACCGGTATTTAAAACACTTGCACATGAAGATACCAGAAAGTCTCTTGTTAGTGTTGGTAATGTGAACATTTGGACTAATTTTGAATACGAAGAACTGACAACAAATATGCGACAGGCAAATGATGCTGAATATGGAAGTATTCTTCAAGATATAAGAATTGGAATTCTTACAAAACATGGCAAACAAGATTTGGAGAGTCGATTACTTTGCAATGTGTTTCCAAATGAAAATGTAGTTCCTGCAAAAGTGTACATGAAAATTGCTGAAAATAAATCAGTGATCTGTTTAATGCCAACACTGCGCGAGTGTTCCATATTCAACAAAGAACTATTGAAACTGGGAAATGAAGAAATTATAAAAATGGAAGCCATCAATAAAATAGAGCATAAAGGAATCACTATTATTTTGATGTAAACGTTGAAAACAAAACTGGATTCTTTATAAAAAAAAATTCTAAGACAGCTGGTTTAGAAAAGACACTATGGTGCCGATTCCGATCCTGTATTTTTTTTCCCGTACGACTCGTATCCGTATTTTTTTACGTACGAATCGTACAAGTCCCGTACAACTGGTGAAGTACGATTCGTACGTGAAAAATACATACGAATCGCTTCGGGAAAAGGTGTACGTGAGGGATCCGGACAGTTTTACGTACAAATCGTAAAACTGAAGTCCGAGCGCGCAAGTACGATCCGTACCGCCCTTCCGAAAACACAAGCGCATGTAAAAAGCCCCGTACGGAGTGAACACCGTACAACTCATATCCGGGGAAAATTGTGCCCGGGATACGAGTCGTACAGCCCCACCCTCCCCCCGCATATGTCATCACCGTACCCCCCCATGTCTGCACTGTACCCCAGCCCCGTACGTGTACGCCCCGTACTCCCACCCGCGTATGTACGCCCCATACCCCCACCTGCCCCCCTATGTACGTCCCGTACCCCCACCCACCCCCCGTATGTATGCCCCGTACCCCCACCCACCCCCTATGTACGCCTCGTACCCCCACACACCCCCCGTATGTATGCTCCATACCCCACGCACCCCCCTATGTATGCCCCGTACCCCCACCTCCTGTATGTATGCCCCGTACCCCCACCCACCCCTATGTACGCCCCATTCCCCCACCCCCTGTATGTATGCCCCGTACCCCCACCCAACCCCCTATGTATGCCCCGTACTCCCACGCCGTATGTACGCCCCGTACCCCCAGCGTGTAGCGGGGTGTGAGTACGGGGCGTACATAGGGCGGTGGGTGGGGGTACGGGGCGTACATACGGTGGGTGGGGGTACGGGGCATACATACAGGGGTGGGAGTACGGGGTGTACATACGGGGGTGGGTGGGGGTATGGGGCATACATACGGGGGGTGGGGGAGGCCTGTACGACTCGTACCACTTGGGAATCAGCTTTTACGGCTGTTTTTGGCTCCCATAAAAAAAGAGCCGTACGGAGTGCCGTAGGGACAGATCGTACTTGCTGGGCCATAAAACGCTGCTTACATCCATACGGACGGCGCATACAGGCTATTCCGGAGATGATTCGTAAGGTTTTTTTACCCGTACGGTCTTTTATACGATTCGTATGGAAATCGGCTTTCTGTACGAATCGTACTTCCTGGGTTGTACGGACAGTTTACCGGGTACGAGTCGTACGGAGAAAACGCTCCGTACGACGATTCGTAGGGCCTTTTTACCGGATCGGAATCGGCACCAGAATGCGTGTGTAAACTGTTGGGTAATTTTAAGGCGTAATTTGGATGTAGAAAAAGGTTTAGTTAATGGCGCAATGGGTAAAGTGGTGGATTTTGTTAATTATCAGAAAAAAGAAGGAATTGAATTTATAAAAATTAAATTTGAACAGATTGAAGAAGTTAAAAAAATTGGTCGTTGTTCAGTTCGTTTTTTGCTTGTTTAAGATTTATATGTCGGTAGGAAACAATTTCCATTTTCTCTGGCATATGCAGTGACTATTCATAAATCTCAAGGATTAAGTGTAGACAGTACATTGGATCTACTGTATTTAAAGAGGGTATGGCATATGTTGCTTTGTCGCGAGTCAGAACATTATCTGGATTGTTTTTGTTAGATTTTGATGATACAAAGGTTACTGCAGATGCAAACTGTGTAAAAGAGTATAATAGGTTAAGAAGGGTGTATGATCCAAATTTAGGTCAATATCCTGTATTTGAAAAGCGTATGGTTGGTTGAAAAAGAAGGTTTGAGAATATCTGTTCTGAAGGTGTCAAAAAGGGAAAAGAACAAGATAATGTTGTAATTGCAAGTAAAAAGAAATTGGATACTGTTGAAGAGATTGTTGGTTATGAGTTTGAAAATAGTTCAGGTGTCAACTGCTATGCTAATATAGTGGTCAATGTTGTTTTTTTATCTTGAAGGTTTGCAAGAACAAATTATGCAGAATCGGCAAAAAAGATTTTGTTCTCTGTTGCATTCTGTTTATGAAAAATTGACAACAGATACAAGTAAAATACAACCTGTTTCAGATGTTCGTAATCTTTTGGATGTGTGTTCTGGTTCTACACAATTTACACAAAATATCCAACAAGATATTCAGGAATTTTTAATGTATATGCTTACCATTTTTGAAAATGAAGGTGTAGAAATAGAAAATAGTTTTTGGCCTTTCTTACAAATGGGAACATCATTGTGAAAATTGCATGTATACATGTACCACTAATGTAGACACTGAAAGATTTCTGTATTTAACATTACCAGACTGTAAATTAGTTAAAGGTGCAAATCAAAACATGGAGTGTAGCCAATGTAAATCAGAAATGTTATCCACATTATTTTTAACAAAATATGGACAATACATAATTTTAATGATGCAACGTTGTACAGCTGATGGAAGAAAATTGGATACTTTAATAAAGCAGTTTGCAGCAACACAACTATCAATATCAGGAAGGACTTTTGTAGCAATTGCAATAATTTTCCATGACGGTCCTTCCACCACATCTGGACATTACACTGCCTATCTAAAATGTGACAAAGGCTGGACACTTTGTAATGATTCCCAGTTGGTTTTCAAACAACTTTTGCCTAGGGAATTACCAAATTCTTACCTAATATTTTTAATGTTTTAGGAAGATAATTCATTCTCTGAGGAATTTATTATTATAATTTAATAGGACTACCATTGGCCAATTTACATAAAAAGGAGTGCAAAAATACCATTTGGCCTCACGAAAGGTATATGTTTGAATTATGGACTTTTTTGTGCTCATTGACTCGGTGAATATTTTGAAGCAACAACATTTACAGTTTTTATAAGTTAAAGTTATAAAATTTTGTTAGCCATAAGCATTTCATATATGTGTGATTTGTATCTTGTGGTATTTTACTGAGAATAGCATGTTGGTTTTTTTTAAACAATCTTTTGATTGTTTTTTTTTTGCCCGCTGTTAAGTGATGAGTACGATTGAAATCACTATTTCTAGTGAAATTCACTATATTCTGAGAACAGCAAAAAAGGCAAACAAATTACTTTGTTGAAATTATGCTGTGTTGTAAAAAATGTATTATTACATGTTATAACTATTTTTTCTTTTCTTTACAGATCCTAATTCTAAAATAGGCAGTTTACATCAATTTACATTGCAAAAAAAATCTGAAAAAATGTATACCATTTTTAATTTCTATTACTGTGAAGGTAAGTTTAACTAAGTATTAATATGCAGAATGGGTAGATCTGCAAGAACCTACAAAGATTGAACAAGTTTTTAAAAACATTCTGTTTATACCTATGTAGGCCTGGGCTAAATTTCCGTTCCGCTTGCGGAAATTGCGATAATTTGACATTTTCGTGTTCCGCGGAGAGCGCGAAAATGTCAAAATTTCCGCATTCCGCAGCTTAGCGATAATTTGTTTCTTGCTCGCGCTGTAAAATAATACATTCTTGCGCGTGCGCGATCGCCTTACCTGAATCCCCGCGTTCGCCGACAAGTTTTCCCGATCCGGTCGCGTTCTCCACGAGATGTTGGATTGTTGGTAGCCATTTGCGCTGTCTCGCGACAGTTCGCACCCGCAGTAATGTCATTGGTCGCGCGATCACGTCTTTCTTCTCGCGATCATGCACCGCGAGAAGAGTGAAAACAAGATGGCCGCGCCCGCGAGCAACCGCATGTGTAAGTTGGCGAGCCGCGACCACGCAGAAAATACCGCGAACGGGCGGGAAAAAAACTTCCGCATCTTTGCGATATTTCCGCGTGTTTGCGGAGATTTTTTACATTTTCGCAATAATTTGCGAAAGTCACTTTCGCAAATTCCGCCCACCCCTAGTTTTGAAATCTCTCTGTTATCGGATATTATGTGACCTCCAAAAAAACAGATTTGAGAGGTGTTAGATCTGGGGGTCTCTAGTTGGCAGGGTAGGTACCACTGTCCAAGTAGGGACCCTTGCTTCTAGTCAGGGAAAGGGGGATACACTGTTAAGATAACCCCTGCTCACCCTCTAGGTAGCTTGGCCTGAGCAGTCTAGGCTATCAAAGGCAATGTGTAAAGTATTTGTACCAACACTCACAGTAACCCAGTGAAAACACCACAGATTTACTCCACACCAGTTTTAGAAAAATAATGTATCTTTACTAAAAACTTCACAAGACCAAATACTACAGACAAACCAACATATACTTCAAAAGGTTACTTTAAAGATAGTTCAAGAGTTTGCAGAAAGTACTCCAGGATGTCAAAATCAGTGTCCTGCACAGTGCGACTCTCAATGCACAAAATGCGACACTCTCGTGCCCAACAGTACCTGTAGTTGCGATAAGGTTCCCAAAAGCTATAACAAGGAAGATGGCAAAGGCGATGCGATGCTCCTGAGATCCTGGGGAGGCTTTGCAGCAGCCCTGCTTCACGCAGCAGAGGTGGATGCGCCGGCTCCGATCTGTAGGGGGAGGATGCGATACCTTTGGCTTTCGTTGCGTAGGTTTCTTAGGGGGAAGCTTCACGCACAGGTTCGGTGCGACACTCTTCGATGTGGTGCGATGCGTGGCACAGCGTTGCCTTCCGGCGCCGCAACTCTCGATGCGCCACGGAACGGGACTCTGCGTCGACGCACGCAGTGATTGGAGACTTTTCACGCACCGGCAGTGGTGCGGCCCGCAAATTGGTTCTGCGACAACCCTCGCAATGGCAGGAAGCTTCACGCTTCGGGACGATGCTCGACGCACTCGGCGATGCGGAGACCCTGCGTGTTGCGATGGTGCCGCGATGAAATTTTCCACGCACTCTCGTCTTGCGACACGCAATCGGATGATGCGTTGGGTACCAGTTACTCTTGTTCACGCTTCTGCTTCCCAGCTCCCAAACACAGCAAAACGACCTCCTGAGGCCCCAAGACTGGGCAAGCACTCCAAGGCAGGTCAGAACTCTCTCAGCAGAGTTCCAGGGGAGCTGGTGGTGAAGTCCTTTTGTTCTTGGGACTTCTTAACAGGGAGCCAGCTCTTCTCAGGCCCTTGGAGATCAGATTCAAAAGAAGGGGACACAGCAAAGTCCTTCCCCTCTCCTTGGCAGCAAAGCAAAACAGCAAGCAGGCAGTCTTCTCCTCTTCAGTTTCTTCCAGCTTTCTCCTTGGCAGAGGTTTCTTCTTAGTTCCAAAGTGATCTAAAGTTTTAGGTGTCTGGGGTCCTCTTCTTATACCCCTCCAAGTCTTTGTCTCTCTTTGTTCCAGTGGGGGGGATTCCCCTGCTCAAACCGGTTCCTGGGTGTGCTCTGCTCTGGAGCACCTGGTTCCTTTCAGAGTGAGGGGCAGGGTCGTTAGACGCTCAGCAGGAGGTGGAGCCTTCTTTGTGCCAGCAGAGGCAGAGTCCTCAGCCTGGCCAGCAGGGGGTGGAGCCAACTTTGTGTTTGTCAGGGGCAGCCCTATTCAGACCCAGGGACTACTCCTCCCACCCATCTAAAGCAGATCTCCCTATTCACCCTGCTGCTGACTCATCCAGGCTCCTGGAGCCACCTAGCACATCACCTGACACCAGTCAGCCAACCAGCACACAGGCACACAGGAAGGTTAAACAGGAGAATAGCTACTTTCTAAAAAGTGCTATTCCCACACAGTGAATTTAAAAACCATCTTGCTAAAAAGATGTATAATTAAATTCTGAACACAGAGATACCAAACTTGGATTTTCTATCTTGCCCTTATGGGAAGATAGGCATGTAAACAGCCTTCCCCATTCTATCCTATGGGCAAGATAGCCTCTCAGCAGTGAAAAACGAAAATGGCTGTAATTCACTACCAGGGCATGTTACACACCTCAGTACATGCCCTACCTTTCAGATACACTGCACCCAGCCCAGGGGGGTACCTGGGGCCACCATAGGGATGCCTGACATGTACAGAAAGGGAAGGATAAGGCCTGGTCAGTGGGTGCACTGGCCAGGTCGACATGGCAGTCCTGGACTGCACATAGGCACTGCAAGCAGGCCTAAGACATCATTTTAGCGCTACTCCTGTGGGTGGCACAATCAGTGCTGCAGCCCACTAGTAGCATTTGGATCACAAGCCCTGGCACACGCAGTGCACTTTACTAGGGGCTAACAGGTGAAACAAATATACCAATCCTGGATAACCAATCAATATAACAATTTATACAGAGAGCATATGCACTTTAGCACTGATCAGCAGTGGTAAAGTGCTCAGAGTCCTATTGCCAACAACCACAGGTCAGAAAAAATAAAGGAGGCAGAAGCAAAAAGTTTGGGGATAACCCTGCAAAAAGGGCCGTTTCTAACACAACCCCCTTCCAGCCTAAAGCCAGGGTAGACCAAGCGATACCTCGATGGGATTCCCTGCTTAGGGCGATAGAACACGGAAACTGGCCCAAACAGCAGGGTACTATTCCTGTTCTACGCCTTCCTGAACCCGGTTGGATCTCTCCATCCATACTCTCAGGGTCCACCAAGCCAACCCATGTGGAACCCTTCTCTTCACCTGTGGACACCACCTGTGCAGCATCTAGCCTTAACTTGCTCACAGATGTGTCCCAACAGACAGACAGCAAGCCGCAGTGACCAGTGACAGTGGTCAGGGATGAGGCCCAGGCCTTATGCCTCTCAGGGCCCTCAAACCCCTGTGGCATCAGAAGGTGGGGGGCAGTAGCCCCAGGTGCTGGGCACCCTTTGTCCACTTCCTTTCCTGTCAGGTCGGGTCTGACAACCTGGCACTGACCCACCAGCCCCGGGCCTGTATCCGGTGGCTGGACAGGAGGCTGGGGTGGGCTTTTCCATACCCAGTCCTTCTCTTCCTTGGGGCTCTGTACCCTCCCACCTGGAGCGGTACCCCCTTCTAGAATAGTCAGGGCACCTGTGGCAGGTGTCCTGCACCATTCGCCCACCAGTTCAGGGGTTCTATCCTGCAACTGGGATCCCAGGTCAGGGGGGACACCCCGGACCTGGCCCTCCAACCTAGGGTCTACACCCACCAGGTGAACCGGGGTCAGAGGCGAGGACTCCCTCCCTCTGCACCCCCTTCCAGAGTGCTGCACCCTCCTACTCGGAGTGGTACACCTCAAAGACAAACTGGTAGAGACACTGCTTACAGATGTCCCTCCCTCCAGTTCAGGACCTCTCTCCAGCAACTGGTCTCCCAACCTAGGGTCTAAACCCTCAGGTTGCACACCGGCCTGGCATGCCAGGACTTCCGGGGACTCACACAGTATCTCCCCGAGGGTGACACATGACTCATGTGTCTCGTGACAGTCTGCCTGGCGCAGATCTCCCGGCCCCTGTCCACCTGACAGTGCGTGAAGATCCCCCAGGACAGAAGTGGTGTCACCATGGTCACTCCTAGGGGACTCAGCCCTTCTGGCTGGTCCCTGACCCACTGGTTCTCCCACTGGGGAACACATCCCCCTCTCACCCCTCAGTCTGGACTTCTGCACCCTCCCAACTGGGGCGGTACCGCCAGACACCAGAACCACTGGAGCTCTGTTTACAGAGGCTCCAGGTTCTCCTGACACTAGGAGATCCTCCTCAAATGGCCTACTAGCACGGTCTAGGCCCCCAACCTGGTGTTCCCGTAAGGAATCCTCCAGGCCCTGAGACTGGGTTTCGGGCACCTTGGGACCCACAGTCCCACACTCACCCCTTCTCCACTGAGACAGGACATGAGCCCCTACACCCCTCCCACTACACTGGGACCTAACCGGGCTACACTGAACCTCTTCCACCTCACAGGTCTGGAAGATATCCGGGCCACTCCTTTTGAGATCACTCCCCAATGCCTCTCTAGCCCTTTTGGCATCCAACCAAAGGTCTGCCTCCAACGCAAGCTCTCTGGAACCAGAGAACTCACACTCCACCGGGTGTTGGCATAGCTCTGGAAAACAGGGACTTAAAATATGCTCTCCAACAAATGAATCACACAGCCCCCCACAGTTGTTAACCAAGCTACTGTTTGCCTCACCCTCCAGTGCCTCACACAAGTACCTCACACCACTCTCCTGAGATTGGCAAGACAGTACCTGGCTGTCACTGTCACACAACTCACAATCTTTCTGGGCGGTCTCCACACTCACACACCAAGGTTTCTACCATGGGGGAACCCCTCTCCCTGTACCTCTCATCTAGGGTCAGTAGAGTGTCCCTCCCACCACTAGGAATATGGTCCCCTGTGCCAGTTCCCCAATCCACTTCAGGGATACTGCACTCCACTGGAACTACATCATAAACCTGAACTCCCTGGTGTATGTCAACCCCCTCCCTCAAGTAAGCCGCCACATCTCTGGGTGTTTGTACCTCTCCCTCAGCACTAGAAACTACCATCTTGCTGCCACCATCTGAGCTGGAATCCACCTCCAACTCAGCAAAGCTCACTTCCTGAGCTAACCTTTCTTCTTCAGCTGAGACACTCATGGCCTCAAGCCTCTCGAGCTCCATATCAAGCTCCCTCATTCTTAATTCATGTGCCAAGGTCAATTTCAATTCTTCCAAGGCATACATCTTCTTGCTCTCTTCTATTTTGTTTTGGGTTTCCATTTCCATCAGCTTCAACTCAAGCCTCATGACTTCTAACTCATGATCTCTAGCCCTTTGATTCTCCTCCAACTCCTCTGGAGTGAGACTCCTACTGGAATGGGAGCTGCCAGCCCTTGAGACTGGTCCGACCACGGGCAGAGCTTGGGAAGCAAAACCATCCTCTTCATCTGCATCATCCTCTTCTTGGGCCTCCCACCAGGCCTTCAAGACTCTTTGTAGCACATCCCTTCTAGATCCGCTTTTCACAGGGCAACCAAGGTCTTTGCAGAATTGCTTGAGCTCCTCAACCTTGTACGAATACAGATCCTCCATGGAAAACTCCAATTCTGCCCTCTCACTTGTTGCCACCTGAGACATGATGCTCTTGAAGAGTTACTCCAAAATAGAATCAAAAATACAGCATGTGGTTGTCTATTGGTCTGCACTCCTAGTGATGTACACCAATTACTGTGGGTCAAGTACAAATACAAGTTCAATCCTCACCGCTGACCACCAATGTTAGATCTGGGGGTCTCTAGTTGGCAGGGTAGGTACCACTGTCCAAGTAGGGACCCTTGCTTCTAGTCAGGGAAAGGGGGATACACTGTTAAGATAACCCCTGCTCACCCTCTAGGTAGCTTGGCCTGAGCAGTCTAGGCTATCAAAGGCAATGTGTAAAGTATTTGTACCAACACTCACAGTAACCCAGTGAAAACACCACAGATTTACTCCACACCAGTTTTAGAAAAATAATGTATCTTTACTAAAAACTTCACAAGACCAAATACTACAGACAAACCAACATATACTTCAAAAGGTTACTTTAAAGATAGTTCAAGAGTTTGCAGAAAGTACTCCAGGATGTCAAAATCAGTGTCCTGCACAGTGCGACTCTCAATGCACAAAATGCGACACTCTCGTGCCCAACAGTACCTGTAGTTGCGATAAGGTTCCCAAAAGCTATAACAAGGAAGATGGCAAAGGCGATGCGATGCTCCTGAGATCCTGGGGAGGCTTTGCAGCAGCCCTGCTTCACGCAGCAGAGGTGGATGCGCCGGCTCCGATCTGTAGGGGGAGGATGCGATACCTTTGGCTTTCGTTGCGTAGGTTTCTTAGGGGGAAGCTTCACGCACAGGTTCGGTGCGACACTCTTCGATGTGGTGCGATGCGTGGCGCAGCGTTGCCTTCCGGCGCCGCAACTCTCGATGCGCCACGGAACGGGACTCTGCGTCGACGCACGCAGCGATTGGAGACTTTTCACGCACCGGCAGTGGTGCGGCCCGCAAACTGGTTCTGCGACAACCCTCGCAATGGCAGGAAGCTTCACGCTTCGGGACGATGCTCGACGCACTCGGCGATGCGGAGACCCTGCGTGTTGCGATGGTGCCGCGATGAAATTTTCCACGCACACTCGTCTTGCGACACGCAATCGGATGATGCGTTGGGTACCAGTTACTCTTGTTCACGCTTCTGCTTCCCAGCTCCCAAACACAGCAAAACGACCTCCTGAGGCCCCAAGACTGGGCAAGCACTCCAAGGCAGGTCAGAACTCTCTCAGCAGAGTTCCAGGGGAGCTGGTGGTGAAGTCCTTTTGTTCTTGGGACTTCTTAACAGGGAGCCAGCTCTTCTCAGGCCCTTGGAGATCAGAATCAAAAGAAGGGGACACAGCAAAGTCCTTCCCCTCTCCTTGGCAGCAAAGCAAAACAGCAAGCAGGCAGTCTTCTCCTCTTCAGTTTCTTCCAGCTTTCTCCTTGGCAGAGGTTTCTTCTTAGTTCCAAAGTGATCTAAAGTTTTAGGTGTCTGGGGTCCTCTTCTTATACCCCTCCAAGTCTTTGTCTCTCTTTGTTCCAGTGGGGGGGATTCCCCTGCTCAAACCGGTTCCTGGGTGTGCTCTGCTCTGGAGCACCTGGTTCCTTTCAGAGTGAGGGGCAGGGTCGTTAGACGCTCAGCAGGAGGTGGAGCCTTCTTTGTGCCAGCAGAGGCAGAGTCCTCAGCCTGGCCAGCAGGGGGTGGAGCCAACTTTGTGTTTGTCAGGGGCAGCCCTATTCAGACCCAGGGACTACTCCTCCCACCCATCTAAAGCAGATCTCCCTATTCACCCTGCTGCTGACTCATCCAGGCTCCTGGAGCCACCTAGCACATCACCTGACACCAGTCAGCCAACCAGCACACAGGCACACAGGAAGGTTAAACAGGAGAATAGCTACTTTCTAAAAAGTGCTATTCCCACACAGTGAATTTAAAAACCATCTTGCTAAAAAGATGTATAATTAAATTCTGAACACAGAGATACCAAACTTGGATTTTCTATCTTGCCCTTATGGGAAGATAGGCATGTAAACAGCCTTCCCCATTCTATCCTATGGGCAAGATAGCCTCTCAGCAGTGAAAAACGAAAATGGCTGTAATTCACTACCAGGGCATGTTACACACCTCAGTACATGCCCTACCTTTCAGATACACTGCACCCAGCCCAGGGGGGTACCTAGGGCCACCATAGGGATGCCTGACATGTACAGAAAGGGAAGGATAAGGCCTGGTCAGTGGGTGCACTGGCCAGGTCGACATGGCAGTCCTGGACTGCACATAGGCACTGCAAGCAGGCCTAAGACATCATTTTAGCGCTACTCCTGTGGGTGGCACAATCAGTGCTGCAGCCCACTAGTAGCATTTGGATCACCAGCCCTGGCACACGCAGTGCACTTTACTAGGGGCTAACAGGTGAAACAAATATACCAATCCTGGATAACCAATCAATATAACAATTTATACAGAGAGCATATGCACTTTAGCACTGATCAGCAGTGGTAAAGTGCTCAGAGTCCTATTGCCAACAACCACAGGTCAGAAAAAATAAAGGAGGCAGAAGCAAAAAGTTTGGGGATAACCCTGCAAAAAGGGCCGTTTCCAACAAGAGGTACATAATATTTCCCATTGTACCTATTGAAGGAGCGCAATAATTTTAATCATTCTTCTTTGAGCATCTTTGCAGACAAAACACTGTGCTTACCTTTTATCATTTTGAAGCAATTTTAAAACAGAAATATGTCACTATTTGTAACATATTTATTGCACAAGATACTCTTTCATATTTACAAAGAGAGGAAAAGGCGCTCTGTGTACTTTTTCTACTCCATGTAAATACAACCTCATCACACACACCACTTTGCGTTGAAAGGTTGTTCTATAAGCGTTGTTGTGCATGATTGCACTTAATACTCATAGAACAAGACACATCTCCAGATTTATCAGAAATCATAAATCTCGATATGTGTGTGAATGCTGCACCATTCTCTAATTGGTGTACGAAAGCACAACAAGGAGAATTGTTTTCTTTTCTCCTAATTTTTAAATCTTCAATGCACGCTAAAATGTTCAGCATACATTGAAGTAGAAAAATGCGTTTACTGATTGTTTTTGTGCAGGAAGGTGTGTCTTTCTGCACAAAACAAACAGCACATGACACAGATATCCATCCACTATGGTGCAAGGGTGCCTGTGTCACCACATGCCTGCAATTTAAGCAGCCGTGCAGAGAGAAGCATAGATGTGCAATATATTTATGTACATATTTTGCATACCTGTGCTTCGGAAGTACTACAGCACACTGCAGTTAAGAGGTTACTGTGTGATGTTGCAGCACTTCCTCATAGTTCTGCACTTATACATTCACTATACGCATACGCTATTAATGCATTCATTCAGTCAATTACGTTCTACACATACATTCATCTAAACTTTCACACACCAACAAACAAATATATCTCTTTTTTTAAGAATATAGGATTAGATGTAAAAATATATTAATTTTATTAGTAGTTTAGAGTTTGTCTTCAATTAATATTCGCATGAAATACATATATATATATGTTTTTTTAAATGTTAAATATTTCGCGGGATTTGCGCACCCACCGCATCTTGCATGCACATGACGCATCGCGGAAGCGCGCAAGCGTCGCGTAACGTGCATCGTACGTGTCGCGTATAGGCTTGGAGTCACGTACCGGTCACATTGCAATCGCGCACCAAACACGTACCCAACATTTACCGTACGTGGATGCTTTCGCGTAGGGATCGAAAACAGTGCGCATAGGGTGCGCGGATCCCCCAAAAATTTACAAAAAAACAAAGTTTTGAAAATATCATTTACAAATTATTTTAAAAAATATAAAAATATATTTTAAAACATTAACAATTTTTTTTTAAAACCCCAATAAAAACAAATAATATTTTTTAATTTTTAAAAGAATTAATTGAAACAATAAGTTAAAAAAAGGTGATAAAAAAGTATTTTAAAAAAACATAATGAAAGGAATTGACACACTGAAATTGAAAAATTTAGAAATTCTATGAAAATCATTAAACATCATAGCTTTAGAGAGAAATTATAGAAAGGAATTAGCATTTAAAAAACCTTTGAAATTCACTGAAAAAAACATAGGTTTCATGCACGTTATAGTTAGGAATTGGCATTTAAAAAACCTTAGAAATTCACTGAAAAAACCATAAGTTTCAGGGGTGTTATAGTTAGCTGGATATTTCCCTCATACAAAACCCTAGAAATTCCCCCGTTATAGTTAGTTCAGCTAACTATAACTTGCGCGCCCCCGCAATGCACTGCTGAAGACGTCACATATTACATCACTCATGACATGGTCAGTGACATCATTGATAACATCGTTGATGACATCTCAAATGACATCACTGATACCATCACTGATGACGTCATCCATGTAATAAATTAGTGCATCTTCTCACACCCTAATATAATCTCTGATACACCCACTCAAAATTTCAGACGGCCATTCTCAAAACCATAGATACTACTATACCAATAACTATATACCCAATCATTGACTCTTAGGTCTACACACACCTCCACTCACTCATCTGTAGAGTCACTCATACTTACAATCACTCAGTACAGGACTATCATATGCATTTATACACCTATATAGACACTCAGACACCGCCAATCATCCATAGACATACTCACACACCTAGTCAATCATGCAAATAATTAAGCACACTCCAATTTACTGACCTACAGTTATACACACACAAGTTCATTTACTCATAAAAATACTATCACATTCTTACACTCTTATACAATTACTGGTACAAGCCCACACTCATCCATACAGCCACTCTCACAATCACACACTCTCACATATACCTAGTTATATACTCTTACACACATATACCCTGCCTTTCACATATGTAGTTACTCACATATGTACCACTGAGATATACATTCAATCACTAACACACTCATAAATACACTCACCCAACCATACAGTCCATCACAGATGCACTCTTAAAACCATGCACCCATAGAATCACCCACTCACACATCTATGCACAGAGTCACATACACCATACCCACACAAACACTCAGGCACCCATACAGATACTCAGACAACCAATCAATAACTCATATAGACACTCATATAGCTATTCACAAAACCATGCAGGCACTTATACACCAACAGACAGACAGATACAGACATTCACACAGTTTAGTCACTAGTCTGCAGTAAGATACGTTTAATGACTCACTTATACAGTCAGTCACACACCTAGAAAATCATCCATTCACACACTTATACACCCACTCATTCTTCCATAGGTCTTTCCTTATATATATTAAACATATTAAAACTCTACAGAAACTAGGGGTGGGCGGAATTTGCGAAAGTGACTTTTGCAAATTATTGCGAAAATGTTAAAAATCTCCGCAAACACGCGGAAATATCTCGAAGATGCAGAAGTTTTTTTTCCGCCCGTTCGCGGTATTTTCTCCGTGGTCGCGGCTCGCCAACTTACCCATGCGGTTGCTCACGGGCGCGGCCATCTTGTTTTCACTCTTCTCGCGGTGCATGATCGCGAGAAGAAAGACGTGATCGCGCAACCAATGACATTACTGCGGGCGCGAACTGTCGCGAGACAGCGCAAATGGCTACCAACAATCCAAAATCTCGTGGAGAACGCGACCGGATCGGGAAAACTTGTCGGCGAACGCGGGGATTCAGGTAAGGCGATCGCGCGCGCACGAGAATGTATTATTTTACAGCGCGAGCAAGAAACAAATTATCGCTAAGCTGCGGAATGCGGAAATTTTGACATTTTCTCGCTCTCCGCGGAACGCGAAAATGTCAAATTATCGCAATTTCCGCGAGCGGAATGGAAATTTTGCCCAGGCCTAACAGAAACACAGACTCACTGGATGATGTCATCAGTGATGTCATTTGAGATGTCATCAGTGATATAATGAGTGATGTCACTGACCATGTCATGAGTGATGTAATATATGACGTCATCAGCAGTACATTGCGGGGGCGCGCGAGTTATAGTTAGCACAACTAACTACAACTGAGGAATTTCTATGGTTTTGTACGAGTGAAATGGCCAGCTAACTATAACACCCCTGAAGCCTATGTTTTTTTCTGTGATTTTCTAAGGTTTTTTAAATGTTAATTTCTAACTATAACGTCTCTGAAACCTATGGTTTTTTCAGTGAATGTCAAAGCTTTTTTAAATGCTAATTTCTAACTATAATGTCTCTGAAACCTATGTTTTTTTTCAGTGAATTTCAAAGGTTTTTTAAATGCTAATTTCTAAGTGTGATAGTAGTTATACCTATTTTTTAGTACTGATTTTCTACAGTTTTTTAACTGTTTATATATAAATATTTTATTAATTAAACAACATTATATATTTTTCTGAAAATTGACAAAAAAAATTCAAACTGAAATGTTGATTAATTTTTTGTTTTTTTTGTTTTTATTTTTAATTTTAATATATTTATATTATTTTCTTTAAAAAAAATTCAATTTTTGGGGGGGAATCGCGCACTCAAAGCATACACATCACGGTGGGTGCGCGGATTCTAGCTGCCATTTTAGAAAAGTCGTGAAGGATCCGCGTACGGTGTGCAACGGCTGCGTAATTTTAAGTTACATCATATACATTTATTATGTGATGAGCGTGATTGGTATGCGACCAATCCGCGATTCCTGCTCCCGCGCATTTGCGACACATGTGCATTACGGTACGAGATGTTTGCGTGGTGGCAGTTCCCACGTGAAATCATATACGTGCTGGGGCGCACTGGGTGCGCGACTCCCGCAAAAAAATGTATGTTGTAAAATGATATGTATGTGTCTTTAATATACATATTAGGGCAAGAGATTATCAAAGATATTCATAAAAATAATATATTTGTACTTATAATAAACTTATATTATTTTTAAATATATTTTCGCGAAGTTGGGTGCATGCATTGTGAGTGTAGAGAACCAGCTCAGCAGAGCTGCTCTAGAGCCTAAGAAGCAGGTCAGCAGAGCTGCTCTAGAACCAGAGACCCAGGTCAGGCAGAGCTGCTCTAGAGCCAGAGACCCAGGTCAGCAGAGCTGATCTAGAGGCCGAGAACCAGTTCAGCAGAGCTGCTGTAGAGCCAGAGAAACCAGGTCAGCAGAGCAGCTTTAGAGGAGAGAACCAGGTAAGCAGAACTGCTTTAGAGCCAGAGAACCAGGTCAGCAGAGCTACTCTTTAGCCAGAGAACCAGGTCAGCACAGCTGATTTAGAGCCTAAGAAGCAGGTCAGTAGAGCTGCTCTAGAAGCAGAGACCCAGGTCAGCAGAGCTGCTCTAGAGGCCGAGAACCAGGTCAGCAGAGTTGCTGTAGAGCCAGAAAAAACAGGTCAGCAGAGTTGCTTTAGAGGGAGAGAACCAGGTCAGCAGAACTGATTTAGAGCCAGAGAACCAGGTCAGCAGAGCTGCTCTAGAGCCAGATAACCGGGTCAGCAGAGCTGCTTTAGAGCCAGAGAACCAGGTCAGCAGAACTGCTTTAGAGCCAGAGAACCAGGTCAGCAGAGCTGCTTTAGAGCCAGAGAACCAGGTCAGCAGAGCTGCTCTAGAGGCAGAGAACCAGGTCAGCAGAGATGCTTTAGAGCCATAGAACCAGGTCAGAAGAGCTGCTCTAGAGGCAGAGAACCAGGTCAGCAGAGATGCTTTAGAGGAGAGAACCAGGTAAGCAGAACTGCTTTAGAGCCAGAGAACCAGGTCAGCAGAGCTACTCTTGAGCCAGAGAACCAGGTCAGCACAGCTGATTTAGAGCCTAAGAAGCAGGTCAGTAGAGCTGCTCTAGAAGCAGAGACCCAGGTCAGCAGAGCTGCTCTAGAGGCCGAGAACCAGGTCAGCAGAGTTGCTGTAGAGCCAGAAAAAACAAGTCAGCAGAGTTGCTTTAGAGGCAGAGAACCAGGTCAGCAGAACTGCTTTAGAGCCAGAGAACCAGGTCAGCAGAGCTGCTCTAGAGCCAGATTACCGGGTCAGCAGAGCTGCTTTAGAGCCAGAGAACCAGGTCAGCAGAACTGCTTTAGAGCCAGAGAACCAGGTCAGCAGAGCTGCTTTAGAGCCAGAGAACCAGGTCAGCAGAGCTGCTCTAGAGGCAGAGAACCAGGTCAGCAGATATGCTTTAGAGCCATAGAACCAGGTCAGAAGAGCTGCTCTAGAGGCAGAGAACCAGGTCAGCAGAGATGCTCTAGAGGCAGAGAACCAGGTCAGCAGAACTGTTTTAGAGCCAGAGAACCAGGTCAGCAGAGCTCTTTAGAGGGAGAGAACCAGGTCAGCAGAGTTGCTTTAGAGCCAGAGAACCAGTTTAGCAGAGCTGTTCTAGAGCCAGGGAACCAGGTCAGCAGAGCTGCTTTAGAGCCATAGAACCAGGTCAGCAGAGCTGCTTTAGAGCCAGTGAACCAAGTCAGCCGCGCTGCTCTAGAGCCTAAGAGCCAGGTCAGCAGAGCTGCTCTGGAGCCAGAGAACCAGGTCAGCAGAGCTGCTTTAGAGCCAGAGAAACCAGGTCAGTAGAACTGCTTTAGAGCTATAGAACAAGGTCAGCAGAGCTGCTTTAGAGGGAGAGAACCAGGTCAGCAGAGCTGCTTTAGAGCCAGAGAACCAGGTCAGCAGAGCTGCTCTAGAGCCAAAAGAACCAAGTCAGCAGAGCTGCTTTAGAGCCATAG
The DNA here is from genome assembly GCF_964204655.1 of Triturus cristatus. Lineage (NCBI taxonomy): Eukaryota > Metazoa > Chordata > Amphibia > Caudata > Salamandridae > Triturus > Triturus cristatus. The sequence goes on along the minus strand of NC_140590.1, from coordinate 122,334,504 downwards.
AACCAGGTCAGCAGAGCTGCTCTACAGCCTACAAGCCAGGTCATCAGAGCTGCTCTGGAGCCAGAAAACCAGGTCAGCAGAGCTGCTGTAGAGCCAGAGAAACCAGGTCAGTAGAGCTGCTTTAGAGGGAGAGAACCAGGTCAGCAGAGCTGCTCTAGAGGGAGAGAACCAGGTCAGCAGAGCTGCTCTAGAGGGAGAGAACCAGGTCAGCAGAGCTGCTCTAGAGCCAGAGAACCAGGTCAGCAGAGCCGTTGTAGAGCCAGAGAACCAGATCAGCAGAACTGCTCTGTAGCCTAAGAACTAGGTCAGCAGAGCTGCTCTAGAGCCAGAGAACCCGGTCAGCAGGCCTGCTGTAGAGCCAGAGAACCCAGGTCAGCAAAGCTGCTTTAGAGGGAGAGAACCAGGTCAGCAGAGCTGCTTTAGAGCCAGAGAACCAGGTCAGCAGAGCTGCTTTAGCTGACACTGACTGACTGACACTGACTGACTGACACTGACTGATTGGCACTGACTGATTCACTCAAACTGACACTGACTGACACTGACACTGACTGACACTGATTGACTGACACTGACTAACTGACAATGACTGACACTGATTGACTGACACTGACTGACTGACACTGACTGACTGACACTGACTGACACTGACTGACTGACACAGACTGACACTGATTGACTGACAATGACTGACACTGATTGCCTAACACTGACTGACTGACTGACACTGACTGACACTGACTGACACTGACTGACACTGACTGACTACTCTCTACCACTCTACTACTCACTCTCTACTACTCTCTACTACACTCTCTCTATTACTCACTCTCTACTACTCACTCTCTACTACTCTGTACTACTCACTCTCTACTACTCTACTACTCTCTACTACTCACTTTCTACTACTAACTCTCTACTACTCTCTACTACACACTCTCTACTACTCACTCTCTACTACTCACTCTCTACTACTCTCTACTACTCCCTCTACTACTCTCTAATACTCTCTACAACTCACTCTCTACTACTCTACTACTCACTCTCTACTGCTCTCTACTACTCTTTCTCTACTACTCACTCTCTACTACTCTCTCTGCTACTCACTCTCTACTATTCACTCTCTACTACTCACTCTCTACTACTCACTCTCTACTACTTTCTACTACTCACTCTCGACTACTATCTCTCTACTACTTGCTCTCTACTACTCTCTACTACTCACTCTACTACTCACTCTCTGCTACTCATTCTCTACTACTCACTCTCTACTACTCACTCTCTACTACTCTCTCTACTAATCACTTTCTACTACACTCTACCACTCACTCTACTACTCTCTACTCACTCTCTACCACTCACTCTCTACTGCTCACTCTCTACTACTCTGTACTACTCACTCTCTACTACTCTACTACTCTCTACTACTCACTCTCTACTACTCACTCTCTACTACTCTCTACTACGCACTCTCTACTACTCACTCTCTACTACTCACTCTCTACTACTCTCTACTACTCACTCTACTACTCTCTAATACTCTCTACAACTCACTCTCTACTACTCTACTACTCACTCTCTACTGCTCTCTACTACGCTCTCTCTACTACTCACTCTCTACTACTCTCTCTGCTACTCACTCTCTACTATTCACTCTCTACTACTCACTCTCTACTACTCACTCTACTACTCTCTACTACTCTCTACTACTCACTCTCTGCTACTCTACTACTCTCTACTACTCTCTCTACTACTCACTCTCTGCTACTCATTCTCTACTACTCACTCTCTACTACTCTACTACTCTCTGTACTAATCACTTTCTACTACACTCTACTACTCACTCTACTACTCTCTACTCACTCTCTACCACTCACTCTCTACTACTCTCTCTCTATTACTCACTACTACTCTCTACTACTCACTCTCTACTACTCGCTCTCTACTACGCTCTACTGCTCACTCTCCACTACTCACTCTCTACTACTAGCTCTCAAGTACTCTCAATTACTCACTCTACTACTCAATCTCTACTACTCTCTACTACTCTCTCTACTTCTCACTCTCTACTACTTTCTCTACTTCTCAATCTCTACTACTTTCTCTATTACTCACTTCTTCTACTACTCTCTAGTACACACTCTCTACTACACACTCTCTACTACTTGCTCTCTACTACTCGCTCTATACTACTCTCTACTACTCACTCTACTACTCACTCTCTACTACTTTCTTCTTCACTCTACTACTCACTGTCTACTACTCTCTACTACTTACTCTATTACACTCTCTCTACTACTCTCTACTACTCACTCTCTACTACTCCACTACTCTCTACTACTCACTCTCTACTACTCTACTACTCTCTACTACTCTCTCTCTACTACTCACTCACTACTACTCTCTACTACTCTCTCCCTACTACTCACTCTCTACTACTCTCTCTCTCCTACTCTCTCTCTACTACTCACTCACTACTACTCTCTACTACTCTCTCCCTACTGCTCACTCTCTACTACTCTCTCTCTACTACTCACTCCTACTATTCACTCTCTACTGCATAAGCATTTATATATGTATGTGTATATATATACACACATATATAAACATATATATAATCTGCATATCTATATAAATACAAATATAAATGCATGCATACATATACATACATATATGCATACATATGCATGTTATGTACACGAAATTTTGAAAAACACTAATACAAGCAAAGCTAAAAAGCCACCCAATTACAAACAGAATTGCTTTAACTTAAACGAGGGTGAGACCTATTGCATTTTCAATGCTTGTTTACTTTGGTTCCATCAAGAAGGCATTCAGATGTGTCACACATTTGCCATCAATTCTGAATGGTAGCACTCTAGTTGCTCATTAGATCACTGTAGTAAAGCTACTGCTCACCAGGGAAGTCTGCTGCTGGTATTGAAAGTGCATGTTTCAGTCTGCATATCAGAATTTTTTATTGAAATAGAAGAGGATTTGAGAAGTCACTCAAAATGAGCCCTACTACTCACTCTCTACTACTCTCTACTACTCTCTACTACTCTCAACTTATCTCTCTCTACTACTCCCTCTCTACTACTCACTCTTCTACTCTCTACTACTCACTCTCTACTACTCTCTCTCTACTACTCACTCTCTACTATTCACTCTCTACTACTCACTCTCTACTACTCACTCTCTACTACTCTATGCTACTCACTCTCCAGTAATCACTCTCTACTACTAGCTCTCTACTACTCTCTACTACTCTACTTCTCTCTCTACTACTCACTCTCTGCTACTCACTCTCTACTACTCACTCTCTACTACTCTCTCTACTACTCACTCTCTATTACTCTGTACTACTCACTCTACTACTCTCTACTACTCTCTACCACTCACCCTCTACTACTATACTACTCACTCTACTACTCTCTACTACTCTCTCTCTCTCTACTACTCACTCTCTACTACTGACTCTGCTACTCTCTACTACACACTTTCTACTACTTGCTCTCTAGTACTCGCTCTCTACCACTCTCTACTACTCACTCTACTACTCACTCTCTACTACTCACTCTCTACTACTCCACTACTCTCTACTACTCACTCTTTACTACTCTCTACTACTCTCTCTCCACTACTCACTCACTACTACTCTCTCTCTACTACTCTCTCTCTACTACTCACTCACTACTACTCTCTACTACTCTCTCCCTACTACTCACTCTCTACTACTCACTCCTACTATTCACTCTCTACTACTCGCTCTCTACTACTCTCTACTACTCTCTCTACTACTCACTCTCTACTATTCTACTAATCTCTACTACTCTCTCTACTACACACTCTCTACTACTCACTCTCTACCACTCACTCTCTACTACTCTACTACTCACTCTCTACTACTCTCTCTCTCTACCACTCTCTCTCTACTACTCACTACTACTCTCTACTACTCACTCTCTACTACTCACTCTCTACTACTCGCTCTCTACTACTCTCTACTGCTCACTCTCCACTACTCACTCTCTACTATTCGCTCTCAACTACTCTCTACTACTCTCTCTACTTCTCACTCGCTACTACTTTATCTACTGCTCACTCTCTACTACTCTCTACTACTCATTCTCTACTACACACACTGTACTACTTGCTCTCTACTAATGGCTCGCTACTACTTTCTACTACTCACTCTACTACTCACTCTCTACTACTCTCTACTTCACTCTACTACTCACTGTCTACTACTCTCTACTACTCACTCTACTACTCACTCTCTACTACTCATTCTCTACTTCTCCACTACTCGATACTACTACTCATTCTCTACTACTCACTCTCTAACACTCTACTACTCTCTACTACTCTCTGTACTACTCACTCTCTACTACTCACTCTCTACTACTCTCTACTACTCACTCTCTACTACTCTCTCTCTACTACTCACCCTCTACATCTCACACTCTACTACTCTCTACTACTCACTCTCTACTACTCTCTGTCTACTACTCTACTACTCACTGTACTACTCACTGTACTACTCACTCTCTACTACTCACTCTCTACTACTCTCTACTACTCACTCTCTATTACTCTCTCTCTACTGATTTCTACTACTAACTCTACTACTCACTCTCTACTACTCTCTACTACTCTCTCTCTGCTACACACTCTCTACTATTCACTCTCTACTACTTTCTACTACTCACTCTCTACTACTCACTCTCTACTACTCACTCTCTACTACTCTCTACTACTCTCTCTACTACTCACTCTCTACTACTCTCTACTACTCTCTACTACTCACTCTATACTACTCACTCTACTACTCTCTACTACTCACTCTCTGGTACTCTCTATTACTCTCTACTACTCTCTACTACTCACTCTCTACTCTCTATTACTCACTCTCTACTCTCTACCTCTCTACCTCTCTCTACCTCTCTCTCTACTACTCTCTACCTCTCTACCTCTCTACCTCTACCTCTCTGCCTCTACACCTCTACCTCTACACCTCTACCTCTCTACCTCTCTCTACCTCTCTCTACGCGCACACATATGCATATATATGCATATATATGCATAAGCATTTATATATGTATGTGTATATATATATACACACATATATAAACATATATATAATCTGCATATCTATATAAATACAAATATAAATGCATGCATACATATACATACATATATGCATACATATGCATGTTATGTACATGAAAGTTTGAAAAACACTAATACAAGCAAAGCTAAAAAGCCACCCAATTACAAACAGAATTGCTTTAACTTAAACGAGGGTGAGACCTATTGCATTTTCAATGCTTGTTTACTTTGGTTCCATCAAGAAGGCATTCAGATGTGTCACACATTTGCCATCAATTCTGAATGGTAGCACTCTAGTTGCTCATTAGATCACTGTAGTAAAGCTACTGCTCACCAGGGAAGTCTGCTGCTGGTATTGAAAGTGCATGTTTCAGTCTGCATATCAGAATTTTTTATTGAAATAGAAGAGGATTTGAGAAGTCACTCAAAATGAGCCCTACTACTCACTCTCTACTACTCTCTACTACTCTCTACTACTCTCAACTTCTCTCTCTCTACTACTCCCTCTCTACTACTCACTCTACTACTCTCTACTACTCACTCTCTACTACTCTCTCTCTACTACTCACTCTCTAATATTCACTCTCTACTACTCACTCTCTACTACTCACTCTCTACTACTCTATGCTACTCACTCTCCAGTACTCACTCTCTACTACTAGCTCTCTACTACTCTCTACTACTCTACTTCTCTCTCTACTACTCACTCTCTGCTACTCACTCTCTACTACTCACTCTCTACTACTCTCTCTACTACTCACTCTCTATTACTCTGTACTACTCACTCTACTACTCTCTACTACTCTCTACCACTCACTCTCTACTACTATACTACTCACTCTACTACTCTCTCTCTCTCTACTACTCACTCTCTACTACTGACTCTGCTACTCTCTACTACTGACTCTCCACTACTCAGTCTCTACTACTCGTTCTCTACTACTCTCTACTACTCACTCTACTACTCACTCTTTACTACTTTACTACTCTCTACTGCTCACTCTCTACTACTCTCTCCACTACTAACTCTGTACTACTCTCTATTACTCACTCTACTACACACTTTCTACTACTTGCTCTCTGGTACTCGCTCTCTACTACTCTCTACTACTCACTCTACTACTCACTCTCTACTACTTACTCTATTACTCACTCTCTACTACTCTCTACTACTCACTCTCTACTACTCCACTACTCTCTACTACTCACTCTCTACTACTCTACTACTCTCTCCTACTCTCTCTCTACTACTCACTCACTACTACTCTCTACTACTCTCTCCCTACTACTCACTCTCTACTACTCTCTCTCTACTACTCTCTCTCTACTACTCACTCACTACTACTCTCTACTACTCTCTCCCTACTACTCACTCTCTACTACTCACACCTACTATTCACTCTCTACTACTCGCTCTCTACTACTCTCTACTACTCTCTCTCTACTATTCTACTACTCTCTACTACTCTCTCTACTACACACTCTCTACTACTCACTCTCTACCACTCACTCTCTACTACTCTACTACTCACTCTCTACTACTCTCTCTCTACCACTCTCTCTCCACTACTCACTACTACTCTCTACTACTCACTCTCTACTACTCACTCTCTACTACTCGCTCTCTACTACTCTCTACTGCTCACTCTCCACTACTCACTCTCTACTATTCGCTCTCAACTACTCTCTACTACTCTCTCTACTTCTCACTCGCTACTACTTTATCTACTACTCACTCTCTACTACTCTCTACTACTCATTCTCTACTACACACACTGTACTACTTGCTCTCTACTAATGGCTCGCTACTACTTTCTACTACTCACTCTACTACTCACTCTCTACTACTCTCTACTTCACTCTACTACTCACTGTCTACTACTCTCTACTACTCACTCTACTACTCACTCTCTACTACTCATTCTCTACTTCTCCACTACTCGATACTACTACTCATTCTCTACTACTCACTCTCTAACACTCTACTACTCTCTACTACTCTCTCTACTACTCACTCTCTACTACTCACTCTCTACTACTCTCTACTACTCACTCTCTTCTACTCTCTCTCTACTACTCACCCTCTACATCTCACACTCTACTACTCTCTACTACTCACTCTCTACTACTCTCTGTCTACTACTCTACTACTCACTGTACTACTCACTCTACTACTCACTCTCTACTACTCACTCTCTACTACTCTCTACTACTCACTCCTTATTACTCTCTCTCTACTGCTTTCTACTACTAACTCTACTACTCACTCTCTACTACTCTCTACTACTCTCTCTCTGCTACACACTCTCTACTATTCACTCTCTACTACTTTCTACTACTCACTATCTACTACTCACTCTCTACTACTCTCTACTACTCTCTCTACTACTCACTCTCTACTACTCTCTACTACTCTCTACTATTCACTCTATACTACTCACTCTACTACTCTCTACTACTCACTCTCTGGTACTCTCTATTACTCTCTACTACTCTCTACTACTCACTCTCTACTCTCTATTACTCACTCTCTACTCTCTACCTCTCTACCTCTCTCTACCTCTCTCTCTACTACTCTCTACCTCTCTACCTCTCTACCTCTACTTCTCTACCTCTACACCTCTACCTCTACACCTCTACCTCTCTACCTCTCTCTACCTCTCTCTACGCGCACACATATGCATATATATATATGCATATATATGCATAAGCATTTATATATGTATGTGTATTACCTACTGGCGGTCGCCAGTAGGTAGTTATAGTTAGGACCCCTTTTCCATAGGAAAACCTCAACATTCTATTTTGAATAACTTTAGCGCCGGTCGATGAATCCTCGCGAATTTCACAAAATAGGTGGGGCGCTACGCTCCGCTCCTACCCTGAAAGTCTCGGGGGGATCCGTCAAGCGGGGGCTGAGATAAAAGGGGGGTCCCAAAACGCGTTTTTCCCATGCATTTTTCCATAGGACCTTTAGAACGAGCTACAGCCCGAACGGCTGAACAGAATTACTCGAAATTTGGCAGAGAGGTAGTCCCTAGGTCAAGGAAGTGCCTTTTGTAGGTTTGGTGTAAATCTGTTCAGTAGATTCTGAGAAAATAGCCTTTAAATCAATATATATATCTGAGCCCGCTTACGGTACGCTTACCGTATGCTTACGGTAAGCGTACGGTGGCGTGCGCGAGCGCGATTCTGATTGGCTCTTAGATCTTAGTAAACATTCGAATCGGCCGAAACCAGGAAGCGGCGGCCGCCATTTTGTGTATTTCACTCAGAAAAAAAAGAGTGAAAACAAGAAAAGGGGGCAATGAGGAGAGTTACAGACCCCCTTACATTTGTGAGGGGGTCAAAGAAGGACTGTAAAGTACAAAGAAAACATTTATTGATTTTAAAAAAAATCACGGGGTACGCGTACGGTAAGCTTACGGTAAGCGTACGGTAGAAAAAAAAAAAAAAAAAAAATGAAAATCAGATTTAAGTGTTTAGATATTAGGGGGCTCTAAAAAGAGCCGTTGTGTTTATGAAATGATTTTTTAGTGGTACCTACAAGTAAGTACCGATGCAGAGTCTAAGGTTCAAGAGGAAGACTCTGTTCCCTTCATCATTGAAGTGCACACCATCTCCTCTATAAATGTCTTGCATGTCATAACGCAAGTTGTTGTGGTAAATGGCACCCATACCATAGTCACGGAGGAAAGCAGAAACAGATTTGTTGACGTGCTTTCTTGCTTTGTCATCGCACCGCGTGCCCACCGTGCGTGCACGGCACTAACTGCGTAAAGTGGGCGCGCGGTGCGCGAAGCGCACCGCGTGCTCACTGTGCGCGCACGGTGCGCGAAGCGCACCGTGCGCGCACGGAACGAACTGCGTTAAGTGGGCGCGCACGCCACGAATGGCGTAAAGTAACTTAGCATTTAAAAACCGTACAAATTCACTGAAAAAACCATAGGTTTCACACACGTTATAGTTAGGAATTAGCATTTAAAAAACCTTGCAAATTCACTGAAAAAACCATAGGTTTCACACATGTTATAGTTAGCGGAAATTTTACTGATAAAAAACCAATGAAATTCCCCCGTTATAGTTAGTGCAGGCAAAAATAACTCACGTGACCGCAATCTTCTGCTGATGACATATGTGTCTTTATGAAAAAAAAATATTTGTAATATATGTATAGCTAAAAATGTATGGAAGAAGACATGGGCAAATAAGTGTCTAAATACAGTATTAGCATCAGCAGAGGATTGCGGTCGCGTGAGTTATAGTTGCCTGCACTAACTATAACGGGGGAATGTCATTGGTTTTTTATCAGTAAAATTTCCGCTAACTATAACATGTGTGAAACCTATGGTTTTTTCAGTGAATATATATATACACACATCTAAACATATATATAATCTGCATATCTATATAAATACAAATATAAATGCATGCATACATATACATACATATATGCATACATATGCATGTTATGTACATGAAAGTTTGAAAAACACTAATACAAGCAAAGCTAAAAAGCCACCCAATTACAAACAGAATTGCTTTAACTTAAACGAGGGCGAGACCTATTGCATTTTCAATGCTTGTTTACTTTGGTTCCATCAAGAAGGCATTCAGATGTGTCACACATTTGCCATCAATTCTAAATGGTAGCACTCTAGTTGCTCATTAGATCACTGTAGTAAAGCTACTGCTCACCAGGGAAGTCTGCTGCTGGTATTGAAAATGCATGTTTCAGTCTGCATATCAGAATTTTTTAATGAAATAGAAGAGGATTTGAGAAGTCACTCAAAATGTGCCCTAAGTCTTTTTTTCAGCACTATTCATAATTTCTATGGCAAAATGAACCCCTGTGTTGTGTTCCTTTTAAATTCAACTACTCTCTACTACTCACTCGCTACTACTCTCTACTACTCACTCTCTGCTGCTCATGCTCTACTACTCTCTACTACTCTCTACTACTACTCTCTACTACTCACTCTCTACTACTCATTCTCTACTACTCACTCTCTACTACTCTCTACTACTCTCAACTTCTCTCTCTCTACTACTCCCTCTCTACTACTCACTCTACTACTCTCTACTACTCACTCTCTACTACTTTCTCTCTACTACTCACTCTCTACTATTCACTCTCTACTACTCACTCTCTACTACTCACTCTCTACTACTCTATACTACTCACTCTCCAGTACTCACTCTCTACTACTAGCTCTCTACTACTCTCTACTACTCTACTTCTCTCTCTACTACTCACTCTCTGCTACTCACTCTCTACTACTCACTCTCTACTGCTCTCTCTACTACTCACTCTCTATTACTCTGCACTACTCACTCTACTACTCTCTACTACTCTCTATCACTCACTCTCTACTACTCTACTACTCACTCTACTACTCTCTACTACTCTCTCTCTCTACTACTCACTCTCTACTACTCACTCTGCTACTCTCTACTACTCACTCTCTACTACTCAATCTCTACTACTCGCTCTCTACTACTCTCTACTACTCACTCTACTACTCAATCTCTACTACTTTACTACTCTCTACTGCTCACTCTCTACTACTCTCTCCACTACTAGCTCTGTACTACTCTCTACTATTCACTCTACTACACACTCTCTACTACTTGCTCTCTAGTACTCGCTCTCTACTACTCTCTACTACTCACTCTACTACTCACTCTCTACTACTCCCTACTACTTACTCTACTACTCACTCTCTACTACTCCCTACTACTTACTCTACTACTCACTCTCTACTACTCTCTACTACTCACTCTCTACTAATCCACTACTCTCTACTGCTCACTCTCTACTACTCACTCTCTACTACTCTCTACTACTCACTCTCTACTACTCTCTCTCTACTACTCTCTACTACTTTCTACTACTCACTCTACTACTCACTCTCTACTACTCTCTCTCTACCACTCTCTCTCCACTACTCACTACTACTCTCTACTACTCACTCTCTACTACTCACTCTCTACTACTCGCTCTCTACTACTCTCTACTGCTCACTCTCCACTACTCACTCTCTACTATTCGCTCTCAACTACTCTCTACTACTCTCTCTACTTCTCACTCGCTACTACTTTATCTACTACTCACTCTCTACTACTCTCTACTACTCATTCTCTACTACACACACTGTACTACTTGCTCTCTACTAATGGCTCGCTACTACTTTCTACTACTCACTCTACTACTCACTCTCTACTACTCTCTACTTCACTCTACTACTCACTGTCTACTACTCTCTACTACTCACTCTACTACTCACTCTCTACTACTCATTCTCTACTTCTCCACTACTCGATACTACTACTCATTCTCTACTACTCGCTCTCTAACACTCTACTACTCTCTACTACTCTCTCTACTACTCACTCTCTACTACTCACTCTCTACTACTCTCTACTACTCACTCTCTTCTACTCTCTCTCTACTACTCACCCTCTACATCTCACACTCTACTACTCTCTACTACTCACTCTCTACTACTCTCTGTCTACTACTCTACTACTCACTGTACTACTCACTCTACTACTCACTCTCTACTACTCACTCTCTACTACTCTCTACTACTCACTCCCTATTACTCTCTCTCTACTGCTTTCTACTACTAACTCTACTACTCACTCTCTACTACTCTCTACTACTCTCTCTCTGCTACACACTCTCTACTATTCACTCTCTACTACTTTCTACTACTCACTATCTACTACTCACTCTCTACTACTCTCTACTACTCTCTCTACTACTCACTCTCTACTACTCTCTACTACTCTCTACTATTCACTCTATACTACTCACTCTACTACTCTCTACTACTCACTCTCTGGTACTCTCTATTACTCTCCACTACTCTCTACTACTCACTCTCTACTCTCTATTACTCACTCTCTACTCTCTACCTCTCTACCTCTCTCTACCTCTCTCTCTACTACTCTCTACCTCTCTACCTCTCTACCTCTACTTCTCTACCTCTACACCTCTACCTCTACACCTCTACCTCTCTACCTCTCTCTACCTCTCTCTACGCGCACACATATGCATATATATATATGCATATATATGCATAAGCATTTATATATGTATGTGTATATATATACACACATATAAACATATATATAATCTGCATATCTATATAAATACAAATATAAATGCATGCATACATATACATACATATATGCATACATATGCATGTTATGTACATGAAAGTTTGAAAAACACTAATACAAGCAAAGCTAAAAAGCCACCCAATTACAAACAGAATTGCTTTAACTTAAACGAGGGCGAGACCTATTGCATTTTCAATGCTTGTTTACTTTGGTTCCATCAAGAAGGCATTCAGATGTGTCACACATTTGCCATCAATTCTGAATGGTAGCACTCTAGTTGCTCATTAGATCACTGTAGTAAAGCTTCTGCTCACCAGGGAAGTCTGCTGCTGGTACTGAAAATGCATGTTTCAGTCTGCATATCAGAATTTTTTAATGAAATAGAAGAGGATTTGAGAAGTCACTCAAAATGTGCCCTAAGTCTTTTTTTCAGCACTATTCATAATTTCTATGGCAAAATGAACCCCTGTGTTGTGTTCCTTTTAAATTCAACTACTCTCTACTACTCACTCGCTACTACTCTCTACTACTCACTCTCTGCTACTCATGCTCTACTACTCTCTACTACTCTCTACTACTACTCTCTACTACTCACTCTCTACTACTCATTCTCTACTACTCACTCTCTACTACTCTCTACTACTCTCAACTTCTCTCTCTCTACTACTCCCTCTCTACTACTCACTCTACTACTCTCTACTACTCACTCTCTACTACTTTCTCTCTACTACTCACTCTCTACTATTCACTCTCTACTACTCACTCTCTACTACTCACTCTCTACTACTCTATACTACTCACTCTCCAGTACTCACTCTCTACTACTAGCTCTCTACTACTCTCTACTACTCTACTTCTCTCTCTACTACTCACTCTCTGCTACTCACTCTCTACTACTCACTCTCTACTGCTCTCTCTACTACTCACTCTCTATTACTCTGCACTACTCACTCTACTACTCTCTACTACTCTCTATCACTCACTCTCTACTACTCTACTACTCACTCTACTACTCTCTACTACTCTCTCTCTCTACTACTCACTCTCTACTACTCACTCTGCTACTCTCTACTACTCACTCTCCACTACTCACTCTCCACTACTCAATCTCTACTACTCGCTCTCTACTACTCTCTACTACTCACTCTACTACTCAATCTCTACTACTTTACTACTCTCTACTACTCACTCTCTACTACTCTCTCCACTACTAGCTCTGTACTACTCTCTACTATTCACTCTACTACACACTCTCTACTACTTGCTCTCTAGTACTCGCTCTCTACTACTCTCTACTACTCACTCTACTACTCACTCTCTACTACTCCCTACTACTTACTCTACTACTCACTACTACTCACTCTCTACTACTCTCTACTACTCACTCTCTACTAATCCACTACTCTCTACTGCTCACTCTCTACTACTCACTCTCTACTACTCTCTACTACTCACTCTCTACTACTCTCTCTCTACTACTCTCTACTACTTTCTACTACTCACTCTACTACTCACTCTCTACTACTCACTCTCTACTACTCTCTCTACTACTCACTCTGCTACTCTACTACTCTCTACTACTCACTCTCTACTACTGTCTCTACTACTCACTACTACTCTTTACTACTCACTCTCTAATACTCACTCTCTACTACTCGCTCTCTACTACTCTTTACTGCTCACTCTCCACTACTTTCTCTACTACTCACTCTCTGCTACTCTCTACTACTCACTCTCTACTACACACTCTCTACTACTTGCTCTCTACTACTCGCTCTCTACTACTCTCTACTGCTCACACTACTACTCACTCTACTACACACTCTCTACTACTTGCTCTCTACTACTCGCCCTCAACTACTCTCTACTACTCACTCTCTACTACTCTCTCTACTTCTCACTCTCTACTACTTTCTCTACTATCAATCAATCAATCAGTGACACTTGTAAAGCGCGCTACATACCCGTAGGGTCTCAAGGCGCTGGGGGGGGGAGGGGGGGTGCCGCTACTGCTCGAACAGCCAGGTCTTCAGCTTCTTCCTGAAGGAGAGGTGGTCTTGGGTCAGGCGCAGGTCGGTCGGGAGGGAGTTCCAGGTCTTGGCGGCCAGGTAGGAGAAGGACCTTCCTCCTGTAGTCGCTCTTCGGATGCGGGGGACGGCGGCGAGGGCGTGGTTGGCTGATCGGAGGTGGCGTTTGGGAGCGTAGAAGTTGACTCGGCTGTTGAGGTAGCTCGGGCCTTGGTCGTGTAGGGCTTGGTGTGCGTGGGTGACTCTCTGCTACTCTCTACTACTCACTCTCTACTACACACTCTCTACTACTTGCTCTCTACTACTCACTCTCTACTACTCTCTACTGCTCACTCTACTACTCAGTCTACTACACACTCTCTACTACTTGCTCTCTACTACTCGCTCTCTAATACTCTCTACTACTCACTCTACTACTAACTCTCTACTACTCTCTACTACTTACTCTCTACAACTCCACTACTCTCTACTACTCACTCTCTACTACTCTACTACTCTCTACTACTCTCTCTCTACTACTCTCTGTCTACTACTCACTCTCTACTACTCTCTACTACTCACGCTCTACTACTCTCTGTCTACTACTCTCTACTACTCTCTCTCTACTACTCACTCTCTACTACTCACTCTCTACTACTCTCTACTACTCACTCTCTACTACTCCACTACTCTCTACTACGCACTCCCTACTACTCTACTACTGTCTACTATTCTCTCTCTACTACTCACTCTCTACTGCTCTCTACTACTCCACTCTCTTCTACTCTCTCTCCACTACTCACTCTCTACTACTCACTCTACTAATCACTCTCTACTACTCTCTACTACTCTCTTTCTGCTACTCACTCTCTACTACTCACTCTCTACTACTCTCTACTACTCACTCTCTACTACTCCACTACTCTCTACTACTCACTCTCTACTATTCTACTACTGTCTACTATTCTCTCTCTACTATTCACTCTCTACTGCTCTCTACTACTCCACTCTCGTCTACTCTCTCTCTACTACTCACTCTCTACTACTGACTCTACTACTCACTCTCTACTACTCTCTACTACTCACTCTACTACTCTCTACTACTCTCTCTCCTACTCACTCTCTACTACTCTCAACTACTCACTCTCTACTACTCACTCTACTACTCTATACTACTCACTCTCTGCTACCCTCTCTATTACTCTCTACTACTCTCTACTCTCTATTACTCACTCTCTACTGCTCTCTACCACTCCACTCTCGTCTACTCTCTCTCTACTACTCACTCTCTAGTACTGACTCTACTACTCACTCTCTACTACTCTCTACTACTCTCTTTCTGCTACTCACTCTCTACTACTCTCTACTACTCACTCTCTACTACTCTCTACTACTCTCTCTCCTACTCACTCTCTACTACTCTCAACTACTCACTCTCTACTACTCACTCTACTACTCTATACTACTCAGTCTCTGCTACTCTCTCTATTACTCTCTACTACTCTCTGCTCTCTATTACTCACTCTCTACCTCTACCTCTCTACCTCTACCTCTACACCTCTACCTCTACACCTCTACCTCACTACCTCTCTCTACCTCTCTCTACATGCACACATATGCATATATATATATGCATATATATGCATAAGCATTTATATATGTATGTGTATATATATATACACACATATATAAACATATATATAATCTGCATATCTATATAAATACAAATATAAATGCATGCATACATATACATACATATATGCATACATATGCATGTTATGTACATGAAAGTTTGAAAAACACTAATACAAGCAAAGCTAAAAAGCCACCCAATTACAAACAGAATTGCTTTAACTTAAACGAGGGCGAGACCTATTGCATTTTCAATGCTTGTTTACTTTGGTCTTATCAAGAAGGCATTCAGATGTGTCACACATTTGCCATAAATTCTGAATGGTAGCACTCGAGTTGCTCATTAGATCACTGTAGTAAAGCTACTGCTCACCAGGGAAATCTGCTGCTGGCATTCAAAGTGCATGTTTCAGTCTGCATGTCAATTTTTTAATGAAATAGAAGAGGATTTGAGAAGTCAAAATGTGCCCTAATTTTTTTTTCTGCAGCACTAATCATAATTTTTATGGCAAAATGAATCCCCTCATTTTGTTCCTTTGCAAATTAAATGTTTTAAGTGTTACCACTGTATTCTAATCAAGATGGCTTCAGGAGTGCCATACTTTTGTCATAAGTAAGACTGTTAGCACTCTAGTTTTTCTTTAGAACACTCTGGGACATTCTGTCATTGGGCAATACTTGGGCTACATCTGGGTGATATTTGTGCTACATTTGGGCGCTTTTGTCTCTGGTGGCCATCTTGGGAGACTTCTTTGTTATGAAGTTTCCTAATTTCCTCATTTACTACAGTCTCCTCAGTAGGAAATACTTTCAGTTTTTACTTTGATTCCATCAAGAAGGCATTCAGATGTGTCACACATTTACCATAAATTCGGAATGTTAGCACTCTAGTTGCTTATTAGATCACTGTAGTAAAGCTACTGCTCACCAGGGAAGTCTGCTGCTGGTATTGAAAGTGCATGTTTCAGTCTGCATGTCAGAATTGTTTAATGAAACAGAAGAGGATTTGAGAAGTCACTCAAAATGTGCCCTCATTTTTCTTTTCTCACCCCTATTCATAATTTCTGTGGCAAAATGAACCCCCTCATTGTGTTCCTTTTAAATTAAACTACTCACTCTCTACTACTCACTCTCTACTACTCTCTACTACTCTCTACTACACACTCTACTACTCACTCTATACTACTCACTCTACTACTCTCTACCGCTCACTCTCTACTACTCTACTACTCACTCTCTACTACTCTCAACTACTCTCTCTACTACTCCCTCTCTACTACACACTCTACTACTCTCTACTACTCACTCTCTACTACTCTTTCTCTACTACTCACTCTCTACTATTCACTCTCTTCTACTCACTCTCTACTACTCACTCTCTACTACTCGCTCTCTACTACTCTATACTACTCACGCTACACTACTCACTCTCTACGGGAGAACATGGCGGCGGTCGGCTGATCGCTGCAGCGCTCCGGAATCAGGCTCCTGATGTGCTCTGCTTAGACGCTTGTAAATGCGCGTCTAAATTGTTTCCCCGTAATCCGGAGTGAAGGATTCCTAACCAGGTTCATTTCCTAAACGAAAAGCGAGTGTTGGGAGGAATCTCGAAGTGTTTGTGTTTTTAACGATCTAACGATCTTACCTGGATTCCGGCTCCGCTCGGTGTAGGCGGGGTAGGCGGGGTAGCCGGGCTGCTTTCCCTCTCTATGAACGCAGGAAGCGAGTTTTGCGGTGGAGGCAGCGGCAATACAGCGGGGGTAGAGGATGTTGCCCCCCCCAATCAATGTGCATTGCCAGCTGTTCTAAAGTTAGGATTGTGGTCCGTAGCCGCCCTGGAGCTGCGCCGTGGGAGGAAGGCACGATGTTTGTCACTTGCTGCGTGTAATATTTCTTCCCAGGCTCAGAAGCTCAAATATATTTCTCGAGGTGCGGTGGAGGGTAAAGGAGGGGTTGACTGCCCGGCGGGCGCGAAGAACGTGGAGAGTGGAGAAGAGGGGGGGGGGGAGCTCCCGGAGGAGTTAGCTAAAAAGTGTCCACAGCCGCTACAGCAGCCACAGCAGCAGTCGTCTAAAAACAGAGGCTCACGTAGAAGAGGTAAGGAGCCCGTAAATGTACAGTGGAAGAAGCCTGCTCCTACCTCACAGGTAAATCTGGCTGACTTGGTACACGGCGGACCCTCATCCTCTGAAGGTAAGAAAGCCTCATCTTATTTGTCTGTGGAAGTGAAATCGAAGGGTACAAGATTAAACGGGGTTAGAGGCAAAGCTAAACATAAAAGGGATTCAAGTGTGCCACCTGATTTGAACTCGAGGATAACCCCGTCTCTGCGCTCATACTTTAAAGTCGTACCACAGGTGCTTCGTTTGACGGATGCTCAGGGCATGTCTTCCTTCTCGACGGCAATGGATACTGGCGCTAAAGGTATGCCCACCTCGAGTACCCTAGGTGTTATGGGAGTTCCAGCTATCAACTGTCTTTCTGCCTCTGGTGCCCCTTCTGGCAGAGACTCTGGCCCTAAGCTCACTTCTGAATGTGTTTTGTCTGAGGTGGACTTGATTCAGCCAGATTTAGAGACCAGTGACCCAGTTGAGACTCTCAAACCTCAGTTTCCGGAGGGGGGATGCCAGGGTAACGCAAGTGAAGTAGGGGGGGCAGGAGATTCTGCTAGTCCCGACCCGATATCCCCAGTGGATTCAGATACAGGGGGTGTAATCTCTGCGGCTTCTATTCTGGCAATGTTCTCAACCCTGTCCCATGATATTAAGAAGGGGTTTGAAGAGTCTTCTGCTAATCAGGCGAACATTCGGAGCTACTGTGAGTCCTTAGACAAAAAGATCGATGGGTTAACATCTAGGACAGGGGAGCTAGAAGATAAGGTTGCTGCAATGTCTATCTATTTGGACAAAGCTAAGGAAGACATCGTCAATCTGCGAAAAGAGGATCAGGCTCTACTTGATAGGATGGAATTATTGGAAAACAATGCCAGGAGAGCCAATATACGCATACTTAATGTGCCTGAAGGCTCCGAGGGTTCCGATGTTAAAAACTTTGTGGTGCAACTTTTAAAGGAGTCATTATGTCTCGATAATTCTCTAGAGGAACTGACCATCGACATTCAGAGGGTCCATAGAGATCCGTTCAGGAGAAACCCACAAAGACCTAAACCTCGTAAAATCTTGGTTAATTTCCACACCTATGCACTCAAAGAACAGATCCTCAACTTAGCCCTAAAACAAAAATCCCTCCTTGGAAAAGGATTTACTTTTCTCATTAGATCTGACCTTTCTAGGGTCACGTTAGAGAAGCAGTGGGAGTTTGGAAGGCGGCTTGAGGCTTTTCGAAAATTGGGGGCAACGGCTCAGCTAGTGTTCCCTGCAGCCCTGAAGGTGATGTTCAACAATAAGATGTTTAACATTAGGTCAGTGCAAGCCGCTGACGAGCTCCTTTTGGAGTTGGGCAATAAAGCAGCTGGTTGATATGTACCTTGTGTAAAAATACAGATTAAATAATAAATGGGCCCCTGAGTGTTAAAACATATTAGTAGCTTGTAGATATTGAATTTAGTTTTTTTTTTTTTTCCACATTTTTTCATATTTGTTGAGGTAGTATATGCTACAACACAACTACCAAGGGGGAGAGAAAAAAGAGGAATGGTGGAAGGAAAAAAAAAAAATAATTATATATATATCTTTGGTGAAGGACAGGAAATTTTATTCGGTTTTCTCTTCTCCTCTCCTTTCTCCTGTTCTTGCTCTATCCTTGCTGTATTTACAAACTCCCAGGTACATATACCGCATTCACACATTTCACACATTTTGTTAGAACATGTGAGTAATTAGATTACTTTTTGATGGGGGATTGGTTTTTAGCGTCTAGGGTGGGTCACGGGAGCCTGAGATGGGGGTGCTATCTACTGGATCTGTTCCGGTTGGATACACCAAGGGTTCTCCATGGGTGGGAGGGAGGGGTGGGGGGGATAGGGGTCACGGGGTAAAATGTCTTATAAAATTCCTCATGTGCCAACCTTGTGCATTTTTGTATTCCACTGGGTGTAGGATAATTTCAGATATGCATCTATTAGACAGTAGCTTAGGTCATACAGGTGATGTCCCAAGTCTCTGGGGGGAGTTGAGAGGCATTGAAGGCAAATGGCTAATTGAAAAATAATATCCTGGAACGTAAATGGCCTCCGTACTAAATCTAGGGCAAGGAAGATACTTCAATATCTTCGGGATTCTGAGGCACAGCTGATCATCCTGCAAGAGACGCATCTGGTCCAAGACGAAATGGATGCGTTAGTTAAGGAGAATAAGTGGATCGACTTTTCAATTTCTACTTCTCAGTCCTTGACTTGTAGAGGAGTATCAATTATCTTGAAAAAACAACTCAGGGCTAAAGTGTTAGATTTTAAGGTTGACCCAGCGGGTAGATGGGTGATTGCCTACATGACTATTTTGGGTAATCAGTTTACTATTGTGGGGTATTATGGTCCTAATCAGGACGATCCGTCATCTATGGAGGCAATTTTTTCTCACCTTATGTCCCTCCCAGAGCCTGTAAATTTTGCAGGCGATTTTAATATCGTCTTAGACCCCACTCTTGATAAATCACGTAATAGTCGATCTCGAATCCCATCAAAATCCAGATCCTTTTTGCTTAGTGAGATGAAGCAGTACGGTTATGTGGATATTTGGAGGTTGAGGGCAGGTGAACAGTTGGGTTTCTCTTTTAGAAACCAAAAATACCGCCACCAATCCAGAATAGACTTTGTATTAGTGAGCCATACCTTAGTAGATTCTGTTAAAGATGTTAAATACCTCCCGTCACATTTATCAGACCACTCGGCAGTAACTATGGAGCTTATTTCGATGCAAAATTTGCCAGCTAGAAGTTGGTCCTTTGATCGCTCCTTACTTTCTCACCCGGATGATGTTCTTTTTTTTAAGTCTGAGGTGAGTCACTTTTTAACAACAAATGTAGGATCAACAAGCATCGGAGTGGTGTGGGATTCTCTTAAAGCTTTTGTTAGAGGTCTTATCACAAACAAAATGGTTTATAGGAGGAGGCAATACAAAGAAGCAGTGACATCGGTGGAAGCAGACATAGCTAGGACTCAGTTAGAACTAGACGCTGATTCCACTACAGCAGAAGATCGCTCTCTTTTGTCTGGAAGGTTAATTTCTTTAAAAGGCCACCTCGCTTCCGTCTTAAATCAGCGAATACAAGAGAGATGAGAGGCCAGTAAGCTTGCTCATTTTCAGTATGGAGAGGGAGCAGGGAAGCTATTGGCATGGAAATCCAAAACAGACCAAGTTCGTAACAACATCGAGGTGATTAATGTCAATGGCTTCCCTCTCTCCCGGGATGAAGATATTAGATCCGCCTTCAGAGATTTTTTTCAAAATATCTACTGTGAGGATAAGAACATCAGCTCGGTCAGAATTAAAGACTGGCTTAGTAAGATCACACTTCCAGCGCTCTCTGAGGAGCAAAGTGAGAGGTTGGATAGTATAATCTCGGAGGAGGAAGTCATCAAGGCCATACATAATGCCAAAAAAGGGAAGGCGTCAGGTACTGACGGCCTACCGGCTGAAATCTATAAAGCCCTGGAGCAGGAACTTGTCTCCTTCTTGGTACTACTGTTTAATGACATTCTACTGGATGGGGGTCGGCCCCCGACATCTTGGGACAGTGCGTCTATCACTGTAATCTTAAAACCAGGGAAATCGCCTACTGCATGTGGTTCCTATAGGCCAATCTCCATACTGAATGTTGATTATAAAATTTTTGCCTCAATTCTGGCCAATAGACTAGCTTCGGTTGCCCCCAATATCTTACACCCGGATCAGAAAGGGTTTGTTAGGGGGAGACAGCTACATGAACTAACTTTTGATTTAATAGGCGCTATCGACTTGGCAGTTTTGGAGTCCCTCCCCCTGGCGGTTCTTACCTTGGATGCCACCAAGGCCTTCGACAGAGTTAATTGGTCGTATCTGTCGGAGGCCCTGGCAAAGTTCAATGTGGGAGCCGGGTCTCGCCGGGCAATTAGTTTATTGTATCAGAATCCAAGTGCCTGTGTACTGATTAATGGCATCTTGTCTGACCCCTTCAACATCTCGAGGGGTACGCGACAGGGCTGCCCACTTTCCCCACTTCTTTTCGATCTTTACGTGGAACCATTCGCTCAAAATTTAAGAAACAATGTTGACATCAAGGCGTTCACGTACAGGGGTTGGGAAAGGAAAGTGGCCCTGTACGCTGATGATATCCTTATTTTCACCTCTGATGCCCGTACGGCTCTCCCGAAAATAGTTAAGCTAGCCTCCGAATTTGGTGTCGTGTCCGGGTATGAGATCAACGCCTCTAAAACCGAGATGATGACATGGGGTATGGACAAGAACTTCTGTATCTCGGGTATTCAGCCGGGGAATAAATTGAGATACCTGGGCCTCGATATTGTGGAAAATATAGATCAAATTGCAGATATCAATTTTTCCAAAGTAGCTAAGGACTGCCGTAAGTTGCTTCAGTCCTGGTTCCATCTTCCTCTGTCTTTATTAGGAAGGGCTAATTTGGTTAAGATGGCTATTTTGCCAAAGATTTCCTTTCTTTTCAATACTATCCCCCTTTACTTCGATCCAAACCACATTAAAACTTTTCAGGCCGAGATTAATACCTTTATCTGGAATAAACATCTTCCAAGAATTTCGTGGAAAAAGTTAAGGAGGCGCAGGGAAAAGGGGGGGCTGGCCGCACCCGATATCCAGGCCTATGCCTGGGCGTTCCAGTTGTCTCATGCTAGGGTGCTGCTAAAAAAACCATTGGAATGTGGGGTGGGATCCCTATACACTACTCTGCTTAGGGGAGAGGGGGTCAGTCAGTCTGGGTTCCTATTGAAATTCGGTGATCCCAAGTTCTTTAAAAAAATTAAATTGAAAATTCTATTGGGAATGGCAAAGACTTGGGCCCAGGTTTCCAAATCTATCAAAATAGGGTACTATAGTAGTAGAACTCCCCTATGGGATCTCCCTGATAATCCATCTTGGTTGGGAGACTCACTTGCAACACCCATTAGAGAGGCAGGTGTGGAGGTCTGGGGTGATCTATTTGTTGAAGGGGAATTGCTCTCCTGGGAGTGTTTGAGTAGAAAGATTGGCCCTGGCCTTGCTAAGCTAAAATATCTGCAGATGGCTAGCTGGTTTCGTTCCTATTCTGCACAGCCCTCTCGTAAAAATAAATTCCCAGTGGGGGGTTATAGTACTCTTATTACTCTGCTAATTGATAGACCCCCTGCTAAGAAGGAGATCTCGTCCTGGTACAATCTGATTTTGGATGAGATGGACGGATTATTTAATCTTCCACAGGAACTCTGGGGGGCTGACATATTAAGCAATACGGATTTGCATGAGGTCTGGAGAACATCTTGTAGACTGCTGTGGGATGTGGTGAAACCGGCGTGGTTGCGTAGGAACCACATCTTTACTATCCACAGAGCATATTATTCCCCCCTTCGACTTTCTAAATTTACTCAGGGGAATATGGTGGGGTGCGCTAGATGTGGTCTCCTAGCAGCCTCTGACATCCACATGTTTTATGATTGCCCCCTTCTTTCTCAGTTTTGGGAAGCCATCTGTAAGATCCTGTCGTCCTCAATAGACTCCAGAATAACTGTACATCCTCAGTTGGTGATCTTCGGAGTCTTAGAGGGGGTCTCCAGCTCAGCAAAGAAGCTAGTATTTTACGCTATACTACTGGCTAGAAGGGAGATATGCAGAAAGTGGAAGGATCCTTTACCTCCCTCTATCAATGATTGGTACGCCTCTACCCTGCAGGTTTCTAAGTTGGATTTGGCTAGAGCTGGGAATCCAGCCAAAAGATCATTTTGGCATCTTCTTAAATGGGATCAGTGAGACTCTGTTTTTTTTTTTTTTTTTTTTTTCCCCAGGTCCAATGATTAAGCCATATTTACAACTGCTTGGCATAAGCGGTACTTTGATTCCCTTCTTTCAGCACTTGGGTGGCACCCCAGCTGAACTTCTGAGGTTATGGTATGGCGGTCCCTGGTATGTCAAGCTTTTCTGCTGTGGGATGAGGTCCCGGCTCCATGACTATCCCTCCCAGTTGGTTCGAACTGTGTCAGCATATTGCTTGCAATCCGATTGATTGCGCATCTATAACCTCGGTGGCATATGAGGACAAAAAGAAAAGAAAAAAAAAACAAAAAAACAAAAACTACTCACTCTCTACAACTCGCTCTCTACTAGTCTCTACTACTCACTCTCTACTACGCTCTCTACTACTCACTCTCTACTACTCACTCTCTACTACTCTCTCTACTACTCACTCTCTACTACTCTCTACTACTCACTCTACTACTCTCTACCACTCACTCTCTACTACTCTACTACTCACTCTCTACTACTCTCTACTACTCTCTCTCTACTACTCACTCTCTACTACTCACTCTACTACTCTCAACTACTCACTCTCCACTACTCACTCTCTACTTCTCGCTCTCTACTACTCTCTACTATTCACTCTACTACTCACTCTCTACTACTCACTCTACTACTCTCTACCGCTCACTCTCTACTACTCTACTACTCACTCTCTACTACTCTCAACTACTCTCTCTACTACTCCCTCTCTACTACACACTCTACTACTCTCTACCACTCACTCTCTACTACTCTTTCTCTACTACTCACTCTCTACTTTTCACTCTCTACTACTCACTCTCTACTACTCACTCTCTACTACTCGCTCTCTACTACTCTATACTACTCACGCTACACTACTCACTCTCTACAACTCGCTCTCTACTAGTCTCTACTACTCACTCTCTACTACTCTCTCTACTACTCACTCTCTACTACTCACTCTCTACTACTCTCTCTACTACTCACTCTCTACTACTCTACTACTCACTCTCTACTACTCTCTACTACTCTCTCTCTACTACTCACTCTCTACTACTCACTCTACTACTCTCAACTACTCGCTCTCTACTACTCTCTACTATTCACTCTACTACTCACTCTCTACTATTCTACAACTCTCTACTGCTCACTCTCTACTACTCTCTCTACTACTAACTCTGTACTACTCTCTACTACTCACTCTCTACTACACACTCTCTACTACTTGCTCTCTACTACTCACTCTCTACTACTCTCTACTACTCACGCTACTACTCACTCTACTACTCACTCTCTACTACTCCACTACTCTCGACAACTCACTCTCCACTACTCTTCTATTGCCTACTACTCTCTCTCTACTACTCACTCTCTACTACTCACTCTCTACTACTCTCTACTGCTCGCTCTCTATTACTCTCTACTACTGACTCTCAACTACTCACTTTCTACTAATCTCTCTCTACTTCTCACTCTCTACTACTCACTCTACTACTCACTCTCTACTACTCTCTCTCTACTACTCTCTACTACTCACTCTCTACTATTCTCTCTCTACTACTCTCTACTTCTCTCTACTACTCACTCTACTATTCACGCTCTACTACTCTCTACTACTCACTCTCTACTACTCACTCTCTACTACTCACTCTCTACAACTCTCTACTACTCTACTACTCACTATACTACTCACTTTCTACTACTCTCTCTCTGCTACTCAATCTCTACTACTCACTCTCTACTACTCACTCTCTGCTACTCTCTACTACTCACTCTCCACTACTCTCTGCTACTCACTCTACTACTCACTCGCTACTACTCTCTACTACGCACTCTCTATTACCCACTCTCAACTACTCTCTACTACTCACTCTCTACTACTCTCTACTACTCACATTCTACTACTCACTCTACTACTCTCTACTATTCACTCTCTGTTACTATCTCTACTACTCTCTTCTACTCTCTACTACTCACTCTCTACTCTCTATTACTCATCCTCTACTCTCTACCTCTCTACCTCTCTCTACCTCTCTCTCTACTACTCTCTACCTCTCTACGTCTACCTCTCTACCTCTACCTCTCTACCTCTACACCTCTACCTCTCTACCTCTCTCTACCTCCCTGTACACGCATGCACTGTGCAAGATGCAGTTTGCACTGATTGCACAGTGCGGACAAGCATCCGGCACTGTGCAATCAGTGCGAACAGCATCTTGCACAGTGCACTATGCAGTTTGCGAAGCTACGCGTAGCGCTACTTCGCGAACTACGCCCAGGGTTAGTCAATACTACGTATTTTTTTAGAATGCATGGGCATTTTCCACGCATGACTTTACAGCGAATTTTGTTGCAAAGGTATGTATTGTAAATGACCATGAGTTCTAAAAAAATTTAGACGATCCACGTCGTTGTAAGGAAACAGAGGCTGTTCTGTTTCCTCACAACGTGCACCGTCCCTCAGAGACGACATGAAGCAGGAACCACGAGGAGGGAGGAACCATGAGGAGTGAGAGGTAAGGGGCATTGGGCATGGGGTGGTGGTTACTTTTCTATGGTTTAGAGTAGTACAGTGGTGTTTGGGTAGTGTAGGGGGTCATGCTGAGTATAGTGTTTTAGGGTTCAGGGTAGTGCAGTGGTGTTTGTGTTGTGTAGGGGACAATGCTGGGGGTAGTGTTTTAGAGTTTAGGGTAGTGCAGGGGTGTTTGTGTAGTGTAGGGGGTCGCGCTGGTGGTAGTGTTTTTGGGTTTAGGGTAGTGCAGTGATGTTTGTGGAGTGTAGGGGGTCATGCTTGGGGTAGATATAGGGTGTAGGGCAGTGCAGTGGTGTTTGTGTAGTGTAGGCGGTCGTGCTGGGGTAGTGTTTAGTGTTTAGGGTAGTGCAGTGGGTCGTGCTGGGGGTAGTGTTTTAGGGTTTAGGGTAGTGCAGTGGTGTTTAGGTAGTGTACGGGCTCGTACTGGAGTCGTGTTTTAGGGTTTAGGGTAGTGCAGTGGGGTTGGTGTAGTGTAGGGGTCATGCTGGGGGTAGTGTCTTAGGGTTTAGGGTAGTGCAGTGGTGTTTGTCTAGTGTAGGGAGTCGTGCTTGGGGAGAGTTTTAGGGTTTACGGTAGTGCAGTGGTGTTTGGGTACTGGAGGGGGCCGTGCTTGGGGTTGTGTTTTAGGGTTTAGAGTAGTGCAATGGTGTTTGGGTAGTGCAGGGGGTGCTGCTGGGGGTAGAGTTTTAGGGTTTAGGGTGGTGCAGTGGTGTTTGGGTAGTGTAGGGGGTCGTGCTGGGGGTAGTGTTTTAGGGTTTAGGGTAGTGCATTAGTGTTTGGGTAGTGTAGGGGGTCGTACTGGGGTGGTGTTTTAGGGTAGTGCATTGGTGTTTGTGTAGTGAAGAGGGTCGTGCTGGGGTAGTGTTGTGCTGGGGTAGTGTTTTATGGTTTAGGGCAGTGCAGTGGTGTTTGGGTAGTGTAGGGGTCATACTGGGGTCGTGTTTTAGGGTTTAGGGCAGTGCAGTGGTGTTCGGGTAGTATAGGGGGTCGTGCTGGGGGTGGTGTTTTAGGGTTTAGGGCAGTGCAGTGATGTTCAGGCAGTCTAGGAGGTCGTGCTGGGGGTGGTATTTTAGGGTTTAGGGCAGTGCAGTGGTATTCAGGCAGTGTACGGGGTCGTGCAGGAGGGTGCTGTTTCAGGGTTTAGGGCAGTGCAGTGGTGTTTGGGCAGTGTAGGGGTCATTCGGGGGTGGTGTTTCAGGGTTTAGGGCAGTGCAGTGGTGTTCAGCAGAGTAGGGGGTCGTGCTGGGGCTGGTATTTCAGGGTTTAGGGTAGTGTAGTGGTGTTTGTGTTGTGTAGGGGGTCATGCTGGTGGTAGTGTTTTAGGATAGTGCAGTGGTGTTTGTGTAGTTTAGGGGGTCGTGTTTTAGAATTTAGGGTAGTGCAGTGGTCTTTGGGTAGTGTAGGGGGTGGTGCGGGCGGTAGTATTTTAGGGTTTATGGTAGTGCAGTGGTGTTTGGTTAGTGTAGGGGGTCATGCTGGGTGTAGTGTTTTAGTGTTTAGGGCAGTGCAGTGTTCTTTGGGCAGTGTAGGGGGTCGTGCTAGGGGTAGTATTTTAGGGTTTTAGGGTAGTGCAGTGGTGTTTGAGTAGTGTAGGGGGTCGTGCTGGGGTAGTGTTTTAGGGTTTAGGGTAGTGCAGTGGTGTTTGTGTAGTGTAGGGGGTCGTGTTTTAGAATTTAGGGTAGTGCAGTAATCTTTGGGTAGTGTAGGGGGTGGTGCGGGCGGTAGTATTTTAGGGTTTATGGTAGTGCAGTGGTGTTTGGGTAGTGTAGGGGGTCATGCTGGGGGTAGTGTTTTAGGGTTTAGGGTCTGCAATGGTGTTTGGATAGTGTAGGAGGTACTGCTGAGGGCAGTGTTTTAGGGTTTAGGGTAGTGCAGTGTTGTTTGGGTAGTGTAGTGGGTACTGCTGGGGGTAGTGTTTTAGGGTTTACGGTAGTGCAATGGTGTTTAGATAGTGTAGGGGGTACTGCTGGGGAGAGTGTTTTCGGGTTTAGGGTAGTGCAGTGGTGTTTGGGTACTGTAGGGGGTACTTCTGGGGGTAGTGTGTTAGGGTATAGGGTAGTGCAGTGGTGTTTGGGTAGTGTAGGGGTCATGCTGGGTGTAGTGTTTTAGTGTTTAGGGCAGTGCAGTCTTCTTTGGGCAGTGTAGGGGGTCGTGCTAGGGGTAGAGTTTTAGGGTAGTGCAGTGTTGTTTGAGTAGTGTAGGGGGTCGTGCTGGGGTAGTGTTTAAGGGTTTTGGGTAGTGCATTGATGTTTGTGTAGTGCAGGGGGTCATGCTGGGGGCAGTGTTGTGCTGGGGGTAGTGTTTAAGGGTTTTAGGGCAGTGCAGTGGTGTTCGGGTAGTGTAGAGGGTCATGCTCCGGGTGGTGTTTTAGGGTTTAGGGTAGTGCAGTGGTGTTCAGGCAGTGTAGAGGGCCGTGCAGGGTGTGGTGTTTCAGGGTTTAGGGCAGTGCAGTGGCATTTGGGCAATGTAGGGGGTTGTGATGGGGTGGTGTTTCAGGGTTTAGAGCTGTGCAGTGGCATTTGGGCAGTGTAGTGGGTCATGCAGGGGGGTGGTGTTTCAGGGTTTAGGGCAGTGCAGTGGCGTTCGGGCAGTATAGGGTGTCTTGTTGGGGGGTGGTGTGTCAGGGTTTAGGGCAGTGCAGTGGCATTCGGGCAATGTAGGGGGGTTGTGATGGAGGTGGTGTTTCAGGGTTTAGGGCAGTGCAGTGACTTTCGGGCAGTGTAGGGGGTTGTGCAGAGGGATGGTGTTTCAGGGTTTAGGGCAGTGCAGTGGCGTTCGGACAGTGTAGGGGGTCATGCTGGGGTGGTGTTTCAGTGCTGTGGTGTTCAGGCAGTATAGGGGGTCATTTGGGGGGGTGTTTCAGGGTTTAGGGCAGTGCAGTTGTGTTCAGGCAGTCTAGTGGGTACTGCTGGGGGTAGTGTTTTAGGGTTTAGGGTCTGCAATGGTGTTTGGATAGTGTAGGAGGTACTGCTGAGGGCAGTGTTTTAGGGTTTAGGGTAGTGCAGTGTTGTTTGGGTAGTGTAGTGGGTACTGCTGGGGGTAGTGTTTTAGGGTTTACGGTAGTGCAATGGTGTTTAGATAGTGTAGGGGGTACTGCTGGGGGGAGTGTTTTGGGGTTTAGGGTAGTGCAGTGGTGTTTGGGTACTGTAGGGGGTACTTCTGGGGGTAGTGTGTTAGGGTATAGGGTAGTGCAGTGGTTTTTGTGTAGTGTAGGGAGTAGTGTTTTAGGGTTTAGGGTAGTGCAGTGGTGTTTATGTAGTGTGGGGGTCATGCTGGGGGTAGTGTTTTAGGGTTTAGGGTAGTGCAGTGGTTTTTGTGTAGTGTAGGGAGTAGTTTTTTAGGGTTTAGGGTAGTGCAGTGGTGTTTATGTAGTGTAGGGTTTCTGCTGGGGGTAGTGTTTTAGGGTTTTGGGGAGTGCAGCAGAGCTTGTGTAGTTTAGGGGGTCGTGTTTTGGGGTTTAGGGTTGTGCAGTGGTCTTTGCGTAGTGTATTGATCGTGCAGGGGTAGTGTTTTATGGTTTAGGGTAGTGCAGTGGTGTTTGATTAGTGTAGGGGGTCATGCTGGGGTAGTGTTTTAGGGCTTAGGGTAGTTCAGTGGTGTTTGGGTAGTGTAGGGGGTCGTGCTGGCGTAGTGTTTTAGGGTTTAGGGTAGTGCAGTGGTGTTTGGGTAGTGTAGGGGATCGTGCTTGTGGTAGTGTTTTAGGGTTTGGAGCAGTGCATTGGTGTTTCTGTAGTGAAGGGGGTCATGCGGATGGTAGTGTTTTAGGGTTTAGGGCAGAGCATTGGTGTTTGGATAGTGTAGCGGGTCGTGCTGGGGGTAGTGTTTCAGGGTTTAGGGCAGGTCATTGGTATTCGGGCAGTGTACGGGGTCGTGCAGGAGGGTGCTGTTTTTGGGTTTAGGGCAGTGCAGTGGTGTTTGGGCAGTGTAGGGGTAGTGCTGGGGGCAGTGTTTTAGGGTTTCGGGCAGTGCAGTGGTGTTTGGGCAGTGTAGGGGGTCGTGCTGGGGGCAGTGTTTTAGGGTATTGCAGTGGTGTTTGGGTAGTGTAGGGGGTCGTGCTGGGGTAGTGTTTAAGGGTTTTGGGTAGTGCATTGATGTTTGTGTAGTGCAGGGGGTCATGCTGGGGTAGTGTTGTGCTGGGGGTAGTGTTTATGGGTTTAGGTCAGTGCAGTGGTGTTCGGGTAGTGTAGAGGGTCGTGCTGGGGTGGTGTTTTAGGGTTTAGGGTAGTTCAGTGGTGTTCAGGCAGTGTAGGGGGTCGTGCAGGGGGTGGGGTTTTAGGGTTAGGGCAGTGCAGTGGCATTCGGGCAGTGTAGGGAGTTTTGTTGGGGGTGGTGTTTCTGTGTTTAGGGCAGTGCAGTGGCATTTGGGCAATGTAGGGGGTTGTGATGGGATGGTGTTTCAGGGTTTAGGTCAGTGCAGTGGCGTTCGGACAGTGTAGGGGGTGGTGCTGGGGTGGTTTTCAGGGTTTATGGCAGTGCAATGGTGTTCGGGCAGTCTAGTGGGTACTGCTGGGGGTAGTGTTTTAGGGTTTAGGGTCTGCAATGGTGTTTGGATAGTGTAGGAGGTACTGCTGAGGGCAGTGTTTTAGGGTTTAGGGTAGTGCAGTGTTGTTTGGGTAGTGTAGTGGGTACTGCTGGGGGTAGTGTTTTAGGGTTTACGGTAGTGCAATGGTGTTTAGATAGTGTAGGGGGTACTGCTGGGGGAGTGTTTTCGGGTTTAGGATAGTGCAGTGGTGTTTGGGTACTGTAGGGGGTACTTCTAGGGGTAGTGTGTTAGGGTATAGGGTAGTGCAGTGGTGTTTGGGTAGTGTGGGGAGTCATGCTGGGGGTAGTGTTTTAGGGTTTAGGGTAGTGCAGTGGTTTTTGTGTAGTGTAGGGAGTAGTGTTTTAGGGTTTAGGGTAGTGCAGTGGTGTTTATGTAGTGTAGGTTTTCTGCTGGGGTTAGTGTTTTAGGGTTTTGGGGAGTGCAGCAGAGTTTGTGTAGTTTAGGGGGTCGTGTTTTGGGGTTTAGGGTTGTGCAGTGGTCTTTGCGTAGTGTAGTGATTGTGCAGGGGTAGTGTTTTATGGTTTAGGGTAGTGCAGTGGTGTGTGAGTAGTGTAGGGGGTCGTGCTGGGGTAGTGTTTTAGGGCTTAGGGTAGTTCAGTGGTGTTTGGGTAGTGTAGGGGGTCGTGCTGGCGTAGTGTTTTAGGGTAGTGCAATGGTGTTTGGGTAGTGTAGGGGATCATGCTTGTGGTAGTGTTTTAGGGTTTGGAGCAGTGCATTGGTGTTTCTGTAGTGAAGGGGGTCATGCGGATGGTAGTGTTTTACGGTTTAGGGCAGAGCATTGGTGTTTGGGTAGTGTAGGGGGTCGTGCTGGGGGTAGTGTTTCAGGGTTTAGGGCAGGTCATTGGTATTCAGGCAGTGTACAGGGTAGTGCAGGAGGGTGCTGTTTCAGGGTTTAGGGCAGTGCAGTGGTGTTTGGGTAGTGTAGGGGTTGTGCTGGGGTGGTGTTTTAGGATTTAGGGCAGTGCAGTGGTGTTTGGGCAGTGTAGGGGGTCGTGCTGGGGGCAGTGTTTTAGGGTATTGCAGTGGTGTTTGGATAGTGTAGGGGGTCGTGCTGGGGTAGTGTTTAAGGGTTTTGGGTAGTGCATTAATGTTTGTGTAGTGCAGGGGGTCATGCTGGGGTAGTGTTGTGCTGGGGGTAGTGTTTATGGGTTTAGGGCAGTGCAGTGGTGTTCGGGTAGTGTAGAGGGTCATGCCGGGGGTGGTGTTTTAGGGTTTAGGGTAGTGCAGTGGTGTTCAGGCAGTGTAGGGGGTCATGCAGGGGGTGGGGTTTCAGGGTTAGGGCAGTGCAGTGGCATTTGGGCAGTGTAGGGAGTTTTGTTGGGGGTGGTGTTCCTGTGTTTAGGGCAGTGCAGTGGCATTTGGGCAATGTAGGGGGTTGTGATGGGGTGGTGTTTCAGAGTTTAGGGCAGTGCAGTGGAGTTTGGGCAGTGTAGTGGGTCGTGCAGGGGGTGGTGTTTCAGGGTTTAGGACAGTGCAGTGGTGTTTGGGCAGTATAGGGGGTCTTGTTGGGGGTGGTGTGTCAGGGTTTAGGGCGGTGCAGTGGCATTCGGGCAATGTAGGGTGTTGTGATGGGGGTGGTGTTTCAGGGTTTAGGGCAGTGCAGTGGCATTAGGGGAGTGTAGGGTATCGTGCAGGGGAGTGGTGTTTCAGTGTTTAGGGCAGTGCAGTGGCATTCGGGCTTTTTAGGGGGTTCTACTGGGGCTGGTGTTTCAGGGTTTAGGGCAGTGCAGTGGTGTTTGGGCAGTGTAAGGGGTCGTGCTGGGGCTGGTGTTTCAGGGTTTAGGGCAGTGCAGTGGTGTTCGAGCAGTGTAGGGGGTCTTGCTGGGGGTAGTGTTTCAGGGTTTAGGGCAGTGCAGTGTTGTTCGGAGAGTGTAGGGAGTCGTGCTGGGGGTGGTGTTTCAGGGTTTAGGGCAGTGCAGTGGTGTTTGGGCAGTGTAGGGGGTTATGCTGGGGGTGGTGTTTCAGGGTTTAGGGCAGTGCAGTGGTGTCTGGGCAGTGTAGGGGGTCGTGCTGGGGGTGGTGTTTCAGGATTTAGGGCAGTGCAGTGGTGTTCGGGCAGTATAGGGGGTCGTGCTAGGGCTACTGTTTCAGGGTTTAGGGCAGTGCTGCGGTGTTCGGGCAGTGTACAGGGTCACGTTGGGGCTAGTGTTTCAGGGTTTAGGGCAGACCAGTGGTGTTCTGGCAGTGTAGGGGTCGTGCTGGGGCTAGTGTTTATGGGATTAGGGCAGAGCAGTGGTTTTCGGGCAGTGTAGGGGATCGTGCTGGGGTGGTGTTTTAGGGTTTAGGGCAGAGCAGTGGTGTTCGGGCAGAGTAGGGGGTCATGCTGGGGGTGGTGTTTCAGGGTTTAGGGAATTGCAGTGGTGTTTGGGCAGTGTAGGGGTCGTGCTGGAGGTGGTGTTTTAGGCTATAGGGCTGTACAGTTGTGTTTGGGCAATGTAGGGGATTGTGCAGGGGGTGGTGTTTCAGGGTTTAGGGCAGTGGTGTTCGGGCAGTGTAGGGGCTTACTAGATCTGGTGTTTCAGGGTTTAGGAGAGTGCAGTGGTGTTTGGGCAGTGTAGGGGTCGTGCTGGGAATGGTGTTTCAGGGTTTAGGGCAGTGTTGTTCGGGCAGTGTAGAGGGTCGTGCTGGGGTGGTGTTTCAGGGTTTAGGGCAGTGCAGTGGTGTTCGGGCAGTGTAGGGGGTCGTGCTGGGATGGTGTTTCAGGGTTTAGGGCAGTGCAGTGGTGTTCGGGCAGTGTAGGGGTTTGTGCTTTGGCTGGTGCTTCAGGGTTTACGGCAGTGCAGTGGTGTTCGGGCATTGCAGGGGGTCATGCTGGGGCTGGTGTTCCTGGATTTAGGGCAGTGCAGTGGTGTTCGGGCAGTATAGGGGGTCGTGCTGGGGCTGATGTTTTAGGGTTTAGGGCAGTGCAGTGGTGTTCGGGCAGCGAAGGGGGTCATGCTGGGGCTGGTGTTTCAGGAATTAGAGCAGTGGTGTTCAGGCAGTGTAGGGGTTCTTGCTAGTGGTGATGTTTCAGGGTTTAGGGCAGTGGTGTTCGGGCAGTGTAGAGGGTCTTGCTGGGGTGGTGGTTCAGGGTTTAGGGCAGTGCAGTGGTCTTAGGGCAGTGTAGGGGGTCTTGCTGGGGGTAGTGTTTCAGGGTTTAGAGCAGTGCAGTGGAATTCAGGCAGTGTAGGGGGTCGTGCTTGGGGTGGTGTTTCGGGGTTTAGGGCAGTGCAGCGGTGTTCAAGCATTGTAGGGGTTGTGCTGGGAATAGTGTGTCAGGGTTTTGGGCAGTGCAGTGGTGTTCGAGTAATGTAGGAGGTCGTGCTGGGGTGGTGTTTCAGGGTTCAGGGCAGTACAGTGTTGTTCGGGCAGTGTAGGGGGTCATGGTGGGGGTGGTGTTTCAGGGTTTAGGGCAGTGCAGTGGTGTTCGGGCAGTGTAGGGAGTCGTGCTGGGGTTGGTGTTTCAGGGTTTAGGGCAGTGCAATGGTGTTCGGGCAGTGTAGGGGTTTGTGGTGGGCTAGTGTTTTAGGGTTTAGGGCCGTGCAGTGGTGTTTATGCAGTGTAGGGGGTCGTGCTGGAGGTAGTGGTTTATGGTTTAGGGAAGTGCAGTGGTGTTTGTGCAGTGTAGGGGGTTGTGCTGGGGTAGTGTTTTAGGGTTTAGGGCATTGCAGCGGTGTTTGTGCAGTTTAGGGGTCATGCAGGAGGTAGTGTTTTATGGTTTAGGGCAGTGCATTGGTGTTCGTGCAGTGGAGGGGGTCGTGCTGGGGTAGTGTTTTATGGTTTAGGGCAGTGCATTGGTGTTCGTGCAGTGGAGGGGGTCGTGCTGGGGTAGTGTTTTATGGTTTAGGGCAGTGCAGTGGTGCTTGTTTGGTGTTTGGCGCAGGCGCTGCATCGCTAGGCGAGACCTAAAAAGCATTGCACCAAAATGGCTACCAACACTTCCTGGATTGAAGTGTTGGCAGCCAATTAGAGCCAAGCTCGTGCTTGTGTAGTTAGGTCCCGCCCAGATATATAAAGGTTTTTTTCCTTTAATATCTCGAAAAATACTTAACGGATTTACACCATTTAAAAAAAAGGGCGCTTTCTGAACCAAGCACTACCTTTTTGCCAATTTTGGTGTAATTCCATTCAACAGTTTTGGCTGTAACCGTGTCTAAAGTTTCGTATGGGAAAAATGATTGTCCGACCTCTATTTTTTGAATTTCTCAGAAACTACTGAACGGATTTACACCATTTAAATCAAGCATTGGCATAGCCAATAGGTCTCGCTTTTGAGACCTTATAAGTATTTAGTTATGCAGCACAATATCCTTGGTGCAACAACTTAAACTGTTGCATGGCTAAACACGTATAAAGTCCCAAAGGCGAGACCTATTGGCTATGCCTATGCTTGTTTTGTTTTTGCAGAGAGCCCATGGTGGAGGGGAAGCGCAAGGTGCTATTTTGGAAGAAGATAACTGTGAATGACAGTTGAACAGATCAGTGGATGATGAGTGCTGACTCAGAACTCCTCAATTTATGGTTGTGTGTATTTTCCATCTATGATTTTTTTTTAATTACCTACGGCCGGTGAGATAGCTAATTCTGTGTCTAGTCCGAAGCTAACACGTTATGTATGAGGAATGCAATAAAAGTGTTAAAAAAAGGTCTGTTTTGTTTGAGCTTGTAAATTATCTATAGTTAAAAAAAAGAAAAATAGTTGTACTGCTATTATTGACAGCTAAGAGCCCCATGTCCTACACAACTAATTACCGTCCTACAAAGTGATGGGGACCTTTTGTGCAACTAAACTCCACCACTGATACATGCGTGCATTGTGGTACCCCTGCTCCTCAGATATTAGGCCTCAGTTTGACCACACGCCATGTAGTAACATTGGCAGAGAGGTGAAAGGTCGAATATTATGTGGGCACTCTGCAAAGTCAAAACTCGTCTCTTAGTCAAGCCGCTGGGTTTAGTTCCTCTGTATTTACTATAAACCTAGTTTTTCCTGTCACTTTCAACCCCTCAGTCGTTTCCTGCCTCTTCTGCAAGTTCCCTCAAGGGGTTGTCAGTGTTCGTTTGTCGCTCTACAAAATAGGTAATAATTCTCAGGGGGAGTGGTAGGCTGGTAGGTCTTGAGAGTGGCTTATCGGCTATAGCGGTTTACTTTGAAGCCTGGGTACCAGATTTGTGTCAGGTTTGAGGCTCAAATATCCTGTAAATCTTGATAAACTCTCATTCTCTCCATGCCCAGAAATGAATGTGTCCGTCTGTAATGCACCTAGTGCTCACGTAAAGTGATGTGAGTCCTTCAGGTCAAGTTCGCGCCATATAAAACAGCAACAACAAAAACAAACACTGGCAAACCAACAGGTCTCAGCTAAGCTTGCTGATTGCCTTTGCCAGTGTGTGTAGTCCTGTTGCACAGCAGTGCCAGACAAAATTAAGTTTAGGTACTTCTTATTCGACTGGTGGCATGGTATGTGGTCACCAGACTGTCCGGGTAATTTCAAAACACGAGTCATTTAAAGCCTCGTTATGTCTCAAAAATGATCGTATAGTTTTGAATTGAAATCTGACAATGTTTGCATTGAAAACTGTTTTTAAAAAACATGACCCTGAGGTTGTATGTCTAAACCGCAACTTATGTGATGGGACAATTTGTTCTTGCACTGACACCGCCGTCATTTGCTGCGTCCAGTCTATCACGGTGGTCGAAAGAAGCTCTCCACCAGCTAGAAGAGCAGCAAAATGAAGCCCCGTTGAACCTTTTTGTTTGTGTCACTGCAGGGTGGATTGTCCAGACCTTGAAAAGCCCATGGGACCCCGTGCCACTGCACCTGCCGCATCATCGGAAACTACACCCCTACTTGGAAGCTTTTATTTGATTAAGCCTTTCAATAACAGCAATACTTTCAACGAGAACCCCTTTCCCCACGTCAAGCTGCTCACGTGCCATGGGTGAGGGCCTTCGTACTTGGAATCCATCGTGAAACCTCACTGCTGGAAAATTCACAGCCATATATATTTAAAAAAAATGTATTTCATGCACAAAATCTACTGTGGCCAGTAAAGAGGTCTGTAATCACTCTGGGGGCAACATGTAACATTAAATCCAGGAAAAAGTGTTGCAGAGTTTGCCTACAAAATCTGAATATCTAGCGGAGCCCCTTGTTAATGCTATGTGTGACCCGCCCCTGCTCCCGCTGGTGGAATGTAAACAGACGATCTGGCGGCTCCGCTGGAGCTCAAAGTCAAGAGACAGAGTGGTATAATGATTGTTATGGCTTGCTTCAGGTTTTAAAACTTGCGCATCACGTACCCTAGCATCCCCTTTGCCCTATTGTCTAAAAAGCCCAACTTTAGATAAAACGGAAGGGTTCCTAACCGCTACCAATACAAGTTTTCACATTTTTCTCAAGCAAGAAACGACTTTTGAACAAGTGAACAAAATTGCAAAGGGATGTGCAAGGTTTAAACGTGTGAAAATATGCAATATTATTAACAATGCAATTGCGTCACCTATACAACATAAATTGCCTATCTCTTGCCTCTACCTACTGTTTAAACATACTTTGCCTAAAACGGCCAAATGTTTCCCTCGTAGCTCAGCATGGCAGCTGCTCCAGAAATAGCCGATGAACCGAACCCCGGGTAAAGCTGGCACAACACAGAGGGGTTCTTTCCGAGGTCTGCCGCTCTGCCCCCTGCCACAATCCTTTCAAGTTTCACTGTGGGGAGGCCTGCACTGCTGCGTGTGCCACTGCCCTCGCGGTGCCGGGACCAGAGTGACTACAGAAAGGCTCAGTCTGCTGCAGGTAGATGAAAGGGGAACAGAAGAGCCCTGGAGAAGGTATATTCATAAGGAATGCAAACACATCTCCCGCGGTTGGCGGGGCAGGGTGCAGGTGTGAGGTCAGGAAACAGGGCAGGCAGGGGTTGCTGAATACCCTGAGGCAAGAGAGTACGCGGGGAGGGAGCGTGGGAGGAGATAGAATCAATGTGGCTAGAGCGGCCGACTTTGTAGCTGGGTAGCCAGGTTCGAGTCTGGCAGGAGGCTCAAACATCCTGTGTTTCTGGGCAAATCACTTAGACTCCCCGTGGCAAAAAAATGAATGTGTCCATCCGTAATGCAACTGGTGCTCATGTAAAGCGCTCCCATACCCTCAAGTAAGTTTGCGCTATTTAAAACTGCAATAAAAGAAGGAAGAAAACAAAAGAGGGGCAAGTAGAAAGACGGAAAAAAACAGTAGGATAAACCTCGTTAGAAATGAACCAAACAATTTGAAAGAAAGCGGCGAGTATGTGTGTTCATTTTATATACAGGGGTCCCTCTAGTGGTCATTTGTAAGATTACATATTAAAAACAAGCGTTGGCCACGAAAGTCATCGCGATCATGATCACTATGAAAGCAAAAGTGATCGCGATGACGCAGAAAGGCGTTCATGAGTGCTGCTGGCTGGCCTAGCACATGGCGGCTGCACGCGTGCACGCTCACGTGCACGCAAGTGCTAGGCCAGCCAGCAGCACTTAAAAAACTCACACACAAAATGTCTCTCCGAGCCAGCGCATGCGCTGGGCTCAGCGAGACCTAAAAAAGGTCTCTTTCTGAACCAAGGGCTACC
Source organism: Triturus cristatus (assembly GCF_964204655.1). Lineage (NCBI taxonomy): Eukaryota > Metazoa > Chordata > Amphibia > Caudata > Salamandridae > Triturus > Triturus cristatus. Next base: position 122,296,044 of record NC_140590.1, on the reverse strand, counting down.
TTCTTGCCAAGTTTGGTGTAATTCCGTTCAGCAGTTCGGGCTGTGGCCGTGTCTAAAATTTCCAATGGGAATTAACATGGAGAAAACACGTTTTGGGACCCCCCTTTTTTCTCGGCCCCCGCTTCACGAATCACCCCGAAACTTTCAGGATAGGAACTGACCGGAGCGAGACCAACATTTTGAAATTTCACGAAGATTTGTCAACTGGCGCCAAAGTTATTGGGAAAAGAAAAAACGCTTTTTGAATAGAAACAGGGTCCTAACTATAACTACCTACTGGTGACTGCCAGTAGTTAATATATAGACGCATTTGTAAGAGTGTTTCTGTACATGTATCTAAATATGCGTGCAACCATATATGCATATGTGTGTTTTATATCTGTGTGTATGGTAATATTTATATACTTACAGGTGTTTTGTGAGTTTGAGAGAGGGGAAGGGAACATTTAAGTGCATAATTATACACACGGGTATATATTAATGTGTGTGTGGGTGTGCACACACACACACACACGCACATATATATACATGTATATTATGTGTTTGTTTGTGATGTGTGTATGTGTATGTGCATGTACTACATTCTGTGATAAGTAATTAAATCGCATTTAAATAATGCTATCTCCATTCATGTGGGGTTGGCGTTGGTCCACAGAAAGCTGCCATCACATTCAAAGAACGCTGAAGTAAAACCAGATGTCAGTCCCTCCTCGTCCCCTATTAGGCACCTCGGACGACCCTACACAGACCGACACGATATTGAAAGCTGCCTCCTCCACCGGACACACAATCTGTTCCACTCTCTCTGGATTGACAAACTCTGGGCACTTCTGTTGTCTTTGAAGTACTGTTACTTTCCATCTCCTTATTGCCAGTTTTTTTTTTTTTTACTCACTAGAAATGGGTGAAGTCCGTACTGCTGGGGGGGGGGTGGTGACAAGACGCAGTCAAGCTGACTAGTGTTCTGGTGGATTAGTCTGCTGGCCTCTCCAAATTGTGTGAGCTTGGGCACATTGTGCCTATGTTCCTTAACTGACAGAACGCTCGTTGGCATGCTTAGGGCCATACAAAACTTGATAATGACATTTAAATAAGGGCTGACCATCGGTGTCTCCACGCCACTCTCTCTCTCTGGGTGCAAGGGGGTGTGCAGCTCAGCCGCTTGCTCCGGGGTAGGTTTGTCTCTGCGGAGGTTCCCACAAGAGGGAGGTGTTGGGTGACAGGCTCCCGCCCCTTCCAAAGGTGCACCGGGCTGGTCCAGGCAGCTCTAATTTTGTGAGACTTTTTACACGGTCACCTTCTCGCTATTTAGGTCTCGCCTACGCAGCACGCATGCGCTGCTTAGGAAAAAGCCATTGGTTCCCTTTTTCGCCCAAAAACGTGCACACGTTGCATAGCTTTCAATGGCAACGCGTGCACATTTGGCGATTCCCTTGCGGGAGCGAGCAGCGGCGCCGTATGTTATCAATTATCAATTATCGTGCTTTGCTGCTCACTCATGCAAGGGAATCACGCAGGCCCCCTCCTCTCCCCTCCCCCTGCTGCCGCTTGAGGTGCTTGTTTTTCGAAGTGCTTCTGAAGTAAGATCTTCTCTAGTCCCCTCCTGGGACTCCCTCACTTGCTGCTGGTGTAAACTTCTCGGACAGTAACCAATGCAGAGCTGGAGTAGTGAGATGAGAGAGGGCTGAGCTAGTGCAGGAGAGGGCGTAGACAGATCGGGAGCCGGTGTGTTGTCACACAGCAGCACAGAACACCTCGGCACCTGAGTCTTCTCTGTGACACACCAGAGCCTCGTGGGAGAGCAGAGGACTCACGGACCTATGAAGGGAGCCAGACATCGCGGCTGGAGGTACTCAAGAGCCCGGGGCTTCAGAGAATTGTATCTGACGGAGACCGTGTGATGTGCTCTTAAACACAGCACACGACAGAGGGATGGAGGGCAACAGAGCCACAGGCGGAGAGCGCACCCCGCACTCGGTGCATCCGTGACAACATGCGCTTCACTGGGAATCTTTACAATCCTCTTCGCTTATTACAGTCTCCCAGCATCCTTATACTGTGCTGTGTACTGCAGCCACATAGTAAAACTGTAAACAATGTGTGTGAGTATCACGTGCTTATCACAGCCAGGCAGCCTCTAAGCACTGTGAGTGTGTATCATGTGCTTCCTACAACCAGTCACAGCCTGTAAACACTGTGAGTGTATCAGGTACTTCCGTCACCACACAAACAGCCTGTAAACATTGTGAGTGTATCATGTACTTACTGCACCCCACACACAGGCACAGATCAAAGCATTCAGTTTCCTCTCGGTAGCCAGCCTCACACTGCAAATGCTGCATATTTCCATCTTACATTAACTGCAGTCGCTCTCTTTCTGTAAACACTGCTAATTTTTAGCCTATGTTTATTGCCACAGACTAACACTTCAAGTGCTTAAGACAGACAGACAGTTTGTAAACACTAAGCATGTCTCCTGTGCCTCTTGCAAGCACAGAGGATGCTATCCCTGCATGGTTCAATTACTTGCTTGCTTGTTGCAGCCAGACACAGACTGCTGATACTGCCTTTTTCCACTGTGTGCTGATCAGGTTTTATCACTCAGATCAAAACAGTGAACACTGCCCATTTCAAATGTGTTTACTGCAGTGAGGCGCGCAACATTCTGTTAATTGATGGCGTGTTCTCTGCAGTCAGACACGGACTGGAATCACTGCACTCCTCTGTGATGTTTACTACAGTCAGACGCGCAGTAAACAATGCACATTTGTATTATGGGGAGACTAAAATCAGACAGACTCAATGCGGTCAGACAACGTTTGTAAACTGCACTTCTCTATGACACATACTGCAGTCAGACACACTAACTGTAAACTGCACTTTATATTTGTATCATGTTTCTAGTCCTCAGTTACATGCAGTAAACAGTCCACCTTTTTGTGAAGGGTTCACTGCAGTCAGACACAATAAACACATTATATTTGTAAATGCTTGATGGCCATATGTCTAACTCATCTACTCACAGATAACTCTGTGAGCACTGTATACTTCTGCCATGGTCCAGTGACAGGCAGCCACAGACTGTAAACATGGCACGTACTTCCTGCATTCATGCAAAGGCTGTAAACACTGCATGATTCTATCACGTGCTTCCTGCTGTCATGCAAAGGTTGTAAACACTGCATGATTCTATCATGTGCTTCCTGCAGCCATGCAAAGGTTGTAAACACTGCATGATTCTATCATGTGCTTCCTGCAGTCATATAAAAGTTGTAAACACTGCATGATTCTATCATTCACTTCCTGCAGTTATATAAAGGCTGTAAACAATGCACTGTATGATTCTATCATGTGCTTCCTGCAGCCATGCAAAGGTTGTAAACACTGCACGATTCTATCATTCACTTCCTGCAGTTATATAAAGGTTGTAAACACTACGCTGGATGATTCTATCATGTGCTTCCTGCAGCCATGCAAAGGCTGTAAACACTGCATGATTCTATCTTTCACTTCCTGCAGTTATATAAAGGTTGTAAACACTGCACTGGATGATTTTATCATGTGCTTCCTGCAGCCATGCAAAGGTTGTAAACACTACATGATTCTATCATGTGCTTCCTGCAGTCATATAAAAGTTGTAAACACTGCATGATTCTATCATTCACTTCCTGCAGTTATATAAAGGCTGTAAACAATGCACTGGATGATTCTATCATGTGCTTCCTGCAGCCATGCTAAGGTTGTAAACGCTGCACGATTCTATCATTCACTTCCTGCAGTTATATAAAGGTTGTAAACACTACACTGGATGATTCTATCATGTGCTTCCTGCAGCCATGCAAAGGCTGTAAACACTGCATGATTCTATCATTCACTTCCTGCAGTTACATAAAGGTTGAAAACACTGCACTGGATCATTCTATCATGTGCTTCCTGCAGTCATATAAATGTTGTAAACACAGCATGATTCTATCATTCACCTCCTGCAGTTATATAAAAGCTGTAAACAATTCACTGGATGATTCTATCATGGGCTTCCTGCAGCCATGCAAAGGCTGTAAACACTGCATGATTCTATCATTCACTTCCTGCAGTTATATAAAGGTTGTAAACACTGCACTGGATGATTCTATCATGTGCTTCCTGCAGCTATGCAAAGGTTGTAAACACTGCATGATTCTATCATTCCCTTCCTGCAGTTATATAAAGGCTGTAAACACTGCACTGCATGATTCTATCATGTGCTTTCTGCATTCATATAAAGGCTGTAAACACTGCACTGAATGATTCTATCATCAGCTTCCTGCAGCCACCCACAGGTTGTAAATAGTGCATGATTCTATCATGTGCTTCCTGCAGTCATATAAAAGCTGTAAACACTGCATGATTCTATCATGTGCTTCCTGCAGTCATATTAAAGCTGTAAACACTGCATGATTCTATCATTCTGTCATGTGCTTCCTGCAGTCATGCAAAGGCTGTAAACATTGCATGATTCTATAATGTGCTTCCTGCAGTCATGCAAAGGCTGTAAACACTGCATGATTCTATCATGTGTTTCCTGCTGTCATACAAAGGCTGTAAACACTGCATGATTCTATCATTTGCTTCCTGCAGACATAAAAACGCTGTAAACACTGCATGGTTCTATCATGAGCTTCCTGCAGCCATGCAAAGGCTGTAAACTGTATGATTCTATCATGTGCTTCCTGCAGTCATGCAAAGGCTGTAAACACTATGATTCTATCATGTTCTTCCTGCAGTCATACAATGGCTGTAAACACTGCACAATTCTATCATGTGCTTCTGCAGTCATGCAAAGGCTGTAAACTATATGATTCCATCATGTTATTCAAGGTGGTTAAACCCATAAATGAATAGTCCCATTCAGAATAAGAATTGGCATAGCCAATAGGTCGCGCCTTTGGGACCTTATAAGTGTTTAGCCATGCAACAGTTGATGTTGTTGCACCAAGGATATTGTGCTGCATAACTAAATACTAATAAGGTCCCAAAGGCGAGACCTATTGGCTATGCCAATGCTTGTTTTCTCTTCTGTTAATTGCTTTGTTTCCAACTCATGGAAGAAGTGAGGATGTAGCCTCGTGGCTAGAGTTGCGGACTTCGGAGCTGGGGAACCAGGTTCAAGCTTTGGTGGCGGCTCTGCTTCCTGTGATTCTGTGAAATCACGTAATCTTCCTGTGCAAACCAAAAATGAATATGTCCTTGTGTAACGTAATCTTTGTATTTTCACCTTCCGTGATCTTGTTTTTCTCTCCACGTCTGCACGTCTCCCATTTTACTTCTAACTTCTTTTTAAATTCTCTCTTCACTTCTTTTGATGTCTCCTCTTGTTATCCGTTCGAATTCGCATTTTTTTCTTTTATGTTCTTATGTTATTGTTTTTTTTTATCCTGATTTATATATCTGTGTTTAGCACGTGCTTCGCTTCCTTGGGTTTAGGGTTTGCAGCATCCTGTTATTTCTCGCAGCAGTATAGGTGGCAGGACCTTTGGAGTGCAGTGCTGCCGGCAGCAGGAAAAGACCTGACTTCAGGACAAGTGACAGAAGGAAGACTATAAACCAGTTTAGGGACATCTTTGGATTTACCTGTAATACCAGTTTCCAACCCGCTTCCAAAAGTGTGTAACTACAGGTTACTGCTCTGAATCATAACTGGGCAGGGATGAGTTGCTGCCTTCTGCTGCACCATCGTGGGTGGAGCCATCACTGATAGGGATTGCTAATAGCTTTTAGATTAAGTATTTTTATAACATAACTTAAACACATTGGCAGTGCCAATAGGTCTGGCTAAACACTTACAAGGCCCCAAAGGTGAGATCGATTGCATTGCAAATGCTTGTTATTAGCAGCTGTTAATGTGTGTCCGTTTTTTTGAAGATTACATTTTATCGATTTTTTTGTTGTTTTAAAATCATGCAATTTAGCCACAGAAAGCAGAGGGCCCCACACACCTTCTAACCTGTGAGCAGACACTTGTCCTCCGTCACTAACCCTCCCAGACCTGAACTGAGCACTAGACCCCCCTGCACGACCCCACCGGCGCATCGAGCGCACCTGCCGCCCACCGGCAAGCAGCCCCCAGCCGTCTACGAGCGGCTCCTTCCAAGCCCAATTTGTCAGATCCTTTTCGGCACAGCTGGGCGGGCGGCCCTCCAATAGATGTAGGCTGATAGCAGTGACAAGCAACCGGGAGAAGGCACAAATCCCTCTGCACAGCTGCCAGAGGCAAGATGGCGCGGTATTTAGATGCCCTCTGCCACCCGGCACGGGCAAAAATAGGGCATTTTAAAGATTGCTCGTGTCAATGCGGCTGTCGGTGGGTGGCCTGTGAAGTGTTGGTCATCGGTGGCATCTACTGGGAGCTGCAGTGCATGAGTTTGAATCTCACCTACACCTGATGCTGCTTTCATCTCCGGTCTCGGTGAGTATGAATCATTGGGGTCTTCTCTAGTGTCCCCTTTATACGGCCCCCGCTCCTCTGTAGGCTTCTGCCTCGGTGCGGTGGTTCTATTCTGCTTGCCGCTCCCACGCTGAGTGGGGGGAGCTGCTGCTTGTCCGTTTGTTTGCACAGTAAGGTAAAATGGTTGTTTATCCACTGCCCCAGCGCTGAGCGGCTGGGGTGCAGCGGTGTTCGCGCTTACATGGAGTTTACCACTCTCCGCTTGGCGGTCTGGTGTGGTTGAGGGTTCCCTGCCCTTGGCTGGTGATAGCCCCCTTTTTAGGTCTCGCCTGACCCAGCGCATGCGCTGGTCTGGCGAGACTTATTGAGAGGGCTCCAAAAAGTGCTACCAGGCCAGCCTAGAGCTACAGTGCATGTGCGCGGGCTCGCGCGCCGCGCTTGACCGCGATTACTTTCACTTTCGCGGACGCACGTCCGCTTGTATAGCCAATAGGTCTCAGTTTTGGGACCTTATTAGTATTTAGTTATGCAACTGTTGTATGGCTAAACACTTATAAGGTCCCAAAGGCGAGACCTATTGGCTATGCCAAAGCTTGTTAAAGATGACGCGTGCATTCAGTGTTTATAAGCATAGAAACCCCGGCACTCTGATTAGATGTAAATATACACAATTATGGAAATTAATCCTTTGGGCTAAGAATACAAAAATGATGTTTGAGAGAAGACCTCTGACATAGAGAATGTTCAGAAACATACAGATATATAGTGCAAAAGCTAATTTATTGATTCTTAGAAACACAAATCCAGAATATTGTATCCCATGTCAAAAAAGTTCATAAATACAGTTAATTTCGTGAAGTTCTTGACAGTCCAGTTGAGGAAATATGAATTTTATGATCAGTTATGTCCCCTATCTTAGACCCCAACGGCTCCATGTACATGCTACAAGTACATGTATGTTCCCTCCAGTTCCAGCTATGAAGACGCAAATACATGTGCGTCCAACGTCAACATGTCCTCTTTCAGATCCGCCATGAATGGGTCGAATATTCCATTCCTAAGTATGATTGGCCACCGACTTTATATGGTTCACCTTTCATGTTTTACAGTTCAGGCGAGTAGGCCCTGAATTTTGCCATCAAGCCTTTTCCTGCTTCTGCCTCTGAAATGCTCCAGCTTGGACCTGCATCCGTATCCATGAACTTTGTCCTACTCCCTGCGCGGCTAACGGTGCCTGACGCGGCCTGTTGCCTGCCAAAAACTGTATTCAGCCTTCAAGTTATCTGCTCCGCTCCTCATCCAATGCATTCCTGTCTAGTAGTTTAGGTAAACATCCTTCCAGCTACCGAGCAAAGGGCCTGGCCTCGCTGTCTTTATGCAAGTAATTCATAGCCCCTGTTACCATGGAAGATTCCTGCCCCCTCGCATCTCATGTAGACACATAGACGCTTGTACATGCACTAACAGTCAGTATAGAATAGATTCCGTCCGAGAGACCTTTCCTTTTGGATAAAACAGTTCCTTAAACAAAGATATTAGATACGATTTGGGATTAGGTTGACCTGACCCCCCAGACTTCTGTCTCCACATGTAGAGCTAAATGTCAATTCCCCTTCACCCTCTAGTTGCACGTCAATCACACGTCATGCGGCTGCGCGCGCATCTCTGCCAAATATTTCTGCTGACACTGCAGGATTCTCTTATGGATCCACCCACTTGTGACATCATTTTAAATGACGTTTCTAGTATACGCCTATTATTACGCCTATTTTCATTACGTATGTGTATTCTTATCTGTATTATCAGCTGTTACGCCTTCTGCATCTGTCTTAATGCAATGCTTTTCATATATATATCGTTACTTGTCAATAATGTATTGCCTATCCCTTCCTGAACCTTCGTGGTGATGGAATATGATTGCCTGGTTCGAACCATAATTCCTTTGTAAGGAATAAAGTCCTTTTCAGAACCTCTAATACCACGGATTCTGCCTCTTATTTTGACTGAGTTATTCTTACTAGACTTTACCGCATAAAAAATAGTACAGGTAATTTAAATATTTACCACATAAATTGGCGCCCGAACAGGGACACTTTCTCATCTCACGCGCCGGAGGTGCGTTGCAGGCCCGGTCTCCTGCCACAGCTGGACGGACAAAAACGCGTACCCGCAGGATTTCCTGTATCTCCCTCCGGCCAAGCGGGGGTGACTGAGGCTGCGATCAACACCCAGACGAGGCGGTGAGAAGTGCGAAGTATCCCGACCAGAGCCTAGCTGAGAGAGCAAGATCCGAGGTATACAGAGGCCCACCAGGTTCCGAAGTTCCGAGTCGAGTCGAGTCCAGTCCGGTCCAGTTCAGTTCAGTTCCGAGGCCTTCCGTTCCGTGCTACCCGGTGAGTACCGTTGCTGGGGAGGCATTTAGACGTGCACATTAATTTGTGCCGGTCATGACGGGTTTGGGTACACAGATCCGGTCTGCACTGTTTTAGCAGTGTATCTGTACTGTTTAGCAGTATATCCAGTATGTTCATGTATATAATTCAGTATTATCTAGTATTAGTATTATGTCAGTGACTAGTTTTCTTCTAATTATCATTGTTCGTTAAATGTTAAATGTTAAATGTTAAATGTTTTACTGTGTTCAAAAATTGTGGTATGAATGAGTGTTCATTATTGTGTTTATTGTATTAATTGTGTTCAAGTCCAGTTCAAGTAAGAATCAAGTAGCAAGGTTTAAAGATGCCGTTCTTTTCAAAATTAAGACAGATCAAAACTAGAAAAGGAGTACTCGAAGAAGCTGTTCCCATTCCACCTAGGGACACTCCAGGGTATTTCATGTATCATAAACATGGCCTAGATGCCGTACTATATCTTGACTTATGGGTGGACTACACCAAGGATCTAGCAGAAAGTCAGAGGTGGCCCGCAGCTGGGACATGGGATGCAGATTGCATCATGAGAGTAGAAGAAGAATTATGGAAAAAGAAAGCCAGACAGTCACAGAAAGATGCCATTGAGTTATGGCGTAAAGAATCGCATAGGCGCACAGAGAAAGCGCTCAGACAGGAAGAGAAAAGTAGGGAGAACTCAAATAAAGCCCGAGAAAACGTATTAGTTGAGGAAGGTATCCGAGTAAAAACAGAACAAGTAGACCGACAACGAAACACTCTTATGAATGGTATGTATCCTCTTTTGGCCGAAGGTTTACCTAAGGCCACCCCGGAAATACCTAAAGATTTGCCACCCCCATTACTCCCGATTAAAGCCCATCCCAAGACCGCAAAAGATATTTTCCTTTCCTCCTATTTAGACGATGTAGCTCCCGAATATGTTAATGTTCCACCACACACGCCACCTGTCGATAGTGCTCAACCCCGAGATCATCAGCCCCCGACTCCGCAACAACAAACTCCTCCGCACAATCCAACAGGTCCATCTGTTTCCACCGCTTTTCCTGCATCCACAGTTTCTACCTTACATCCCACAAATCCTTTCGTGCCTAGCACCTCAGAAGGTGCGACAGGAGGTACGACAGCAATTTTTGCCACACCACCATCACGAAGTAAATCGTCTCTTAGAGATTTAGCAAATCAACGTACACCCCAAATAGCAACGTCCGACAGTTTAAGGAACATCTTGTGGATTGTAGATATGATCCAGTGCCCGGTAAAAATGACAGAATGCTGCTATCATCACTACGTATACGACGAGCTTCACTATATTTAACGACACTACCAGGAATGGTTAATCATCTAGACAATATATATCGCTTTGTCCAGACAGGGCAAGGCCCTGAAAGTATTGACGAAGCCATAGAATACCAGAAAGTGGATATACAGAGACTACTGTTACGCTTCTACATAAACTGCTTGATCAGAGACAGAGATAGGTCCGAGGTAGATCAGGATGAAATGCAAGTACTTACCAGATGGGGTCAGAACATATCAGAGGGAAAACATGATAAGCAGACGTGTATAGTAGCTATGTGCCGAAAGATCCGCAAAGAAATAGAACGAATACATAAAGCCAGATTGGAGGCAGACAAAACTGAATCAGAGGGAGAGGAGGAGGAAGAATCAGAAATGCCCACAGGACAATTAGAAACGATAGCTTATGTGGGTAGGGGAAGACCTTGTAACAATACCAGATACTTTAATGATCCGATACGTCCGATACGTCCAGAATGTAACAGACTTTTTCAAGCCCCTATGTTAAATGCAAGGTCCCCTGAACACCTATTCCAGGCTGCTGATAAATTACTCCGAGACCGAAGGGGGTATCACATGCTCGATTCCATGGATGAACAAGAATTAGCCAGGTCAGCAGTACAATGGGCTGACAGTTCTGAAAAATACAGTGATGATGCGCTAGCACACACGTTTTTGAACCTTACCCCAGACGAACAGCGTTTAGCTGGTATATACATGATACAACACCTCCTTATATTATATAGAAGCCAACACTCCGATCCTGGTCCCCTACCTGATATACTGATAGAATTACTCACGAACAAATGGAGAGGTTCAGGTACTGATTTAATTAAAGAAATTCTAGAATATCAACACCAGTACATTGTCTTCGTATGCCCAGAACATGTTTCAGTTCCCCCCAAGGAAAGAAGAACGTATCACATAGACAGACAGAATCCCTTACGCGAAGTGCACCCAATCAGAGGTGATGACAATACTTTTAAACGCGTGTTTGTGTACGCGCCCATAACTAAAATTGAATTATTAGAAATGAAGAAAGTAGTACCTAGCCATGACAAAGACCCAGCAGGTTTCCACCGTGAGATAAAAGACATGTTACTCATGGGAGAGTATACTTATCCTGACATTATGAAAATATTGAAAGTTTTATTGCCTGCCGGTATTTACGAGAAACTCAAAGAAAAGGAATGGGAGGTGGGAGACCAAAAGATAGATTGGACAGCATTAGAAAACGAAGAAAAGGCCCGAGCTGCAGGTTCAGGGCTTGGGGAAAAGACTACAGCATTACCAGGATTATTAGTGCAAGTACTACCACGTTTATTGACTACGAAAAAGGAAGACTGGGGTGCAATTTCAGCCTGTAAACAAAAACAAGATGAAGACACTAGTGATTTCTATTCCCGATTTGAAAAATGTTTTGGTATTAATAGTGGCATAAAAGCAAGTAGTGAGTCGTATCCACATCTGTTTGTGACAAAATTAGTTGAAAATTCCCTGCCCCAAGTTAAGAATAGAGTACTGAAATTCGAGTGTACTTGGCAAGGTAACACACCGTCACAGATGTTACAAATGTTACAATATCATCACAATAGAATTAGAGAAGAACAAGAACATGAACAAAGACGTATGAAAGACACGAAAATGAAAATGCTTGTTGCTCAGTCAGTTCCAGCTGACGGTCATAAAAAGGGTACGACGCAGTCCAATGATTCAGCGGGTCCCGTTAGAGGGACATGCAACTATTGTAAAAAGCCAGGTCATTATATACACGATTGCGCAGTTCTGAAACATAATATCTCTACGGGTATAACGAAAGAGAGACCACGTCCGCCTAGACAGGATCAGATCCAACAACAAGTCCCTCAGCATGCGCAACCTATGCCAGTTCCACAACAGACCGCACCACAACCACAACAACAACCACAACAACAGCCACAGCCTATTGCTGCAACACAAAACACGACACAACAAATGTACCAGTATGCACAAAATGACTATCCAGAGTATCAGCGCTACACATGAAATAGCCTAGAGAGGGAAGTTGGCTTACCCCTTATTTAGGTTCCTGTAGATCAAGAGGGTCCTTATGTACAGAGTCAAGTATTAGGGAAAGACAGAAAGTTTCTACTCGATACAGGGGCAAGCAGAACAACTATCAGTCACAGCGAAGTCCCAGGGGCACCCCTCTCAGGCTCACAAAATATTTCCCTTGGTTTCTCAGGAAAGCCTACTATTAACGAAGTATCGCAACCACTTGCATTCACAGTCGGTCCATTAACACGGACTACAGATCTATTGCTTACGAAATCATGTCCAGAAAACTTGTTAGGTATAAAAACATTGAAGGCTCTAGGAGCTGTAATATGTTGTTCTCCGGAAGGAGTACGACTATTTTTGCGTGACTTTAAAGGTCACTACGTGTCTAGAGACATGGATCACCGGTTACAGAATCTACCTGCACATTTATGGGCACAAGGCCCCACTGATGTAGGTTGTATGCACATTACACCATATCGAGTCACACTCAAAACAGGAGTGGTACTACCACGAATACGACAATACAAGTTACCCCCAGATGCTGTTGTGGCTTTACTGCAAATCATTGACGAGCTCATTGCACAAGGAGTGGTTGTGGAAACCGACTCCAATGTATGTAATTCCCCGATAATTCCGATTCTTAAACGAACTGATCCAAAAGCACCACCAGTATATCGATTAGTTATTGATGTGCGAGAATTAAATAAATGCATTGTACCACAATACCCCGTGGTCCCAGATATCTCTTCATTGCTAACAGCCATAGATTCAGAAGCAACGTTCTTTACTGTAATTGATCTCAAGAACGCTTTCTTTAGCGTCCCAATCGATCCGGAAAGCCAATATTTGTTCGGATTCAGTTTAAATGGACGAAGTTTTAAATTCGCACGCGCACCTCAAGGATTCACAGAAAGCCCCAGCATCTATAGCCAAGCACTGAAAAGAGAACTTGACAGTATCCACATGCCAGCTAACACTGCCCTGCTTCAATACGTCGATGATCTGCTGATCACCGCCCGAAGCGAACCTGAATGTGAAAAAGCATCACTGACGGTTTTACATTTCTTAGCCGACAAGGGGCACAAAGTGTCCCCTTCGAAGCTGCAATTCTGTGTCCAGCAAGTTGTGTACCTTGGGCACTTGCTGTCCAAGGGGGGAAGACAGCTTACACCCGACCGTATCCAGTTAATTGTTAACATGCCGCCACCCAAGACACAAAAGGAGGTACGGGCATTTATAGGCCTCACTTCGTACTGTAGGCAGTGGATCCCTCAATATGCATTTCTAGCGAAACCACTCATTCAGTTGACAACACAGGAGGCAGCGACATCGACTGTCCTCCCTTGGACTCAGGAACATACGCAAGCTTTTGAAAGCTTAAAGAAAGCTTTATGCCAAGCACCTGTTTTAGCAACACCATGTTACAGCAAACGTTTTACACTTTTTGTTACAGAACGTGAAGGTACTGCTTTGTCAGTACTCACGCAGGAACAAGCAGGATCACACAAGCCATGTGCTTATTTTTCCAGTACATTAGATCCCGTAGCTCAGGCTCTTCCTGCGTGCCTGAAATCAGTCGCAGCAACAGCTTTAGCAATCAGACAAAGCGATGCCATAGTGTTAGGACATCAATTGACAGTACAAGTACCACACGCAGTAGAGGTTCTCTTGAACCGGACCCAAACACAACACTTGACTATAGCAAGACTGACGGGTTATGAATTGACATTGTTCCAGCCACACATAGAAATCAGACGTTGTAGTACATTAAATCCTGCCACACTTTTGCCATTAAGTGGAACAGACCCATTGGCACATGATTGTATTGAAGTTATTACTATTACGACGAAACCCAGACAAGACTTGACAGATATTCCATTATCAGATCCAGACCTAACATTGTATGTAGATGGTTCATGCATGAGAACAAATACAGGAGAGTTAGTGGCCGCTTATGCAGTCACAACAGATACTGAAATTATTGAAACGAATTGTATCGATACCTTGTCAGCTCAAGCAGCAGAGCTCATCGCTCTGACACAAGCCTGTATTCAAGCCAAAAATAAGAAAGTCAACATATACACAGATTCACGTTATGCATTCGGAGTCGTCCATGACTTCGGCGTGCTTTGGCGAGAGAGAGGTTATTTAACTTCTCACGGTGCCCACATCCAGCACGGTCCCCTTATTCAAGCTCTGTTAGATGCAATACATCTGCCGACTGCAATATCGATTATGAAGTGTAAAGCCCATACAAAAGTGACTGACATTATTTCTCAGGGTAACGACCTAGCTGACAGAACAGCTAAACAGACTGCTCAGAATCAGACTCATACAACTGACACGACAAAGACAATAGTTCCGACACCAACACACTGCATGACAGTTAAGGATCCCGCCCTTGATGTAATTGACATACAGACACATGCCACACCAGAAGAAATAAAGAGATGGACTGAATTAGGAGGGATCCAAACGGATCAAGGATGGATGACGAAGGGAAAATCTATATGGTTTCTCCCCGACTCAATGGTTCAAGTCATCATTAACACAATACATAGTCCAGCGCACCTAGGAGAGAAAGCTATGCTAGACAGTATTCAACACATTTGGTTCAATAAACACTTGCGAGCAGCAGCTAAACAGAAAGTACGTACCTGCATGATTTGTTGTCAGTTCAATCCAGGAAAAGGCGTACCTGTAGAACAGGGTGGATTTCAACCCCCCGATCATCCTTTTGAAGTCCTCCAGATGGATTATATCCAGATGGAACGATGTCGAGGATTCAAATATGTCCTCGTAGTTGTATGCGCTCTTTCCCGGTGGACAGAGGCGTATTGATTAAACGAAGTTTGCAGCGCCAGCGCTACACTTTTACCAGCGCTATACTCGCACTAGAATTACTACAAACAACTTATAGCATTTTATTGATCTCTTAGGATTTTAAAACATTTTCGAGCGTGATTTATTGATTGTGTGCTTTAAATGTAATACTGTGTTTTAGAAAACTTTTGCTCTGCCCATACTTGCAGTTTGCTCGCTACTCCCCGGTCCACCACAGCTTTTGTGCTGATTGTCGTGGAGGGAGCTTTGGAGCGTCATCACTTCCTGGTTCCTGGCTGTTCCATCCTGGTCAGCCATCTTGGAGAGGTCGGCGGACTAGTCTCCACCCTCACCTAATCTATAAGACCCCTCACAGACTAGCGCAGCGGTGACGCGCAGCGGTAGCGCCGAATACGCGCCGAAGAGGCGCCAAAGAGTAGCCAGTCTGCGCCAGTCCGCGGCACGGAGGCGGACGGTGCCGGACGGTCTACGTATATACCCTCTATTTGTGCCAGTGGCACTATGTGTCGCTGTATACTCAGGTATTCCAGCCCCGAGCTACGCTCCTTCCGCCCCCCGTGTGGTCACTGCCATCATGTTTTCCTGGGAGGGCGGGCTTTTGAAGACAGGGTGTAGTACTTGTGGCTGGCGCCTTCCTGCTCGGAATTCTTTTACACAGGTCAGCCCACCTATTCTGCATAAATGTTTACTACTGAATACTAGATCTCTACCCGGCCACGCGCTAGACATTTGGAATATGTTACAGGATTCTAAGATATCCTGTCTGTTCCTTACGGAAACTTGGCTGTCCGAATCTTCCTCACCCGATTTGGCAAATGCCGTACCTTCTGCCTATAACATTTATAGGAAAGATAGGTCATCTGGTAGAGGTGGTGGAGTGGCTATTATAGTTAATAAGAATATTGTATGCCATACTTTCTCAGTAGATAATATACAGGGCTGTGAAGCATTAGGCTTTACTCTCCAGCTCTCATCTTCCCAGGCCTGTACTGGTATCCTGGTCTATAGATCACCAGGTTCGGTGGGGCTGTTTTTGGAAGAACTACAGGCAGCCCTATCAATACCATGCCTTAGGTCCAATCATTACTTTTTATTAGGTGACTTAAATATCCATATGGATAATAGCTCGGATCCGGACACTCTAAAACTGTTAGATATTACTTCCGTGTTTGGCCTATCTCCTTATGTGGCAGGACCGTCTCATAATAAAGGCCACACGCTCGACCAGATTTTTTCTACTTCTCCTATCTGTGTTGACCCTCCCATGCCAGTTTTGTGGTCAGATCATTTTCTCATCACTTTTTCCATCTCTGTCATGGTTCCATCACGGCCTAAACCAGTAGGGTCGCTAAAGCATCTCTCTAAATCTTTCCATCTTCTTACTACAGAGATGCTATCAAATGTTCTAACTAACTTCCCGTGTCCCACCTCTGACAATGTAGAGGAGTACAGCGATCTCTTCCATAATTGGTTCACAGACCGTCTAGAGAGCTTGGTTCCGGCCATGAAACAAAACTCTGCAGATAAGAGAACATCTGCCCCTTGGTTTACCCCTCATCTAAAAAAAGCACGACAAGATCTTAAGAAAGCAGAAAGAGCATGGAGGCGATCCTATGATCTTTCTGAGAGGCAAAAATGTAAGACGCTGACTCGAGCCTACCATAAATTAATTTGGGATGGTAAAAAATCCTATCTGGAATCTAGAATAAATGAAGCGGAGCATTCTTGCAAGGAAATTTTCAGGGTGGTTAAAGATTTCACCTCCCCCTCTGCTTATACTCCGATCCATGCTCACTCCGAAATTTGGTTGAAGGAATTAGCTGTCTATTTTGTACAGAAAATCACCTCTATTCAATCATCTCTCCAGGCCACTTTCCAGCAGCATACGACAAGTCTGGGGTGTCCCTTGCCAGATCATGGCCCCTTTCTGTCCAATTTTCCCCTATTAGATCATGAGAGCTCTCTTGCTATTCTGACAAGTCTCAAATCCGGATCTCCACAGGATCCTTGCCCTGCCAAGTGTCTAGCAAATATGGCACCTGTTCTTAATGATTTGATTAATCCCATTTTGAATCTGTCACTCTCTTCCGGGGTAGTTCCCAAAGCTTGGAAGAGTGCCATGATCTTGCCACTTATAAAAAAACCTGCGCTCGACCCTGCAGTCTATGCAAATTACAGACCCATCTCCTTACTCCCTGCTCTGGCGAAAGTGACTGAAAGGTTTGCTCACAGATCTATTTCCAATTTTATTGAGGAAAGGGGTCTGTTGCATAATACTCAATCTGGTTTCCGTGCAAATTTCAGCACGGAGACCGCGCTCCTTGAAGTCACAGATGCCATCAGGGAGGAGTTGGATGTTGGTAAAAAAGTGGTACTGATTATGCTGGACCTGTCGGCGGCGTTCGACACCGTTCCCCACGCACTTCTTCTCTCCAGACTCTGGGACTTTGGTCTGCGGGGAACGGTGTGGAATTGGCTTAAATCCTTCTTAGCCGACCACCGGCAGACAATCTGGGCGCCACCCTTCTCTGCTGAAATGTCACCACTTGAAGTGGGGGTCCCTCAAGGTTCCATCTTGAGCCCCCTCCTGTTCAACATCTTTATGGCCCCCCTGGCGGTGACAGCGGAGGCTTTTGGCGCCCGGATTGTCAGCTATGCTGACGACACCCAGCTCCTCTTTGTAAGTAACAGGGATGGTCAGTTTGATAGTGTCCAGGTCAACGGATGTTTGAGTGCTGTCTTTGAGTGGTTTGGACACCATGGGCTGAAGTGCAACGTAGACAAGTCGGAGCTGCTCTTCTTTGGCTGTACATCTGAACCCGATTGGAAAACATGGTGGCCGAAAGATATGTCTCCTCCCACTAGCTCGTCTGTGAAAGCCAAAAATTTGGGAGTGGTGATTGACAACAAGCTATCTTTCGGACCACATATTTCATCTCTTACTGGGAAATGTTTCGGCATCCTGCGGATGCTTCGCAAATTTCTCCCTCTAGTCTCTATCCAGCACAGAAAAATTATTGTCCAGGCACTGATCTGCTCCAGGCTGGATTATGCAAACATTCTGTTTCTGGGACTTCCCAAATATTTGGTCAGGCGTCTGCAAATCGCCCAGAATTCTGCAGTCCGAGCCATTTTTGGTCTTCCAAGGAAAGTCAGAGCCACGGATCTTCTTGCCACATTGCATTGGCTCCCAGTTGCAAAAAGGATTCTATTTAAAACTCTGACCACGACTTTCAAGGCCTTGCATGGCATAGGCCCCAAATATATCTCCAAACGACTGTCTTGGTATACCCTTCCCAGATCTCTTAGATCCTCGTCCTTATCAAAGATGAGTGTTCCCACTATCAAACGAGCAAGAGCAGGAGGACGATCTTTTCGTCACTTAGCCCCTCATGCCTGGAATGATCTTCCAATCTCTCTAAGACAGACTTCTAGTCTTCTGTCTTTCCGCAAGGCTCTTAAGACTTTGCTCTTCCCGTAATCTTGATGCTGTTTCTGTGTTTGTATGCCCTTTTGGTGTTATGTTTTTCCCCATCTTCGGTTGGGAGTCTTCGTTAAAGCGCCGGGATACTCCAGTGGAGTGGCCGTGCGCTATAGAAGTGTACAAATAACATAACATAACATAACATCCCGTCTCAGATTACACTGCCCCGACTACTGCCAAACAGTTAGTTCGAGAATTCTTCCCACGGTATGGTTTGCCCCGTGTCGTGTACTCAGATAATGGCCAGCCATTCTCATCCGAGCTAATGAAACATGTTTCACTTCTGTTAGGCTATCAATGGAAATTCCACTGTGTCCGACATCCCGAGGCAGCAGGTCTCGTGGAGCGACATAATCAAACTCTGAAAATTAGACTGTCCAAAGTATGTAGAGAAAAAGGTGTCGACTGGATAGTAGCTTTACCAGTTGCTCTCTTTTACATGAGAATGGTAGCACACTCTCGAACAGGGCTATCCCCGTATGAGGTGATCTTCGGTAGACCACCAAATATGTGGGGGACGCCTATACCTCGTAAAATCACTGATGTTGATTGTAATATGCTGACAGATTACCTGGCTTCCTTGATGTCTGCACTACAATCTTGTCGTTCACAGGTAGCTGCAGCTTTTCCCGATAACACTGAGGTGAAGCCCCATGACGTGGTTCCGGGGGACCTTGTGCTTGTAAGGAACTTCGACAGAAGGAACCCGCTGGAGCCTCGCTGGCAGTCGCCCAAGCTCGTCTTATTGACCACAAGGACAGCTGTGAAGATTGAGGGACGCAAAGGGTGGTTGCACTCGAGCCATATCAAAAAATTTCATGGACTACCATCCGACTTGAACTTTCAGCCCTGCATTTCCTCACAGACTGACTCAAAACTCCCCCTGGTTGATAAGCCAGAAAAGGAGAATTATAAACTGAAACTAAGGTCTAGCAAGTCAGACAATTTGATTGTTTAAGTCCTCTCCAAGGTGAATCGGTTGAATTTGTCTCTGACATGTATCCTCTAGACCGAAATAGAGAGAGAAATAGACAGAAACAGCTCAAGAAACAT
This sequence comes from Triturus cristatus, assembly GCF_964204655.1. NCBI lineage: Eukaryota > Metazoa > Chordata > Amphibia > Caudata > Salamandridae > Triturus > Triturus cristatus. The sequence continues at coordinate 122,276,492 of NC_140590.1, read as the reverse complement.
GCGTACTGTAAATCACTTCGTAGTCACTGCATAGTGACATTATTAATTATGTTTTCTCTAAGTCTTCTGATTATTATTGCCAGTATATTATTACACATGTATTACCCTATTTCTAAGCGTGCTTTCAATGCTACTGCCGAACATTCTTTTAGCGAATTACCCCCGCATGAGTTGTCCTATAGATTTGCGCTGCGCAACAATACATTCATTAGTATGTTACATCATTCTCATCAGACCAGCAATGCTACAAATTGTTGGATATGTGGCCGTCTCCCTCCCTATCAGAAATACAGGGGAGTTCTGCCCCTCTTTCCGTATCCATTCACACACAATGGCTCCTGTGGAGCATGGTTTAGTTTGATTAATTCCCTAGATTCAAATTCAGTAGTTTATCAAGACAACTGGGTTTGGGGAAACCTGAACCTAGTTTTACTTAAAGTCTGCTACCCTAACAAGGAGGGACTTCCCAAAAGAACAGGAACTGATCTAGAAAATGAAGTATATGGATTAGGTAACTTTACACTTAATCTCATGATCCTGAATGTTGAATCCGAAGCAACACCAATCTTGTCCGCTATGTCAGTATTTCCAGTTAGAGGCGAATTATGTGTAAGAAAGAATGGTTCAATACACATGGGCCATAGTAAATGTACCACTGTAATAGAATTCAGTGATAAAGGCAAGTCTACATTTAGAGCTTCTCGTCACTCCTACTTCATCTGTGGTCACACCGCATACATACGCCTACCCCTAGATTGGGATGGTACCTGTTACATTGCATTCCTTCTGCCACCTGTTTTCCTAGCCCCGCCTGATTACCATAGGAATACCCATTTAGTACACAATAGACAGCAGAGAGATCTCCCGATTGTCGACTACACTGAAACAGCATGGGAGCAATACACAGATTTCAATAAAGGTTTCTTTCCCTACATAGGTACAGTCACTAATAGTAAGCTGATACGTAGATTAACTAGAACCCTTGAAGCAGTAGTGAATGAAACTACTTCCGCCTTAGGCAACTTAACAGAGGAGCAGTCTGCGATGCGGATTGTTGTTCTCCAAAATCGTCTTGTCCTTGACGTCATCCTGGCCGATAGGGGCGGAGCTTGTAGGGTCATCGGATCAAGTTGCTGTGTTTTCATACCAGAAAACGCGCCGTCAGTATATAAAGCCATAACTCGACTTCATAAGATCGTAAGCCAGATACACCAGAATCCAGGCACCTGGACTTGGTCCGGTTGGTTCTGGAGCGTGTTGTCAGCCTGGGGATGGAGGATCCTATCCTTCCTAGGTATTGGCTTTCTCATTCTATTCAGTTGCTGCTTGTGTCTACAATGTGGGCCAGCGATTTGTGGTCTGTGTGCCACATCGTGTATCCCGCCTTCAAATTTTCATTCAAGATCCCGGAAGAAGAAAGAAGAACAAATGATGCTATATGAACAGATTGATGGATTGATGAAGATGGATATTTCATGAAGGGTCCGTAGGGGACAAGGAGGGAATGAGGAAATATGAATTTTATGATCAGTTATGTCCCCTATCTTAGATCCCAACGGCTCCATGTACATGCTACAAGTACATGTATGTTCCCTCCAGTTCCAGCTATGAAGACGCAAATACATGTGCGTCCAACGTCAACATGTCCTCTTTCAGATCCGCCATGAATGGGTCGAATATTCCATTCCTAAGTATGATTGGCCACCGACTTTATATGGTTCACCTTTCATGTTCCAGGCGAGTAGGCCCTGAATTCTGCCATCAAGCCTTTTCCTGCTTCTGCCTCTGAAATGCTCCAGCTTGGACCTGCATCCGTATCCATGAACTTTGTCCTACTCCCTGCGCGGCTAACGGTGCCTGACGCGGCCTGTTGCCTGCCAAAAACTGTATTCAGCCTTCAAGTTATCTGCTCCGCTCCTCATCCAATGCATTCCTGTCTAGTAGTTTAGGTAAACATCCTTCCAGCTACCGAGCAAAGGGCCCGGCCTCGCTGTCTTTATGCAAGTAATTCATAGCCCCTGTTACCATGGAAGATTCCTGCCCCCTCGCATCTCATGTAGACACATAGACGCTTGTACATGCACTAACAGTCAGTATAGAATAGATTCCGTCCGAGAGACCTTTCCTTTTGGATAAAACAGTTCCTTAAACAAAGATATTAGATACGATTTGGGATTAGGTTGACCTGACCCCCCAGACTTCTGTCTCCACATGTAGAGCTAAATGTCAATTCCCCTTCACCCTCTAGTTGCACGTCAATCACACGTCATGCGGCTGCGCGCGCATCTCTGCCAAATATTTCTGCTGACACTGCAGGATTCTCTTATGGATCCACCCACTTGTGACATCATTTTAAATGACGTTTCTAGTATACGCCTATTATTACGCCTATTTTCATTACGTATGTGTATTCTTATCTGTATTATCAGCTGTTACGCCTCCTGCATCTGTCTTAATGCAATGCTTTTCATATATATATCGTTACTTGTCAATAATGTATTGCCTATCCCTTCCTGAACCTTCGTGGTGATGGAATATGATTGCCTGGTTCGAACCATAATTCCTTTGTAAGGAATAAAGTCCTTTTCAGAACCTCTAATACCACGGATTCTGCCTCTTATTTTGACTGAGTTATTCTTACTAGACTTTACCGCATAAAAAATAGTACAGGTAATTTAAATATTTACCACACAGTTCTTGACATGAGAAGCATCAGTTTCGTCACCAACGTGACTTCCTCAAGGCTGTGAAAGTAATCATGAATACAAAGTTGGTACATTCTAACATGAAACAAACATGACTCTGGTTATCAATTTAAAAATCATGTCTTAAAAATCTATTGGTGGAGAAAAAGTCACCGAAAAAAAGATTTACGTGATTATAGTTGGCCATACACCAAGGAAAGTAGTAAAAAATACAAACAAAGGTAAAGAATGTGAAAAGGAGAAGAGACATGAGTGAGAAAAAGAACCTTATAGTGAAGTCGGAGCTATGGAACAAGAAAAAGAAAAGACTGAAATAAAGCCAATAAGCAAAGTTTGTGTCGAACGATTTCCAAACAAAAAAGGCATCAGCCCAAACTAATGACAAGTTAAAAACAAAGTTGGAAATAGGATAAGAATACCTTCCATACCCGTGTATATAAGAGAAAAAGAAGGAGAGCACAAGTTCAATAAGATACTATGGACTGTTTAGGAAAGTAAAGTTTCAAGAGGCTTATTATTTTAAAAGTTTAAACAGTCCAAAGGTGTACTCCTACTATCCCAATAGAAAGGATGGCACATGCATATTCAAAAACTATATGGTCTGGGAAAGTTGTAATGATTTCATTAACCTCTGTTTGTGATACTCAGAAAATCGGGAAGGCATTGATATGCATAATTCCCTAGAACCTCCGATGTCCCGGATAATTTGTGGGATTCCAAATTTAGGTTCCAAACAAGATGTATTTGTGTCTGAATCTAGACAAACTGAAAAATAAAAAAAATTGAACACGAATGTCAGCAATACAGTAGAGGATCGATTTCAAAGGGTATTGTACTCTAAGATGCCTACAGCCATTAGTGCTTCCAATAAGCAATTACCCCATAAGAAAACGGGTTATCACTTGTAACAAAACCATTCTATTGTATGCATTCAGTTTCAGAGGGTTGCTACTAAGTTATGTCCCCATAAAGTCGCAACTGTATTCCTATGTGCCAAAACAAAAATAGACATTTATTTAGAAATGATGGTATACTGTTTTGTAAACAAATTGGAAGATCTCCTAATGTTTCTATTGGAAATAACGGCACTTACATATAGTTGTGAGTGGTTATAGTCGTCTTATCCAATGTTCAATACATTCAAAGGTTTAGGGAGCCATGTTAAGATCCTATTATTCAGTGTTTACCTTGTGTTGTGCTGTTCCCTCCTTTTGGCGGGTTGCCTTCTCTTGTTTTTCCACTGCACGTGGGGATTCCTGGGCATTCTTATGGACTTACTGGTCCATCTTCGATTTGCCGTGTCAGGAGGGGAAAGCCCCCTTTTTAAAGAGCCTCTTCCTTCTCAGCTGTTGTGTGTCTCGATATGGAGGGAAAGCGTTCTGAGAAGCATCCTCACCGGTCATCTGGGTCAGATTCTGGTCCTGCCTCTCTGCAGCCTGAGGGCATGGATCTTGATGTCTTGCAAGCTATGATTAACAAAGCAGTGGATTCTGCCTGTGCGGCTCGGGATGGGCCGGTGCCTCAGGTCCCTAGGGGTTCCTGTTAGACTGACGAGGACTCTGATGGTTCTGATGATGAGCAGCGTGGGCGCTTTGTTAAGTGCGACAAATTGAGGGAAGTCCTGATGCACTTGAAGGACAATTTAGTCTTTCCAACCGTTGTTCCTTTGGAGGTTGATGAGGATTTTTTCTCCCAATAACGTCAGAAGGAGCCTGACACCCTTCCCATTCATAAGGCCATCCAGAGGCTTCTGTCCAGGGAATGGGCTTATGTTGAGAAGGCTGGGTTCCTGCGATTCCTTTCCAAGAAGTACCCTCTTCAGGACTTTCTGACTGAGTTCCCTCCTCAGGTGAAGGTGGACTCGCTCATGGTGGGTTTGGCCTTCAGTGGCTCTATTATCTCTGAGGACTCCTCTCCTAGCGATCCGGTGGATAAAAGAGTGGATGGTGCTGCTAACTTTTCCATCAGGGCGGGGGCTTATGCCTCGTATGTGGTGCTGTCCCTCCTACATGATTTTCACGTCTTGTCTGAGGCTCTTCAGAAGGAGCAGGACGTTAATTCCGGTCTGTCCCTTATGAAGCTGCAGGTTCGCTTTTTGTCAGACATTACTTTCGTCTGCTGCTGCTGCAATCTCTGGCTCCATTGTTTCAGCTTGTCTTAACATCTGGATGAGATCTTGGAAGGCGGAGGCCTCTCAGAAAAGCCTGCTATCCCGCTTGCCATATGACGGTGTCAAGTTGTTTGGACCTCAGCTTGAGGATCTCCTGAAAACGTCGGAGGAGGATCGCAAGCTCCTTACTTCTCTGCTGCCTGCTCGGAGGGGTAAAGGATTTGGGTATCGGCGTGCTATTGGCAATTCCCCCTCGGCTGGGAGAGGTTTCTCCCAGCCCTTTCGGGGGAGGGGTTGTGGCCGTGGTACCCCCTTCTTTGCCAAATCCCGGCGACAGCGTGCAAGTGCTGCCCTTACAGATACCTCTCCCAAGTCCTGACTATTTCAAGGTAGGAGGACGGATTGGTCAGTTTTATTCCGCTTGGGCTCACAACATCACCAATTCCTGGGTTCTTCGTCTGGTGGTCAAAGGCTATTCTATTGACTTCTCTTCTCGTCCACCAGCTCTTTTTTGTTCCCACCCCCACTCCTCGGAATCCTCTGAAGCTGCTGGGGCAGCAGCGGGGAATCTTGGATCTTCTGCGGAAGGGTGCCATTGTTCCTGTCCCCGAGGCTGAGTTGGGTCAGGGTTGCTATTATCTGATGTTCCTGCTGGGGAAGCCGTCGGGAGATTTCCGCCCTATCCTGGATCTCAAAACCATGAACACCTATGTACCTTATCGGAGGTTCAAGATGGTGAGTTTGCAGCAGATCCTGCCCTTGGTTTCCTCTGGGGCTTTTCTGTCTTCCTTGGGCCTTTTGGATGCTTATTTCCATATTCCTGTGCATCCTCTCTCCCAGCGGTATTTGCGGTTCTTTGCCCTGTGTCAGCACTTCCATAACTGTGTTGTCCCCTGTGGGTTGGCCTCTGCCCCACGGGTGTTTACTATGGTTCTGGCTCCCCTTGTGGGTCTGTTGCATGCTCAAGGGGTGCTTTTGTTTCCCTACCTTGACGACTGATTAATTTCTTCCTCATCTTTCCTTAAGGCCCTGGATGATGTGGCGGTGGTGTGGCTTTGCCTGGAGTCTCATGGGTTCCTTGTGAACCTCAGCAAGTCCCACCTCATCCCGTCTCAGGAGCTCCAGTTCATCGGCGAGCTCTTTAATACCAGGTTGGGGATGGTGTTTCTTCCTCCGGATAGCTAGCTACGGCTCCGATCTTGTCTGGAGTCCCTCCTGTCTGCCTCCTTGCCCTCCGCACGGAACTGGTTGCGGGTTCAGGGGGACGTGTCTGCTTCTCTCTTCCTGGTTCCTTGGGCTCACAGACACCCCTACAATCTAGTGTATCGCCTTCTGGATCACTGGGATTTGGGGTCCCAGGACCACAATGCCTCTGTTCCCATGACTCCTGCCATTTCTCTCCTGCTGCAGTGGTGGCTGGTTCCGGACAACCTGCCAAGGGGGGTGTCAATGGACCCTCCCCTTCCCTGTACCCTGACTACCAATACCAGCCATTGGGGTTGGGGTGCCACCCTCGAGGTTCTTTCTGCCCAGGGTCCAGCTGGATGTCCTCCAATTAGAAAGAACTGGCTGCTGTGTTCAAGCTTTGCCCCTCGCCCGAGGGTTATGTGGCTTCAGGTCCAAACAGACAATCAGGTGGCCCGTGCCTATTTGAATGTTTTGGAAGGCACTTGCTCTCTTCTTCTTGCTCTCCTGACAGATCAGATTGGGTCATGGGCGGAGGCCAATCTGCTGGGTCTGACGGCTATCTATCTACCGGGGAGGAAGAATGGGCGTGCGGATCAGTTGAGTCGCCTTCTTCCTTCTTTTGTTTCTCTGTCCCTGTCCCCTCTGGTCTTTCGGGTGCTGTTGGGGAGGTTCGGACAGCCCTGTTTGGACCTCTTTGCGACCCCTCAGGATACAATTCTGCCTCGGTTTTGCGCACTTCTTCCTTGCGAGGAGGCGTGGGGGGTGGATGCCCTGAGCTTTCCTTGGCCTCAGGGTCTTCTCTATGCTTTCCCTCCATTTCCCCTTCTCAGCAGGGTTTTGGCCAAGATCTGGTCGGAAAGGGTGGTGGTGCTGTTTGTGGTCCCCTTTTGGCCTCGCCAGCCCTGGTATCCCCTCCTTCTTCGTTTGGTGGTTGCTCCTCCATGGAGGTTCCCCCTATCCCCTTCTCCACTCCGCTTTCCTCACCTGACTCGCCAGGCTCTCAGCCAGTTGGCGTTGGGGGTTTGGAAGTTGAAAGGCAAAGGCTAATGTCTTTGGGTTGTTCCTCTGTGGTGGGCCTGTCTATTCAGAATTCTCAGAAGGGCATAAGGTCTACGAGCGTCACTGGAAGAATTTCTCTGCTTGGTGTTCTTTGCAGGGTTTCTCCCTGATTCCTGTGAGGGGGGGTCTGTGCTTGAGTTCCTCCGGGATGGCTTTTTGCTTTGGCTGTCGGTATCTACTCTCCGAAGCCAGTGGTCCACCATTAAGGCTGTCCGGGGGGCCTCTTTTGTTTTCTATGAGTCCATGGCTTCTCGCCTTCTGCACAGTTTCTTTCTTCGGCTGCCTGCCGTTGTTTCTCCTGTTCCCCCCTGGGATCTTCCTTTGGTTCTTCATGCTTTGCAGCTTTCCCCATTTGATCCTCTGCCTTCTGTGTCCCTGGAGTTTCACAACCTGAATGTTTGCTTTCTGGTGGCCATTACCTCTGGACGCAATTTGTGGGAGCTTGACGCTTTGCTTTGCCATCCTCCCTTCTTGCGTTTCGTCCCTGACAAGGTGGTCCTTCGTCCTGACCTGGCTTTTCTTCCCAAGGTGTCCTTCACTTTTCCTTTGTCCTAGGATATTGTTCTTCCTGCCTTTTATCCTGCCCCCTCTATGGAGGAGGAGGTCCAGCTCTATTCCCTTGATTTGACCAGGGCTCTGGTGATCTACTTGGAGCGTACGGCCTCCATTCACCAGGTGGATTTTTTGTTTGTCGTCTTTGGGGCTGCCTGGCAGGTCATCGCCCCACTACAGCCACTATTTCCTTTTAGGTGTGGTCCACTGTCTCCTTGGCATACCGGCATTCTGGAGTCTCTCTTCCCCCAGTCGTTCAGGGTCGTTCCACCCGGGTATGTCTACCTCCTGGGCTTCTTTTAAGGGGGCCTACTTGAAGGATCTTTGTGCTGCGGCGACTTGGTCCTCCCCTCACACGTTCATCTGCCATTATAGGTTGCGGATGGGGGAGGTCTTTTCTGGGGATTTTGGTTCCACTGTCCTTGGAGCTGTCCACTGATTGAGTGTTATTGTCTGTATTAAATTTTTCTTTGTCATCCTTGGTGTCTGTTTCTTTTATTCGTCTGGTGCTTGGGTATACGCTCCTTTGTGACTGTGACTGTGACGAGTAAGACGGAGGAGGATGGTAATGACTCAGTTACTTACCGGTAATCTTCATTACTCCGAGTCATAGTCTTGCTTGTCTGTCATGTTCCCTCCCGCCCGCCCATGGTGATGGGGAGACGAACAAACTGTTTTCTTTCCTTTGGTTTCTGCTTGTGTATTTCAGGATGTTTCCTGTGTTGGTCCCACCCTTATAGGTCAGGTGGCAGGTACTTCCTGCCAGGCCACCATATTGGGTGAGGACCTTTTTGTTTATGGGTGAATGCTGTCCCTGGAATTCGGGTTGCTCCTTTGTGACTGTGACGAGGAAGACAATGAGTCGGAGTAATGAAGTCAATAAGAGCTTTGCGTTTCCCCTGTGGTAATACGTTTGTGTGCATTTTTCTTTATGGTGCAACTATGAGGATCCGGAAACGCAAGGCCAGTGTAGTGTTGGTCTGAAGAGAATAATCGTTTTGCAAACCTCAAATGGACCACGAGTCACTTGCGACACCTTTTGCTCGTCCTGGCTTTTTAATGAACAGTGAGTTACATTGGAGCCCATAGTGTTTGTTAAACGCTTAACTACAGATTCCAGAATGCAGCTTGCAAAAACTCCTTTGAAGTACGACAGGAACACCTAATTGTTTTCCCAGTACAACTTAAAAAACACACGCAACTGGTCCAGCTCTACTCACCCTCACTGCCACCTCGCTGTCATGTCTCCTGATTATTGGATGCTCCTGCCCCCTTCCCCGATGATTGCACAGTAAAGGTCGCCCTTCGAGACCACCCTTCACAGTCCAGACTAGGGGCTAACGCTCCTGTATGACTATGATAGTGATAGAGCAGGTAGAGCAAAATTTTGTATACCTCCTCTATTTTGCATTAAAATACTAATTGTATAACCTACTTATATTATAATTTGACTAACGGTATGCTGTGATATACTTACCAACCTTTTGCAAATTTCATAAACACCAATTACACGTGGGACTTATTGCTATTTGCATGGCAAAATACCTCTAATAACTAAAATACGTACACACATATTAATAGTAGTACATGTGGTAATAGGATATCGCATGATTTATGTTGCTTTTGTGACGTTTGCGTTCCCGCTTTGGACCGTAAAGGTGAATATTATTGCTTTAAATGTCGCTATAAGCTAGGAAAATACTAATACATAAAGGGATTAGTGAGGGTTTAACATTAGAATCTTCATTTCTTTGTATTAATTATTCTTTTGTGTTTGTTTCGCTTAAGTTGACATTTGGGCCTACATAAAAATGATGTCCGAAATGGAGTTCAGAAGTGGCCACCGTCTCGTGAGCATGATACCTACTGCGCAGACTCAGATGGCTCCGTAGACCTCCAAATAACCTAAGGCAGAGTGTTCCTGGTCAAGGATAGGAACTTGGTGGACTGCCAAACTTCAGTCAGTAAAAACTGGTATAAATGAACAATTGGGGCATGCAAGCAAACCTTAAACATTGTTGCATAAGGGCAACATAGACTACGGAAATGAACCAGCAAAATCCAAGAGAACATCCACTGATGTAAAATCGGACATTGTTCATTCTTTGCCCAAAAATGTTTCATGTTATCCCGAAATTTATTATAAAAGAGCAGTAGAATAGGGAGGAGTGTGTTTTTTTTTTATTTTTTATTGGAGAGCTGCTGCCTTCTTACTTGATGACCGTGAACTCTATTGACCCCACAGGCGATGACAGATGCTTGCACGATTTCTGGTCCTTTTGAGATCTTTGGGACTGTAACGTGCTGAGCAAAGAACTTTCAGACTTTGAGCTTTGGCCTGCTTTATTTGGACAATCAACGGCTAAATGTGGTTATGCAGAGCCAAATGAATTAGAGGAAATCCAGATAGCAAGAATAGGTAAATATAATGTCATGCAAAATGAACAAAACTCTAAACTTTGATTGAATGAATAATGCTAATATTAATTGCAAACAATATTTAGATAAAAAGATATTTGATTAACAGAAATTACCAGTTTGTGGTTTTTCAATGAAAAGAATAGAGGATTCTGAGTCTTAAATGTGTTTTAGCTGGTTCTAAATCACCATCAACCAATCCAACAAATTGGTCCATCAACCAAATGGTGGAGTGCCTTGATGTTTAGGATTAGGAATCTATAGGTGGTGAAGGCTAATGTATATTCTGTAAAATAACTTTTCTTCCCTATAGGTAGTAAGGTACCCCCCACATGTCCAGCGCTTGAATTAATCATCCCTCCTGTGTGCAGACTCGTGAATGGAGATGTGTGAGTGTTGGTGTTATGGGCCCCACCAGTGACTGCGTGAGTGAGTGAGTTAGTGTGACATCGGGTCTGCGACGCAGGGAGGATAGTTGTATATTTGCCCCTTTTCCCTGGTCTCGCACTGGATCAGTTTTTCTGGTAGCAGAATGATGATTATATTGCATTGGTTTGGGGATTATTGCTTATGGATTTGAATATTGCTTATTGATTTCCGATTTTGAATATTGATTATTGATTACGGATGTTTGGATGAGTATTGATTTATGTACTAACATTCTATGTTGAGCCGTGTTGCGTTCTATGTTGTTTTGAAGACTTCTGGGATGTCGGAAGTAGGATGGCCTGTGGCAAGTGAAGTCACATGGTGAATTGTTTGTTGCCCTGTAGGTACACAAGGAAAATGTGTAACGATTGAAGTTGCACGGCGCATTGTCTGGGTTCAATTTGGTAACATCGCCGTGTGTTATCGTCAGGGACATTTCTGTATGAAAGAGGTGTATGGGTAGCGAAGGCCACCTGTGAAATTTTGGTCTTAAGCAACAGGAGTCCACGTGAACTCTGATTACGCTTATCACTGGAAAGGTAAGAGGTGTTCCCTAGCTTGTAAGAAGGATAAAGTAGAGGGAAGTGCTACTTTATTAACGAGTGTAATCCTTTTGTAGTAGGGCAGAGGTAAGCGCTGCTCTCAGGAAAGACAGGATTCTGTGTGAATGAACTACATTTTCCGTATGAAAGTGTGTAAATGAAACCGCATTCAACTCAATTGTGAAACTCTGGTTTTATTTCTCAGGAGCAGGGCATCTCCAACAGGTGTCTTATTTCCAGAGAAACGGTTAGTTAATGCTTGCTAGAAGGGTAAGGTAGGGAGAAGTGCTACTTTATTGACGAGTGAAATGATTCCATGGTAGGGCAGAGGTAAGCGCTGCTCTTGGGAAAGATGGAATTCTTGTGAAAAAGGTCAAGACTATCTCTTTTGTTAGCGAAACAGATAAAGGTGGCGTTTTTATGTCGTTACTAACAGAATTTGAGTAAAAAGTGAATGTAAGAAAGTTTGCCGATACATTTTGTAAAGGAGGGGTCAGCAGAAGCGGGAGCAGCGAGAAAAGCTGATGTCAGAAAAGACAGCGCTGGGATTGGTCAGTCAGTAAGGAACGTAGATGCTCTTGATAGGTGCGTTAGTGTACGCCGCGCTGGTGTGAGTCGCGCTGGGATTGGAGAATTACAGAAGTGACATAGACGCCCCGGATTGGTGCGTTAGTGTAAGTCGCGCTACGATTGGATAAAACAGAATAGTCGTAGGAGAAATCTAGCGATACTGAAAAGAGAAAATTATGTTAACAAAAGTCCAATTGGTCGCACACTGCTCTACCTACCAGCGTGTTGCCCCAAAGAATTGTGGTCCCTGAAGTCAGCGTCGGCGGGTACGCCTATGCCCGAGTCATGAGTGCAAGTAAGTGTAGCGTTAGCCATCCCTGGACACGTGTTTCGAGGTAGTTGCCTCTCGTCAGCAGGGAGTAGGTGAGTGTGTAGGGTTGCTGTGTAGGCTGCTAAAATAAGTGTTCTCAGGTAAAGTACCTCTCGTAGAGAAAATTATGTATTACGATGCACCAGAAAAGGAGAAAAGGTCCTGGTTCGGAAAGATCAAGAGTTTATTTAAAAAGGACAAACCGATTGTGACTAGAGAGGGACAGTTGCTTCCTCCACCGAAATCACCTGCATCCTTTATGGTTGCGAAATATGGCTATTATACATGTATTTGGTTAGATAATTGGGCAAAATATACTAAAGATGATGGAGTTTTAGCATTTCCGGAACATGGTTAATTTAATTCAGTGATATTAAGGAATTTAGGAGAAAGAATGATGAAATTAGAACCAAAGCCTAGACCTACTAGGTTTTGCAGCATTGACATATTGGGAAGATGAGATGTATGACAGAACGACAGCGGAGTGGCGGAAGGTGCAAGTATATGTTTGGTAGATCGTATGGACAAGAGAATCATGATGATAGAATGAGGAGATGACGAAGTGTAAATATGACTGATGGTATGTTCCCAATGAGAAGTGCTGAAGAGACTAGTAGCGGAAAATGTACAGAAAAGAGAAATAATACAAGATCAGAAGGTTATAAGTACGGTGTGCATAAGTCGGAGGATGATGTTCTTGAGGACATGTTTTATAAAAATACACCCCTGTATCAACCAACTTCCACATTGTTGACACCAAGTGCCCCAGTAAAAGAATCACCACAAAGTATAAAGTTCGAATCAATACCACATGAGGTAGGAAGAAATAATCCCTTCAGAGAAGCAGAAAATACACATCCTAGTAAAATGGCAAATGAAAATTCAGCTGAATTAGCAAGAACTACTTTAGAGTTAACTGAAAAGATTAGGGAATTGACTAAAAACATGGAAGCTGTAACTGTTCCTGTAACAATAGGACCAGTAATGCCAATTTTTGATAAACAAAAGGATAGTGAGCACTGTCTGACGATTCCTTATAACAGTAATAAACCAACCGAAACGCAAAGAAGAGGTTCAAGAGAAAATCCTTGGGAACAAGCAATAGGAATTTCTGAACAAAGTACTCCTAAAAATTTGACAGTAAATCAGAGTCTAGCGCATAGAGCAATAATGATGACAGAATCAGTACCAGGGTCACCAAAAAGATTAGAACAAACACAAAATGAAATTATTCCTGTAGGTCCTACTTCTGATTAATTGAGTTCACAGCAAAAAGATGCTGAACCTCGACATTTAGATGTGTCTAAATTGAAAATAGTTTTAGAAGAATTAATAGTAGGGACTATTCCCACAGAAAAGTTGAAAGCCTATCAGGATGAAGAATTAATGTTTCTATGCAAAAGTATAACATGGAGAGCAAGACATGTACATGAAAGATTAGGAGAAGTAGCAAATGAAATGGGTATTGACTTTGAAAAGGTAAAGTCATTACAAAAACCATACAGAGTAGACATTTCTGAAAGACATTGAAAATTTGAATACTGCAGGACGAAAAACTCAGATTAAAGATTTAATTATTGTACTGAGAAAATGGGGCGATGTAGATAAATGGAAAAGTAGATGGTTTCGAAAACGAGACAATACAACAGACAAAACTTTTGCAGCTTACCCAGTAAGAGAAAAAGAAAAGGTGGTAACTGAATGTCCCATGAGGGAGATTCCAGGCGGAGGCTATGTGCATGTCCCATGGACCAGACAAGACATTTTATCATTCATCAATGACTTTCCTCGCTTGCGCAAGAAGCCGGTTGAATGGTACAGGCAGGTAGACAGGTTGTAAAATTATCAAAAGTACTATGGATTGATTTGAATAGTTTATTTGACATAATTGTACCAGCAGACCTATGGGCAGAATGTAACATTGCAATAGGTTGGCCTACTCAAGAATACCCTTGAGATCCAAAAACAGGTGCTCCTGATTCAGAAGTAATGAGAAAATATGAACAAGTAGTTACCTTTCTGAAAAATAAAGTGCCTCCAAAAGAAACTGATTGGGTAAAAATTGATAGAACTCATCAAGAGGTAAAAGAGTCTGTACATGCTTACTATGAGAGATTGTTACTCGCTTTTAAGCAATACAGTGGTGATGAAAATTTTAGTGAAAAGTATTTGAGTCATTTTGTATATCGATTTGTGTATGGGCTGCGTCCTGAAGTAAGTGAAATGATTAAACAGCATACAGTGGATTGGCAAAATAAAAAGATAGATGAAATACTGAGACATGCAAAATATTTTAGTGATGACATTGAAGCAAAACAGCGTAAATTAAAAGAAACAGCTATGTGGGCCCAAGTAAAGGGGCAGAAAGACAGGAAGCTCAATTAATTGAACAGGCAAATGGCACGAGTATGAAGCAAAAACCCAACCTTGGGAAAGGACAAGGACCGATTAGTATAGAAGAAGCCAAAAAGAAGTGGCCATGTCATAATTGCTGAAGAATAGGGCATTGGAGAACCGAGTGTAAATTTCCCCCAAGTGCTAATGGTGATAATGCATCATTGAATCCACAGGTGCAGAATGAGGTGAGTTGTCAACCGCAGCGACAGCAGCAGGTTGTTGCCCAACAGTGTCAGGCACCAAAACCGCCTTTTCCACAGAGTGTAAATCATCAGAAATACAGTAATGAGACAGGATTCAACAACGGAGAACAGGTAACTAAGCTGCCGCGCGCTAGTGCTGTTTCGCAGTATTGGCTACAACGCGATGAGAGTGAGTCAGAAGAAAGCTATTGACGGTGCCGAGGGGAGGAAGAAGAGTGTGTACTTGGCGCAACTCTAGAAGTAGACCAGACAGGCCCTTTTGTGGATGGAAAGGTAGATGACGAAAACATTACTTTCCTAATAGTAACTGGTGCTACTCGTTCAACTGTTAGGTCAGCTAATGTCAAAAATCTTCCTCTCTCGGATGAGATGGAGTATCCAACAGACAGATAAAAACATATCTCACTGAACCAGTTAAAGTTAAAGGAGGGAAGTTTTCTGAAATGCACCGTTTTGTCGTGTGCGATTCAAGCCCTGTAAATTTGTTAGGGAGAGATTTGCTGTGCAAAATGAATTGCACAATATTCTGTACTCCTGATGGAATACCTTTTGAGACTCGTGATGAGGATGTACTGTACAAAATGACTATAGCAAATATGGAACCTGAAATTACCGAGGCATTTGCTGTATTTGATCCCAAGGAATTGCCTCAACAATCGAAGAAAACAGTAAAAACGGAGGTGTGGGATTTCACAGGAGAAGATGTGGGATTAATGAAAAATGTAGATCCCGTAAAAATTTCTGTAAAAGAAGGAGTAAGTTACCCAAATATTCCACAGTACAAATTGACATCCGAAATAATTGCAGGAGTCACTCCTATAATAGAAAAAATGATTGAACAAGGTATTTTGAGGGAAATAATGAGCAGTCCATGTAATTCACCAATTATGGGTCTGAAAAAGCCTAACGGAACTAATAGTGCAAGACCTGAGAAAAATAAATAAAATCGTTGTATCATGTTGTCCCATTGTACCAAATCCATCTGTGATATTATACCAGATTCCTTATGATGCAGAATGGTACACAGTGATTGATTTGTGTCATGCTTTCTTTTCCATTCCGTTGCACCCTGACAAGCCAACAGATTTTTGCGTTCCGGTTTGGCGAATGTACTTTGGCATGGTGCCGAATCCCACAGGGGTATACAGAGAGTCCCTCAATATTCAATCAGATATTGAAAAAGTCCTTAGAAGTTTTAAAAATGCACGAAAGTTCAGTGTTGGTCCAATATATCGAAGACCTACTTGTGGCATCGAGAACTCGAGAAGCTTGTGTAGTGGATACCATTGCATTGTTGAATCATTTGTGGCAGAGGGAGGACTTAAAGTATCCCCATCGAAATTGCTATTCTGTCAGAAAGAAGTACAATATTTAGGCCACAAAATTGAAAAAGGACTAAGAAAAGTAACTGCAGATAGAATCAGGATAATAAAAGGAATGAGAGCCCCAATGACTCAAAGAGAAGTGAGAATCTTTCTTGGAATGGTTGGATATTGTCGTCAGTGGATATGTAATTTCTCTTTGATTGCAAAACCTTTGGTACGTTTGACAAGGAGTGATGTAAAAGATCCCATTGAATTAAATTAAGAAGAGTTGAAGGCTTTTAAACAATTGAGAGATAGCTTGTGTGAAGCACCAGCACTTGGCATGCCTGACTATGAGAGAGAATTTGAGCTCTATTGCAGTGAAAGTAATGGATGTGCACTTTCTGTGTTAATACAGAAACACGGAAAATTGAGGAGACCAATCGCATATTTTTCAGCTATATTAGACCCTGTAGCTGTACCATTGCCTGGTTGTTATGGGATATCCTGTGAGAGTGTTTGTACCGCACGACGTGGCAATCCTTTTAACAAGGAGCCACACTCAGTTTATGACACATAGTCGTCTGACTAAATATGAAAAAGTCATCCTAGGTGCAACAAATGTGAGCCTTGTGAGATGTTTAAATGTGAATCATTCAACATTGTTACCTGATGCTGAGAATGTGGAAGTCAGAGATGATTTTGATCATGACTGTTTGGAAGTGCTTGATTTCTGTACCAAACCACGTCCTGATATAAAAGATGTACCTTTGACAGAAAGTGACTATGTGATGTTTGTCGATGGATCATGCTTGAGAACAGATAAGGGAATTCTGAGTGCAGCATATGCAGTATGTACGGTAGCAGCTGTACTGGAAGCATCTTGTCTGAAAGGAGTCAAATAAGCCGAGGTTGCTGAACTTTTTGCATTAACAAGAGCATGCAAGTTGGGAAAGAATGTGAGAGTGACTGTGATAACCGATAGTCAGTACGGCTTCGGTGTAGTGCATGACTTTGGGCAGATTTGGTCCTAAAGAGGGTTTTTGACATCGAGTGGAACTCCTATAAGGAATGCAGAAGTGGTTGGAAAATTGCTTGAGGCGATACAGCTGCCTAAGCAGTTAGCAGCCGGTAAATGTGCTGCACATTCCAAATCCGCTGATTATATGTCAGCTGGCAACCAATTTGCTAACGACATGGCTCAGTATTGTGCACGTAATCGGAACTCTGTCAATCGTGGGAGAGAAAAAGAAATGAATTCATGGCCCTTGTTGTTTACTAACACTGTGAATACATGGGAAGAAGTGAGGCAGTTGCAGGAAGAAACAGGAGATGAGGAAATGAGACAGTGGGTAAAAGCAGGATGTGCACCACAGGAAACGATCATGTTTGGTTTTATCGGGATGGAAGACCAGTCATGTCTGATAGCATGGTTTCTACCATGGCACAGATGTATCATGGACAAGCACATGTAGGAAGAAATGCTATGATCAGACTTTTCAAACAGACATGGTATAATGCAAAATTTAGACTTGTAGCTGAAAGCCTTTGTCAAAGATGCCTTATATGTCAGCAATTCAATCCTGGAAGAAAAACAGTGGTAAGTCTGGGAACGATAGGATGAGAAGGAGGGCCTTTCACAAGAATGCAGATTGACTTCATTGAAATGCCCCCCTGCAACAGGTTGAGGTATGTTCTAGTGATGGTTTGTCTGTTCTCTCGATGTGTAGAAGCATACCCAACTAGAAGAAGTGATGGAATCAGAGTAGCCAAGCTACTATTGAGAGAGTTCATTCCTAGATTTGGTTTTCCTGTCACAATCGAGTCAGATAGAGGAAAACATTTCCATAATGAAATCATGAAATTAATTTGTGAAGCATTGAAAGTACAACAGAAACTACATTGTGCCTACCGCCCAGAGGCTTCTGGTGTGGTGGAACAAGTAAATGGCACCATTAAAAACAGACTGGGAAAAATTTGTTTAGCCGCAGGTTTGAAATGGCCTGGTACTCATGATTATTAGATCTATTCCAGATAGGAATACAGGCTTGAGTCCTCATGAAATTGTGATGGGGAGAGCAATGCGACATGTTTTCATACCCGTCAACAAGCTATTGCCTATATCTGATGACTTGGTGTTGGATTATTGCAAGGGGTTGGCTGATTCCGTTCATTCTGTGTTCCATCAGGTTGGATCGGATGCAACCACTCTTGAAAAGAAGCCAGCTCATGATCTGAGCCCAGGTGACTGGGTGAGAATAAAAATGCATAGAAGAAGAAATTGTTTGGTGCCACGGTGACGATAGCTGTAAAATGTGCAGGAGTGCAGAACTGGATTCATGCTAGTCATACCTTGCGAATTCCAAATCCAGTGGATAACAAAGAAGGACAATACTTTGAAGAATCTGATACAAGTTCTGAATCAGATACAGAAGTAAGAGCAAGACAAACTTCTGAAAGGGGGGGAGTCAGAACCAAGTTCAGCTATAGCACCAGAGAATTTGCCATTAAGAATAAAATAGCAAATTTCTGACACCAGCTCAGAATCAGACACTGAACCAGTACTAGTACATAAGAGTGAAAATAAAGCCAGTGAAGAGACTGTCAAAGAAATTCTTGATAAAGAAGTTCCGTATGAAAAGTCAAGAGAAATTCCACCTGAAATACCAGAAGTAGATGGTAAGGTACCAGATACAGAGAGAGGGAAAGATTGTCGCGGAAGACCCCAGAGGAGATGTAGGGAAACCATACATCCAGGTAGAAGAAGGGATAGTTAGTCAGCAGGAAGGTTGTGTGGAAGAACCATGAGGAGGGACAGAAGTAGGTAACTAAAAGGAAGTGGTGGATAGAAAGACTACTGAAAGTAAAGGTCAAGTTGGAACTGAATCGGAGGACAGTGACGAAGAAGTACCAGAAGGTCGAGTCCTGAGGAAAAGAGCATGGAGAACTGAGAGAATTGAAAAGGGAAGTAAGCTAAAAAGGCCAGCAAAGGATGAAATTTGGCCAAACAAGATAAAGAGATTGAGATACAGATTGACACCAGTAAATTCATCCAGAGTTGAACAAGTGAATGAGGTGTCTAGCCAAGAGAAATCAAAAGACATTGAACAGACACTATCAGAGGAGAGCAAAAGGACTAGAAAGCCCAACCAGAAGTATAAGTCACCAGAATGGTCGTATGTGGCACTTCCTGAAGCATGAGAAGAGGCAGACAGCCAAGGGGATCTAGAGGTGACTGTACCAGAAGTGGTTGAGGAAGACGAAGAATCGGAAATCCTGAGAGTTATCTTGTCCGACATCAGGGAAGAGACGGATGTTCAGGAAATTCTGAATCAAGATTGTGAAAATAAAGTGAAAGACGATCAAATGCCAAACTGAAGAGACAAAAGTGCTCTAAATGGAGAAATTTGAAATTTACAGAAAAACATATAAACTGAAAAGAACCAAGTAAGTGCTTAGAGCCTTGGGTTAGACAAAACTAGCTGTGAAGTAGAAGAGGCTAAGTCAAAAGACACTGATCATTTTTTGAAATGGCAACAGAAGGTAGAAAATCTACATATGTGTTGCTTAGAAGATGGTGCAAAATGTGTTGTTGTTGTACAGGATTACTAATGCTTCTGTGGAGTGCGTTAGCTTTAATGGTCTCATTTAGGGTAACATTAGAAACAATAGAAGGTCATAGTGAGAATAAGACTAATGTAGAAAAGATTCAGAAGATTTATTCGACTAAAATAGATAACAATTACTTACATAAAGACAGGTCCATAACTGATTATTCTAACAATGTTTTCTCAAAATTACTCTATGAATATGTGAAGACAATGGATGTGAGGGACTGTTATGTCTGCATGCAGTTGCCTGCATCAGTGTCTGAGGGAGTGACATACCATCACCTCCCAGTAACATATGGAATAACATGTAGCGTATTAGCAAGTTTGTTTTACAAAATAGGGAAACTAGAATATTATCTTTCAGATGTAGATAGCATATTTTCACAAGAAAGCTTTCTTAGATATGGTAGAAGAAAGGAAATTAAAAATGCAAAAGAAGGTACCTGAAGGAAAAGAAGAAAAGACAGTTTGGGATGTTAAAAGAGAAAAACATTTGAAAGGAGAAGCTAGTCCAACAATGGTTCTATATTGACCTCAGAAAAGGGAAGTTGTGTATTAGAAGAAATCAAACTGCATATGATAACTATTTTGTAGGTACAAGTGATTGCCATGATACTTATAGAATCATGGGTGGATGGGGATTTAAAGGAGGAAATGATCCAGTATTTCCTGGATTATATTTTATCTGCGGGAACAAAGCTTATTATTGATTACCCGACCATTGGTATGGCACATGTTATCTAGGGCTGGTTTTCCCAAAGTTATTTCATGTGGGAAGAGGAAGAGATGGTGCACATGAGATAGGTAGACAACTAACACGCAGAAGAAGAGAATCTTGGACAGAAATTGTAGGAGACATTTTTGGAGCATTGATACCAGCAGTTGAAATATCTCTGAATGCACATAAAATTATCAACAGTAGTGGATCGCTTGTCAACAAGCACTGCTGGAGGATTTTTATTGGTAAATACCAAAATGGTTGTCATGCGAGCCATGGTGATGCAAAATCGACTTGCCCTTGATATAATTTTGGCAAAAGAGGGTGGAGTCTGTGGAATGCTGAAGGTTCAACATTGCTGTACTTATATTCCTGATGAAAGTCAAGATTTAAAGACGTACATTAACCCCTTCCCTGCTCATGACGGAACCGTTCCGTCATGAGCCACGGTTGGCGTGTGCTCATGACGGAACGGTTCCGTCATGACAATCCTGTCGGCGGCCGCTCCGCCTGCGCGGCGCTGTTTCCCCGCCTGTGCGGGGCGACAACGCAAATGGGCGGAGTCATGACGGAACCGTTCCGTCATGAGCACAGCTCAACTGTGGCTCATGACGGAGCGGCTCCGTCATGAGCACAGGCCCACCGCGCTGCCCCCCTGCCCCCCCCAGCGCTGCAGCGGAATGTCCGCAGCAGCGAAGGGGTTAAGAATATAACTGATTTGCATGAGGAGATTGTTCCACTGGAGGTTGAAGGTATTTGGGAACAGACTGGAAAAAGGTTTTCTACTATTAAGGACTTTTTACTAAAATTAGGTAGTACCTTTCTTGGTAAGATTTTATTTCCAGTAACATGTGTGATTATTCTAGTATTAATTCTGAGATTAGGATGTTTATGTAGCAAAAGAAGGAAAATACGAAACAACATAAAACGAGAAACTGTAAAGACAAGAGAGAAAGAAAGAAAAGAGAGAATTTGAAGAAGTAGAATTAGAAGAGTGGGAAGAGAATATGTATAAAAAGACAAGAGAAGAAGAGACAGGTGAAACAGTAATGTTATCTAACAAAATATTTAGAGAACTGAATTCATTTCTATTTACAAATTTTATAAAAATTTAAGGTAGTGTGGTGATGTTAAAAATCACCAAAGGGGGGATCGATGGAGCAGGTAGAGCAAAATTTTGTATACCTCCTCTATTTTGCATGAAAATACTAACTATATTACCTACTTATATTATAATTTGACTAACGGTATGCCGTGATATACTTACCAACCTTTTGCAAATTTCGTAAACACCAATTACACGTGGGACTTATTGCTATTTGCATGGCAAAATAACTCTAATAACTAAAATACGTACGCATATTAATAGTAGTACATGTGGTAATAGGATATCAGATGATTTATGTTGTTTTTGTGATGTTTGCGTTCCCGTTTTGTAAAGTTATTGTGAATATTATTGCTTTAAATGTCGCTATAAGCTAGGAAAATACTAATAGATAAAGGGACTAGTGAGGGTTTAACATTAGAATCTTCATTTCTTTGTATTAATTATTCTTTTGTGTTTGTTTCGCTTAAGTTGACATTTGGGCCTACCTAAAAATGGTGTCCGAAATGGAGTTCAGAAGTGGCCACCGTCTCGTGAGCGCGATGCCTACTGAGCAGACTCAGATGGCTCCGTAGACCTCCTAATAACCTAAGCCACAGTGTTCCTGGTCAAGGATAGGAACTTGGTGGACTGCCACACTTCAGTCAGTAAAAACTGGTATAAATGAACAATTGGGACATGCAAGCAAACCTTAAACCTAGTTGCATAAGGGCAATATAGACTACGGAAATGAACCAGCAAAATCCATGAGAACATCCACTGATGTAAAATCGGACGTTTCCAATCAGCCAATCATGTTCATTCTTTGCCCAAAAATGTTTCATGTTATCCCGAAATTTATGATAAAAGAGCAGTAGAATAGGGAGGAGTGTGTGTGTGTTTTTATTTTTTATTGGAGAGCTGCTGCCTTCTTACTTGATGACCTCGAACTCTATTGACCCCACAGGCGATGACAGATGCTTGCACGATTTCTGGTCCTTTTGAGAGCTTTGGGACTGTAACGTGCTGAGCAAAGAACTTTCGGACTTTGAGCTTTGGCCTGCTTTATTTGGACAATCAACGGCTAAATTTGGTTATGCAGAGCCAAATGAATTAGAGGAAATCCAGATAGCAAGAATAGGTAAATATAATGTCATGCGAAATGAACAAAACTCTAAACTTTGATTGAATGAAAAATGCTAATATTAATTACAAACAATATTTAGATTAAAAGATATTTGATTAACAGAAATTACGAGTTGTGGTTTTTCAATGAAAATAATAGAGGATTCTGAGTCTTAAATGTGTTTTAGCTGCTTCTAAATCACCATCAACCAATCCAACTAATTGGTCCGTCGACCAAGTGGTGGAGTGCCTTGATGTTTAGGATTAGGAATCTATAGGTGGTGAAGGCTAATGTATATTCTGTAAAATAACTTTTCTTCCCTATAGGTAATAAGGTACCCCCCACCATGTCCAGCGCTTGAATTATTCATCCCTCCTGTGTGCAGACTCGTGAATGGAGACGTGTGAGTGTTGGTGTTATGGGCCCCACCAATGACTGCGTGAGTGAGTGAGTTAGTGTGACATCGGGTCTGCGACGCAGGGAGGATAGTTGTATATTTGCCCCTTTTCCCCGGTCTCGAGCTGGATCAATAGCATTACTTAACTGCTCACCTCCAACAGAATGTGCACATTTATGTTGATATAAACGAGTACACCAGACTGTCATCTCTTTCCTCCTTGTCTGTTCTACATAACTGCAAGTGCACCTTTGAAAATTTTCCATTGGATGGTTACATTTATTTCTTCCCTTTGAATACGGGAATGTGAATAATTCTCCTCTTTTAACCTCGGTGATGCGCACATTTGTGTAGTGCTCATTCCTTATGTAGTGACTACTGCATAACAAATTGCTGTTGGCTAGTAATGCAGAGCTTCCAGGGGGTATCGCACATAACTGGGCCAAACCCATGATGTTCAACTGCTAAGGCACCCAGACTGGACGATTTCTTAAATTCGAAGAGTAACTGGACTACGATCCATTTTTTTTAACTGCTCTGTCCCAGTAAAATATTCAGCAAACCGGAAAAATCAGATATTGGACTGGTCACAGGGCTTTTGCCAGATTTTTTAGTTTCAGATGCAGCCCACCCAGTGTAACATTGTTTGGATATTGTTGAGAGAGAAACAGATGACGACATATTTTGAAGGGAGGTTTGTTGCTTCGCAAACAGTTTATATAGCAGAACGAATGTATGAGAGAGGCAGCTTTGGGTACAACACTATGTACTTTGATGCAGGTATTTTGTATACATTCATTACAAACTAATTTGTAGTTGCTGTAAAGTTACCAGGCGAACCCTTGTTTGTGAAACTCACTTTCTTTGGATTGCCTTGCTGCCTGTGCAGTTTTGGGGAAATGCTCCTTGCTCTTGGTTTCCTGTTCTTTGGTTTGTCAGAGGCCTGTTCCCCTATTAAGGTGGGTCCTTGGTAGATCATATTTTGTTTGACTGACCTGAATGTTTACTTCTGCCCATTGTTGAAACTCAATATATTTCTTCTTTGCCGAAATCCTTCTGGGACACGCAAGAGAAAAGAACAGTGTTGATGGACATAGGTCTGCAGTTAATTAGGTGTTGGGTATTTAAGGATACTTGCTAGTTCTGGGTTTACAGCATACATGTACTTACCAGTGGACAAGGTTGTCAAACAGACTGGGCCTGACTTTGCTATGGGGTTGCCTGGCCTCTCATGTCTCGCTTCATGCCTTGTCC
The DNA here is from genome assembly GCF_964204655.1 of Triturus cristatus. NCBI lineage: Eukaryota > Metazoa > Chordata > Amphibia > Caudata > Salamandridae > Triturus > Triturus cristatus. The sequence goes on along the minus strand of NC_140590.1, from coordinate 122,252,515 downwards.
TTACTGCCAAAATCAGCTGAAGGGATGAAGGAATGGGGAGAAACCTAAAGTAATGAAGCAAAGAAGTGAACACTAGTAATGTCAAAATATGGGTGGTGTAGTCCAGTTATTGGGACCCGTGTGACTGAAGTCGAATTCGGCAATTTGTTTAATTCGTTTGACAAGTATTGTCGTTCTCCTTGAAAATCGATACGGAGTACCAGGACACACTTACTGATTTGGCATGACTTTTATTTTTAGGGTATAGCAAGTTGAAATAGTGAAGGCTTGCTCTTGAAGGAAAGAATGGGGTAGAGTACGTGGGTCAGACTATGCCTCTCACAATAAATGTGTCCAATCTGTTTTATACTTTAAGATGATGATATAAGATTTATTTGCAGCTCTTTTGTAAAGCACTATATTGTGGCATGGAACATCTTTTTAGCACTAGTTTAAAAAGCTGACTTTATTTTTAGTCGCTTAGATACCTGTGCATGTAGCTCAATAGGTTAGCATACCTGCTGCTGAGACATTTATCTGTCATTTTCTGTTCTGGGCACGGGCAGTGTTGCCAGATTTTTTCACAACTTTCAAGCCTAACAGCAACGGAAAAGTAGCCCAAAATAGCCTAATGTTGCCAAGCCATTAACTTACGTGTAGCCTGACTACAACATTAAACAAGCATTTGAGATGCAATAGGACCTGCACCCACACGAGTCCAAGCCACTGACATCATAAACGACAATGCCGTTAACCTATGCTTTAAAAACTAAAACAAAAATAAAAGACATTGCCATTCTCAATGTCAGCAGCTCAAACTCACGCAAATGCGACACCCACTGCATTGCAAATGGCTCCAGTGGCATGAAGAGCATGGGAGCCACGTCTGGGCACACCCGTCCCACACGGGCTGACAAATGCAAAAAGAACAATTGATGGACTGAATGCCGAACAATGTCATACATTCACCCCAGTACAGAGATCTGGTCCTAAATCCATAGTTTTTTTGTGCCCTAAGTGCGCTGGGTATGCCCAGACATGGGTCCCAGGCTCACCACGCCACTGGATTCAAGCCACATCTGGGATTTGCACAGATTTGTTAATGGTTTGACTCGTAACCGTAGGAAGAGTAGACTTCTCACCATGCATCGTTCTTGTAGGCGTGAGATGCACCGAGGGAGGGAGAGAGAAAGGAGAAGAGAAGGCAGAAGAGAGGTAAGGCCCCCCCAACCCCCGGCAGTAGAGCTTATAGAAACCAGTGCTGCAGTTATAGTGTAGGAGAGGGTGGAAATACAAGTGAGGCTCAGTTACCAGAAATATTTTGAAAATTGCATGTCAGTGTGTGCTCTACCCTCTGGGATTGTGCTGCAATTAATAACCTTGCGTCATGGGGAAAGCTGTAGCCTGATGGCTAATGCTACTGTGCGAGTCCTGAGCCAGGTGGCTAGCTTCCATTGGCACAGCAGGTGCAGTAGCACCAGGGGGCAGAGGCCTGAGGGGCACACTTAGCCCTGATAATTATTGTCTTTCAGACTTCAAGCAGCAGCCCGGGTGGAGGAGGGCGTTCCTTCTTTGCACTAGTTCTAGGGCCCATGGCCATTGACTAGGCCAGTGTTCTGAGCCTGCAGTATTATCACTCAGGTTAAGAGTATCCTGCACCCATCATAGCGCTTTGAGCCAAGAATAGCAGCATCCTTCAGGGTCTGGCAGTGGCAAGTTGAGGTAGGCAAAATTGTTCTGACTGGTTAAGTCAGATTACTTTTAAAATATGAGGCTTTCTTGGACATTGCTGTTTAGAGGACTGAGCTTATCCCATTGCAGGCTGATTTCTAGAACAAGGATGGTGTGTTTGTGTTTCTATGACTCTCCTAATGTTTCAGCTTGTTCATCATTCTGTTTCGTTGTGTTCTGTCATGTTTCAGACCTGCAAATAATAGGATGTGTGAAGTGTTGCAGGGCGAATTAACAGATGCACTGTGCTGGAATTGGGTACCCTGTGAGGTCATTATGACTGAGTGTTGTTTAGGATTTCATATGTTCTACATTGGCATCAATTTTGCATTTTCTTTTCAATGATTATTTCTTTGCTGCTCAGTTTTTCACAAAAGTAGTGCAAGACATAACATTGGCCTCTGAGCCTTTAATGGAATCCAAACCACCTGTCACTTCAGTGTCAGCTTTCCCACTATTTGTAAAAAGGCCAAGTTACACATTTTTTTTATATTCATGCTATTTGTTTGAAGAATTCATCTACTTTCAAAATTAAAAGTTTATTCTTTCAGCCCATCTTCAGTAGAGCTCATCCTAGTGGCAATCACCAAGAGAGTCAGTGTTGTGCTGGAGGGTGTGACTGATGACTGCTGAGTAGAAGCACTGATAGCAAAAGATGGGGTGGAGATTTTAGAGATTAAATTAGGCAAGAAATGAAAATGTTAAGACATGAAAAAAGCTAGGAGCCACTAAATGACAGGAAGTTTGCCGCAGCAATAAAAAACAATTTGGACGAGACACACATTAAACGTAGAAAAAATAAATATCTGCCCCACTTGTTTCAAACCAAGTAGTGCCCACTATTGGTAAAGGACTTTAACCCAAAGGGTTTGATCTGCTCTCAAATATAGTCCAAGGTGATGTCCAAGTGTTCACAATTATTTTTTTTTAAAAGTCATTTAAAAAAAAAGTAATTTAATTCTAGTAATTCTTGCCTGGTTGAAAAGCTCAGTCATAATGTTCTACCCAATAACCTGTGCCTCTATCTATATATTTCATAAACAGATAGTAGACGCGCTCAAACAAACCAGCACAGAACATTTCTCTGGTTAATGCGTTCCGTATGATTCTTCAGCATTGTGATGTCATTCATTTCCTTTTCAATCAATATTTAGCAGTAAAATACTGATCAAGATACGCTGAGGTAACATGATTTACATGGCACTGTTCAATTTTCAGGTAGGCTCCAAAATAAAATTACAATTCTTCGGTCTGTGCATCTATTGAGGGGTGCCTGTAACCTGGGCTCGTTCGCTAAAATACATGTTCTACTGTTCGCAAGATTAGTCCCCAGAATATTCCACAGGGCTGTGCAGCGTCTCACTCACCTTGTCTGACTTCTTCACCGACATGTTGCTTCATTAACCTAGTTAAAAGCGTCTCTTGTTAAATTTCGGAACGGGGGTGATGGGTTATAAAACCAGCTCAGCCCATTATTGGGGGCAGGTCAGAGGTCACTGCGGGTCTTGCAGGACCCTAATTGGAAGAAGCTTCCCGCCCGCAAAGATATATGGCCCTGCAGGTGTTACTTGAGGGCAGCGGACGCAGGGCACAGACACACCTAAAATTAAAACCACGGGCTGCAGCGCGGCGGCGCCGTACAAAGCCTTGAATCAGCCGCACACTGGGCGGATTCTAGCCCAAATTTCCATAGACAGCCAAACACGATTTTTTCTTGCACAATAGGGCAAAATATCGCCCAATTGTGCAAGAAATAGCCCAATCTGGCAACAATGAGTACTGGTTCAAACAGTCTTTGGGGTCAGCTCGTGATTTCTTGAGCTTTAATGGCTATGGCAGCTCTGGTAACAGCCCACAAACAACCTGTGTTGTTGCTGGGGCCTCATTCCTGCGTTTCTGTCAGTTTTCAGAGAGCCTTTGAGGAATGCGCTTCCTCGACATAAGCACAAGTTTGATAGGGTCCTTTTGTTCCACCCGAAGAATTCCTTCTGTCCTCTTTCGAAGTGGAGTCGGGCGGGGGTTTTATGACCCTTCCCTCCGTTTGCCTGGAAACCCTTTGCAGACGTGAGCTGCATCTGGTGCCGTGTTCGTTTCGTAGTATGTGCCTACAATTCTGGAGCAGTCTTGGTCTGATTAGTATCCCTCTAAGTACAACATCTGCTATTCTGAACTCTGGCCAATTGAACAGTTTGGACACCAGTACTGCCCCCCCCATCCATTTTAGAGTGTTATACTCAGCCCGTCTCAGCATACGCAAACAGAATCATCGTGCAATAACTACTCCACGCTGTCTCTTAGCATAAAAAGCCATCTTTATTAGGACAAGGTTGACAACAATGCTTTAACCAAACATCAATAAACATGTACCCAACCCCAAACTCGGATCTTTCAACCATCAGCCATTTGCACACTCCAGTTCCTCACTCCCAAATCACTCAGCGAGCTCTTCCCTTCTTCCATTCGCTTCCCCAGTTATCTTTCAACTTCCTCCAGCATCTCCAGCCATCGCACACTTGCATGCCACACCCCCATCATGCACCTGTATCCCCCTCCCCGGAAGGGTGAGTATGCCCGTCATGGACTCCCCACCCCTCCAAAGTACTGCTAAACGCCCCTCTCAACCTGACCTAAAATGGCACGCTAATCTGGGTAAATGCCTGTCCCCCACTCCTGAAACATGTAGGGTGGGAGAGTGGTCCAAAACTAACTGCACCCTTCCCAATGGCGCTGGGGACAGGAAGAGGATGGAACTTCCTCTCCTGCCCCCTTATAAACTCAAATCAAACCCCACCCCTAAGCCCACCCCTTAACCCCCTAACACTATGCCTTGTCCTAGCCTCGCGTGAACTCCCCAGGGGAAGACTGGTCTGCCGACCCAACTTCCCCTGGGGGCCGCAGTAGCACTCTCAGCTGACCACAATAAATGCATCTTCCTTTGATCCTCACCATTACTCCAAATATCCTGCTCATAGGCTGCACACCTGCACCATCGCTCTGTGTACTCCGCGGAAAGGCCAGAAAGGCAACTAACACCTTTACCATCCCCCATCACTCAGTTCGCTCAGCAAGGAGGCCAAAGAGTTGACGAGCAAATAGTCGGAACACCTTTATAGTCCGCATCACTTGGTGCACTCAACACAGAGGCCAAGGAGTTGGTGAGCAGGTATTGTAAACACCTACATGGTCATGCAACAGGCACTGCCTCACCTATCCAGCACAGCAGTCTACGCACCTGATGCTGCTCGGTTCTTAATGGGGAGACATAATATTGGAAACTAATCAGAGACCCCGGACGATACATTTGGAGGCAAAAAAGGGGTCGGAGGCATATATGGTGAGGCACACTGATAGAGCGTCATGAGTTTCTGAGATTTGTAGGGGTGCATTATATTCACCGTTAGTCAGCACCCACATATTAACCAATGTATGTTTAGAAGTGCCATAAAATTGTATTGATGTAATCGTTTAACATAGAGGTGATTAGAGGGGTAATAACGCTTTTGTGAAGAGCAATGTTGCAAGCTATTGTGAGTGTATTAGTAACACGCACAATGATTAGTCTTCGTATAATGCAATGTATTAGGTTAAATGTGTGATATGTCAGAATTAAATACGTAGACTGCTTATTTACTTAAATGAGAATAATGAACTAATGCTTAGAATGTGATTTAGAAGTGTGTTTAATTTTGTAAAGGCCCGATCGCATATACTAGAGCGAGAGAAGGCCTGTTCATTTCTTATGCTAGCTGACGTTGTAGGCCAAAAATGATTCCCTTGGTAAAGGCTTGGGTTGCAGAAATGTAAAGTCTTAAGCTGCGAAGAGCTTCTTCTCTCGCTCCCATGTTTCTGTTGCAGGTGCAAGGACATTTAGCTCGTTAGTGAGAATAGGTCTTTGTTTCAGGAGTTAGGATGCTGTGAGAAGCCAACTGGGAGTGTACTGAAATGTGGACCAGATACAGTTGCCGAGCGAGAGGTGCCTGGGACCCAAGGTCAAGCTAACGAACGTTGGATGACAGACAGTTCCTGATGGAAATTTACCGAAGGAAGACCTGGCTAAAGAGGTGTGACGAAGGGCGTGTTCTTCGATATTGGAGTTTTGTATTAGGGACAGTGCCCCGTGGGGTGTGTAGTTGAGGCTTAGATGGGAAGCTAGAAGGAGTATCTTAGACCGAGCTCTCACTAAGTGAACGAACTTCTTAGGAGGTCTTCACTTCTGACACCTTTTTCTTGATCCTCTTGCCTGAGAGGGAACGCTAAGTAGGGATGTCATCTTAGAGTTAGTGTAGGGATAGAAATGTCATTAATGACTAATGATTCCCAAAATTGAGATAAGCATAACAATCCTCTTTTTGATGCTTTTAGAATCTGTAATTCTTTTCATTTTTAGCCAAATGAGAATTTTGCGTAGACTGGCCTTTCTATTAGTACCTATTTACCTTTTGTGCCTTGTATTGAGGTGTCTTTATGTTCAGATGTTTTTGCTTATAATAAAATCCCGAAAATTTTAGATTCGGAGTCATTGGCTCTTTTCAGATGATGTCTACTTGTGGTAGATATATTTTGATAATTGTGTTCATTCCCTCTATGCTATCTGGCAGATAAAAAGATCCTGGCGACCTGAGAGGGTTCTTGTGGTTAATCGGGTAGACAAGAATCCGGCCTCATCAACACCATACAGCAGTGTCTCTATGCACAAGCATATCCACGTGTGCTCTCTTTGTGAGCTGTGGTGCTTTGGGTCAAGAATAAACTTTCCTCCAGCAAGAGCTGTACTGTTGTCTTCGGAGCGTGAGTGAAGAGGGAAGCCAGTGGAAGTTGAAGAAGTTTGTTTAGGATGTGCCCTCTAGACCGGCAACTGTTCAATAGCAAGTGCATAGCTCCCCAGACAACCGTAGTGACACATATGTACATTTTAAAAGCCTTGGGGGTTAGCACGCTGCCATGATTACGGAAACTCTTCGGCTTCGAAAGGCAGCTGATTTATTAGTTATGTTTTAATAGGGATACAAGGCAAGCTCATATTATGTGCTTTCAGTATACAGTGGGTTGGCATAACAAGTCTCAAAGGCATGATATTAAAGCTTACATTTAGGATTTCACATGAGTCCTAACATTTTTCGTAATATTTTCTTTTAAATCAAATAATTCTGCATTCCATTCATTTGGTTAACTCACCGCTCACCACAGTGGTTTATCAACAGAGCTGCCCATATCCCATAATAAAGCAAGTAGGTTAAATAAGTCCAGTTAGGTTAGCTGCATTTACAACGCAGGGGGCGCTTTCGTTCTAAATTGTCTGCACATAGCTGCCAAGGTTTCAGATTGCTATATGTGACATTTTCATAATTTCAGTGTAATTTTAAGTGACATTCAACGACTATAAGTGACACTTACTCGCCAGCAAAATCAAGCAGTTTTAAAGTCAAGCACGAGGTTCTGCCTGCAACATGCAAAGTTATATACAGTAATCGATTTATCACACATTTTAAAAGACCTACCACATGTATAAGAACAAATTATACAAATATTGTAACATTGGAAAATAATAAAGTTTGTACTTGCATAAATAAATGCTTTAGAAACTTGTAACTTTTTAGGAACGTCATAACCTTTATACAAAACTATACCTGACCAGCATTGTTTTCACAGTTTAAATGCTGCAATGCCAAAAGCAAAATGTAAAAATAATATATATATATTACACTGTTTCAAATGTTACTACAAAAATGTTGAACAAAAATAGCTTGCTTCTTTTGTTAAGTGGTCTCCCACACAACCATAACCCTATCATACCCTTCCTTATAAACTGCATACTTCTTTCATTCACTTACAAGTTTAAAAACATGTATGATATACCTTGATCCTAAAAAAGATCTTATTTTCCAATTATGTATAAGTCTTATATTACAAAATACAATAAGTTTTATTTCATTAAAATAATTACTTGCATATATTGTATTACTCACTGATTTCATGCTTACAAATGTTAAAAAACAAAACATAATTTTTCCGTGTTAATAAAATGATTTTTAAACAAAGTGAAACATTGAATGGATTCTATTACATACTACTTTTCCAACTCAGAAAAAAAACATTACATTAATAATTTAAAATTAGAAAATAAACCACTAAACTAAACAATATGGCGAGACCGATTGGCATTGCCAATGCTTGTTTCTTCTGGGATAACAGACCATAAGGAATTCTTCTTCACGTTAGATACTAAGTCAGAGACACCAGGTGAAAAGGGTTGTAACGGGCTTTGCAATCCCAATTTCATCGGTGTTTTCGCCTCTGATGTTTGGCTGATAGTTGGAACCCCTGGTGTAATAAAAGGAAACACCCCCCCTTCTAGTTCTGCAACGGCTGCCACAGCCTCTACCTGCTTGTGTGGAACCTTGTTTGAAATTAGCCCATTGGGTCACTTTTGTCTACTGCAGGTAATTGTTTAAACTCCTCTTGTCCTTCCTGAGGGCATGATCGAAGTACTAAATAGTTAGATGAACACAAAGGTTGTAATGACAGTTATATAGTGAACACATTCCCGTGTTGTACACTTATGCACTGCCTGAGGCTTGGAGGTAAAACTGCGCACCCAGCGTTGTAGCAACCAAAGCAAAAAGGTTGCTAGAGAGCACACAATATCACGCAAGTCTGGGAACCAGCAGGGTTGTTAGTTAGATTAAATTGAGAAGAGTTGATAAAAGACAAGAGAGGTTAAAGTTGTGCTTTTTTTGCACCGGGCCCTTGGCATGTGGACAGCAGGAGCAGAAGCGGACCTCCGAAGGTGCATGCCACACCGGCCTAAAGTTGGCCACTTCCGCACCTATCGAAGGTTACCGCAGCACTACCTTTACCTGTCGTCTAGGCTCTTAGGGGCATATGTATCAACCGAATTTTTAATCGCTGCGATTCGCAAAAAACAGCGTTTGCGATAAAAAATTCGCAAAATGGGATGTATGATGCAAATTCTCAGTGCAAATTTAAGGAATCGCTAATTTAGCGATTTCTTAATTTTGCTTAAGCATTTAAGAAATCGCAAATTGCGATTTCTTAAATGACATGTAACACGCACCAAAGCATTGCGAATTATCCTTAAGAAATCGCAAATTACCACCAACTTCTAGTTGGTGGTAATTTGCGATTTCTGTGAAAAATGCACTTTTTGGAATTTTACAAAGTGCCACGTCGTGCACATACATGCCCTTAGGGCATGTATGTGCGCCATATGCACACACATGCTCATTTCAGGGGTGCATCAGGGTGTCATCATGACACCCTTGCACCTTTGAAATTATTCTCAAATTGCGATTCGCAAATTGCGAATCGCAATTTGAGAATTACTTCCCATTCATTCCTATGGGTCTCCTGGGCGTTAGAAATGAATGGGAAGGTATTCCTTAATTGCGATTTCGCAATTTGCGAATCGCAATTAAGGAATTTTAAGAAATCGCAAAAGTTTTGCGATGTTTTTAAATACATCCCGTTTTGCAATTCTCAAATAGCAATTCTTTAAAAATCGCTATTTGAGAATCGCAAATGGAGATGTTGATACATATGCCCCCATGTCACTTTCCCCGGCTTTGGCTGCTTCGGGCGACGCTACCTTCTTCTTGCACCAAACTCCGAGCCGACTCATCAACTGCTCTCCTCTGGCTCTGCCCACTTTCTGCAGATGTCTTCGTCAGCCCATTTCTTATATTGCGTGACTGCTATGGAATTAAAACAATAAAAAATAAACATTTTAGAAGCATCTCGTCTAGTATTAAAATAAACTCAACTTAATTAGTTCATTGCTTTTCATGTAGGTCATATGCCTGGCTGTATTCATGGTGCAGACCATAAGAATAAGATAAGAAGAAACATGTGTCATTGTACACTGCCCTAGCTGACACAAGTGGTCTGCATACAACTTTTGAAGATGGCAGCACACAGCGCACAACTGATCATTACTTGTTGAGACCTGGAGTGTGCAGGTACAGTGGAGCTGTGGTGGGGCCTCTGGAGCTAGGGATCCCGGCTACTCCCCTACCCCTCCCGGTGGAGCTGCATTGCTCCTCTCCTCCTTCCATTTTTAAGTTTTAAAAGATAATTTATTGGTGAATAAAGTAAAGCATAATAATAATAGCATACATTATATAACTATAACAGAACGCAAAAAGTTTCATAAAAAGGAGAAAGAAACAGAAAGGAGGGAAGGGGAAGAAAAAGAGAAAGAAAGATGTATCAAATAACAGAGCAAAACAATGTATAATAAATATAACAATTGAACAAAAATAATTCCTCTATTAGAAAGCTTATAAAATAGCAAGATATAAAACATAACGAATAATCAACAATCATTAATAATAACAGCTTCAGGGAGGTTTGGGCACTTCCTCATTGCAAGGGATATGTAGAGGAAAGGATTGAGCAGATATATTCAGGAAGCTAGTGATGGGCAACCATAATAAGTTTTGTTTAATAGCAAGAGTAATGGGCTGAACATAGGACCTGTCTAGTCTGTGGTTATAACAAACTCCATACCACCAGGCTTGAAAAGAAACATTCAACGCATTTTTCCACGCCTTGGTGATTTGTTGAAATGCTACAGCGATAAGTAAATCAACAATGGATGTGTTAATATTGGAGGAGGACCATATCTGTGAAATGCTACCAAGGAAGATATGGGAAAAAGAAAAGGGAAAATGTGAAGAAAACATTTTATTAATTTGTTGCCACACTTTATCCCCGAAATGATGAATAGAAGGACAGGTAAATAACATATGTTTAAGATCAGCTACTAAGGCTGAACAGGACCAGCAGGTAGCGGGGATAGAAGGATCAATTTTATGTTATTTGGATGGGGTAATCAAAAGTCTGTTATATACAAAAAATAAAGTTTAGACGACTTCCTTATTTTGGTCCAAATTGTATCCCAAGTTGAAATAGAGAAAGAATCATCTAAATCTGATTCCCAAGCACATTCCACATTGGATTTCTCACGAGTGGTAGAAGTATCCCGTAATTTTTTATAAATCTGGGATGCAGAGGGAGAAGAATATAAATATGAAAAAGCAATAGAAGAAGATTTAGATGGTGCGGAGGAAAGTGTAAGGGTATCATAAGCATTTTGAGCAGCTGCCCTCAATAATATATATTTGGGATGAAAGATAGGGGTAGACAAAAGCGAGACTGAAGTACAGAGAAGGGGATACAGGATCCATCTTGAAAAAGTTGGTGAGTCCATTTAAGACCGAAATCCAACCAATCACCCCAAAAAGAGTCCTATTTTTAATTTTGATATGTTGATTATACCAAATAGGGGATTGTAAAAATCAAGTGCGATCATCCAATCCATCCAAAATAATAAGGACGAAAGACTTTGCGAGTATTTTTAAGGATGGAAAGAGAAAATTTCTTTGGGGCATGTGTTAATGAAACAAATTCCTTAAACATAAAAGGATGAAAGAAGGAGGATTCAACCTCTACCCACAAGGGCTGAGAAAAGGGATCAGTCATATGTTCAGATAGGAAAGAAGCAGAATGTGTGAGAAAAATGAAGTGTGGTATGAGGAGAAATCTGGGAAATTAACTCCACCTAAATGCTTAGGAGACTTAAGTTTGGAAAAGGACATCTTAGCTGGTTTGTTTTGCCATAACATGTTTGATAAAATAGAATAAATATTTATGTAACAGGGATATTAACTGGAAGGTTAGACAAGAAAAATAAAATTATTGGGACTAACATCATTTTGATAGAATCTAATCTACCCCACAAAGATAAGAACAGGGGATGCCATCGGTTAGTAGAGGGTGTGAACCAGAGGCCGAGGTTTTTGATTTTAGTTGGACTCCAATGAAAAGAGGAAGATAAAAAGTCAGCATGAAAGCAGAATTTATTTAGAAGGAGGATCTCACATTTATCAACATTAAGTTTATAACCTGATACCAGTGCAGAATCTGAGACCTCTAATAGAAACGTCGGTAGAGAAGTTTGAGGGTTAGAGATAAATAAAAGAATGCCGTCTGCATAAGCAGAAATCTTTAAGTGCTTATCACCATAAGGAAAACCAGACATTCCTTCATTCATACGAATTTTTGTTAGAAAGGGTTCTAACGCTAAAATAAATAAAAGTGGAGAAAGTGGACATCCTTGCCGGACACATCTGAGGAGAGGAAATGAAGAAGAGACAAGACCATTGGCTAAAATAAAAGATATAGGAAAGGAATAAAGTAATGAGATATATGAAAAAAATTTAGGACCAAAACCAAACCAAGTAAGAGAAGAGAAAATAAATTGCCAATTAACTCTATCATAAGCTTTCTCAGCGTCCAACGCAATAGCAGCTAAAGAATTCTTATAGGAATTAGATTTACTTAGAACGTTAAAAAAGAGACGGTATTGTCAGAGAGGTGACGGCCTTTGATAAAACCACACTGTTCTTTGCCAATTAATTTTGGTAAAAAGTTTTCCAAACGAAGTGCAAGAATTTTCGCAAAAATCTTATAATCTAGGTTAATTAACGAGATAGGTCTAGGATTTTTACATAAAGTATGGTCTTTATTTCCTTTGGGAAGAAGACAAATTAAAGCTTCCTGAAAAGACCCTTCAGATTTGAGAAGAATGAGAATAAATGGTGAAGTTTAGGGATAAGTAGGGAGGAAAAATCTGAGTATAATTCTATGGTAAACCCATCCGGTCCAGGTGCTTTACTTCTTTTAAGTACCTGAATGGATTCCAGAATATCTTTAGGCTGTATATCAGCTTCCAATGGGGAGTAATCAACATCCGAAGAGGAGAGCGAAGGAATGGAGGACAAATAATGATTCATGTCAGACAATAAAGGTGGAGATTCAGGTGTATAAAGTTTTTGGTAAAAGTCAGTGAATTCGGCTAGGATATCCTCGTCTTTATGGATCGTAACATTAGAAGTTACAATGGATTCAATTTTAGTGCGTTCTTTTTTAACTTTGAGATAATTGGCAAGAAGGTTACCAGCTTTATTCTGCGCGCTGTAATATTTATCACTAGATTTAAGTAAAAATTATTTGCAGATTCAGTGGAAAGCTTGTTAAAGGAGAGTTTGGCCCTAATAAGCTTATCCAGGTTAGATTGTGACTTAGTTAAATAAAAGGAGTGTTCTAGCCTCTTAATTTGGGTATTAAGTAAATGTATAGATTGAGAGGCCGTGAGTCTTTTTTGGGCAACAAATGAAAGAATGAAGTCTCTAGAGGCAGTCTTAAAAGTGTCCCATATAAGAGGAGGGGATACCTGAGAAGAGTCATTGTCATCAAAAAATAAAGAGGCGAAATCAAGAAAGGACTGTGTAAAATTGGGATCCAATAGAAAAGAGTTATTGAACCTCCATCTCCTAGTGCCTTTCACGGGGGGTAATAAATCTAGACTTAAGGAAACCGGGGCATGGTCAGAGATTAAAATATAACCTATATCAGAGTGGGTAAAGTGTTGAATGAGGGCTTTGGAAATAAAGATATAATCCAACCGGGATTGGGAGGAATGAGGGGATGAGTAAAACGTGTATTCTTTTATGGTAGGATGACAAAGTCTCCAGGAGTCCGCCGAGAGCCGCCATTTTAGGTCAGGGTCACTCTAGTCTCGGGCACACGGGGCGACTATTTAGATGCGCGCCGGACGGACGCGCAGTGGACGCACGCAGTGGGGATGCCCAAGGCAAGCCCGTCTGTGCCCGTCCGCGTCCCGAAAGCGACCAGTGCCAGCCACGCTGGTTACGACCCTTGGCCTGCGGGATCCCCGCTGGTATATAGCCGCCTTGAATAATTGGGTTTGAGACCCAGCTTGTGTACTGCCAATTCTAGCTGGGAGGTGTATGGCACTCGTACTTTATCATGTACTCAGTGTCCTTTCCATCTGAGCCCCTCTCTGAGTGTGTGTAACTCTGGCTTTGGAGGTACGTTTAGATCCAAAGCCCGGCCTACCATTAGAGCAGGGCTGATTAACAGTCGGTCAATGGTGAAACACTACCAGGATATTTTTTATCTCATCCTGGACCAACATCTCGACCTTCTGTTTATCACTGAGACTTGGATGAACGATCCTTCCAATCCTATTGCCCATATGGCAATTCCGGGAGGTTACAAGATTTCCCGGGCGGATCGCCTTAGTAGCAGGGGGGGGTGGCGTGGCTATTGTTCATAAAGATGCTTGGGAGGTGACACAGTGCAATAATATCGCACTGGGCCAGGCTGAGCTCCTTGACTTCACCATTGCTTTCTCTGCCCACTCTACGCTAGGTGGTACCTTAGTTTATAGGCCGCCTGGATATGCTGGACCGTTCTTAAGCAATCTGGGAGAGTTACTCATTTCTCGTGCTTTGCGCTTCTCGCAATATCTTTTTCTGGGAGATCTTAATATTCATCTTGACCAACGGGATCTGGGCAATACTCGTGCCTTTTTTGAGGCGGTTGATCTGGCACAGCTTACTCAATGGGTGAGCTCTCCTACCCATTGTGGTGGTCATATTCTGGACCCTATTTTCTCTAATTTCCCCATTTCTATTGAAAATCCTCTTCCAGTTTCCTGGTCCGATCACTTTCTGTCCTGTTTTACATCATCAGTAAGTGACGGGGCTGCCGACCAACAGGTCAGTCCCCCGCCGCCGACAGCCAAAATTGATCCAGCAGCTTTTAGGACCTTATTAAACAACTCCAGGGTCACTCTCCCGACTGACCTGAAAGGGGCGTTAGCTTGTTTCCTGGGATGGATTCGGCGAGCTGTGGATAGCCTCTCTCCTCCATCCTGTCACCGGCGCCTTAGTGTTTCCCCTACGAAACCCTGGTTTTCTACCGATCTGAAGCTGCTCAAACAGCACTGCAAAAAGCTTGAACGTTGCTGGCGAATTGACTTTTGTTCAGCAGCCAAGAAGGCATTGAGAGACGCCCAGAAAGTCTATTACCAGGCCATTCGTAAGGCAAAAGCCTCTACTATACCAACCGGATTGAGTCCGCCAGCAATAACTCGAAAGAAATTTGTTCTATTGTCCAGAGTTTTATGGCCCCGGAAGCAATGGCCACCAAACTCCCAGTTTCTGCTGCTTGGTGTAAAAAGTTATCTAACTTCTTTATGGCCAAAATTCGGACCATCCAGGCGACGTTTGCTTGTCAAAGTCTGTCTCCGGTTTTGGGACCGGCCCCTGTTGTTTCGTTTTCAGCTTTCTCCCCTGTTAACCTCTCTGAGTCCCATAAATTAGTGCAATCCATAAAGTCCGGGTCTCCTTCGGATCCGTGTCCAGCTAGGCTTTTGGCCTCAATTGCCGAGTCAGTTAATTTTGAAGTTAATGCACTCATTAATCTGTCCCTTACTGAGTCGGTTGTTCCGTGGGAGTGGAAACAAGCAAAAATTATCCCGTTGCTAAAAAAACCTTCCCTGGATGCCGGGAACCCAGCGAATTATCGCCCTATTTCTTTACTCCCGTGTCTGGCTAAAATCTGTGAAAAGGTAGTCAACAGACAGCTTACTGATTTTGTTGAGAGCCCTAAGCTACTCCATCCTGCACAATCAGGTTTTAGAGCTACCTACAGTACGGAGCCTGCCTTAGTTGAGGTTTCAGAGGCTATTCGTGAGTGTTTGTATTCAGGGGGGAGTTCAGCCCTTATTTTGTTACATCTGTCGGCTGCATTCGACACTGTCCCTCACGCTTTGTTGTTGTCATAGCTAGCTGAGATTGGTATTACTGGTCATGCCTGGAAGTGGCTGGAATCTTTCCTTACACAGCGGTCACAGCAGGTCTGGCTCCCGCCTTTCTCGTCTCTCTCTCAGCCTGTCTCCACTGGCGTTCCTCAGGGGTCCTCGTTGAGCCCCCTGCTCTTCAATATATACGTTACTTCTTTGGTTCAATTGGCAGAGGAATGTGGTGCTAAGGTCATTGCCTATGCCAACGACACTCAGATCCTGTTTACGTGGGGCAAATCTGATTTTTCCACCCTCAGAGTGCAGGAGTGTCTGACTGCCGTTTTCCAATGGCTATCTGCCGCTCAATTGAAATGCAATGAGGATAAGACAGAAATTCTCCTATATGGTAAATTCCCCCCTCATTTCAGGGATTCTCTATGGCCCCCTGCCTATCCATCACCCTCATGTACGGGTCTCCCAGTTAAAAACTTGGGGGTCTGGTTTGACGAGCAGCTGTCTTTCCTGACCCAGATCAAAAAACTCTCAGGCTGCTGCTTCAGCATACTAAGATCTCTTAGGAAGTTTTTACCTTTGTTACCAAGATCAGCCAAAGAAACAGTGGTCCGGGTTCTTATTCTCTCCCGTCTTGATTATGCCAATGGATTATACATTGGTCTTCCTGACTATTTGCTGAAAAAATTGCAGGTAGTTCAGAATGCGGCAGCCCGGCTATCAGAAATTGTATCACCTGTTACGCTCGTTGCATTGGCTTCCTGTCAAGAAACGTGTCGAATTTAAGGCCCTGGTTCTTGCGCATCGCGCTTTATATGATGGAGGTCCTTTTTATCTTAGAATGCGTTTCTCCTTCTACCAGCCTTCCAGGCTTCTGAGATCGCCATCTAAGCTTCTTGCCTCTATCCCATGCTTACGTCTCCAACGTATGGGGGGTAGATCTCTTGCCTTTAGGGCAGCCACCCTGTGGAATGCGCTGCCTTTTTCTATGCGCGCTACTCAAGACTCTAATCACTTCAAGAAGCACCTCAAAACTCTTCTGTTTTAACTGCCTTTCTCTGCCTTCCCTCTAAGCTCGCACCGGGACACTCCTAGGAGTAGCTGTGCGCGCTATAAAACACACTAACATAACATAACACATAACACAAGAGCTCTTTGAAAAATAGTGGCGGTAAATAGAGCATGCATGGGAGAGGGAGAGAAATGAGAATCAGATCTTCTATCTAAAAAGGGGTCCATAACCATGTTACAATGACCACCCAAAATGAGATAATCATCAGTGTATTGCATCAGAGAGGAGAGAATTTAGGGCCAGAATAACTTATCTTGGACAGTGGGAGCATATACATTAAAAATAGTTAGAGGAATTTTATTAATCAACAAAGATACTGTGACCCACCTGCCTTCCAAATCATTATCTTGATTAACGAGCTGGACATTTAACCGTTTATGGCATAGGATAGCAACGCCATTACGCTTCCCAGACCCAGGAGACGAAAAAACATGACCTACCCAATAGCGACGTAATTTAGAAATCACAATATCTTTAACATGAATTTCTTGCAATAGTGCAATGTCCCCTTTTAAATTTGCTATATGAGGCAGAACTCTTTGACGTTTAATGGGGAACCCAGACCCTTAACATTCTAAGATAAAATATTCAGAGACACCTAAGTATATGTAATAGGACTTAAAACTGGAGAAGAAACAGTTATATAAATGTTAGGGAATAAACAACAACTGGTCAAATGTAAATTGAGAAATATGAACAATGCAAGCAAAATGATTATCTATATATGCAAAGAGAGATATGTTACATATCCATTTACAAAATTGAAGAACTGTCATAGAAAAACTGTATTTAGAAACAGAGGAAGTTAGAGAATTGAAAAACAGATGAAACTGAAGTGAGAAGAGGAAATTGAAAAAAGAAGATGAAAAAGAGAACCAATAAGTGTAACGAACCAAGTGGTCAAGAAGAGAAAATAGAGAGAAAGAAAGGAGCAAAAAATAGAAACAAAGAGGAAAATAGATAAACAAAGAGTAAAATGGAATCTGAAAAAATTAAAGGGGAAGAACAGGACAAAGATAAAGGGACAGAACAAAAGAAGCCTTTGATATGAAAATACAATAACAAAAAGACATACCACAGAAAGACAATAAAGATGGGGATGGTGGAGCCACATAGGGAAGGAGGGACGCCGAACGGAAAACTCCAGAACAACAACAGCAAGGAGGACGTCATCCAGGAAAAATTAAGGAAACAGCACGCGAGGGACCACATATCCATGTCTGATGAGGAAAAGAAAGAACAAACAAATTAACAAAAAACATTACAGAAATTTACAAACTACATCAAAAGTAAAAACAAAATTGCCAATACGAACAAAATAAGCAACAAGCAACCAATGTGAAGATAATTAGGACAATTATGATCTAGATATGTCCATGGGAAAGTGTTAAAAAATTGTTGAAGAATTGCTGGGTCTTCGTAATTTGTTGTCCTGTTGTTGTAAGTCACCTTAAAAAGACAAGGGTGGAAAAGACCATAACGAGCATTGAGACTGCGAAGAGTAGGTCTCATATCCAGGAACTTTTTCCGGCGGTCCGCAGATGACTTGGCGTAATCTTGGGAAAAAAATAGATTAGAACCATGCCATGAAATTTGTCCTTGTTGTTTGGCAGCTTGGAGCACTTTAAGTAAATTTGTGTATTTCAAAAAACATAAAAAAACTCCTCTAGGTTTTGCTGAAGAGGATGAGGAGTTAGAGCTTTGCCCCAAGCGATAAGCACGTTGAATATTTAATGGAGGAGTATCAGGGAGACCGAGAAGAGTTGGTAGAAAAGATTGAAAAAAATGAAATTGTATTGGAACCTTCAAAACCTTCAACAAGACTATAAATGCATAGGTTGTTGCGTCTATTGCGGCTTTCTAAATTTTCAACTTGTTGTTTGAGGTGACCAATCTCTTTATGCAAAAGGGGAACTTGATATATGGAGTCCTGGACTGAGTCAACTCGTTTCTCTAGTTCCACAACCCTTTGAGCAGTGTGGGACCAGTTGTCTTCGAGGCTTTGTATACGTAGATTAGTTTCTTCCATATACAGTTTCAGAGAGCAAATTTCTTCAAGGAGGAGCTCCATGGAGATGGGAAATGAGGGATTGGTAGGAGAAGGAGGATTAACTTTCACCCTTTTGCCTGGTGCGGAAGTCGAGGCTGATAGTAATTTAGAACTCTGTTTAGGGCGGGTGACCGAGGAAGCAGAGCCCTTAGGGTCAGCAGTTTCAATGGACACCTCATTCATATTGTCACGCAAGACAGTGAAAGGAATAGGATCTGCCAAAGATGAGTTGCTGGCTTGCTGAGCACCATTACGATTGTCACGAGGCATTGCCATGAAGAGGAGTAGGCAGATTTTCTCTTCATTAGACACAGAGAAACAGCAGGACAAATAAAGTCACACAATAATTATAAAACCCAATGCAGAAAAGTACACTATGTAGATTTAAGGTGAGTAGAAAAGAACTGACTATCCAGGAAAATATTTTGTAGTAAACGTTGCATAAAATGATAAGGAAGTGTCAAACGGAGGCATAGAAAAACCTTTGGTCAGCCATAACAAGCGTTAATTGTGAGGAAAACACGCTCCAGGGCAATTGGCGGCAAAACGAAGGAAGCGCTGAGATAATAAACAAAACAAAATGGCGGCCGCAAATCTGACGAGCCGCGCTTGAGGAAAAAAGTTAGACCGGCATTACTAGAATGCTCCGCATACCTCTGCGAAGGTCGCAAATTATAGCGGAGAGGTTCCGACGTCTGTTGAGATGAATTCCAGGGTCTGTGAAATGGGAAGAAGAGCCTGGAGAGTCCTCGTCGCTCACGCTTCTGCGGAGCTCCCGGGAACGGCGGCCATCTCCGACGGCTCCTAAGCCACGCTCCCCTCCTCTCCTCCTTCCTGAACAGAATGAAGGCTGTGAAGAGCTAATGCGTGGACTGAACTCATGAGTAGTCTGTTCAACTTTTAATTATACCCCAGGGGTACTTACAGCAGCTTTGTAAAAGCAGCAGGGCATTTTTGCATCCTGCTCAGACCAATCTCTTCACTGCTCTGCAGCACGGGGATTGGATGGGAGTCTGTCCCAAAGGGCTGTTGGGATCTAGAATGAGGAGAGGTGGTGAACGCGGCCCTGGAGGCTGCCCGTGGCTAGAGATAGATTTAAAAAAGAAAATACTATTATATCTGCACATCGCGTGTCCCCGCCTCCCACGGAACTCCTCCCACACTCCCCCTACCGCCCAACTGTCCTTTATTTGTGGCAGCTGCCACTGAAAAGCAGGTTACCTCAAAGATGCCCTTGGGGTACCAAAGAAGATCCAGGCTAAACACACACTTTC
Source organism: Triturus cristatus (assembly GCF_964204655.1). NCBI lineage: Eukaryota > Metazoa > Chordata > Amphibia > Caudata > Salamandridae > Triturus > Triturus cristatus. Next base: position 122,232,764 of record NC_140590.1, on the reverse strand, counting down.
ACAGACTCCTGACAGCCAAATATGCCTCAACAATACGGGGAAACAAGCATCCGTGCAGAATATAATAAAGGGGTTTGGTCGCAAGATACGGACGCAAAATCACGCAGAAATAAAGAAAGGGCACTGCCTACCATAGAGGCCCCATGTAGGAAGATGAATGGGAGAAGCTTGGAGCAGTGATCTGGATGCATTCCTCAGTCTGTAGGTGGCACTGGGAGATAAGTGAACTCGGCTGCAAATAGTAACACCAGCAGGAATCAAAGAAGGAAATAGTCCCACAAAACACCAGATAACCAGACAAAGCGTAATAATACAGTCCATAGTCACTGTTCTGTGGGTGGAATCAGAAAGACAAAAAGGAGGGATAAAAAGAAGGAATGAGCACTAGCAAGCAAGGATTTTTAAAGGACACTGAAACAAACAAATGATAAAGCAGTGGGCTGGCTGTAAGCCACAAAGAAGTATACTAAAGCATACAAGAGGTCTTGAGTGCTTGACCTAAAAAGGGGATATATTCAACAGTTTAGAAAAAAGGTTATTTTGAGGTTTTGTATTAATACAAACCAATGGAGGCTTATTAAATTCTATTGGTGTTGAAAGATTATTTAGAAATATTCATACTGTCCTCAAAGGTCATAGATCTTTCCAGTGTGAAAGTATTTAAAGCACAGGTTGTGCTGTGAGTGGTCTGTGCCAGCAGTGCCAAAATGGACGAGGCCTGTGATGAAAGAGACCTCACAACAAAGAACATCAATACGATATCTCATGAGCTAAAGACCACCACCGTCTTGGATTGCTAGTAATATCACTGTAGAACATCGTAATGTTATGAAATGATCCCAGTGGGAGGAGGCACACCTGGAGTCATGTGCTGGGTGTACGAAGCTGGCACTCCAAGACGGTTCTCTGGATGCAAGCATGGGGAAATCAATGCTCTTTCGCATTCATTGTATCTCATATCCTGACACAGTTTTAGACTGACCTGTGTCTTAGGTTGACAAACAACTGGATCATTGTTATTTTACCACCTTAGACACTGTTAAATGGTTGTTTGTCAGATGAACTTTCAAGGAATGTGCCGCTTTAGCAGAAATAAAGTACCATGTGATGACTTATCTAAAGCAAACCAGGTAAAATAAGAAAATAGTATAAAGAAAGCAAAATAACAAGACAATTAAAACATAACAAGGCGCATCACAACAAGCAGTTAAAAAAGAATGTAACTCACCAGCCACAGTACAGCACAAATCACACTGCAATAAGGCAGCAAAAATAGAGGGAAGCATAAAAAATCAAACGTATGTCACCATCACAAAGAAATGCCACAGAACAAATATGCATAAATGTTCATGTCACATATTGCCACCTACAGAAAACTGTTTCCATAAGACAATGGTAAAAGGCATTTGGAGCAAGCACTGCCTTAAACTAGCTAAAAATGTTTTGTTGTTCAGCCAGGTGTCTTAAATTAGAACTCACAATGCTAACCTTATGGGATTCAGTTTAGTTGTTTAAGGTCTAACATCTCTGTGCCCTCTACCTGTCCTCTGACGAAGTTCCTGATGGTTTCCTTAAGCAGACCTGATACAATGCATGCCACTGCCTGGGGTGCTATCTTCTATATCAGAAGGTGAACAAAGCTGCCATTAAGGAAGGAGGATATTGCATAGTTTACAATTACAGGCGTCCTGTTCACCCGAGCATTGATGTTTTTATGAGAGTTAGTTTGGGCTGGAACCAGATGTGCTTGTTAGGTCTTGCATCAGACAGCACATGTGCTATCTGGTTCAAGACATTTTTTAGCTTACAGTGGGCTTAGAGTCTGCCCAGTTATTACCCTTGGGCGGTTTCATTGTCAGGGCTCGCTTTAGCGCTAGAGGTCCCCCTATATAACCTCTTCTTCAGATTCCCTATTACCACCTTACAAAAGTACCCTCATCTCTCCAAAGCCCCTCTCCCAAATACATTTAATTTGTGTTTAAGCACTGATAAAGTCTGGCTTTACTAATCCACATAAAATGCAGAACTGTTCTTCACATCAGACTTATTAACTCTCTGCGCTACTATATGGTGAGTCAAAATTACGACTAGAAAAAACTCACATTTCTCTCTCTAGCAGGAACATTAATCACAAGAGTGATCATGAGATTTTTATTTCTGCCTGAAAGCTGATCTCACAAGGACTTCTGCAGCAGGGGCTAAACACAGACACACCCCTGAGGTCAGTGCCCCCTATCAGATCAGAGGCCACACCGGTCGCACTGCCCTAAAGCCGGCACTTTCATCTTCACTCTCATTTGCTTGCTTCTAATTCATTAGCTAGTGATAGCTTCACTGCCTATTTTTGGGTCCTGGAACATGCACCCATTCAGTGTGTCTTCCCAATGCTCCATTTGCAGGGTCTACTTTTTTCTTTTTGTTAAAGTATTCTACACAATAGTTTTTTTTAGGTCGAGCTAGACAGCGCTGTCTCTTCTAAACCTCCTGTAATCAATGTGAGGGCTATACGTCCATCCAATTTTTTAGCATTGCTTTTCATTTGTCTATGTCAGTGTCCTTTAAAAACCTTGCTTGCTAGTGTTCGATCCTGCATCGTTGTCCCTCCTTTCTCTATTCTGTTCCTCCCACAGAACAGGGACTTAGTACTGTCTAATTACGCAATACTTCTTTATCTGTTCTATGGGGAACTATTTTTTTCTTGGCTTCCTGCTCTGTTGCTGTTTGTCTGTGTTCAACTTTAGCTGGCTTCCTTTTAAACATAACATTGTTCCTCCTGCTGACTGACTGCTCCTGTGTTCTATTTTTTTTTTTTAATTGCTTGACCCCGGGCATTAGATTAAGTGATTTGTTACAGAATGTTGAGGCGTCACCGGCTTGAACCCTGGTACCCAGCTCCAAAGTCAGCAGCTTTGGATGTTTACCCACTTTTTCGCTTCAAGACAATGTGATTTTTTTAAAGGGTTTTTACTCTGTTTCCTTCACTGAGTCACCCTCCCACCATGCACCCACCCATAACCTCTACCTCTCTTTTGCTTCCCTGAGCTCCCCATGAACACATGGGAAGTGTGTTTGCTTCATTACACGAAAGTGTAGAAGAAGCTCTTTGACTTTAAATATAAAGAGCCTCAGATCCTGAGTCTCTGTTCCAGAGCCCCTCCCTGCCAGCCGTCACATAACATCCACACACCGCGTATTAGACGAGGTAAAGTTTGCTTGAACTGGTCCCGGTATCAGAGCTCTTTACATGAGCACCAGCTGCATTACAGACGGACGCATTCATTTTTTAAGGCCCCGGGAGATTAAATGATTAGCTCTCCCACAGCAGTCACCAGGCTACAACCTCTGATTCAAGGCCATCCACACGCATCCAGGGTGGAGAGAAAACTGCCATTGGTGACTCCACCGATAAGTCCCTAAACAGACCAGGCTCCAGCAGGCTTTCCTGACATCTCTCAGACATATGACAAATGCACTGTTTACAATTCCACACCAGCACTGCTCTGCCACGGAGTATCTGGGTGACTGCCCCCCCTCCCTCCCTCAGCCCCTCCCCTACGCTTGCCTCCCTCTTCCCTGTGAGGGTCGCTGCAGAAACCCGCCTGTAATCCCTGCAGTTATTCACATAGGCGTTTCAGGGCATCCCTGGCCGGCCATTAAACTGCTGACCTGCACAACCCCTTCATGGCTGGAGCTTTAATATTCTTTTATTTAATAGATTCCCTTCCCCTACTTGTTTATTTTACCCATGTGCCCCAGGACAGCAGAAAAAGCCATGGCCTATAGATAAGATCGAGGCCGTTCGAGGATGGGTGGGAGGGCAAAGAAGGAACAGGACTCTGTCTCTTCCTTCTTGCCCAGGGAAGGCAAAAGCAGAGTCCACTTCTCCGCCGTTTGCAGCTGCCCACCCACCCTCTCTTTCTCTTCCTCTTATTCCCTCTCTTTCTGTCTTTCTCTCTGTCTCGCTCATCATCACTTCCTGAAACCGAGACTGCAAAAATGGATCTCATCTTTCCTCTCCTTTCCTTCATTCGTTCCCCTGTAAAATGGATCCCAAAAAAACAGAAACACTTTTGCTGGAAATGTCCTCTTTTTCTGACATTTCTCTATTCTAAAAGGCTGCCATGGGATGGACAGAAAAAAAGTAAAAAATACGAGAAATAACTAAATAAAGCAAGACAGAGTGGTTGTAAAGTGGCCAGTTTGGTTTTATTCATGTCCAAACACATTAGCGCCACTTTACAGAGTTTGCCAGCGAAGCGCTACTTTTGTTTACTTGTCTTTGAACAGCATTGTTTTCCCGGGTGGGGAAGTGCACCATTCCTGAAGGTACTGCAATACCTGGTTGATACAAGGAGTGGAAAACCTTTAATGTGATCCCTATCACCTGTTTTCCTTATTTTAGTTTATAAAATGTCTACTTCAGCTTTGTCCACGGATGTGGTCTTTTTAAACCACACTTCTTATGTTTTATCAGGATATAGGCAATGGGCATATAAACGCGTCCCTTCTGGGCCCTGTAGTCATGCCCTTAACTTTTCAGGCAAAAACACTAATTGATTTCTGAATAAAGAGTGTAAAAGCGTTAAGGTAACCATGTTGTTCTGCTTACATTTCACAAGCTTTACTTAATCTTGCATTTTCTATGAATGTTTACTTTTTCCAGGATGATGGTATTTTATTTTTTTCAGGCAGCGTATTACTATTGTCTAGTGCATCATTTCAAATGGGTTGCATCCTAGGGGCAGATTTACAAGCCCCTTGCGAGACAATTACGCCGCCGTTGCGTCACTTCTGTGACGCAGCGGCGGCGTAGACCATGCGCCATGTTGCGCCTTATTTACAACGTGATGCATCTAGGGAGATGCGTCACGTTGTAAGGCCCTGCGCTACATTAAACCTGCGTCAGGATTAATGTATGCAGGGTGGGCGTTCCGTCGGTAAAAACCTCGGAAAAGTGACGCAGTGAAATCTACAAGATTTCACTGAGTCACTTTTCCGGTGCTGCTGCGTCAAAACCCTGCGCCTGCTTGAAGCAGGCGTAAGGCATGACTCAGCATGTTCGGTATGGGCAGCCCCTGAGCATTGCTGGAGTTGCGTCGTGCTTGCGGCACGACTCCAGCAATGCGCCGCCCTTATACCATCAGATGCGTCACGCATCTGCTTATCCTTGCGCCACGATGCGCTGCATTGTAAATGCGGCGCATCTGTGGTGGCGCAAGGGTAAACTTGCGTGACGCATCTTTCCTGGCGCATCCCTGCTGATTTGCAGGGATGCGCCAGGAAACATAAATCTGCCCCCAGGTGTTTATAGCGGGGCACAATTGGGTTGTAGCAGAAGGCAGTGCAAGTTTCTTTCAGTGGGGAAGTTTGGTGTTCAGTGGGGGGAGAGGATGTGGCACTATGGCCAGAGCTGCTGAATTTGGAACAGGGGAATCAGGTTCAGCCTTCATGATTAGTCCACCAGACTACTTCCCCTGAGGGAGCACATTCCCATGCTAAACCTTAGAAGGCCCCACTAGACCTTAGAAGCCCTGGTGTCTTAGCAGCAGCAGGTAAACTCTAGCGGAGGCAAGTTTGAGTTAACCTTGAAGGCCTGTCCACCACTATCCCATACTGTAGTCACCTGCACTCTTGCGGGAAGGCCTAAGAAGCAGCACACCCTATAACGACAGTGACTTTGTCACTGAGGTCACAGGATCCTTGAGGCCAGTTGGCCTCACCCATTGGTACCTCCACTGGCCTTGTTTCAGCAGTAGTAGTTCAACTCACCAGGGATCGGCAATGCAAGATTTGAATACATGCCAAATTAAGTTTGAAAACTTCATGGTCTCTCAGATTCAAGCACAAGCACTTCGAACATGTGCTGCCTGCTTTGGGACCACTGCAATTATGCAGAAATGGAGGACAAAACTGTGACACAGTGTAGACTAAATTATGCAGCAAAAAAAAGGGTGCAGCGTAATGAGGTAGATTTTCTGATCCTTTTTTTATTTTGACAATTTTACACATGTTATCGATCACTGCAAAGATTTTGCCTCATTAGTACCAGTGTAACATACAAATGCAGCAGTAGATAGGGGACCAGTCACCCTATGCAAAGGGCCGTCGACTTCGCAGCAACACAGGTCCCATTTTTAGTAACATTTGATCCATTTGTGGTACAAACAATTTCTTAATTCAAATCATCAATTATGCAGTAGATTATGTATTATGTGGAAAATATGGCAGATCCATAACTATGTAAAAAAGCTTGCAAACCAGGCTATTTTGCCATTCATGTTTTAACTGCTCTTGTGGAAAACGGGAGGACAAGTGCAGATGACAGAAACTGCATAGCTCGGAGGCAAATGACTTGTGTTTCCACTTTTAAGCGTATTTGGGATATTCTGCGATTGGAATCATATCCCAATTTGTCAATAAATGTTAATGTCAATAACTCATAATAAACTTTAAATAAACATGTGTATTCATTGGTTGAATTAAATAATGCAATAAGCAGTAATTGGTCAGTAAAATGCCAAACAAATACTAATAATTAGGATGTTTTGCTCTTTCTGGCCAAACCTCTCACTCCGCCCACTGACCCAATCCTCAGGTTATTCCCACCCTCTGATTCTCCAACCACAGGTCCTCTACTTTTATTCCCCACTTCCACCACTTCCACCACTGACCACACTCCCCACAAAGGGGACTATTTGGTAATGGTTGTGTACGGAAAATAATAGAATGCATTATATTTAGTGTTTCTGTTGCAAAGACATGCCATCTATCAAGCATCCAAAAAATGTCCATAGAAGTGAGTCTTTCTTTGATGTCACCTCAATAAATTGACCTTATTTATAGCCACAATCTCATCTCAATAAGGTTTCTCTACAGCATTGGCTTCACACTAATTTTCCTCCTCACTGGATTCTTGGAATAGGCTCGGCCTGTTTATGAACCAGAAATATTGAACTCATCTACAGTGAGTGGTTGAAATCCATATTTTTTCCAGCAGCTCCCGCATCCCCACCCCTTCCTTGACATTACGGCGGTGCGGCGACTCAGTGAGAGCAGCTCACAGTTCATTCAACACCATTATGCACTGCTTTGCCCTCCTCCCTCCCGCTGCTCCCGTTCTCCCCTCACCTCTCACTCCTTTTCTGCATCTGTTATCAGTTTCACGTCCTCATCACTCGCTCCTCTGAGCTGCACCCCTCCAGGTATTCCTCATTTTCCTCATAGCACATCTCTCCCACAAACCACTTCCATGTGTTGTTTCTTACTTACACATTACAGTGAATATTTATTTAACCAATGTACTCCTGGTGTGTTAGCTCAAAACTGTACATTTAATACTATCTTTCTAGTCTCTGTGTTTCACTCGCTCTCTTTTTAGGGCTTCTCTCCTTGCCTCATTTATTCTCTCACTCCACTCCCTTTCACTTTTTCCTTTCCTCTGCCCCCCCTTCTTTTATTCTTTTTTCCTCATACTGCCTTATCTCGTTGGCTCAGGCTGAATGTCTTTAGTACAACACTGATGCCTCCCCAGCAATTTCTCTACCTGCTCAAGTTATACGGACTGAGGAGCATGGAATGCAAAGCCGATGACACCCATACTTTTATGAGCTCTCAAAGGCATGCGGACAACACATTTCTTTTCCATTTGCAAAGCCAATAGCTCTCCATTTAACTACTGCAAAACCTTATGCATCGCAAATGCCTGTTTTCCCTGCAGTCTCTCTCGTGTACATCTACCCCTCCCCATGCTTGCTGCCCATGTAATTCCCCCTGCTTATGTTTTATTTTTTTAAAAGTTTTATACAGTGCAAACTTGACCCGAAGATATCAGAGCGCTTTACATGAGCACCAGTTGCGTTACATTCATTGTTAGGCAGGGGGATATTAAGTGATTTGCCCAGAATCACAGTATGTTGAGCGTCGTTGCCGAGACCCAAACCCAGTTCCCCAGCTTGGAGGTCAACCGCCCTAGTCGTTAGATTACATCCTCTCCCCTAAAACCTGTGGTGTTTTTTTCTCCAGTGTTCTTCTCCCACAGCTCCACATTTCATTCTCTCTCATTTGTTGCTCCTCCCATGCTTCTCTCAGTTTGTCTCTCCCTGATTTCCCTCCCTGTGCACTACATGTTGCTTCCCTGTACACTCTCCACATGTTCCTTTGCGCACCCCACCCCCTACTCCATGTTGCTTCTTCTCTTGGTGTTGACCCCTCCCTTGTTACTACCCCTATCCCTGTTTTGCTTCCCCCAACCATGCTACTTTTTTATGTTTACAAATCGAACTCCGATTGGCAAACAGAAAAAAAAGCGATCACATAATTTAGTAGGTGCATGCATGCTTTGTGCACAGCTACAAAAAAAACGCATATGGCTTTTTTTTGGTTTGGTTTTTAAGGGGATTCTGCACAGCACCAGTGATGCAGTGTACATTTCCATTTCGTTCAGACAAGCAGGCACCCTGGCAGGAAGGCTTCTCACAGCACAGGAGACTCATTTAATGAAACTTTAGCTGATGCATTTTAACCATCAAAATTAGCTGTCCTGGTATGGTTGTATTTTTCCAAAACGAAAGATAAATTTGGGATTCCAGGCACAAGTAAGGCAGGAGAATGCGCATCCGCTTCCCAGGACTCCATGGCCCCCTTGGGGGTCGCAACCCACAGATTGAAGGCCCCCTGCTCCACACCATGCCTAAAGCCAACACCAAAGCCAATAGGTCCCAAAAGGGGAGACTAATGGTCTTTTCAAAACGCTGGCTGTTTAGAAGTACTTTGACGGTCTGCTGTGGTAATGTGCGATCGTTTCGTACATGCCTGGGCCTAATGTATGAAAAGTGTTGCATCGCTGTGTGAAAACAGCGATGCAGCACTTTTCAGTGCGCCCTCCTTGCTACACCATGGATGTGCCTTATTTACTGTACGGTGCTCCGTGTCTCAAGGAGTTACAGATATGTCAGTATTTCTGAGGTATCTGTAGGCGCAGTAATGAGGCATTGCTGGAATGTGTCACAAGTGATGCAACTCAAGCATTGGGTTATTACACATCTGCAAGTCCCATGTTAAATGCGCCTGCGTCAGTCTTATGCCTGCTGTAAGGCAGGGGTAAAATTTTGACGAAGTGGCAGCCTACAAGGCTTTTTGTGGGGGAACGCCCACCCAGCATACATCATACCTAAAGCAGGTATAATGTAGCGCAGGGCTTTACAAAATGACGCATCTGCTTAGATGTGCAACTTTTTTAATAGGGTGCAAGGTGGTGCATTTTTACGCCATTGGTGCATCACAAAAGGTGATGCAAAGGCAGCACAAAGGGCTCATAAATAGGCCCCATTGATATCTTGCTCCGCTGTGCCTAGTGAGAGATCGATCACTGTTAAGTCTGATTACACTTTCTTATAAAATGTTGTAAACGGGGAATATGAAATGACACGTTTTTTAAAAAATCCCTGTTTTTCTGTGAAATACCAACTGTTGGAGTGCGGGTCACCAGCTCTGGTTACGCACACATACCTAATACTCACCTGGGCCCAAACCTTTCACACAAATAAGCTAGTAATCCCACTGGCATCACTTTTTTGTGTTGCCTGAAATTTGATATTCACCTTTACAAATCCTACCAACATGATTATCTTATCAATAATTTTCCTCTCCTCAATGAATCAGGTTGCTGAGTTAGTTTAAGGTAGAATGCCATTAATTTCTTTAACTTTGAATAACCACAGACTCGAGAAGTTTTAAAATCTTTATCTAAATAAAATTTGTGAGTCAAGAATCAATTACAGTAATCATCTTCTCTTAAGAAGCAAGTTAAAGTCAATTATAGTAAAGTCATAACAATGGTCAATGAAGACGGTACCTGGAAAAAGGGAGGAAAAAGAGAGAGCAGGTGCAAAGACAGGTTTCACAGAATTATATTTACCTAAGGTGATAGTTGAACCCAGCTCCTTAAAGATGGGGCCAGATAGAATCTCCCAAGACCGGATGAAGGCAGAGGAACTGGTAGATTCAGATCTGGGAAGGTGACTTCTTCTAAAGTGCAACGCCAGCATCGCACCCCTCTGTGTCACTACTCTCCTTGAATGTCCCTCTTCCAAAATTCCCTTCTAGATGATTAGATTATCGATCAGTATCTCAATTTCTTGAGCAGAGTTTCTGGGAGCAGCAGGGTCTGAGACAGCGTCGCAAACAGAATCTGTATCAGCATATGAGTTGGGTCGTGACGAGTCGGAATGACGGATCGGCACGTCTGACAAGTCTGACAATAGTCTCTAGCTAACTTACCTTAATGATACTATTCTGTATTCGTGTACCACACCCAAAAGTTTCAAAATCTGTGTATTTCCCTATTCTGAATGGTCAGGGCGAGGAGGTGAGTTCATCACACCATTTTAAAAGTAAAGTTTTTTCTTTGGGTCTTTGTTCTATGTTCCAGGTTCTTGTGCGCCTGCGTGAACATCAGATGGGTAGGGATTTCAGTCACCCTCTGAGGCCCAAATATAGACTAATAATAAAGTCAGAAAAAGACACATTAGATCGAGGAAACACATGATTTCACTGTATACCACTTATCTCTACTCTATCCCCATTTACTTATTTACATTTTTTGCATTAGTGTTTAATAGAACTTACGAGGTTTAGTTCAAGCTGCAGCATATGTGTTAACATCTTTAATCACTCGGGTTACTTGTTAATAATACACATAGGCAAGCATCCCCTGGATACAATATGTGGTGTATAGTTCGAGGTTAGTATCTACAAAAAAAATTGGTTACGTTATTACATGTTATTTGAGAGGATCGCGTCCAAGCAAGTTTTTTGTTAAGAAACATTGCTCTATCAATCCCCTCTATGATGGCATTTATTGCCATTACTAATTTCTACTGAAACAGATCCCAACATTAGCACGTCTCAATTTCTTCTTCAACTTTTCCATTTCTTTCTTTTTCCTTTTTGCATTGTAATCCTCTCATTCTTTTATAAAAGTCTCCTTTCAATTCTTCTAACTGTATTCTTCACGTTTTCTTTTCTTGCCCCTTTCATTCACTTCATATTTCTTTCTACCTTTGCACCATTTATGCCTACACATTATTGCTATTGCTAGCAGGGTTATTCTCATTATGGGCAGTATTATTTGACCTAAAATACCTGTACCTAAATTAGAAAACCAACTGCCTATGTAAGAAATGCTGTTTTTCAATTTCTTCCACACACTCTCAACTTCCATGGGTTTTAATTCTTCCTCTAATTTCGTAATATGTTTTATATATCTTCCAATCTCAACACTTTTATCAGGAATATAAGTGCAACAATGTTGCGTTTTCAATAATTTACAGACTCCACCCTCTTTTGCCAATAATATATCGAGTGCAAGTCGATTTTGCATAACAATAGATCTGACCGCAACTAATTCAGGGTTAATCTTCAGAAATCCTGCTGCAGTGTCAATAGATAACCGATCAACTACTGTAGACAACTGGCAAATGTTTTGTGAGTTTAGAAGAACTTCCACTGAAGGTATCAATGCACCAAATATGTCACCTACAATTTCTGTAAAACAAGCTCTTTTTACACGGGTTAGACCATTTGCGTCTTCATTGCTTCCAGTGATTCTTTTTACATGATAAACTTTAGGGAATACTATTCCAAAATAGCAACTCCCATACCAATGGTCTGGCAGCCTAAAGTAGGCTTTATTGCCACACACATAATAGATTCAAGGAAATACAGGATCAGTCCCTCCTTTTAGTGCCCATCCCCCAATTACTAAGAAATTATGCTCACATTCACTGGAACCAATAAATATGTTGTTATACTCTGTTTTTAACCTATGGAGATAGATTTTCTGTTTTTTTTTCAAAATCTAAGGACATAGCAGCATGAGTCTTGCCATTGACAAAATGCTCTTCCTCCTCAGGCTTAGGTTTAGGTTCAGAGCTCTTCTTTGGAAATCCTGTATCCTTTGTTCAACTAAATTCAAAAATATTTTCTCTTCTTCATGCAACTTATATGTTAAATTGTGCTTATGTGCTTCAGCTATATCAATAGTTTTCATGGTTAGAAAATATTCACCCATACATTCTGAATCTCTTGTACTAAGACCGGGTCCATGTTTTTTTGCATAGGAAACTCAGAAAAAATCAGATCTACATTAGAATAGTAATATTGCATTGTTCGTGTTCTATAAAATAAGCTTGCTAAAACACTACAGGAGATACGATACGTTAATGGTAAATTATGATAGGTCACTCCTTCTGCTACAGATGCAGGTAACTTCATACAGACATAACAGTCACTAACCTCCATAGTTTCTACATATTGTACTAACAGGTTGGGAAAAACATTTAAATCCGTATCATTTTTATTCACACTGTGATGTAAATCTAACTCATCCGGTGCTTCTAAATCTACTCTATCTCTTTTGATAGCAGCTGCCTTTTCATGTGTATTAGTGTTATTCTGTACATTTGTATCCATAAAATAAGGAATGGCCTCTGTTAAGGCTAACCATATTATGAATACTAAAAATATGCTACATATACATATTCTGCAACATGTCTATAAACATGTTGGTTTTCCAGTAGCTTTATTGTTAACCATTTTCAAATGGGATATGAAGATTTCTCTCATTTACTTGAGTGATTCAGCTTTGGGACAGAGTATAAGAAAAGGGGAATTTTGTTTCAGGTTGGTCTCACTTCTTCATCAACTTGCTCTGCATTTAAATCTTCAATTTCCTCCTCAATTATTTCCAAATTCTCGCAATCTTGGAGAATTATGTATGTCCACTCAGGACCATTACATTTATTATTTATAAAATTTGCTCTGGGGCTTTTTCGTTTTGAGTTTTCAGCTGATGGTCCAGACCGACTGGATACTTTGTCCACTTGCTCTGGCTCTTCTGTTATTGTTTTAAGGTGATATTTCAATCTTTTGATAACACCTGACCTATTATCACCTTTTCTAATTCTTTTAGCTTGCACTGCACTTTCACCTTCTTCAAGTGTTCATTTGTTCTCGTTGGGTTGTGGCACAACTTTGTTATTTTCGTCTTCAGAATCTCTCTCTATCTGACCTTGTCCAGGGCTTTTTGATTTACTGTCACCTGCCTGGATGCATTCTTCTTCCTTAGTCTGACTCTGTTCTGGTTTAATTTTTATTGGTGTTTCTTCTCCTTTCACCTGAACTCCTTTGACTTCTCCTGTCTGGTCCTGATCAGGTCTTCTTGTTTCTTCATTGTCTTCTGCCTGACCATTTTCTCTAATTCCTACCTGTCCCTCCCCAGACTCTGGATCTGTGAATTTGATTTCTTCTGTCTGAGTAAATGGCACTTTCCTTATCTGGTCCTGCTCAGGTTCCCTAACTATCGTGCTTTCTATCTCCCGAGCACGTTCTTCTGTGCCTATCTGGTCCTCACTCTTTTCCTGACTAGCTTGTCTAGTTTGGCTTCTTGTTCTTACAAGTACTTCTGGCACATCTTCTATTGGTATTCAATCATCCTGACTGGTGCTCGGTTGTTCTTCGTCAGCTACTTCAGGATCTATTACTTGGGATCCTTCAGCTGTGCAACCTTCAGCCCCCTCAACTGCTTGAGTTAGTTGAGGTTCTTCCTCGTCAGGTGCTGGTACTCTTTTAGTATAGCTTGCATGTATCCAATTAGGCAAACCTGCACACTTTACTGCTTTGGTTGTAACCAATGTAACCTGATGTGGTTTGTCCCACCTTGGTGCTAGGCATGATTCTCGAGTGTGATTCTTCACTACAACCCAGTCACCGGGATTCAGATCATGCGCTTGGTTCGGCTGCCTTGGAACTGCGTCTTCTCCAACCTGGTAAGATATAGAACGCACTTGGTCAGCCAACTCTTTGCAATATTACAGTACCAAATCATCAGTTATATTCAACAGCTTGTGTCCTGGTATACATGCCTGCCTCATTGCTCTTCCCATGATTATTTCATGGGGACTCAATCTGTATTTTTGACTGGAATACTTCTAAGTCCCATCAGAACAAGAGGTAAAGCATCAGGCCAATCCAGTGGAGTGGATGCACACACCTTCCCCAGCCTTGACTTAATTGTGCCATTCAATTGTTCTACCACTCCAGATGCCACTGGGCGGTATGCGCAGTGCAGCTTTTGCTTAATTTGAAATGCTTAAAAAATTAATCGAATTATTTCATTATTAAAATGAGACCCTCGGTCTGATTCAATAGTTACTGGAAACTGAAGCGTGGTATAAGTTCTCTTAATAAGAGTTTGGCCACTATCAAGCTGTCATTTCTTCTGGTGGGGTATGCTTCCACCCACATATTTTAATCCTCAACAGATAGGCAACTGAATGAAGTCAATTTGAAGTCTTATAAAAGGACCATCAGCCTTTTAATTTTTCTCATATGGACTAATGTTTTCTTACCTGGATTCATTTGTTGGCATGTCAAACACCTTTGGAATAGTCTTTCTGCATTATTTCTAAACCTTGGAATGAAGCAATCTTGTCTGAAAAGTCTGATCATTGCATCTCTGCCTATATGGGTGTCTCCATGATACATTCTAGCCATTGGTGCAAGCATACAGTCTGGCAGTACAGGTCTGTCATCTAAGTAAACTCATAATCCATCTTCTGCTCTTTTTGTACAACCAATTTTCACCCATTCTTCTTTCTCTATTGTTTCTGTTTCATTTTGTAGTTCTCTTGCTTCTCTCCATGTTTCTAAACCTGACAATAGCATAAGTTGGCAGCTGTTTCCACAATTTTCAACCTTTCTGTTTACTGCCATTCGAAATTTTGCGCAGTGTTGGGCAACCTGTCAGCATAGCTATTACCTGCAGTCACATGGTCATTTTTTGACTGGTGTGCGGCACATTTGACCACTGCCACTTCTTTTGGTAATTGTATCGCTTCAAGCTATTCTTTAACAAATTGTCCATTTTTAATGGGAGACCCTGAATAAGTAATGAATTCTCGCTGCATCCAAAGCTGGCTAAAGTCGTGCACAACCCCGTAACCATACTGACTGTCAGTGTAAATGGTTACTCGCCAATTTGTCCCCTTTTTGCAAGCTTTAAATAAAGCAATCAATTCGGCTACTTGTGCAGACCTGACTCCTGGTAAATAAGATGCTTTGACTATTTCAGCCAATGTACACGCAGCATAAGCAGCATTTAAGCCTCCCTCCTCATGGTGCATGCATGAACCATCTACAAAAAAATTCATGCTCAGCATTTTTTAATGGCTCCTGTATGTCTGGACATGGTTTAGTACTGAGTTCTGTTACATCAAGACATTCATGTTCAGGTTCATCTTTCACTTCTTCATTGTATGGATTTGGTAACAGAGTAGCTGGGTTAAGTACAGTACATCGCACATTTTCTGCTCCTAACATGATCCTCTCATACTTTGTTAATCTGCTTGGAGTAAGATACTGAGTCTGATTTCTTGTTAAAAGAATAACGACTGCATGTGAAACATATACCTTCACAGGGTGTCCCATCACAATTGACTCACTTTGCTCCAGACTCACGCACGTGGCTGCTACAGCTTTTAGGCATCCCAACAAAGCGGATGCTACAGGATCTAGGGTAGCAGAAAAATATGCCACTGGGCGTCGCATTGGGCCATGTATCTGAGTTAGGACTGAGATGGCACAAATATCTCTCTCACAGCAGAATAATGCGGAATCTTTTGAATAATCTGGCATATCTAGAGCAGGTGCTTCGCGCAAGCAATTTCGTAATTTCAAGAAAGCTTTCATGCTCTCATCATCCCATTCTATCTGGTCTTTTGCTCGTTTTTTTGTCATTTGTATCAAGGGTTTCGCCAGCAGGGAAAACCCCATAATCCACTGCCTGCAATACTCCAAGGAGCTTTCTTATTTTCTTCTGTGTTTGTGGTAACTTCATTTGTTTTATTATTTTTATTCTTTCTGCGGTCACTCTCCTTTCTCCTCATTCTATCTGGTGTTCCAGATATTTTACTTCTTTTCTGGAAAACTGTAGTCTTTCAGGGGACACTTTATGTCCACCTTTGGCTAAATGGTTTCAGTCACACAGTCACTCTTTGTTTTGGAGGCGACCAAAAGATCATCAATATACTGAACTAGGAGAGATTCCTTAGGCATCACTAAGGTCTCAAGACATTTTTTCAAAATTTGGTTAAAGATCGAAGGACTTTCTGTGTACCCTTGAGGAACACGATTCCAAACTTAAACACGATCCTCAAATTTAAAATAAAGTAAAAACTGACTATCTGGATGCAATGGCATGGAGAAAAAGGCAATGCATAAATCAATCACGGTAAACCCCGTCGCATTCCATGGTATTTGCTACAAAATCACTGCAAGGATGGGCACTACCGGGCAACAGGGCACAACAATTTTGTTAATTTTTTTAAAATCTTGAACAACCCTATATTTTCCATTTGGTTTCTTAATACCAATGATAGGTGAATTACAGGGACTACTCATAATTTCTTTTAAAATACCTTGTTCGACCATTTGATTTATTTCTGCTGCAATACCAGCCTTAACTTCAGGACTCATTTTGTATTGTCGGAATTTTTGGGAATACTGCACCTTCCTTTACTGTCACTGTGACAGGATCTACATCTGTCATCAACCCTATTCTTTTCCAGTAAAATTCCACACCTCCAGATTTACTGTCAATTTTAGCTCTGCTGGTAAGTCATCTTGGGTTATAATTGAAAACAATAAATTTACTTCTGCTCCTTGTTTGGCTAGCATGATTTTATATATTCCGTCTTCATCTGGGGTTTGAATGGCAACACCATCCGGTGTGCAAAAGATGGTGCAATTCATTTTGCACAACAATTCTCTCCCTAATAAATTCACAGGACTGGAGTCGCATACAACAAACTTGTGCATCTCTTTAAAGTTACCAATGCATACCTCCATTGGTTTTGTATTTGGGGTCCTAATTTGTTTATTAGAAACGCCCACTACTTGGATCGCTTCTCCCGAGAGGGGTAGGTTTGGAATGTCTGCTGTTCTCACAGTAGAACGGGTTGCACCAGTGTCCATCAAAAAAGTAATGTTATTTTGTTCTACCTCTCCATCAATATATGGACCTGACTGATCTACTGATAAGGATGCGCCAAGTACGCACTCCTCATCCCCCCCTCTCAGGCACCGTCATTGATCTTGATATTTGAAATATGGATCCTGCAAAAGAAACTGTGATGTTAGGTAATTTTTCTTAAAACTTGCTTCTTGAAATCCGGTGTCCGCACTGTACATGGCTTGACTCACAAAATTTGGCAAAGGGGCAGTTGGCAATTGACTCTGCAGGTTTACAACCTGTTCTGGTTGTCTTATTATCACCTCATTCTGCATCTGTGGATTTAAATTTTGATTTGGGCCATTAATATTTTGTATATTTTTACACTCGTTCTTCCAATGCCCCAATTGTCCGCACCCATGACAAGGGAACTTATTCTTTGCCTCTTCTCTGCTTAATCGCCCTTTTGGTTTACCCCCATTATTTTCCCCATTTCCTGACCCCTTTCCTGTTTTTCCTGCCATATTTGTTAACTGGTGTTCCTGTTGTTCTGCCAGCTTTACTTGAGCCCCCATCCCTTTCTCTTCTAGAATTTTTTGTCTGTTGTCAATTTCATCTCCACAGTACTTTGCATATTTTAAAATCTCTTCTATGGGCTTTGCTTGCCAACAGAAATTATGCTGTTTAATCATTTCAAAAATTTCTTTTCTTAAGCCTGACACAAATCTATACACAAAATGAGTCATATCCTTGTCCCCAATACTTTCAAACCCACTATACTGTTTGAACACCTGTAGAAGGCGCTCATAGTATGCATGGACAGACTCATCCTTTTCCTTAGTTGTTCTGTCTATCTTTATCCAATCTGACTCTTTTGGGGGAATCTTCCCTTTCAAAAATGAATTACTTGGTTATATTTTTTCATAACCTCTTCTGACGGAGCTCCTGTTTTCTTGTTTCTCTGGTACTCATCATTTGGCCAATCAACTCAGTCCACAAATAAGCAGGCACCACTATGTCGAAAAGACCATCCAGATCCTTCAGCAAAACATTTGAAACTCTCACAAACCTTTCAACTTGTCTATACCATTCCACAGGCTTTTCTCTCAGTTTTGGGAAATCATTTGTAAATGACAAAATATCCTGTCTTGTTCATGGAACATGTACATAACCTCCTCCTGGAACTTATCTCATTGGGTATAGTCTATTGGGTATAGTCTTTTTGCCTTTTCTGTTTCTTTCATTAAATATTCTGATGTCACTCGACTGTTCTGTGCTTCTTCCTTTTTCTTTGTCCACCTTAATTTCTATCTGTCTAAATCTCCTGATTTCCGTAATATTGCCATCAATTCTTTTAATTGTAATTTTCTTCCTGACATGTTCATGTTCTCTAAATCGTTATCGACAAATTCTGCTCTATAAGTTTTTTGCAGGACTTTGGATCGCCCTACCTCTATTCCCATTTCGGAGGCCAGATTCATACATTTTTCATGAAAGGCTCTTGTGTTTCGTGTTATGCTTCTGCAAATGAACAGTAATTTTTCCTCACTATAGGTATTTAACCTATCCAGTCCTACATTCCCGGCTATCATTTCTTCTAATTCAACTCTTAGTTTAAAAATAGCTAGTATTTTGGGTGGTGGCGGATTGGGTTTCTCTATGTCTCATGTCCACCTTTCTAATTCTTCTAGGGTTATTATGGTGGCACTTTTTGTTCTGGTGGATATCTCAATTCATACCTCTTTTGAGCACCCTGGCGTGACTCTTCTGGGTGTCATTTATTTGCCCTCTTAGTGGCAAGTCCATTAATGAAATTACTGACTCGCATTCACTGCCTTGGTCATCAATTATTATTTTCTCTTTTCTTGGCTCAATCATGGGTGTGGTCATGACAGGGGTTTTAGGATCATTTGTTTTATCCCCGGACAGTGGGACGATAATTATGTAAAATTCTTCCATTGAATGTTCCGTATTCTGGGAAAGCCAGAATTCCTTCATCTTTTGTGCATTCTATCCGATTTTCTAACCACACACAAGTATGATAATCTCTCTCTACCATCATGTAGGATGAGGGAATTTTTGGAGGAGGAATGATAATTCTTTCTCTGGTTTTAATGGGCTTATCCTTTTTTAAATAATTCAGTATTTTCTGCATAAACGACATTTTACTCTTCTCACCATACATTTTGTGCGATCTTCCTTTTAGGTACTGCTTGTAGGCAAACCCTAAATAATTTCTGTCTGGGCGAGTCCCTATTAATGTTGGATTGTAGATACAAAATCTGATTTCTGTTATTATTCTTGGGATTTCTATATTTACAACTATTCAACTTTTCTCCAATACTAGTGCGCTTTTTATTTTTGCAACCAATCAGAATTCGTTTTACCAGCGCGGCTTTAAGTGACGTCACTATTACTCCTTACCACTGACCCCTCCTTTACAATTTATCATGTTAGTCACACGCCCGCTGTCCTACCAATTCCAGCGAGGCTCTTTGTGACGTAAGTGCTGCACCCACAACTGACCCCTCCTTTACAAGGTAATGTGAAAACTTATTTTCTCACAATTTTATGTGCAATTTTCTTTAATCAACAACATAGAAACATTCAATACTTAGTCTGATCCTCTTATTTCAAAGAAATCATCAATTCCTTTTACTGCAAGTAAAACCTTCCGCTTACTCATCACACACTATCAGTAAAACCTTTTCCGCTTACTCTTCACACAAGCATCAGAGAACCTGCTACTCCTTCAGTATTACCCTTTCTAGGTGATATAAGACCAAAGTTTCAGCAGCGAAGTCCTTTGCTATCAATTACACTCACTTTTATACAAAAGAGAAATAATCCCTAAATCAGTGCTTCTAGTCCTGCATAACTTTCAGCACTTTCCTGATCCAGACAAGTAACCTCACTGCAGTGTGGCTTCCATTCGCCAACCGCTATTCATTATTTCTGGAAACTTCAGACAACACGAATAACAATATGAGAGCAACAAAAACGTGTTTTAATGCATATATCAATAATTCAATCCACAATATTTTCTACCTAACTAACTAGAACCTAACCATGTCTCTGCCACCAAGTAAAAACTGATGGAGCGCGGGTTACCAGCTCTGGTTACGCACACATACTTAAAAGTCACCTGGGCCCAAACCTTTCACACAAATAAGCTAGTAAACCCACTGGCATCAATTTTTGTGTTGCCTGAAATTTGATATTCACCTTTACCAAATCCTACCAACTAGATTATCTTATCATTAATTTTCCTCTCCTCGATGAATCAGGTTGCTGAGTTAGTTTAAGGTAGAATGCCATTAATTTCTTTAACTTTGAATAACCACAGACTCAAGAAGTTTTAAAATCTTTATCTAAATAAAATGTGTGAGTCAAGAATCGATTACAGTAATCACCTTCTCTCAAGAAGCAAGATAAAGTAAATTATTGTAAAGTCATAACAATGATCACTGAAGACGGTACCTTGAAAAAGGGAGGAAAAAGAGAGAGCAGGTGCAAAGACAGGTTTCAGAGAATTATATTTACCTAAGGTGACAGTTGAACCCAACTCCTTAAAGTTGGGGCCAGATAGAATCTCCCAAGACTGGATTTAGAAAGAGGAACAGGTAGATTCAGATCTGGGAAGGTGACTTCTTCTAAAGTGCAACGCCAGCGTCGCACCCCTCTGTCACTACTCTCCTTGAATGTCCCTCTTCCGAAATTCCCTTCTAGTTGATTAGATTATTGATCAGTATCTCAATTTCTCGAGCAGAGTTTCTGGGAGCAGCAGGGTCTGAGACAGCGTCTCAGACAGAATCTGTAACAGCATACGAGTTGGGTCAGTGACGAGTCGGAATGACGGATCGGCACATCATAAAAGTCTGCCAATAGTCTCTAGCTAACTTACCTCAATTATACTATTCTGTATTCGTGTACCACCCCCAAAACTTTCAAAATTCGTGTTTTCCCCTATTCTGATTGGTCAAGGCGAGGAGGTGAGTTTATCACTATTTTAAAAGTAAAGTTTTTTCTTTGGGTGTTTGTTCTATGTTCTTGCCCCTTAATTTACCTTCCCATAGCTTTATTCCCACCCGTATTTCATGTTATGTTCAATACATTTTTGCAACACAATTTAATTTTCTTCCTGTGTTCAGGTCAACAGTTCTTTTTCCCAGGCGTCTCAGTTCAATGTGGCCTTGGTGGGGTTTCAAGTGGTAGTGTCACAGGGTTTCAGCAGGTTCTTGTGCGCCTGCGTGAACATCAGATGGGTATGGATTTCAGTTACCCTCTGAGGCCCAAATATAGACTAATAATCAAGTCAGAAAAAGACACATTAGATCACGGAAACAAATGATTTCACTGTATACCACGTATCTCTACTCTATCCCTATTTACTTATTTAAATCTTTTGCAGTAGTGTTTAATAGAACTTACGAGGTTTAGTTCAAGCAGCAACATATGCGTTAACATGAGAGTTTCAAGCGGCCTATTTAGTGCTATTGCGCAGCTGCAAAGTTTCCACCAAAAGCATAGACAGTGTCATACTACGTAGATGCAGTAAACGCATTGGTTACATTATTACATGTTATTTGAGAGGATTGCGTCCAAGCAAGTTTATTTTTACGAAACTTGCTCCATCACAACTCACCTGGAAGTTCACAACCTTTACATATTTGTCTGTTTTTTGGGGAAAGAAATATGCAATGTTCAAAGAAAAAAGCTTCACAATCTTGCAACCCCCTACTGTATAGGAGTCAGCATCACAGACGGGATGTACGTTATTATACAGTGTCCACTTCCTGACATCCCCGCCCTGATGCATTCATCTCAACACTCGGGAAACAGATGGGTGGACATGCTCTGGGCCCAGAGAACAGGACACGGCTGCCAGTCAGAAATAAACATTTTATGGCGCTGGATGCTATGTAACATTTTAATAAGAGTAGAGGGCCTTTTGGCAGATTTATGATAGTAGTCCAATACACAAAGGCAATCCTATGTCGGTGCGCAACTATGACTGGGATGCACCCGGTACCTACTCTGACATTATGCAAACTTTGGCCATGCTGCCCAGATGCTGCGAGTACACACCACTTGGGCACATGTTGCTAATTGAAGGCAAATAGAAGTGGGCATTTTAATGCATCTGTTCTCGGAAGGTTTGCAGTTTGGCTGTGCCAAGCTGGTTACAGAATCTACACATTTTTTAAACAAACACTTTGCTCACCTGTAAAGGTCAATATGTGCAGTGGTTGACAGGTGTGCATTTTAGCTTCACCAAAATTCAATCCCTATTTAAAATTACGTAGCCAGGGACTTAAAATTGGGGGTAATGTGCTTACTCGGTGAGGAGCCGTGAAAAAAATGCACCCTGGAACAGTGCTTAGTTGTGGACAGATAGCTTCCACTACACACCTCTTTTTTCCACCACATTCCACTTCCTGTCTCTTAACCAATGAATACCACTGTTTTCCTGTCTTTCTAATCACACCCCTCTTTCTTCCACCACCTTACACTTCCTGTCTCTTAATTTCATGAACACCACTGTTTTCATGTCGTTCTCTTCATCCAACCCCTTTTTTTCCACCACCTTACACTTCCTGTGTCTTTATTTCATGAACACCACTGTTTTCCTGTCATTCTATTCATCCCGCCTCTTTCTTCCATCACCTTCCACTTCCTATCTCTTAACCTCCTCCATGCGTCGGGCAGCCCCCGGCCATCCGACGTCACAGTGGGTGTGTGCAGAGGATGGCCGGGGGCCGTCCGTTCAGCGCACGCGCGGAATTCGCCTGCACAGCGGGGGAATTTGCGCTGCGTCGAAGCGGTTAACCCATGAATACCACTGTTTTCCTGTCTTT
This sequence comes from Triturus cristatus, assembly GCF_964204655.1. Lineage (NCBI taxonomy): Eukaryota > Metazoa > Chordata > Amphibia > Caudata > Salamandridae > Triturus > Triturus cristatus. The sequence goes on along the minus strand of NC_140590.1, from coordinate 122,209,898 downwards.
CTCTTCATCTTGCCTCTTTCTTCCACCATCTTCCACTTATTGTCTCTTAACCCATGAATACCACTGTTTTCCTGTCTTTCACTTCCTAATTGCCTCTTTCATTAACCACCCTACACTTCGTGTTTCTTTATTTCATGAATACCACTGTTTTCCTGTCTTTCACTTCCTAATCTCCTCTTTCTTCCATCACATTACACTTCCTGTCTCATAACCCATTAATATCACTGTTTTCTTGTCTTTCTCTTCCAAACTGCCTCTTTCTTCCACCACCTTATACTTCCTGTCTCTTAACCCATGGCACCACAGTTTTCCTGTCTTTCTCTTCATCCCACATCTTTCTTCCACCACCCTACACTTCCTGTCTCTAAACCCATGAATACCACTGTTTTACTGTCGTTCTCTTCATTCTGCCTCTTTCTTCCAACACCTTCCACTTCCTGTCTCTCAACCTATGAATACCACTGTTTTCCTGTCTTTCTCTTCCTAACCGCCTCTTCCTTCCACAACCTTCCACTTCCTGTCACTTAACACATGAATACCACTGTTTTCCTGTTATTTTCTTCAGCCCGCCTCTTTCTACCATCACCTTACCAATTCCTGTTTCTTAACCCATGAATATCACTGTTTTCCTGTCTATCTCTTCATCCCGCCTCTTTCTTCCACCACATTGCGCTTCCTGTCTCTTAACCCATGAACACCACAGTTTTCCTGTCTTTCTCTTCATCCCACATCTTTCTTCCACCACCCTACACTTCCTGTCTCTAAACCCATGAATACACCTGTTTTACTGTCGTTCTCTTCATTCTGCCTCTTTCTTCCAACACCTTCCACTTCCTGTCTCTCAACCTATGAATACCACTGTTTTCCTGTCTTTCTCTTCCTAACCGCCTCTTTCTTCCACAACCTTCCACTTCCTGTCACTTAACCCATGAATACCACTGTTTTCCTGTTATATTCTTCAGCCCGCCTCTTTCTACCATCATCTTACCAATTCCTGTTTCTTAACCCATGAATACCACTGTTTTCCTGTCTATCTCTTCATCCCGCCTCTTTCTACCATCACCTTACCAATTCCTGTTTCTTAACCGATGAATACCACTGTTTTCCTGTCTTTCTCTTCATACCGCCTCCTACTTCCACCATGCTACACTTCCTGTCTCTTAACCCATGAATTCCACTGTTTCCTGTCTTTCTCTTCCTAACCACTACTTTCTTCCACAACCTTCCACTCTGCGGGGCATATTATCAAGGGGCAGCGATATTTATCGCTGGCCGCGCTTAGCGCAAATTTTTTTTTTATCGCTGGCTATCACTGGAATTTATCGCCATGCTAGTGCTGTATTAACAACGCATAGCGCAATGGCGATAAATATTCCAGCGATAGCTGGGGAAATAGGCCAACATCGCTGAGAAACCAGCGAAGTTGCATGTGGTCGTATCACCATAATCCACCCCCCTATGTAATGTATACATAAGTCATGATTTTTGCAGACGTTAGACAGCAGCGTTAATTCCGAGTTAGCGCGAATATGATTGTCGCTTTGCCGGATGGGGCCTCATTGTAAATATCGCGAAGCCCCATTAGCGATATTATTACATAATGTTTTGTGAGGCACGCCTCCTTTGCATCTCATTAACGATGCGATGTGAGGCGTGCTGTAAACGGGCACTAAGTCATTGAAACACATGCTAGCATGTCCTTGTAAATAATGCAATAAAATTATCACTGCTTTCCGCCCGAAAACAGACGCTAAAGGGGCGAAAATTGTATCGCCAGCCCTTGATAATATGCCACTCTGTCTCTGAACCCAGAAATACCACTGTTTTTCTGTCTTTCTCTTCATCCTGCCTCTTTCTTCCCCCACCCTACACTTCCTGTCTCTTAACTCATGAATACCACTGTTTTGCTGTCTTTCTCTTCCTCCTTCTCTTCTTTCTCTGAATTGCTCTGGGTAAAACTTCCATTAAAGAAAAAGAAGTCCGTGGTTCATACGCATAAGTGACTTTCACACTACCTCCACCCACTGGCACAAATTAGACATTGCCCTGGGGTACGGAGGTGAACAGACTCCTAGGAACTGGATCAAAGGCATTGACCCTTACCATGAGAATACCCTTTGGGATGGAGACATAAAGATCCCAGGTAGTCCTCGGGCATATAACCGCAGTCACGTGTAGTCTCACACTATACCCCACTGTGAAAGAGGTACCTACCCTCTCCTTAATAGCAGGCTGTCTTCCTACCTCCACCCACTGACAGGCAGACTCACGATTTGAATAAAACCACAGTTCTTTCTTAAAAAGTGTTTTTATTTCCAGCAGGCAGAAAATAGCTGCTGGCTCAAAACCTGAGACCTAAACAATGCCTATACATTCATGAGGAGCTGACCAACAAGTTCATCCGGCCCTCAATAGAGATCAAGCAGGAGTACAGCTTTCAAATGTGGCTGGGTTCATGTGTGTAGATGGATTTCCTGCAATGCAAGTAAAAGCTTTACTGTATGTGTGCTTGAGGGACAAAAGATGAACTCGTGGTCATACCTAATACTGGGCTTGTAATTGGCAGGAGGATTCCTAAATCTCAAACAACCATGGAGTAACTGCCTTCTAGCAGAGAAACTATTACGCTGGTAGCAAATACATCAAACTACTGCCTGTAGGCGTAAATCACAATTAGCATCAAAACCTCTGATCTCACCCTACCATCTTCTCAGGACACACACGGAACATAACACCGTGTTCAAGGTGGTACTGGCTGCAGAGGAGAGATCATATCACCCTCAAGCTTTGCTCATGGTTTTCAAGATGTCTGTAATAAACACTGACATTTCTGAAGTGATTATGAAGTAGTCAAAGAGAAATATTAGACACGATGGGCTTAACTCTTGTGGTGGGATTGGAAACCAAGAAATCTAAAACACACTCTCAGAGACTGTGACTGATAAGAATCATGTGGTACTAACCAATGCTAAAGTATCTCTGAAACATGGTAATATTAGCCTACTCCTGACTGGCACATTTAATTTATTGTAAGTCCCTGGTATATTGTACCAAAAGTACCTGGGCCAGTAAACTAAATGCTACTAGTGACCCTGCAGCACTCATTGTGCCACGAGTAGTACTTTAAGACTTGTCTCAGGGCTGCCACAGCTGCAATTTTACCTGGTAAAATAAACCTTTTTTCCAGGCCAAAATGTTCCTTTTAATACATATAAGTCACCACTAAGGTAGGCAATAAAGGCTCATAGGGCAGGGTGCATTGTAATTAAAAATTATGACATTTGGGCTTGTGTTTTACATGACCTGGTAGTAAAAAACTCCTAAATTCATTTTTCACTACTGTAAGGTATCTCCCACTGACTGACACTTGGTTACCTTATTGCATTTACTAATTGCTCATTTTGGTTTAGGAGCAACTAGAGATGTGTTGTTGGACTCAAATTAATTTTAAGTCATAGTTCTGAAAATGCCACTTTTAGAAAGATGGCATTTTCATGCCCTAACCATTTGTGCCTTCTGCCTGTGTCTTCGGTACCATGACTGTGAATGGATCTGCTGAAGGGTTTGGTATATTCCTCCACACATTGTCACAAAGCAGAGTAGGTGTGGACAGGATGGGTCTTCCTGCCAAAATGGCTGGGGGCAGAGCTGTTCCCTACCTCACTTGCACTTCAAGTGGGCTTACATCCAGCACACACAGAGAAAAATGTTACTAGTCTTTTGCCACCTCAGATGTCATGGAGCCTTCTTAGGGAAGGGAAGAAAGTTCCAGAACCAGATGTGGGGCTCAGACAGGGTGTTCCCCTCCAGACACAATGGCTGGCACCAGGTATAAAAGCTGGATCCTCAGAACACCTCTTCAGTACACTTCTTGACCTATGGAAGACCTCTGAAGTACAGCCGACCACCAGAGAACTATCCTGCTGCTATTAGAGGATTACCCTCCTGCTTGAACGAATACTTTTCTGCTTGAGATCTGGAGCATCTCCTTGAACACTGGTGCACCAGATGTGACTCCACAGCTAGTTTGCTGGCCTCCTGTGTAAGCTACAGGGACATAGAAAGCTCCAATGGTCCTCAACCCTGCTGATAGCCTGTGCTAGAGTGAGTCTTGACCCCAAGTGGTGTCCCCTCGGCCCTGAACCCTTGGTAGTGGTGTTTGTGGTACTTACATAAAAAAACTTGAACCAACAGAAGCCCTGAATCTACCGGCCAGCCGATCCTCCCAAGATGCATCGTCAGTCAGCCTGACTTTGAGGCCGCCGCAATGTTCTTCTCCACAGCAGCAAATCCTGTTCAGCAGGACCTCTCAGCGAATGTATCCTGCCTTTTGGAGACCTCTTTGACTACAACTTGTAGCTTTGTTCTGCTAAAGATACTCTACTTCCAAAAGGTTGACTTAGTACAAAGGTAAAATCTTCACCACAACTTCGGACAAGGGCTTACAACAACGACACCGTATCCATGGACATTGCCTGCTGCCTACCCCACTGAACTCTACCTTCTCAGGACCTTTCCTTCAGGAGTTTTTCAAAGTCCAAAGTGTGAGACCAGGCACAATCCACCCCTTGTATGGGACCCACACTCCAATGTGGTCTGCCTTAACTTTTGTCTTTGACCCACTGTCATCAAACCAGATACACAAGGTTTGAACTTTTTGGGCACTATTTTAGACTAATACATTAACAATTCATAACATTGGTTCTACTGAATGGATTGCATTTGTTTTGATGCCATGTTATTTAACAAAAATACTATTACATTTCTTTAAATTGGTGTGGGTATTTTCTTGTGTTGTGTTTTTACTTTATTACTGTCGTGTTTCATACAGGGTCTATTGTACTTTCCCTATGTTAGTCTCACTGTGCACAACACAGGCCACATTGGCTTTGCACACATTACTAAATAATCACATTTGCTTATATGCTTCATTATATTTTCACACAGACCTGCAATTGATTCTCTTTCTGTTCTTTCCTGGGATTTAGTCTGAACAGTGGACAAGGTCAAACAAAAATGTCCCTTTTTATTTTGTTCTGGTCAGCCAAGTGCACCTAGACACAACACATAAATGTAGCTGTTGTTTGTGAACATGTGAACATTGTCATATAGATATCCACATCACTGTAACACACAGAGATCACAGCTGTATCTGAGATGTACTTCATTCATCTGTGTATGCTAAAGTATGGGGTCCGCTGATAAGACCAGAGATCTTTGTGTATAAACAGTTTGCTTCTGTAGAAGGGGAGGGGAGTTAGGCTATTAGGCTATTCTGTCTTATAATATGAAAGTCTTTTCATAATTTACAGTATATAGACAATGGGGATGGTATTTATGCTAGGCAGTTGTATGCTAATTGCGGCATGTATACCGCATCTGAGAGTACAACAGTTTAAATGGACTTTTCAAGCTTCCTTCGTGTCTCTTTCATATCCTATTGTGAATGAGTACGAGTGTGTGAGTGAAAGGGAGTGTCCTGACACCGCTATCCCTTAAGAGGGTCAGAAGTGTTGTGTTCTAGGGTGTTAATTCACTAAGTCCTCTGGTTATAAGTAGGAAGGCAAGTGGGTCAATTTAGCTAGTCGGACTCGGGCTTATGGTACGGTGGTGGTATGGTGACTCTGTCCATAACTATTGATGTTCTTTGGTCCCAAGCATAGTTATGTTCCTGAGCAGAATCCCTGCAACATTATTTTTTGTGTTATGCATAAATACTTTACACATTTCCTCTAAGTTAAGCCTGACTACTTTTATTCCAGAGAGGTAAGCACAGGTTAATGTAGTGACTTTTTCTGGTTCAACCTGACAAGGATTGTGGTTGTTGCCTGAGTGGCTCCCACCCCCTTCAACCACTAACCTAATTTTTTATACATCCTACCTGCTTAGACTCAGAAGGAGGGCTCAGACTTCAGAATCATTTTGCAATCAACACTCCTATAATATGTTGAAAATGTAACAAACAGGCCACTCACCTAATCTTAGGGACTGGGCACTTCAACCAAGCATAGCATCAGCTATTCCCATGGACATGAAAAGAGATCCACCTTCATAAATCCAACCTTGTGAACTAATTTACTTAATGCTACACAACTCCTTTGGGACCGCATATACCAGTGGCACGCAGAGAGAGAGCAATAAAGACACAATAGGTAATACACATTCACCGAAACATGCCCTACCACTGTACTGTATGTGTATCATAGTAATAATACTATGGGGTGGAATGATTGGGATTAGAATGCTGTGGGTAGAACCTTGGATAAAGCCAGTTGAGCTTTGTTCCTGGTGGATGTGAAGCTGCTTTGTTGGAGTATAGCTACATGTGAGCATTTCACCTTTCATTATACTTTACGTTTGGCAACGAGCTGTGGTCTCAACAAAGCAGTGTTCACTGTCTGCTTTGTTGGACTTCTTATAGATGCTCGCGCTGCTCCTTGGTGGTTTTTTGGCGTTCTTCATCAGAAAACCATTTGCGGAGCCAGCCCGCTTGCCAGGAAATTCATGCTCAGCAATATCACAGAGGAGTACTAGATGCTAAAGACACCATTTCCATGAGTGGAACTGTGAAGTTTTTGTGGGCTGTAGAGATCTTGATCCAAACCGTATCTAGTACTAGATCACTATTTGGCAAGTTCATAGTGTGCATGGAGATTGCAGAAGTCGCAGCTTCTCCATCCTAGAGCTGCTTTTTACTGGCAGTATAAAAAAACGTGTGTAATTCTATCCCGCAAATCTGTGCAAGTGCATGTAACGTCACTCACGGCAGCCACCATTAACTTGGCTATTTTTTCTTGAGGCAATGTGAAAAAGTTTGAAGTGCACACATTTTGGCAGCCATTTTTAGGTTTCACCGTCACAGAGCTTGTGCTGTGCTTGCTAAATCTTTTGAATTGAAAAAAAAAATCTTAAACGGGGCTAACTGCCCACCAATTACTTACCTTTACCTACCATTAGCTGGATTGTATGTGGCTCTCACTTACTTTACTTACCAGTGGCTGGATCCAACATGGCTCGCAGGCACTCCACTTACCATTAGCTGGCTCCCAAGTGGCCCCGACGTCACTCTTGGTCACCACCTGCTCCTCACCTCTGGCATTGTGGTGCTGTGGAGCCTGGACCAAGTACTGCTCATGGTGGTGGGTGTCCTTTCACTGCACGCTCCTGCAGGTACTCTTTTTGCTCTCTTCGTGCCATCGCCAGTGAAAACAGTTAGCGATATATCAAAATGGATAATATCTGAACTAGTGTTTCTTTTTCAGCCCCTGCAAAACTTTGATTTTACTTTGCAAGGCTTTCAGATGTATGTGTAGATATTTTTGCTTGAATTTGCACAGTGCGGCTACTCCCAACTCTTGCTAGTGCATTGACTTTCAGTCTATTTATAATGGCTACAGTGAGAATGACTAGCTGTTGTATTTAGTGCCCTGTACTGCTTTTCAATAGGCATTTGCTACTGCATTGGCTACAAAGTAACTCAGCGGGAATGATTCTGCTGATTACATATTTGTATCTGGGGTCCAGGGATTAAACATTTCCCTGCCTCACTGTCACAGGCTTCTCATGCCATTTTAACCATTTTGTGTAGCAAAAATGAAAACATCATCTATTACCTCCTGCAGCTCAGTGACATCCCTGGGAGGAGTACAGTTTCATTGGATTTATGTAATTTAATTGCTATCTTTCTCAATATCAGCTATTATGTTTTATGGTCATTGGGTTATGTATCTTATTAATTATGCTGTGGATGACATAGTTATTTTCATTTTGCTTCATGACCATTTAACTGCTCTGTATTGTTTTCGTCTTTTATAGCTGTATATGGCTGAATAAAGATTAATTGAATTGAATTGGCTCATGAAGGTCATCCTGGTATGTCTGTTACTAAACAGAAAGTTAGTGAATTTTATTGGTGGGCAAAAACCGATGATATTATTGATGGTTTGTTGAGAGAATGTGCACTATGTGCTGGTATTAACAAGTTAGCTGAAGCATGTGTTGTTGAAATGGGACCGGTGCAGTGTACCAAGGATTCGTGGAGGAAGTTGGGGATTGATATTATCTGACATTTGCTGTGCTAAGCTGGATCACAGCAAAAAATATCCCAAAGTGGCGGGCACCATTTTTTAATATATAGAAGGGGTGGGGTTGCAAGTAGGTCCCCACTTCCCAGCCCATTTAGGGTCCCAGGGACGCTATCCTAGGGGGACAAATATATTTAAGCAGAGGGGGCACACTGCCTTGCTTCCCAAGCCAATGGTGGCCCCAGGGATCCCATCACCCAGGGGCAATGTTGTAAAAAGTGGGGAGGGGGGCTGCACGGCCTCCCTCCCCGACATTGTGAAGTCCCCCCGGGGACCCCATCCATCGTGGCTGACTTTTTTTTTAAAGGAATTGGGACCCTGCAATTCCTCCTCCTCCATTTAAACCTTTAATGGCCTTGGGATCCCATCTACTGGGGTCGGCTCACTTACTGTGTCCCGAGAAGCCCACCTCTGGGACATAGTAGTTTCCAAGTCTGAACCATCTGGCAGGAGTTTAAAAAAGCTTGCTCTAGCTGGGAGGAGACTTATGTTCTGTTTCCCTGCTTGCACTGATGCGGGCAGGGGAACAGAACACATAGTTCTCCTGCCTAGAGGGAGCTTGCATAAAACAGTTGCTACAGGCTCCAGGCAGGAAATAAGCTGGCTCTGGCACCATACGAGCAGCTGGCTGGGGCTGTGGGGGCCCTGACGCTTCCCCCGCAGTCCTAAATATTGTGCTTGGTTGGTACTCTGGCTAGGCACCAGGACACCACCTATAAATAATAGGGACCCTGGGGAATGGGGTCGTGCGGCAAAAAAAGGCTAGGAAGTCTCAGGGAGAGGGATGCACAGCCCCTTTCCCTTTTTATTAAATTACGGGTCCCGAAGGATGTGATCCTCAGGGCCAAAATAGGCTTGAGGAGGAGGGGCACACAATGCCCTTCCCTTTTAAAAAAAATGGCTTAAGGAGATGGGCTACCAGGGGCCAAAAGATGCCTTTTAAATAAGGCATGCCACTGGGGCCTATGAAGATTTGGCCCCTCCCCTTTTCCATATAATACAGTCCCAGGGAATGGAGTCCCCTGTTCTAATAAGTCTCGGTGAGTGGTGTTGTGCGGCTCCCTAACCTTTCTTATTATATTTGGTATCCGGGGTTGGGGCCCCCAGGCATATTAGGTCTCTGGGGCAGGGGCGACCCTTCCTTTTTTTATTGTATTTGGTCCGAGAGGAAGGGCATCCAGAGGCCTATCAGGGTTCAGAGAGGGGTTTTGCACAACGCCCTCCTATTAGATTTGGTCCCTGGGCCCAAGAAAGCTTAGGGAGGGGGCTGCAACATCCTCCCCTGTTTAATTTTTTTTAACCCAAGGGGTGGGTCCCTGGGGCCCTTTAAGGCTTGGGGAAAGGGACAAAGCTGCCACCTCTTCATTTTATTGGAACTGGCTCTGGTGGATGGGGTCCCTAGGGCCAATTAAGGCTCGGGATGGGGGATGCATGCCCCGGTTCCCTTAATATATATGTTTTGGCCTGAGCACGGGGTCCTTGGGTCCCAAAGGCCAACCCTACGTCACACATGCCAAAGGCTGTGCACAGCATGGAGCTGGCTGCCTTTCCATTATTAAATATAATTTTCAATAGTTTTCACTCGATAAGAGAGCACTCTGGAAGTACCCCCCGAATCCCAATAAAACAAAGAAGCAGATTGATGTCCCCGCTAAATGAAAAAGAAGACTACCAGGAGGCTGATACCCCTGGCAAACGATCTTTGTATCCACATCGGGACTTCAAATCCCATGATACTTGGTGTCATATGACGCGGAAAAATGGTGGGGAAGAAATGCTTAAAAGAGACTTCATTACGGCCATACTGACAACACCATCACACAACGAGACAGGCCAGGGTCCTGGGAGCATGCACCCCTGTTACAAAAAGAGGCGGATTGAATCCCCCGTGACATGAAAAAGAAGCGTAATAGGAGTCCAATCCTTGGTAATTAATTGGCAGCCTGAGCACCCTTGGGAGTGGAGCACACCTGAAGTCCTCCCTCCAAGCTAAAAGAGTAAGCCCCCTTCTTATAATTCAGCAGAAGGATAGCCAGTGAACCACAATTGATGAAAAGGATTAAATTTTAGGATTTGCTGTAAGAAATTATGTAGTGAATGCTCCATGCTCTACGCGATGAGACTGATTAAGTAATTTACGGAATTTCTCCATTCAGTTGTCAAATCCTTCCATGAAGATAAGTGAAGGTAAAATAATGGGATTTATCAGAATTTACAAAGCAATGTTTTGGAATGGAAGCACTAAAACACCTGCTTTCTGATTTATTAGGCAGGATTCTCTTTGGGCCATGCACTGATTACACCAAATTTTAAGTAAAGTCAAAGGGTATATTGGAGGTATGTTTTTGCTTTTGCCAACCCCATCTCCCATCCTTGTGACATATTCTATTTGTATAATCCTACCAGCATTGACCTGTTTACCTGTGTTTTTTAATACAGTGCTTTCAAACAATTGTATTGGAGTGTCACACATACCAACTGTAGCCCTGATGAAGACCTTCATCAAACAAGCATTGGCATTGCCAAAAGGTCTCGCCTTTGGGACCTTAGAAGTGCTTAGCCAGAGCTATTGGCTTTGCCAATGTCTTTAAACTATATGGTACAGCAGCGTGGCTGCTGTGCAGCATGTTGAAAATTTATGATAAAATATTTTTTAAAAGTATTTTTGTTCCCATATATATAACCATTACATGTAATGTGCCAACCCTGTGTCCCTCAGAACCCGGATATGGTAGATGCATTCTACGGTTGGTTCTGATGGGTTTCACAATAGCTTTCTAACAATGGTAATTTGGATACAATTTCATCAGGCAAAATTGAATTGAAGATACACCACACAATATACTTTACCAACATTTATATATTATGTGAACTTGTTATCATAAATATGGCTGCTACAGAAAGAGACTGTACACAAACACAATTATCTGATAGTCTGAAGACTTCAGAGGCCGTATGACTGCTGGGACCTGAATCTGATCGGAGGCGATGGGCAGCAGATATAAACAGATGCAAAAGTCACACACAGATTAAGAGACTTGCGACACACAGTGGTATGAGACAGCAGACATGAGAAACACGCATCAGACATACATCAGAAAAAAATCGATTTGACGCCTTGTCAGGGGTAGTAAGCACTATATAAATACAATTACATACGTAAATCTGAAACAGCACAGAACAAAAAGAGGGACGGGAACACACAGCTAGACACTGCGAGGCTATACAAGGCAGATCACCAGACCCGGAAGCAAACACAGAAACGGGAGAGCCTTACGGAGGATTATGGAGCGGAGACACTGCGAGGCTTGCTAAAGAGGGAGTGCCACCAACCAAGGGCATGGATGCGGCCTGGGCAGACTTGGGATGGGGCTGCAAACTCACCTACCCAACATAGACATTTATCATCACCACCCACACTTGAGGCTGCTTCTTGTAAAGCTTTCCGACCTTACACAATAGCCAGTGCTTTAAATGGGGGAAAAATAGTGCAGGTGATGGAGCAGGGTTTTTACTTTAAAACCGAATACCTGTTTCATTTTCGTATGTTATAATTAAAAGTACTACTGATTAATTATTAACTACTAAAGATTTGTCAAAGTCGTGTCTAATCAACCTTATTAACAGAAGAATTACACGTGGGAATGCTATTGCATGGCTTAAATAATAAGTGAACTAAGTTGGTGAGCAAATTGACGAAATAGATGTTGCTTATGTGATGTTATTGTGTTCTGTGCTTATAATTAATATGCATTAATGGCTTTTGATGTCGCAAATGGCTAGATAAATACATACACATAAGGGTATTAGCAGGGGAATAACACTGTATAATCATTTCCGTGCAGTAATTCTGTTTTGTGTTTCATTTCACTTAAGTTGACCAATGTGGCCTACCAAAAGATGGCTACCACCTGCAGCCTGCATTCGAGTTGATGGAAATTTTGCAAGGAGGCTTCGCGCTGCCTGTGACCTTGCCCTTTTGACGAACTGAAAAGCCATGATCATGATGACAAATCCAGGAGTGATGCCAAGTGCCCCTGAACATAAAATTTGTTGCTAAATAAAATGCTGACTTTATGAACTTATAATGATCCCACATATGGGATACAATTTATCCAGAAGAGACATCCGTAAAAGTAACGAATTAGTTGTGGACCCCTTATTTTCTATTCATTATTTGAGACGATCAATGTGTGTGAAAATGTTCGAAAGTATCCCAATGTACCAAGACGACATATTTCCGCCAGTCATCCGTTTTGTACAATATGATTGTTACTTTTTGGAATGTAATTTTAGTATAAATATTAGTAGGCTAGAGAGGTCTAGCGCCACTTCTTCCCGAACTGATGATCAGAGGTCCCGATGCTGAAAGAAGAGGACGGTGACTCTACATGACGGCTAGAAACTTTGATTATTTTGCTGAGGACCGGTTTCTGACTTAGGATCTGACTTTTAGCCAGAATAGGTAAATATGAGAGAAATGAATTTGCATTTAATTGGCTTTTCATACAATTTTAGATAAACAATTTTCTGTTTGAATCACTGTGTCGGGTGGTTATTTTATTTTCATGTTTATTGAATTTATTTACTTGTTCTGAAATGTTTCACCAGATCTATAGCAACTAGTTGATGCCATTGACCTCAGGGTACATGCAGATTGGTTAGGTATTGAAAGTGTCTCCCCTTATACATGGCACGGATAGAGTGGTAGGATGAATGTTGGTGTAATGGGCCCCACCAGCGTGTGATGTGTGTGTGCGTGTGTGACTGTGAGATCACTCCATCCGTGGAAGTAGGGGGAATTCGGAAGCTCCGATCTGCACCACAGGTACTCATTTAAATGTGGCGAGTGGGCGGGGCTTGGGGGCAAGGCTTAGGAGTAGTCATGCGATACTTCTTGACTTCTATACTACTTGCAGCACATACCAAAACACATGAGAAATGTCTTTCAATAAACAAAGAAGGTTTGTTTACTCAGTACACAATGAAAGCCATGTGCGGTGATATTTTAACATTTCCTTGTTTTTTAACATGTGCAACATCAATACTGTTAATTGCTGTTGCTTGGCACAATACTATATCTTCTTGAGCAACACAAAAAGAAACAAGCAGACGTGCACACACAAGCATTCCTCACATTTCCTTTGATATACCTTCCATGAGTGTCTTTATTCTCTCCCCCTTTTTCTCGTATTTCTTTCACACAAAAACAATCACAGGCAAGCAGACAGGCATAAACAGACACTTGACAAAAGAATCAGGTGGGATTAGAGCTATTTGAACCTGGTTACCTCCCACGGCTTTCTTAATAGCGCTGTCACCTGCTGCCTCGATTTCTGTGTTTGCAACACAGCTTGATGGTGAACACCCCGACAGTATGCAGATGAGCCCAAGCTGAACAGTTCAGCAGGGCTCGGCTCAGATCTACAGAAGTGCCTGGGCTGTCAGAGACAGACCGCCACTCTCCTCGGCAGTAGAGAAGTGCCGGTACTCAGAGACATAAAACTAAGAAGTGCTGGTACTCAGTACCGGTGAGTACCGGCCCATTTAAAGCACTGACAATAGCAGAATTTCAGAAATATTCTACCTAGATTACAACGCAGCAAAGGATTGTACACAGACGAGCAATCATCCAATGTACATAGAATCTGTACACCTTGGCTCATGCGCGGGCTCCAAGAGCCAAGTCTGAGTCTTTGGCTCGGCTCTCCGTGTTCATTCATTGGCTGGCCCCGTGTATCCTCTCTACTCGCTCTTTTAATGTGGCCAGTCCCATCACTGATGGCACAATACATGAAAACATGTCTTTGTTAGCGTGAGTGCTGAGCCGCCGGTGCAAGGACGGCATGAGAAGCGCTTCTATCCGGCTGCTGTCTCTGTGAGCTGTGGACTCAAAGTCGACAGGCAGCAGCGTGCTCCAGTGGCACTCTGACCAACCAGAGCTATGGACTTTACAAAGACTGGAAGCTCATACATAAAACACACAGCTCGGATTACATCTGTGTTTGAAAGCAGCCGGTATACTTGTCACTTCATGCAAATGAGGCTTTCTCAACCCTGTCTCCACCAATCCCAGCTTCACGCAACGCCCACAAGGGCCATGTTGCCACACAGCTTAATACTTGCGCATACATGCCAAAAGTTTGGAAGAGGAAAGTGGAGATTAAAAAAAATAATAATAATAGGGAAAATGTATATCTTCTATTGAAGCAGAGGCAACTTGAAGCGTGAGACAGCCAAAATAAAGTAATTTATGTATTTAAAAATTGTGAGTCTCCCACCTGAATCAGGTCTATTGAAATGTGCTTGCGCCTCACACTGTCCACCAGAGCCAGCTTTCATCATACTGCCCAATTCCTGCACCTCACACTGCCCACCAGACCAACTTCTAATGCTGCCCTTCAGTGAGAGTACCTTGCGCTGCTCACTGCCCCTCACACTGCTTAGTAGCCCCACTAGACACAATTGATGGACGGAATGCAGAACAAATCAAAACATTTACCCCCTGTAGAGAGATCTGGGCCTAAATCCATTGTTTTTTTGCTCACCATGCCATTCCAATTTGGACCCAGCCATATGCAAATCAGTCTTGACACTGAGCCCAATGGGAACAGTCCAGCTGGAACTGCCAGGCCAGGTCCTCCCTAGACTGGAAACAAGAAGGAAGGGGGAAGCCGGAAGCCCCCAGGGGAGAGGAGGAAGACGGTGGTGACCGAGACAGAAGAAGGAATTCCTACATATCGAGACGAGAGGACTACAGATCTGGGACCTGCAATGTCAGCGAAGTGGAAGCTAAAGATGTGCACGTGGAACCCAAGACCTGGTCGGAGGACTGGTGGACACCCCCGAAGGATGCCTTTACGCTGCCGTAACTCAGGAGAGTCACCAAACTGAGGTACAGTGTGTATAGAGTCCAAGAGTCCCCAAAGGTAAGCAGAGGTTAAAGTTAGATAAAACCTTACTCTCTAAAGTGGTAGCTTGGTCGAGCAGTAAGGCAGTATCAGAGGACATTTTTAAGCATTTGATGTACACACTCAGTCAGCAAATGAATTCACACACTCAGGAACTGAACTCCCGGCCAATTGTTGTTGTATAAAATTATATACTGTTGTTATATTATTCTAGAACCAAGCAAGCCTGGCACAGGTAAGCATATAAATACTTTGCAGTAATATGATAATTTGTTTGTAATACAGTTAAAAAATGCAGTAGAAATTATACAGGTTTTGGTTTACAGATAATGTAGCAGATTGCAACACTTAGCAGGTATAGTAAATTGGAATGAATTGACTTTTTCAACAAATTGCAGGTAAATTACTTTTTCATTACTTTTTCTAAGTCAGTGCTGGATGCCTAGATTCAGCACTGGGACATTTCCTGAAAACAGTTGAGAAAATGCGTTTTTGTTATAGGTGTGATTTTTAAAGAATATTTTCAGATTTCTAAACTCCACACTTGGACATTTTTTGGAGCAGTACATTGAAATGAATGGGCTTCGACAATATATTGCAGGTAAGTGACTCAGGGGTCCCCCAGGGTCAGTGATGCACTGAGATTGCACCCTCAGTGGCAATAGGGAAGCCGGGTGCAGAGTGTTGAGGCCCAATGTTATCCTGTAGAGGATAGCGGGATTCCGGTTGGTGACTGCTGGCTAGCAGGCCACATGGCTGTGGGAGCAAAGTTCCTAGTGTTTAGCTCAGGGCAAGTTGGGGACCAAAGTAGCAGCAAAGGTGCACCCTCAGCGGCACTAGGGTGGCCGGGTGATTGGTGCTGTTTTGAGGTCGGATGCCCTATTGTTTTCAATGGAGAACCTCTGGGACAAAGAAACACTGCAGGCTCATCTGGGTGTGAGCACCACTTTGAGGGGTAAGTTGGGATGTCGTGGGTTGGTTAGGCACCGTTGGTTTGGGCACACAAGGCCGTGGGGCGTCGGGTGCAGGGGTGCCTCTAGGGGTGGGCTGAATTAGCGAAATGGCATAAAATCTCAGCGACTACGCAAAATTTTGCGTGCTCACGGCGATTTTGGGCTGATTAATGCATTACTGAATTTGAGCTTCAACTCGGGCACCTGCTTTATTTTATATTGTAAGTGCTTCCTGTTGAGGTTTAATTTTTGTGACAGGAGCATCGTGCCAGAATGAATACTGCCCTGCATATTTACCCAAGAAGATGCCACCATTTTGTGCAACACCTCTCCTCAACTGGAGCTTTTTCTACTGGCTAATCAGTAAGTGCTACCTCGTTGGGTAAATGTATAGTGCTTTTCCTACACTACAGCTGCGTAAAAGGCCAGAAGAGTTGTCTACAGCAACCATGAGTGTCTGTAACGTTGCCACCGTGCCGACAGGCACCAGAGTCCCTCCAGTGAGCTGTCCATCATAGTGGGGGACAGGGCGGGAAGACGTTGCACACCGCTGGTGTGTGGGCTGGGACCAAACGGGCGGGGCTTCCATGCAGTTCACATGCCTCTTGTTTATAAAGGGCCAGAGACTGATCAGAGCAGCAGATGAGGAGACAGAACATCCTGGTGTCAGGAACTACACGGGGATTGCGCTCGAGAAACTCATGGGTGCACAGAGCTCCATTAAGGATTACAGCAAATTGTTGATGGTAGATATGGGGAGAAAGCACATCTGCCTAGCCTCGACCGTGCTGACAAATGTTTTGTGCTGATTAATGCGTTACTGAATTTGAGCTTCAACTCGGGCACCTGCTTTATTTATATCTGTAAGTGCTTCCTGTTGAGGTTTAGTGACAGGAGAATCGTGCCAGAATGAATACTGTCCTGCATATTTCCGTTCTGCCACGGATCGTGGAAGTTTCGACATTTTCGCGTTCCGCGCAGAACGCGAAAAAGCAAAAATTTTGCAAGTTCCACAAGTGGAACGGAATTTGTCGCCCACCCTTCCTTTTGATATCGGATTTTCTTACCCACTCTGGTCACGGTGGGGGGGTCCTCTGGATTTAGGCTGCAGGTGTCATCTGGAGGCTTATGGCAGGTCAGGGGTCACCGGATCTTGGTTTAGGATCGCCAGGGGGACCTCCTCATAGTGTTGGTTCACTCGAGCTCGGGCCGGGGTCAGCGGGTAAAGAGTGTGCTGGATTCGCGGTCTCTGGCTGGCACCAGAAGCTGCAGTTTAAACACGTCCGGTGTTATTGGGTAATAGAGTCCTTGAAGTGAAGGCAGGCAGGTCCTCCGGGGTTTGTGAGGTTGCTGGCTGCAGGACACGCCGGGATTTCGCAGAAGCAGGTTCGAGGGGAGACAGGCCAGTAGGGCTGGGGCCAAGTCAGTGAGCGTCTTCCTTTTGTTCGCTCTGCGCGGTTCTTCTGTCCTTCTTCTTATCTTCTTTTCTTGTGGTTTCCAATCTGAGGAAAGAAGGTTCAGGGTGCCCCGTAAATACTAAATTTAGGGGCGTTACAGGTAGGTAAAGGGCAGGGACCAATGGGTCCCTTCCCTGGGGTGGGTACACCCCCTATTCTGCCACTCTCCAGTGGGAGGGGGGCAGGAGCCTGTCCCTGTTTGGCCGAGTCCCCCCATCCTCAAGATGTCGGGGACTCGAGGTTGTGCTTCACCTCGCCTCCCTCAAATGCGGGGTGGAGTTGACAGAGGTGGCCACACCTTTTTTTCTCACTTGTTTTTCCCGCTGGTTCTCCCACCCAAAGTGGGGGGTAGAACCAGTGAGGACCAGTTGATGAAAGCTGCAAATTGTCTGGAGAGGCTCACAAAGGCGGCAGGCCTTTGAAGTCTCTCCTTCGTGAACCCTGCCCATCCTGGGGGAGGAGGCTTGGCACCTCGTCCCAGGATGTGCATAGTTTCAGGCCCCCGAGAGCAGCGAGCTCTCGACCCAGGGGTACAGAAACATATCTGGGGGTGGCAGCCTAAGCAGCAACTCAGTCAGGTCACTAGTATTTGGTCAAATTTCAGGGGGCATCTCTAAAATGCTCACTGTTGTGCATTTACATTAAATCCCACACTGGCATCAGTGTGGGTTTAATGTGCTGAGATGTTTGATACCAAAATTCCTAGTCTTCAGTGTAGCCAGTCAGTCAGTCAGTCAATAGGCTTTATTTCGATAAAATCTTATCTTAAAAAGCAGTACATACAATATGGTGAAAAAACAAACAAAACAAAAAAAACCAAAGCCATAACAATACAGTACAGTCGATAAAATAACATTCTAAATTTGATATACAAGGCCCTGTCTCTGGATTTTGAGATTATGTCGCAATAGGGTTCCCGATACGACACATCCTTAACCAAGAAGAATTCACTGGAAGATCTACATAAATTTGGGTTAGAATTGTTCCTACCAACTACCCAATTCCAAAAAATCTTCTTCAAGGCAGATTTGGGAGGGGCAGACCTGGAATACCATGACTCCCAGAGACCCAATTCCCCCAGCAAAAATTTAACATCCCTTAACCACCCAATTTTTGACCAGCCAGGCAGCGATAAAATCTCCCTCAGCCCATCTGCATAACTCACTAATTCAGGGAATACCATGACTCCCAGAGACCCAATTCCCCCAGCAAAAATTTAACATCCCTTAACCACCCAATTTTTGACCAGCCAGGCAGCGATAAAATCTCCCTCAGCCCATCTGCATAACTCACTAATTCAGGGACTCTCCATAGGCGAGCCCAGAGGAGCAAGGGGCGAAGCCTGGCCTGATCACTAATAGAGAGGCAGCCCATATCCATAAATAGAGGTAAGGACGGGGTACTATATGGGAGGGACAACAAATCTTTCAGAAATTTACTCTCTGAACATGCTAGCAGGTCAGTGTTCTGCAAACCCCATAGCTCAGGACCATACAGGGCCGCACTAACCCCTCTGGCTGTGTAGATGTCCAACACAGGAGCGATGGGTTTTGAGGTGGATAATCGTTGCTCTTTAAGAAGAGCCCCTATCACCCTTTTATGACTCAGCAACATCTTCTGGAGATGGGAAGTCCACCGCATAGTATCAGTGAGACGGATACCAAGGTAATCAAACTCCTTGACCCTTTCCAAAGGCACCCCATTTGAAATTGGAAATTTTCCAAGTTTCTTCGGGGGATTAAGGATCAGATATTTAGTTTTATCTGTATTAATTTGAAGACCCCTTTTCTCACAAAAAGTTTGGAAACTGTCAAGGAGGCTTTGTAAGCCCATCGGGGATTTGGAGATGAGCAGGGTGTCATCGGCGAATAGTAAGGTAGGTATAATCATGCCCGCCAGGGATGGTGAATCGGTAGGATTTTCCAAAAGATGCTCCACCACACCGTTCACATACAGAGTGAACAGAGTGGGAGCAAGCACACACCTCTGTCGGACGCCCCTATTCACCGGTATTCTAGCGGTCTTCTCCCCCTGCTTGCCCCACCTCACCTGTGCAAAATTTCCTGTGTGAAGCTTCATTACCAAGGATAATAAATATGAGGGCATTCCCATTTCCGACAGAACCTTCCACAAACAGCCCCGAGGGACAAGGTCAAATGCGGAACGTAAATCAATAAAGGCAAGATACAAACTGCCTTTAACCAGGACAACCACTTTCCAATACAAGAGCATCAATCTAAATGTCTGCTCAATAGTCCCGGTGCCTGATCTAAACCCAGCCTGTAGGTCTGAGAGAATTTTCATGTCATCCACCCACTGAAGCACTCTCCCCAGAACCACCTTCCCCGCCACTTTCTGGGAAGAGTCAATTAGGCTTATGGGCCGGTAATTAGCTGGGTCGTCCCGGCCCCCCTTCTTGAAGATCGGAACGACCTCAGCACCCATCCAAGAATCAGGAAGTGCTGCACCACAATACGAAGCATTTAATAGTGAAGAGATAAGTAACCCCCATTCCGTTAAGTTAAGACGAAACAGATCCCCCGGTATCCCATCTGGGCCTGAAGCTTTGTTGGGGGCAAAAGAGTTAATAACCTTCTCCACCTCCTTAGGCGTAAAATAAACATCTTCGCTCGAACCAGGAGGGCTCAGAGAAGATAAGACAATCATCCCACTGGTATCATCCCTGGGAGGGAGAGTAAAGTTTGTAGAAATGATTAAACCACAACTCCTCAGAGATGTTACAAGTTAACAGAGAGTCAACTGACCTGTCCTCGACCTAACTAGGTCGCAAAAACCCCTCGAGTCCCTCCCAGCACTAGCCATTTTCAGATCACACCAGAACTTATCGTCCCACTCTTTCTTAGCGATACTGATAGCATACCTATATTCCATTCTAGCTACGCCAATCATATCAGAACTCTTGGACTTCACAGCTTCAATTAAAACCCTTTTCGCTCTACGACATTCCTTGGAATACCATCCATAGTTGCCCCCAGATTCCCTACAGACTCTTGTTGAAGAACCCTTATTCCGTATCACAAATAACTCTCCCAGGGCTTCAATAGTGTCACAAAAAATGCAGGAAACATCAGGGTAGGTCAGGGGCCGATTCCTAGTCCTAACATAGCCTTAGTCAAGGTCAGACCTATTTCCTGAACCTTCCCCTCATCCAAAATGACCTTTTGCCACTTAAGACGCCTCCCACAGTTTGCTGGACAGGTTTCCCCAGTTGACCGCAAAACTGGAACTTCTTGAGAGCGAATACGGGCTGACAGCATAGGGGAGAGTGACAAAGAAAGCGGGTTATGATCGCTGTCTATAGATGGGAGGACAGCCATGTCAATCATATGAACCCAAAGCTTAAGGTCCAATAAAACATAATCTATTCTAGAGGAATGGCCGACCCTGTTAAACGTATTGGCTCCACAGCGGTCCAAAGTTGTTCTGCCATTTGCCGCCCTTAAACCATATTCCAAAACTAGGGCATTAAGCTGCATGGCCCGTTTGGTCCACCTTTTTATAGGTGCTATTGCTAAGAGTGGGATATCTCTCCTCAGATCCTCTTCTGCAATACCCAGAATGTCATCTACAGCAAGAGGCTCAAAGGTGCAATTAAAATCTCCAGCAACCAAAATATGCATATCAGGACTACACCGAATAAGTTCGTCTTCCAGCCCTGATATAAGTGGCGATGACATACCACTATTACCACCTCTAACATAAATGTTGTAGATTTCCAGGGACCGCCCTCTGTGCGATCCGGTAAGCGAAATTCTCATTAAATCTGGGGACTTAGAAACCCTAGACCTAATCTGGAGGCCCAAGGCAATACTGACCCAGATGAGCAGGCCACCCGAGGGGCGACATCTCCCTGTGATAGAGGAAATTGCTGGAACAAAATAGGTGGCATAGCCAACCTTATAACAAGGCTCCAGACACCAAGTCTCTTGGAAAATACATATTCCAAAAGACTCAATGAAGATATTCCAGTCCGGAAGGTCTAAATTTCTGGCGATGCCAGCTATGTTCCAGCTGACAATCCTTAAGTCGCCTTTGGTTTTAACTTGAACCACTTGCAGATGTTGTGGGGCCTTACTGGGCCCAACACACGACTCACATATTGTGCCCTCATTCAATAAACCAGGAGAAGGGGAAGACAAAGGAGCATAGGGATTAGTAGGCACCATTGAACCCCCTAAATGCATCAGACTACGGCTTACAGGAAAAACAACTGGAATAGCAGCCCTCCCCGCAGTATGCAAGAATTTAGGTCAACAGCCCCACCTCTGCCAACGAGAACCTGTACCTGAAAACTTTGAAAGCAAACTATGGGGAGGAAAGGTGGATTGAGGATACAATTTAACCCTTCCCCCTCAGTTCGAAGTGCTATCTGGCCAAAGGGTTGCTTGATACGGATAGAAGTAATTCAGGGTGTAGGTGTTAATTCCTGAATTGCCATCCCTGTAAAAATGACTGCAGATGAAGCTGGCTACCCTGGCGTCTGAAAAATTAACTATAATACATTCACCCCACAGATCTTTAGGCCTGACTCCCAGCCAAGTAACCCGTCTTACATGAAGGATCTGACCATCCAAAAAGCTAGGTAGTGGTCTATTTTCCCTCAACCAGAACATAGTTTTATTTTTTAATTCATTATACGTTTCATGTTTACCAGCTTTAAGCACAGGGACCCCAGTAAGCACCACAACAAAGGGTTGGCAATCGGGCGGTAAATTAACCTGGGGAGTAATAATAGCCCCCACCTCTTCCACTAGCTGCGTGTTAGGGGGAAGAGCTGAGATGGAGCTTGGCCCCCCATTACCTCCCATGTTGTTACTAGCGCTAGAACATCGCGCAAGGCTAGGCTTTTCAGGATACTGTGGCCGTTTTGCCAAATTTGGGGGGATGTTAAAATTCATAGGGGCTGAAGATTGTGCAGGGGCGCCTAAAGCTACAAAGTCAGGATTCATGTATGACCCAAATGGACACCCTGAGGAAGATACTGCTACACACGCATTAGAACCCCCCCCCCGCTTCCCCTGGCAACGAGGTTAAATCATTCACCTGTACGGGAGATGAAATTTCCCGATGAATTATTTTCCCCACCAGCCCGTCTTCCTGAATTTTAAAGTGTAGTTTTATTAGGGTTTTGAGAGAAAAAAAGTTATTCCGGGAGGTCTGTTCGAAACTGTCCAGCCGTTATGTCAAACCCTTTATTCTCTCCAAAACCGGACCAATCATAGCTTTCAATAAATGCTCAATCTGAACTAAAGAAGGAAGTTCAGACTGAACGCCTATGTCTAGACTAGTCTGTGGAATGGCGGTCGTCGGTCCTCTCAAAAAGCCAATTGATTGGCCACCCGATGGTCCTAGCGGGCCCAAAGACAGCTGACTCTCCTCCACTTTTCGCCCCAAATTGTCCAAACCCCTCTTTGTACAAATAGTTTGTGGCTTTTTAGCAGATTTGCGATTCCTACCCTTCTTTGGACTTAAAATACGCTTCCTCTTGGAGGGAACTACGCCAGCTACCTTTGCTGGTGCTGGTTCCATGCTAACAAGAGGAGATTTTTGTTGGGCAGAAATAGTGAGGGGAACAGGGGGTACAGAGGACTCAGCCGGCCTCACATCAGGAATAAAGGCCATATGTTCTTTTAGGGATAAGGTGAGCCTGTCCAAGCCACCCCTTGTGGCAGTGGCTCTCTGGCCCACGCCCCCCGGAGAGCCCGCAACCAAGGGCTCAGCTACATAGGTGGGAGAGGAAGCTAAGGCCAGAGGACCCAAAGATGATCGTTTATGAGTAAGAGGTTCGCAAGAGAGACGACGCTCAGTGATTGCGATCTCATTCTCAAGAAGCGAGAAAGCCCTAGTAATGAATTGATCCATGGTGCCACTAACGGAACCGCCCACCCTCCTCAAACCTTTTCCTGAGCGTGATGTCATGGCATGCACAGACCGTTAAAAATGTAAACAAACTAATGACAATCCCTGTGAATAATACAACGACACAAGGCAGAGGTTTAACGAACCTCTGGTACAAGAAAATAATACAACTTAGAGAGGTGGCCCAGCCCTGTCCCCTCCAGCCCCGGATGGCCACACACTACCTGCCCTTGTTCCGGGCTTCTCCCGGCACGCTGCGGGTGAGTTAGTTGTGTGAATACCAGCTGCAAGCAGGGGCGGGAAGAGGACACAGCTGTTAGAAATCATGGGCTGCTGGTCCTCGCAGTCCCGTCCACCAAGTCCTCCCTCTAATAACAGAGAGCAATGTCCAGTGGCAGCTCCAATGCGTAAGTTCAGAGGAAAACAAACTGCTGGTTTTGAGACACACCAAACCCCCACGGTGAACGGCACCCACAAAGCACACAGCAATGTCAATGCAATGTCATGTCATGAAGCACACAGCAAAGTCCAGCGGCAGCTCCAGAGCGTAAGTTCGGAGGTGAACAAAACTATTGGGCTTGAGACACGCTAAAAACTCCCTCGATGAATCTCCTGCCACCACCTCACCTCCTCTGACTCTGGCAGTACAAATAAGAACGACAGAGAACGAAAACAAAAATATATGCAACCAACCTAGATAAGCCCTGGTTCTTTAAGAGTTTAACTTCGTAAGGTGACCACTCAGGCTTGGTGCTTGGGGGGTCGGTACACAGCAAGGAAAGGACAAGAAAAGGGTAGACCTCAGTGCAGCAAAGCGGCTTGTGGTGCACACTCCTCTGCAACAACTCCTCCGCCACGCAGCTGCTAGTTTCAAAGCGGAGTCGACACTGACAGCAAATGTCGCTGATCGTCCGGTAAAACAGTGGGCCTGACTGCCAGACAATACTCCTCAGCATCAGCCACCCCACGCCGGCCTGCCTCGCCTCACCTCAGGCTGGATTGGACCGCCGCTGCTGCTGCCACTGCTTCTCCAAAACTGGTCTCGGTCTCGGACTCTAGCTTGACCGGACTTCCCGTCGGGTCTGGGCAGTTGCGCTGCATATAGCTCCCGCGTGTAGCTCAGGCTCCCACTCCGTCTACTGACGCTCGCCACACCACGCCCACTCAGGCAAGACCAGTCGAGTTCAGTTTAACATCATCAACCAACCCCACTTCCTAGCCATTATGATGCTGTGGAGTTCGTAATGACAAACTCCCAGCACGATATACTCTTAATGGAAGCACTGCACTTACAGTGCCCAGGAATGGACTTGGGCACTGTAGGGGTACAGGGCTCAAGCACCTGTACCCTCACCACTGGCATAGGGCACCCAGCTAGAGGGGTGACTGATGTTTGCCAGGGCAGTGGTTTGTGGGCATGGCACACAGGGATGTGTGCCATGTCGACTCTTCACTTGCCTGTACCAAGGCACCTAGGCTGCCAAGGCAGTGTGTGTGTGTCAGGGTGCAGGGCCTCTGAGGGTGGCACAATAAGTGCTGCAGCCCTTAGAGGCCTTCTATGGTCACAGTGCCCTGGGTACCTGTGGTACCATTTACCAGGGGCTGAAATATGGCCAGAGATGCCAATCGGGTTTGTTTTTGGGGAAAGAACACAGGCCCTGGGAACTTGGCAGGGACCCAGGGCACACCAAGTAAAAGTGCATCAGTAGTCTGGCAAAAAGTGGGGGGGTGACTGCAACAGAAACCCACTTTCCTACAACAAGCCACAGAGGTCGTCTGACTTGTACTTTGGAGGAATAATACAATTCTCCTTTTTCCTTTCATTTGAGGTTTTGCCTATCTACGCTTGGTAACCCCTCGCCGCCTGACACTAATGGGTCGATGTTTGGGGCACTTAATTTTTTCTGATCTCCGTGCCTTTCCATCTTACTTTCAACCCGCACTCTGTGTTTTCTTTTCATACTTGGATTTGGTGATGGTAGTCTTTCCTTTTATCAACCCAGCTGCATACCGG
This sequence comes from Triturus cristatus, assembly GCF_964204655.1. Lineage (NCBI taxonomy): Eukaryota > Metazoa > Chordata > Amphibia > Caudata > Salamandridae > Triturus > Triturus cristatus. The sequence continues at coordinate 122,184,599 of NC_140590.1, read as the reverse complement.
ACAGTCAAACTTACCGCCTGCTGTTTCTTCTCTTCCCTCGGTACCCGGGGACATCGCCACCACTTGCCTGGAGGACAGAAGATGGAAGGAAGAAGGACATCCACCACCCGATAATCACTGAGACACTTACCTGTTTTTGCTTGTGTTGTTCCCTGCCAATAAAACCACACCAGGCACTTTTCTTAGTGATCTTTCGGAGGTCCTGCTCAGGTGGAGGAAGATCCCGTGGCTCCTAGGAGGCGACTTTAACGTGGTACTCCATGTCTCACTTGACTGTTCCTTTACCCCTCTCACACGTACTACTGCCTCCTCCAATGCACAACTCCTGGATGGACAATTGGGCAGTCTTGGACATCTGGCAGGAACGCCATCCGCACTCCAGAGTATACTCTTTTTATTCCCCGGGCCATAATCTGCATGCATGCCTAGACTGCATACTTGTATCCACGGCCCTACTTGCTCTGATACAGTCTATTGACTACCTTGGTCGGGCACACGCCACCATAATCCCTTGGTGATGCGCCTGGCCTGGGAGGCGCGGCCTCCTCCGATTCCGGCCTGGCACCTGCAGACAGCGACCCTGAAGGACCCCCTCTTCCATGGCTCACTGGAGACTGTAATAGTTTGCTATTTCGAACTCAATACAGTTTCCAAGGACTCGGTTCTCATAAAATGGGAGGCCTTTAAAGTAGTGATTAGGGGTCATTGTCTGGGACAGACTGGGAGTATTCACAGACAACTAGACACTTCACTGTCCCTCATTGCAAGCAGCTGTTTCCACTTGAGACACAGGTTGTCCACTGTACGGATCAACAGCAGTGCCTGGACACTGGTCATGTCGAGCGCGAGGCACTTCTGGACCGACTGAGGTGTCATAATTATTTAGCGCACCATTCTCACTCTGCGGCGGACAGGGCCAGGAGACTGCTGGCTTGCTTGATCAGGCAGGAACACTCGACTGTATGGGACCCGACTGCTGGGCAACACCCAGGACGTGGGTTTCTTTTTGGACACAGTGGAGTTGCCTACTCTTACAGTTGTATACGGACAACAGGAGAAAAAGAATTTTTCAAGGCACTCTTAATCCCCCTAGAATAAATTTAAATAAACAACAAAAGAGTGCATATAGAAAAAAAGAGAGAGAGCCCAAGGCCCGCAGTCAGTGGTAGCGAAGCCCTCAAGTTACTTACTTCGTCAAAGTGACATGCCCGTAGGAAATAGAATCCTAACCGCTCCCTTCATTGGAATCCTGAAGATAAACTACCTCCGAGCCGAGTTATTTTTAAAGGGAACATCCGTTTTGAAAAAACGGAAGTGGCGGGGATGTCATTAGTCATGTGACCATATCTCCTTCAATGCGTGCCGTGTCAGGCAATCGGGAACGTCTTTAAAGACTTGAACATTCACCTGACTTCGGTGATAGTCAATTTCAACAAAACTTTATAACTATTAGCGATACAAACGAACATGGCACAAAACTTTGAGTGATTTTTAATCAAAACAGTGTGTGCGATTGTGTACCACGTAATAGTAAACCAGACTTCTTTATATCGTTTCCATCATAATCAAACTAGTCAATATGGGGATAAAACTTTCCATTTTAGCGATTGCAGTGATAAATACTCTACTAAATTACCTACAATGTAAAAGGAGATCATTGCTTTTTTGGAATCCCATTGTGGCGTAGAGCCTGTATTTGCAATTTTAGGAAGAGCCCAGAAGATTATAAGAAATATCATCACTCAGTGAGGCTAGGCATTTTTAACTGGCTACAGTAAAAAAGAGCTTCAACAACGCATCACTGTACCCCAAGGGATATTATCATTAAGCCCATCTACATTAGTGGCTAGTCGATAAACCCACCGCTGTTCTTTTTCAGATAGCAATTGCGGTGTCTCATAACTTGGTGTTAGATGTTCAATGATGGTCCAGTGTAGGTCATTAGGTGTGTGGTTAACATTTAGAAAATGCTCAGTTAGCTTTGTGGTGTTTTTCTTACATCGTATATTGCTACAATGTTCACCTACTCGTTGTTTTACTTTTCTCATGGTCATACCTATATATCGCAGTCCACATGGACATGTGATAAGGTAGACCACGTGGGTTGTATTACAGTTTGTATGTGAACGTTGTGTCCAAGTCTTCCCAATTTCCAACTCCAATGTTTTTGTCGCTGTAGTCAAATGACAAATGCTACAGGAGCCACAGGGAAAATGCCCCGTGACACTGGGCAGTCCCCACGTATTGAGTTTTGTCTGGTCACTGGTATTAATAGATTTCTTTGGACGTGTATGAACCAAGGCATTTTTAATACTCCTTGTCTTTTTAAAGGAAAATAGCGGTTTGTCCCATGTTCTATTATTGCTCTCAAGAATCCGCCAGTGTTTCTTTATTGACTTAGTGATTGCATTGGATGCGGTGCTGTATGTAGTCACACATGTTAGAGGGACCTCCTCGGGTTGTTTTTTTATTAACCTCCAACACGATTTCCCTATGTTGATTCCGGGCCCTTTTACAACTCTGTTTCAGGATTTTCTCCGAATAGCCCCATTTAAGGAGTTTGTTGGTAAGTTCTGTGGACTGGAAGCGAAAGACATCCACCCTACTACAATTCCTCCTTACACGTAAATACTGCCCATACAGTAAATTTTCATGTAAGGGTCTAGGATGAAAGCTGGAAAAAGACAGCAAGTTGTTTTTTGATGTCGGTTTGTAGTAAGTTTCAGTTGTTAATTTATCTTGAATCTTGGAAATACCACATCCAAAAAGACCATCTCTTCCTTGTGATAAGAGTAAGTGAATTTCAAATTGTTATCACATTGGTTAATCCAACAAAAAAATTAGTAGATTTTCTGATCCCTGCCAGATGACGAACATGTCATCTATGTACCATTTCCAGAAAGAAAGATTGGATTATTTGTAGTCAGAATGTATTTACATTCAAAATCATAAACATAGAGACCAGCCACACTCGGGGCAAAAACACTACCCATGGATGTTCCTGTGGTTTGTAGGAACAAATCCCCTTGATATTCAAAATAATTCTGTTTGAGTGCCAAAGTTGCGCACTCAACAATGAATTGCCTGGGGATATGATAGTCACAGGTGGTCGCCTCTAAAACCCCACTCAAAACTCTGATCGTTTCATCCTGAGGAATACTAGTATATAGGCTCTCAATATCTAATGATACTAGAAGGGTACTGTCATTTTTTTAAACTGTTATATCTTGTATGATGGTCAAGAGATTTTTTGTATCCCTCAGATATGTGGAGGTTTTTTGTACAAGAGGTTTTAAGAATTGGTCACAATACCGAGACAACGGCTCCAGTAGTGATCCAATGCCTGAAACTATAGGGCGCCCAGGCAGAGGGGTCCTATTTTTGTGAGTTTTGGGCAAAGGTAGAAATAAGGGATTACTCCATCACTCGATTTCAGATAATCTGCTTCTTGTTTAGTAATGTATTTATTAGATTCAGCATCATTGACCAGTTCTGAAATCTTTGTTTTTAATTCTGAAGTTGGATCTCTGGTCAGGGGAGTGTAACTGCTCCGATCGGCTAGGAGACGTCTACATTCCTTGTTGTAAGCAGTAGTATCTTGCATAACTGGTAGTTTTTCATCGTGAGCGGTCGCGAGAATACGCAACCACTCGCAATGAGAAACCTGACCTCCCCGCTTTGAGAATCTCACCGGGAAGTTTATTTTCCACGGTCGCGATCGGCAACTTGATGTTGCTGATCGTGAACGAGGAAAAAGTCTCGTCGGGATGTCATTTTGCTTGCTCGCGGTCGCCAACTTGACGTTGAGGACCACGAGCAAGCTAAAAATGACCGTTGCACTACGCTACGCTAAGCTACGCTTGTTTGCACTGTGCTACATGCATTTCGCGTAGTGCGAAGTAGCGCAAACTTTGCAAACTACGCAAGCGTAGCGTAGTGCTTTGCCCAGGTTTAGTTAGATTGTAAATTCTGAAGTGCTTGGAATTCTGCCACACTCATGTTTTTGAATATACCTGTCTCTTGAAAGGCTTCGACATCATTAAACACTGCCTGCTCAAAGGCTATTATTTCCGCAGGGACAGTGTGAGCGGGAGGATTAAATGTAGATTTTAAGCGTAATCCTGTTTTGTTAACCGGGTCTCCTGTATCTGTAAAATTTACCTTTTCAAAAAAGGCCTTAAGTTTTAACTTACGGAAAAACTCCGCCAGTTCACAATGTACCCAGAACTTGTCCAAACGTGCCGTTGGCACAAAACCTAATCCTTTTTCCAGGACCGACAGTTCCTTAGGGGTCAGAACAGTACCAGAGAGATTGGTAACTAAACTCTCTGATTGCTGGGTCCCGCTTGTTGGTTCTGTGTTTTGCTCCGGGTGCTGTTGCCTACTATCTCCCCTGATCCCCAGTGCACTTGACTGGTCCCTCTTCTTTTGCCTCATCCCCTCCGACCCCTCTCTAAAAAAGGGGGGCGATACATGTTTTGTTGAAATGGTTGAGGTGGCATGAAAGCTGGATTCCAGTTAATCATCGGGAACTGGGGCTGGTGGAATTGATTGTGATAGTTAGCAGCCCCTGGTGGTGGAAACGTTGGCCATGCCTCTTGAGGGTGATACTGTCTATTCCATCCTCTCCCGCTTAAATGGAAAGTTTTATCCCCATATTGACTAGTTTGATTATGATGGAAACAATATGAACAAGTCTGGTTTACTATTACGTGGTCAACAATCGCACACTGTTTTGATAAAAATTACTCAATGTTTTGTGCCATGTTCGTTTGTATCGCTAATAGTTATAAAGTTTTGTTGAAATTGACTATCACCGAAGTCAGGTGAACGTTCTAGTCTTTAAAGACGTTCCTGATTGCCTGAAGGAGGTATGGTCACATGACCAATGACGTCCCCTCCTCTTCCGTTTTTTCAGAACGGATGTTCCCTTTCCTACGGGCATGCCACTTTGACGAAGTAAGTAACTTGAGGGCTTCACTACCACTGACCGCGGGCCTTAGGATGGCTCTATTTTTAACTGGTGTCTCATCATTTTTTCAGTGTGTGATGACAAGTGAGTGCCCCCCTCGGGGATCCATGTTGTAAGGCTTAATATTGCCCCATGTGAGTTAAATAACCAATTAACCATTTTACTCATCGTAATTTCAGTTCCTCTAAACTTGAAATGCAGGCATGTCGAAATTGAATTATGCTTGGCACTTATCTTATCTATCTTATCTATTCCATGCGGATAAAATTATCAGGCACGTCATAGTTTAGGAAATAATGGGCTCAACAATAGCCGAATAAAACAAAGTATAGAATGGCTAAATAGCCGATTTAAATAGAGCACTAAGCAGCAGTATTATATAGATCACTATTGGGTAATTTGTAGCACTAAACTTGCTGTATGTATTGTTTCATATATATTCATATGTGTTTTTTGTATTTTAGGAACACAAGATTCTTCAGAAATGCTGAAGACTGATTGAAGAAACCGTGAGTTGTAACGGTTTTCTTTCCTTTTCTGCCAACAGTTAAGGTGCACTTTGCGTGTGTACACCGCCGGGGTGGTATGGTCTTGACGAATGCCTCAGTAATAATTGAAAAGAGGCAGAAACATGTTGACCACTGAATTTTAAATCATCCTTGAGGACACAACTGGTATAATCCAACCGGCTGTCATTTTCCTCATTCAAATGTGCCTGTTTTTCCGCCAATAAAGCTTTTTTGGACAAAATCAAGGCATTTTTAATAACACTATTCCCCAGTATTGCACTCACTACCTTTGCACCACCACTCCACACAAATTTACCTGCTCAGCTGTAAAACAGGCCTTGAAGCACATTCGGCAAGAGAGCTTTTTTTTAAATGATGTAAATCCGTTCAGTAGTTCCTGCGAATTTCAAATAACAGAGGTCAAAAAATCAATTTTCCATAGGAAACTTTAGACACGGTTACAGCTGAAACTGCTGAACGGAATTACACCAAATTTGGCAAAAGATAAGTGCTTGGTTCATAAAGCGACCTTTTTTTAAATGGTGTAAATCCGTTCAGTAGTTTTTGAGAATTTTATACAAAGTAGAGAAAAATCTCCTCATGACCTGCCTACACAAATTGCAATTTGCATATCAATCCAATACTAATCCAAAGTTGGCCAACACAAATTCATAACGACTCTTACCAATAAAAAGGTTGTCCAAATTCTAACTGCCAAGTTCTGAATGACCTAACGGTCTTTTTTAGAATACTCACGCCCAAAAAAAAGTTCTCAGTCAGGAGTGATATCATGTGGAGGATCAAAATCAGGAAGATCAGAAATATACTGGGCTGCAGAGACAAAGAATCCCCGAATCTCCGTGAACAGAGTACCTCCTTAGTAGAGTCCTGTCCTGTCCTCCTCAGTAGATTTCAGTCTCCTGACAAGATCGCTCCCTCAGATAGCCACTCCTGATGAGCCTCACAGAGGGCACCAATTGAAGAAATTCAAAACTCCTTCTCAGGGTTAAACTAACAAAAAAAAGAAGTTGGCACAGAAACTGAAATATAAAAGAACATCTTTATTAAACTCAAAATGAGTGTGAAGCCGCAGCAACTGAATGAGGCAGTCCAAAGAGAGCAGAACACTCGGGCCTTATATATGTGAGGGTTACATACTCAGCATAAAAGAAAGGGGCAGTCCTGGCTCATGCAAGCATGCAAAAGGCCAATATGGACATACAAAATCTGCCAAATATTAGCCAATAGGAAAACATTCAAAACAAGGCATCATGAAACCAGAACGTCCCCCTTGAGTTGTGTTTTTGCCCAACCCCATAAGTCAATCAATGACAGCACCTATAGGTCAATCAGTAACGGCAGGACATGTTTGTGTGCTTCAAAGGACAACTTGCAAAATAGGATAATGCGGAGAAAGAATACTGAAGGCCAACAAATAGTTGGGACAAGGATTATTCAGTATAGGCAGGGATTTAGTAGTCTGGCTAGTTCCTGGAATTGGCTTCACAACAAGGAAGGGGAAGTTATTTGACACGTGGCAGTACAAAGGGCAAAAACACTCGGTTTACCAAGCTGCCTGAGTGAGGGCAACAAAAATGGCGACAGAATACAAAATGGAGTTAAAACTGAATTACCTCAGCAAGACCCCCTACACTGCCCGAATACCACTGCCCTAAACCATGAAACACCACCGCATGCAGGACCCCCTACCCTGCCCGAACACAACTGTACCACTGCCCTAAACCCTGAAACACCACCCCCAGCAAGACCCCCTACACTGCCCGAACACCACTGCCCTAATCCTTGAAACACCACCCCCTGCAAGACCCCCTACACTGCCCGAACAACACTGCACTGCCCTAAACCCTGAAGCACCACCACTGCACGACCCCCTACACTGCCCGAACACCACTGCACTGCCCTACACCCTGAAACACCACCCCCAGCACGACCCCCTACACAGCCCGAACACCACTGCACTTCCCTAAACCCTAAAACACCACCCCCAGCAAGACCCCCTACACTGCCTGAACACCACTGCACTGCCTTAAAACCTAGAAAAACCACCCCAGCAAGACCACCTACACTGCCCGAACACCACTGCACTGCCTTAAAACCTAAAACACCAGCCCCATCACGACCCCATACACAGCCCGAACACCACTTCACTGACCTAAAACCTGAAACACCAGCCCCAGCACGATCCCCTACACTGCCCGAACAACACTGCACTGTCCTAAACCCTAAAACACCAGCCCCAGCGCGAACCCCTACACTCCCCGAAAACCACAGCACTACCCTAAACCCTGAAACACAAGCCCTTGCTCGACCTCCTACATGCCACGAACACTTCTAAACTGTCCTAAACCCTGAAAAAGCAGTCCCAGCACAACCCCCTACACTCCCCCAACACCACTGCACTGCCCTAAACCCTAAAACACCACCCCCATCATGACCCCCTACACTCCCTGAACACCACTGCACTGCCCTAAACCATGAAACACCACCCCCAGCATGACCCCCTACACTCCCCGAACATGACTGACCTGCCCGAAACCCTGAAACACCAGCCTCAGCACTGCCCCCTACACTGCCTTTACACCACTGCTCTGCCCTAAACCCTGCAACACCAGCACTACCCCCTACACTGTCCGAACACCACTGCACTGACTTAAACCATGAATGAGCAGTCACAGCACAACCCCCTACACTGCCCAAACACCACTGCACTGCCCTAAACCCTGAAACACCAGCCCCAGCACGACCACCCTAACCTGCCCGAACACCACTGCACTTCCCTAAACCCTGAAACACCACCTCCAGCATGATCCCCTACAGTGCCCGAACACCACTGCACTTCCCTAAACCCTGCAGCACCCCCAGCAAGACCCCCTACACTGCTAGAACACCACTGCCCTAAACCCTGAAACACCAACCCCAGCAAGACCCCCTACACCCTACACTGCCCAAACACCACTGCCATGCCCTAAACCCTGAAATGACACCCCCAGCATGACCACCTACACTGCCCGATCACAGTTGCTCTACACTAAACCCTGAAATGCCACCCCCAGCACGTCCCTCTACACTGCCCGAACACCACTGCACTGCCCTAAACTCTGAAACACCAAAACCAGCACGATACCCTACACTGCCCGAACACCACTGCTCTGCCCTAAACCCTGAAGCACCACCCCCAGCAAGACCCCCTACACTGCCCGAATACCACTGCCCTAAACCATGAAACACCACCCCATGCACGACCCCCTACACTGCCCGAACACCACTGCACCACTGCCCTAAACCCTGAAACACCACCCCCAGCAAGACCCCCTACACTGCCCGAACACCACTGTCCTAATCCTTGAAACACTACCCCCTGCAAGATCCCCTACACTGCCCGAACAACACTGCACTGCCGTAAACCTTGAAACACCACCCCTAGCAAGACCCCTACACTGCCCGAACACCAGTGCTCTGCCCTAAACCCTGAAACACCACCCCCAGCAAGACCCCCTACACTGCCCGAACACAACTGCCCTAAACCCTGAAACACCACCCCCAGCAAAACCAGCTACACTGCCCGAACACCACTGTACTGCCCTAAAACCTGATACACCACCCCCAGCAAGACCCCTACACTGCCCGAACACCACTGCCTTAAACCCTGAAACACCAACCCCAGCAAGACCCCCTACACTTCCCGAACACAACTGCCATGCCCTTAAACCCAGAAATGACACCCCCAGTATGACCCCCTACACTGCCCGAACACAGCTTCTCTGCCCTAAACCCTAAATCACCACCCCATCATGTTCCCCTGCATTGCCCGAATACCGCTGCACTGCCCTAAACCCTGAAACACCACCCCCAGCAGGACCTCCTACACTACCCGCAAAACCACTGCTCTACCCTAAACCCTGAAACATCAGCCCCAGCACAACCCCCTACGCTGCCCAAACACCGCTGCACTGCCCTAAACCCTGAAACACCACCCCGCCATGACCCCCTACACTGCCCGAACCCCGCTGCACTGCCCTACACCCTGAAACACCAGCCCCAGCATGACCCCTTACACTTCCCGAACACCGCTGCATTGCACTAAACCCTGAAACACCAGCCCCAGCATGACCCCCTACACTCCCCGAACACCACTGCACTGCCCTAAACCGTGAAACACCAGTCCCAGCACGACCCCCTACACTACCCGAACACCACTGTACTGCCCTAAACCCTAAAAAACCAGCCCCAGCACAATCCCCTACACTGCCCGAACACCACTACACTGCCCTAAATCCTGAAACACCACTCCCAGCAGGACGCCCTAAACTGCCAGAAAAACGCTGCTCTACCCTAAACCCTGAAACACCAGCCCCAGCACGACCCCCTACACTACCCGAACACCACTGCCCTGCCATAAACCCTAAAACACCAGCCCCAGCACGATCCCCTACACTCCTCAAACACCACTGCACTGCCCTAAACCCTGAAACACCACCCCCAGCATGACCCCCTACACTGCCAAAACACCACTGCCCTGCCCAAAGCCCTGAAACACCAGCCCCAGCACGTCCCCCTACACTGCCTGAACACCACTGCACTACCCTAAACCCTATAAAAGTAACCACCACCCCATGCCCAATCCCCCTTACCTGTCACTCCTCGTGGTTCCTCTCTCCTCATGGTCCTGCTTCATCTCTGAAGGGCAATGCACGTCATTGTGAGGAAACTGAACAGCCTCTATTTCCTTACAACGACGTGGATCGTCTACATTTTTTTAGAACTCATGGTCATTCACCATACATACCTTTACAACAAAATTAGTTGTAAAAGCATGCGTGGTAAATGACCATGCGTTCTAAAAAAAAAAAAGCGTAGTAATGACTTCGCGATGTACAACACATGCGTGGTAATGCATGCGTTGTAATGGTATCGCGAAGTAAAAAAGTCTTAACGGCTTTTACCGACTGAAGCTGGCCCCTGTTCTGCAGTGAGTGGTTTATTTGATAAATTAGGAGGAAGGAATGTGTTTTTTTTCCGAAAAGTGCATTCCCGGCTGTTGTATTGTGGAAGTGTTCTCGTGGCCTGGTTTCACTTCCGGTGAGAGAGTGGAAGAGTCTGTTTGGATCTAAAGGGGTTCTGCTGTTGGGCGGCACTGGCGCGACACGTCATCAGAAAACATAGCTAATGGAAAGAGTTGTCCCCGAAGTGTGGAGCAGTGCCATGAGAGGTCAACGAGTGTGCGTCCCTCCGCAGTATGACCGTACCGCGTGACTCATGTGCCACCTCCAGTGTACGGAAGACAGAAGTGGCATCCATCGCAAGTCCTCTTAAAGACCGTTGTAGCACTAATTCTACATTTTGGAACTAGGGCATTTTAGCCTTGTTGTTCCAGTACAGATACAAAGAGAAGATCCTGTGTTATTCAATACCCTCGTTACCTTTTCTGTGGGTAGTGGTGCTTGTCACTTCGCTGCCCCGCTGGTGCACATGACTGGGCTCCGCACCTCGTGTGCCATCCTAAGGGCCTCTGCCCTCGGATCACTAGTTTTGGTTTCTGGAGTGGTAACATAAACAGTTGCTTCCAAAGGACTAGCCTGAACAATTAGGTGAATATCCCCTCCACCAGCATTCCGCGGAAATTCTTTCCTAGCTCTCCGACGTCGACGACGATGTCATAATAGCACGGCTCCGCTCGCGACACCGTACGACGTCGTTGTAGCCATAAGAGGACCTCGGCAGCGCCCTGGCGTCAGTTCCACCCATTTTTTCCATGCCACCGAGGTAAACAGCTGGACCGACACATTTTTACATGTATACATAGTATACTAAATATGTTATCTACTGGCGGTCGCCAGTAGATATTAATAGTTAGGACCTAGTTTCCATAGGAGAGGTGTTTTTTCTTTTCCCAATAACTTGGCGCCGATTGACGAATCTTCGCAAAATTTTCAAACCTTGTGGTCCGCTCCAGTCAGCTCCTATCCTGAAATTTTCGGGCTGATTCGCTAAGTGGAGGCTGAGAAAAAAGGGAGGTCCCAAAACGTGTTTTCTCCATGGTATTTCCCATAATAAACTTTAGACATGACTACAGCCCGAACTGCTGAACGGAATTACACCAAATCTGGCAAAAAAGGTAGCCCTTGGTTCAGAAAGAGACCTTTTTAGGTCTCGCCTAGCCGCGCGCATGCACTGCTTAGGCAAAAAGACCTTTAGCCGTCGCATTGGCTTTTCAGCCAAAAACGTGCACGCGTTCCATTGCCTTCAATGGCAACGCGTACATGTGTGGAGATTCACTTGCGGGAGCATGCGGCACCATATGGTAGCAATTATCGCTCCTGGCGCTGCTCGCTCTCGCAAGTGAAACGGCCAGACTTTTATTGCAGAGTTTCACGCGCGCAGCCAATGCTTGTTTATAATGTCCACAACACACATTTTCATATGTTCACTTCACATGGAACGCATACACAGTCTGTGGTTTGGGAATATCCGGTATGGTATAGATCTGGCCCTCCGGCACATACAATGGACATTAAGGCATTAGAGGGGTAAGATTAGTAGGTCTCTACTCAGTAAGCGGATCTGCGGTGTCCGAGGCCAGCTCACCAGTACAAAATACGCAAAAAACAAAATTAAGTAGCTCTTATAGAATTGCCGAGAGACGTTTTACTGGATTGAATTGGCCAGTTCCGTATGATTTCCACTGCAATGTGCCATAGCCCATAGCACTATTATGAGGAAACTTTGTCTATTCCAGTTCCACCTTCGACCTGGTTATGGTCATCTAATGTGTCACTTGGTTTAATTCAACTAGTAGCATTTCGCTGGATTTATCTGCTGGGCCTACATTTCAGTGTCAAACCCCGACTATGCTGCTGAAAAATCATGTATTCAAAACCAGTTGTAACTGGTGAACTGGAATTTTCACACAGAAGGGAGCTGGGTAAGAAATTAGAAATGACATACCATGCACAGAAATAATACAACTTGCCTGACGAGAATATGAAAATGCATTTTCCAGAGAATTCTTTAGACAAATGCTACAGCAAAAAGGAAATTTCTCCAACTTGGCAGGAAGCTAGATCTTGGTCCACAGATTGTGCTTTTTGTGATATGGTGTAAATCCGTTCAGTAGTTTTTAAAATATTTAGGGTGAAAAATAATTATATATTTTGCCAGTTGGGTCCACAAGAGTCTTGCGAGTTTCCAGATAGAGCGCACAATAAAAAATTGTGATTTGTTGAGAGGCACATTTTTCCCTTGAGCCTTCAGCTCTTATGGAGCAAGAGTCTCCAGTGAGTCCCACAAGCGTTCTGATTGGCTGGCCGTTCGAGTTTTGGAAATGAAATGGCAGCCATTACAGTTTACTGTGAGAAACTACAGGTGTTGTGGGACTGAATTAAAAAAAGCTATATAAGGGAAATGCAGAAAGGCATTGTGTCACCCTAGATTTGGAGAGTAGGTCTATAAGGCATAACTGCTGTTATTAAAGTAAATGTATATTGTTTTTTTATTTTTTTATTTACGAACTTGTCTCTCGCTGGAACTTGAATAGTAAAAAAGGAGTAGATGAGTTCTCAATAGACTCTACTAGTAGAAATGCATATTGTGGCCACTGTTATTTAGAGGAAGAGTGTAAAACATAAGTACTGTGATGAGTAAAGATTCATTCGTGAAAAATAGGAAGGAGAAGGTGATCTTTGAATACACTCTGGTAATGCATGCTAGTTACTGAAGGAAGGAGATTTATTGGAGATTGTGTTTATCAGTCTACTACTTATGCTCATTGGTTTGGGAAGAGTTGTGAGTAAAGTTAAGGCTCTTCACACACCCTACTGTGCACAGCCATAATCCTAGAGAGGGGTGTCATCCGAGAGGCCAGTCCCTCCACACACACTACAAAGCACACTGGTCATCTGAGGGAAAGTTTTTAGTGGAGAGGCCAGTCCCTCCCCACACACTTCTATACACACCTGTCATCCAAAATATAGGTCCCAGCAGAAAGACTAGTCCCTCACCACACACTACTATAGATGCTTATCACCATGTGGAGAGGTGTTAGCGGAGAGGTTAGTCCCTCCCAACATTCTACACTGTAGATCTGAAGTCCTGGGGAAATCTGTCAGCAGAGATGCCAGTCCCTCTACACACCCTCCTACGCACATCCATCATCCCAGAGAGTGGTCTCAGCTAAGACTCTAGTCTCACTCCACACTCCACTATGCAGAGAGGACAGTTCCTCAATACATCCTGCTGTGCACACCAGTCATCTGCTAGACAGGATTCAAATGAGAGGACAATCCCTACCCACACCCTACTACCCACAGCTGTCACCCTAAACAAAGGTTTTAGAACAGAGATCACTATCTCTTACACCCTACTGTGCACACTCGTCATTCCAGAGAGGTTTCAGCGAAGATGCCACTCCCGCCACTCATCATTCAAGAGAGATGTCTCAGCAGAAAAGCCAGTCCCTCCCCATGCCCTACTAAACACACCCAGCTGCCAAGAGAGAGGTCTTAGAGGATAGGCTAGTCTCTCCACTTACCCTGCTATGCATAACCATCATACAAGAGACACAATGGAGAGGGCAGTCCCTCCACTATGCAGATTTGTCAAACTTTGCACGCTTTCCTGCTATGTTAAAATAAAAAGCCATCCCCTTTCAAAATGATGTCCGCACACAAGATATATTCGTCAGTTATTCTATCATACATACACTTAAAAAATTAATTTGCTTTAAAAAAACTAAAAATTAAATGAAAAAATCAAAGGTTAAGTAACATTTCTGTTAAATGTGATATAAAGATCTGTTGCATTTTTTATGCTTTTTTTTATTTTGGACATGATTGCCATCGACTTGAAGTTGATGGTAATTGCATTTCCAAAATGCCCAATTCATATTTAGGAAATGCTTTTTACATGTACTTTAGGAATCGCAAATAGGTAAACCCTATTTGCGATTTCTAAATCGCAGTCGCAATTTGAGATGTAGAAATCGTAAATTGTGACCTTTTTTGTTGAGAAATGCTAAATGGCTCCATAAATCTGGGTCTTGATGTAAAGCCTTTAACAGCACCAAACAACAGAATAAGAAAGTCACACAACAAGAAAGACACCTCAACAATCTACAACAATAGAGGGTATTTTTTATCAATTTTTAGAGACCTTGAACATCACAATCCACTGGAGGGTTCCGGAGATACAGATTTTAGACTTTTTTATCAGTTTTAAATGCAACCTCAAAAATCATTGGCCCAAAAAAAAGTTTGTAAACTTCAGAAGTTTGAAAAGTCCTCCGGCTTAGGTTGAGTGACTAAATCTGGTGAGGAAAAGGTCTAGGGAGACAAAAAGGATACTTTGGACAGATACCTGCCCACCAGAGTGTTTTAAGGCAAGTTCTAAACTTTACAGGCCTGGCCCTCATAGACATTAATGGGGTGCTCCTGATGCTGAAGATACAGGCAAAAGATGCCCAAAGGATGCTCCGGTTGAGTTGCAGCAAACGGGGATGTCTTCGTGGTTGTCCTGTGGTCCAAGTGGACTTTGACCACAGAGATTGGGGCCCTTCGAAGTCCCAAATGTTGTAGTAGCAGGCCAGCTGCTGCTGGGCTGCTGGTCTCCTTCCACCATGGTCGAGGCAAAAACCTTAGGTGGAGGTTGATGTTGCTTGAGTATGATGAATCCAGACTGTGATAGCACTCTCAGGTCCAGCACAGATGAGTGAAACTTTTGGCTATCTCGTATTACTCCTTTTGTGTGCCCGGCAACTGGTAGCAGCAAAACATCGGCAGTGGCTACCAACTTGTCAGTTTGGGCTTCTTCAGCTATTGCGTCAGTGGAGCTGGTTCTAGGGGATCAGCTCACTGATCCTGGAGTCACTGCTGTAGGTTGGGTCTGGGAATCAAACCTTTTCCTGAGCCAGGAGCTGCAGACACAGTTCAAATTTTGCTAGCCCATATTGCAACAGGTGCAGTCCTTCTCACAGTGCAGGCGCTCTTTGTCCAGTTTCAAGGGCAACAAGGCAATCCTTCAGTCCTCTCTCCGATTACAGCATGATCTGAGGGGTAGGGTTCCAGGGTTGCCACATTTATCCCAGAAATGTGCACGAGGGGACCATGCAGTCACAAGCCAATGGGCTACTGGGTCCACTTCTATCTAGTGATGTGTTTTCCGAAATGTGTTGCATCTGGCTATCCCAGAGTGACCCATTCTTGCCCCTTTCAGTATTGCATGCATTTTACTTGGTCATCAGATGCATGGTAGCCAACCCTAGAGGTGTGGCTACCAGTGAGCTACAGGTCCACGGGGAAACGAGTTTCGGTACAGATTTTCCTTCTTGGACTCTGTCTCCTAATTGCGTGCAGCAACAAAACGCATCCTGCTCAGGGGTTCTGTTGCAGTCGGTCCTTCAAAGCCGACTTCCCCATTGAAGCTCATCTTTTGTGCTAACACCCTGAGTGGCCATCCGGGAGACAAAGTCTTGCCTCGCTCTGCAGCAACTGCCTTTGTTTCTGGGGTTCATTCACATGTCTCTCCAGGTGGTCAGAAATCTATAAGTGTGCCATGGCCTTTCTGAGGCCACTGTACTCGTTGGAGTGCAGGATGGCAACGTTCTAAAAGGCCTTTTGACGTATCAGTCCATATGATTTTCGTTGGCTGTTTCTTGGAGGTTTACTCTGTTGAAGGTGCCACTAAGGTACCATAGCTTTTCACAAATCTCCTGTAGTAACCAGTCAGGCCTAAAAAGGCTTTGACTTGAGTTTGAGTCTTGGGAGCTTACCAAGCCAGAATTATCTGAATTTTGGGTTAGAGAGGTTGTATATAACCTCCACCTACTTGGTGGCCCAAGTACACTACAGACCCTTACTCTATCTGGCACTTACTTGACTGATAGTCAGCTCTGCCTGTTGAAGGGCTTGAAGCACTTCCTTGACGTGGATCAGGTGATCCAGGTGGGTCTAAAGACAGCTATATCGTCCATATATGCTGCATTAAATCCTTGCAATCCTGAAAGTACTCTATTCACCAGCCTCTGGAAGGTGTCAGGTGCATGTTTCAGTCCAAATGGTATCACATTGAATTGAAAGTGGCCTACTGGGGTTGAAAAGGAAGACCTCTCCTTTTCTCACTGTGTGAGGGCTACCTGCCAATAACCTGAAGTCAGGTCAAAGGTGCTCAGATATTTTGCAGCACCCAACTTGTGAATGAGCTCATCAGCTCTTGGTATCGGGTGTACTTCAGTCTTAGTAACTGTATTTGGCCTCTGTAGTCCACATAGAATCTTAACTGTGGTTTTCTTCCTTTTGGATTTGGTTTGGGCACCAAAATTACTGGAATGGCCGGAGGGCTCAAGCAATACTCCCAACTCTAGCATTTTTGTGACCTCTGCTTTACTGCTAGCCTTGATCTTGTCTGACAATCTGTAAATGTTACTTTTGACTGGTAAACTGTCACCTGTGGCCATATCATAGGTGCACCATATTATCAAATCTGGGGTCAAGCTGTAACAGTCTTTCTGTTGCTGGCTAATGAATTGTGGTCATTTTCAGCATGATAAACACATATGGCAAATCTGATTCATAGTGAGGAATGAACATTGTAATTTATAATAAATGTCTTGACTCGCAAGGGAAAATGCTGTCATTTAAAGTGAAGGCATCCAATGGTTTATGTGTGCTGGTCTGTTAATCTATACTTTCTGCTGGGGTATGAGGGAGTATAATTTGAGTGACATCTCAATAGGCCAAAGGAGAAAGAGTGTTGATCAGGAGCCCCTCTATATGTATGTATTTTTATATAGCTTTTGGGGGGAAAACTTGAGGCTGGCAAGACAGCTAAAGCTGCCTTTAGGCAAGATGCAAAAAGTTCAGTGTTTACAAACATTGGGCCTAACTTACTACTTTTTGACATAGGGCAGCATTGCAATTCTCCTTGCTGAGCTGCCTTGCATCAAAAGGAAAGGTCAGGAATGTGCTCTATTTAAAGACATACCGCTCAATCCTGTCCATTCTGCCGGTGCACAAATTGGTGCCTAGCGCCAAGGCAGGCACTCGTGCACCATGGTGCAAGGGTGTCTGCATTTTTGGCACAATAGTTTTTTTGCAAGAAGGGACACCCTCCCACACAAAAACAGCAAATGGAAGTGTTTTCTTCTTTCAGAACGCAGCACACATAGAAAGTGGGAAAAAAGGAGGCGAAATAAAGTTATTTCTCCTGGTTGCACCTCCCCTGGGGAGTCTCACAGTTTTGATGCATTCTCAGGTTTACAGATCCTTGCAAATCTGGGAATGTGTCAAAACCCATGGGTGTTGCCTGGGAAAACCCACCACAACTCCCACGGAACGCCTCTGTGGTGTAGAGTAAGCTCCATATCTATGAGGCCAGGCAGGGTGGCTTTGCATCGCCTCATATATTTGATTCATAGCTGCCAAGGTTTCAGATTGCTATGTGTAACATTTTCATAATTTCAGTGTAATTATGAGTGACATTTTAATGACTATGATTGACACTTTCTTGTGAGCAAAATCAAGTAATGAAGATGAGGGAAACATAAATATCAGAAATAACACCCTCTGAGCAACAAGAAACTCCACGAAGATCTTAAAACTGCTTCAAAGCACCAGAAATGGAAAGGCACTGATCTAGTGTCTTTGTAACCTGATTGTACTGTTAAATGAATGTGTAACCATGATATTAAACAATTCCTTTAGATCCAGTACTTTTTTAAAGTTCTGTGCACATATACAGACACACGTGCAGTTAAATACAAAACTACTTGCATCAGGTGTTAGACTATCGCATTTCAGTATGGTGCTCCGCATCACGGCACTGAAATGCATTATCACGCATATGCATAGTGTCTCAATTGCCACTGAAGCGCTGCCTAAAACTGTTTATATTGAACTGTGTGGCAGCTGGCAGCATGCCGCCTGTGGCATGTGTGGGCTGCTCCTGCAGGCTTAGGGCTCGCAGCTTACTGCTATTGTATAGGGGTGAGTTGCAAACTCCGCTCACCGGACAGAGTTCACAGAGTTTTGCAACTCCGCTTGGAACACGAAGTTTGGCAAAAAATGTTGCCAACCACTGGCGGAGCAGAGTTTACTGGTGCACTCACCCCTCGAGAGAGGTGAAAGTATGTGGGCCATTAAAAGCAGGAAAAAAGGTGCTTGCAATAGTGGCAGATGAGAGGGTGGGGTCCTTTAGAAAGAGAGGACGATGCTGGCACTGCCAGCAGTGAGACAACAGAGACATGTTCAGAGAAGAGGGCTTAGAAAGACAACTGAGAGGACAGGGTCCTGTGGAAATAGATGATGAAGCTGGTACCAATGACAGTGAGAGGTTGACACAGAAAGGTGGGTTTGGGGACTGATACCCGCTGAAAGCACAGGGATGGTTGTATTAGGGTTGATGACTCATGAGAGAATGACAACCAGTTCCTTTGGACAGGAGGGTGTTGAGAACAATGACAGCTGTGAAGATGAAGAAGGGTGTTCAGGGATTAGTAAAAGGCAGCGCAGGAAGCATTGCCAGCGCACAGGGTGTGGACTCTGTCATCACTAAGAGGCAGCCAGGGCTTCCCAGCAGTGATCATCACAAGCTCTAAAAAGACCCATTGAGTCCCCAGTGCCGAGTTTATGGGAAAATCAGCCAGTCACAGAACACCGCAGATTCTAATCTCCTGGTCTGTGCCTTTTCATTCAGGGACTTGCAGCTGCTATGTATTACCTCATCCCACTGCCAGGCCACACAAGTGCTGTGCAACAGGGCTCCTTAAAAACATGCAGCTGATGGTCAGCGAATGAGAACCGCGGGACAGAGGATTCAAACAGTGGCAGCAGGGGTAAAGGGCCTCAGATTCTAAAGAGCGAAAGGGATGGACAATGTGAACAATGCAAGGAGGGACATTGGAAACAGGCAGAGAGAAGATTTCAGGGCAGGTGCCTGTTTGAATACAAGTGGTGCAATATTACCTTACCTGGGAGCACTCACTGCAGTGTGCAGCCTCTGCACCTACAGCGGTTTCTGGACTCTGCATACTGCTGTTTACCGACAGCCCTCCAGCAGAGATTAGAGGAACTAGTGAGCTACAACCTGCACACAGATCTCTGCACTCAGTATGTAACCATGACCTGCAGAAGATGCCCAGGTGCCTCGTCCCTATTTGTGGCTCACTCACATTTATTTTAAACTCAGCCTCCAACCATGCACACAGCCATATTCCGCCCTTCAACAACACGTGTGACCCTCAGCAGAGCACACCTTGGGTGTGTGCAGAGTGGCGCACACTGTAAGCTGGATGCAGTGACCATGGAGTGCCCTACACATATGCCAGCAGAATGACACAGAGAAGGGGGGCCTTGGTTGATGGGGGCTGTGGGCCAATGGCAAAGTTGAAGCCATGGAGTTTGTTAATTAGCCGCACAGTGTAGCCTTCTGAAGCCCCTTTCACAGATCCATACCAATGAACAGGAAGCCTGGGGAGGTGAACAGCCACCAGGGCCCCTTCACCACCCTTCTTGTGGTAATTTGCTACCAATGTGTAAAAGTCACCGATGTGCAGGCAGGTCAGTGCGCGGTCCAAGCATGAGCATAAACCTTAAACTCAATAACAGTTGCAGCTGAGCCAGCATCAGGGTGGATTTGCCTTCTCAGCTTTGTCACCCAGGTACTCTACAGGAAGTACTGGGAGTTCTTCCAGGGGAAGAAGGAGGCGAAGTCCTCTGCTGACTGGATGGGAACCAGCATCAATGGAGAAGAGGATCACGGTTAAGACCACCAACCCCAACATCCCAGACAAGGTCATCGTGTCACTCCTCCAACGATACAGGACCATCAAGATGGGACCCACCAAGGTCAGAGACAACAGAGGAATCTGGAACATGACCTGGGAAGTGATTGTCAGCCTCCAAAAGGACCCAGCATCAAGGGATGGC
Source organism: Triturus cristatus (assembly GCF_964204655.1). Classification (NCBI taxonomy): domain Eukaryota; kingdom Metazoa; phylum Chordata; class Amphibia; order Caudata; family Salamandridae; genus Triturus; species Triturus cristatus. The sequence continues at coordinate 122,164,182 of NC_140590.1, read as the reverse complement.
CTGAGACACCCACCAGCAAGCTTCTCTCGAGGAGCCAACAAGAGAAGAATCATATATCGAGGACAACTCTTCGAATGCTGGAAGTGCCAGGCCGTGGGATACATAGGAAAAGAATGCCCGTAGAAGTTCTGCAGGATTTGCAAACAGACCGGACACGAAGCAGGCACATGCAGGGGTATCAAGTGCAACTTCTGTGGAGGAGAGGGTCACACCTACTACTGATGGCCCATGTCTGACCCGTCAAGGACCTACGCATCTGCAGCAGCAGGAATCCCAGCCTGGAGAGCCACCAGACCGACGGTATCCCCAGCAGCCAACGTCAAGGTGAACGCCCTCCTGAAGGATGCCAAGCTACAGGTGGCCAAATCATTGGAAGCACCCAGGAAAGTGGAACAGAAGGGCCAGGCTCTGAATAGCCCAACACCCCTGGAACCAGACCCAAAGACCACGGACGACCCCAAGGCAGGACCAGCCACAGCCGAGGAGCCAACACCCACGACTGGGACGGCACAGGCCTAGAAAGTACACTACCCCAAGGGAGCCCCAGAGGAAGGAGCATCGCAAGCAGCCCCACCGAAGGATACCCAAGGGACACAGACCTGATGCCGGGACCAGAGGCAACTGAGAAGGAGAAGGTGACAGAAAACTTGGCTACAGCGAAGGGAAAAAAGAAGACGAAGAAAGGGAAACCCGACATTAAGGCAGGAAGCAGCAGCAAGCACGACAACTTGGACAAGGTATGGAACCAGGTCAAGTCCCAGTCACTGCAGCAGAAGTGTGTGAAGATGAAGGAGGAGGCGGAGGGACGGAAGAAGGCCAGCGCCAAAGACTAACAGGCACCCCCACCAGAAGCACCACTGCGTGCTCCCAAACAGAAAACAGAGGAGGGGAATGAAGCTAACGCCTCTCCCCCCTATGACAAAGCAGTAGAAAACGGATGATGACAACCAAAGAGGACTTCCTGGCAAGCAAGAAGATCAACAAAGCTGAGACAGAAGAGGAGGACAACACCATCATCATCAACAATGACAGCGAAGAAGAGGAGGAGGAAATGAAGGACGAGGAGGAGGAACAAGAAGTAGCCTCACTACCCAGCCCACTCCAGGAGCTCCACCAACAGCTGAACTTGAGGGGACACACTGAAGCTACAGGAGAGGCAGCACAGTGGATCCCGGACATGGGTACAGAGGTGCTCATTGGAAACACCGAGGACTGCACAGAAGAGGGAGATCATGACCAGACGGTAGGTCAGCATCCCAAGTTGAGCAACCCAGGGCCTTCAACCCCAGTAGGTTTCGAACCAAACACTGACTGCTATCGTGGAGACGATGGCGATATCATTGTTCACACTAAACATTAGAAATGTGAAGGATCAGGTCTGTTGGTTGGCACCTTGCACTTCCTGGCCGATCAAAACCGAGATATCTGCTTTCTGCAGGAATGCGGGATTCCATACATCCAGTCGTACAGCCAGCTCAAACAGCAGTGGACGCACGGGCCATCGTTTTGGTCCAAAGGTAATGATTACAAATCGTCTAGAGTGGCCTGATCAAAGGGAGGAATTTCACCATAGACAAGGTCAACGGCATAGTACTAGTCATGGACGGCTCATGCGCTGGTGAGCCCGATAGGCTCATCAATGTCTATGCCCCTTCAGAGAAGAATGAGCGGCTTGAGATGTTCTGGATGTTCAGGATGCAACTCGTGACCTCCAGGACCATTCTGATGGGAGGTGATTTCAACTGCATAGTAGAGTTGGATGAACGCACTGGGTCAGACTCTGTAGGGATGGACGTGACGTCCAGGCTGTTGGTGGAGATGGTAGGTGAGGCATCCCTCCAGGATGTCATCGGGAGCATGTGCCGAACACCAGGAATATTTTCTGGAGTAGGCTGGACGGATCTGTGCGTTCACAGATCAACTTCCTATTTACCTCCCCAACTGTAAAACCTGGGCGAAGCTCCATGGTCACCATTTACTTCTCTGACCACAGAGCAGTCAGTTTCGAGGGGGAACTTACAGTGAAGTTCCCCGCTGGCCCAGGATCGGGGAAGCTGAATTGCTCGCTGCTGGGATACAAGGAGTTAGTGGTGAAACTCAGTTGCGTATGTAGTAGAGCAGAGGGACATAAAGGACCTCTTTCACCAGTGAGTGGTGGGAATGGGTGAAGGACAGGTTCCTGAGCTTTTTACAGGATGCAAGCAGAGCTGCTGCAAGAGAAAATAGGAGGTCGTTCAGGAAGCTGCAGAGAAACTGCGGCAACTATACAAACTTGAACACGGGGGGATGGGACGTGGATGATGAACTGGAGGAAACCCAAAAAGAGCTCACTATGCTGTTTAGGTAGGAATCCAGAAAAATCATCTTCTGGACCAGAACTGAGAACCTCAAGAAGGGCGAGAAATGCATCTTGTTCTTCTTCAAGAAACTTCACTCAGCCCACACAACGCTGGTTGACCTTTGGGACTCAGAGGGTAACCTCCAAGGTGAGTGTCACGATCCACAGGACAGCGCACCGCCGGCCAGGACTTACTGAGAACCGATAACGTTCGACCGACAGACTACAATTCCCGACAGGCGTCGCGAGAGCCGCAGCACGTGGCTCGCGCTACGCCCGTCACGCACGTGAGAGGGGAAAGGTCGACTCCATCGGAGCCGATAATTCTTCGTACCCAGAAGGACCAGGAAGTGTTGTGTATCGGTGCCGGTGACGGAGCCCACAGGAACGAGAAAAGTAGGAAGCGGTACACCGGAGTCCCCGGAGTCATCACTGCCGAGGTAGGCGTATTTGTTGCCCAGTTCGTCCTTGTGCTCTTCCACGAACAAACTTGGAACGTAAGAAGGGAAGCTATCCCAGAACATTGCCGTTAATCGCCCCTCTGTTGGAGAGACCGGTAGGTCTCATGCAGAGGAGCAGTGTGATATAATTGGCCAATAGTATTAACCTGCATGCATGCAAAAAGCCCGTTCAGTCTCTCGAAGTGAGAGAAACGAAGGAACTATAATCATATGGGGGCAAGGCGCCGCCTGTATGTTCATAGTCTTGTGTGAATAGAAAGTCGAACACCCTCAATAGTGCTGTAACGAATGAAGGAAGTTTGGTTGTGAATAGCGAGTATTGCTGGCATAGTAGACGGGTGATCAGACAAGCCCCCACCGCCAGTCATCATTATTGTTTCTTTTGTATTTATATTCAGACACACAAGAGAGCCTCGTCCAGGCGGGGTGGTGTCAACTCCGGTGGCTTGGAACAAGAAAAAAGGCAATGTTTACAAGTGGGTACATGTAAAGAGAAGGTTCTACCGAGATGTAAGGTTCTCTGTGTTTGCTCTGCAGTGATAACCAAAACATATAATCTCCCTTTGTCGTTTGTATTAGTTGCCTGAGACCACTGGTCACTGCCTCTTGCTCACCCCTAAGTGTCTAGATGTACCTTCTTTCCTTTACAGGTGAGGGGGCAATCTGGGTTTGAAAACGCTGATGTTTAAGATACCGCAAGTGTTACATTATACCAAGAAAAGGGTCTCATAGTGGTCTTGTGTTCTTTGCTTTTCAGATCTCCCTCCCTGCAGTCCCCACCCTTTCCTTCCCCCGCTCGATCACCCCAAAAGTCCGTGTTCACACACACGCCGGACTTGGGGTCATCCAGAGGTGGGCTTTCCTAGAGCATCAACACAGCCCCGGGGACATCGGAACGGAGGAACCTGACAGAATTATCGGCCCAAGAATTCTCTTATCCTCCCGGTTGTGTTGACGGCTACAATGGCTACCTTAGACGATGTAATGGCAACACTAGCCCTGATGCAGACGGAGCTCGCGGCTTCCAGGCAAGAAACAGCGTCATTGCATTCCCGCGTAGATTACATGCAGCGCAACCCGTTCAGTGTGGGTAGCCAATCCACGCCTGCCTCAGTGGTGGTGGAAGTCCCTGTCTCGGTCCCCTTGGGCCCCCCAAACGTTCTCGGCGGATAAGGACCTCCTGGAGTTGAGACAAGGATCTTTGGACTTGGTCAACTACCTTAACAACTTTCGACGATTGGTAGCAGAAACCGATTGGCCAGAAACCAAACAATTGGTCATATTCTATCATGGCCTTACCGAAGAATTGAAGGACATGTGCTGCCCTCATCGAGCTGACGCTCAGGCTAGACCATCGGTTGAGAGAACGTAAAGGAGAGCACCCACAAAAAGAGAGGGTAAACCCATGGAGCGAGCGAACAGGGCTCCCAGAGAAATCCCTCGCCAAACCGGAACCAATGGAAATAGGAACCGTGAGGGCATCTTTAACCCTGAGCGAAAGAGAACATCGGCGCAAACAAGGATTATGTTTGTATTGTGGCAAGAAAGGCCATTTTATACGGGAATGCCCGGTTAAACCTGCGTATGGCCGGAATCGTTTCGGTCAAATGGCCACGGTGGCAACAGACAAGGGGGAGGAAAACTGCCGCGCCTGAGAACGGTAGAAGGGAAGTTCTCAGGTACAAGTACCATCCCTTCGGTGGATTATTCCCTCTTCAGGGAAAAAGAGCATTTTTTCATAACATTGCACATCGACATCAACCAGGTTCAACAACCTGTCCGAGCCATGGTGGATTCCGGTGCTACTGGATGTTTCATGGGTAAACAGGAGGCCGTTCGACTAGGAGTCCAACTACTCCTCAAAACCACCCCGGAGATGGTCTACGCAGTGGATGGCAAGGAGCTGGAGTCAGGACCCATACAACATCATACCCCGGAATACGAACTCACGTATGAAGGGTATCATCAGGAATGGGCATCATTTAATATCATCCAAGCCCCCCAATACGGAATCATACTGGGACTCCTGTGGTTGCAGAAACATGAACCCATCATTCACTGGGCTACCAAGACATTACAGTTGCGGTCGGCATATTGCCAAACGCATTGCAACGTGGATCCTATCCACCCGTCGACAGTGCTTGCCACCTGGCATGGGGTAGCTACAGCTGCTGAGAAAGAGGTGGCATTACCAGACTGTTACCTCTCCTTCAAGGAGGTGTTTAGCGATAAGAAAGCGGAAGAACTCCCTCCTCATCGATAATTTGATTGTCGCATCGATTTGATCCCCGGAGCCGTGATACCCTGTGGAAGGATCTATGCTCTGACCATACCAGAAAATCTGCACCTACGAACTTACCTAGACAAATATCTGGGATTAGGATTTATCCGTCCTTCGCGGTCACCGGCAGCCTCACCCCTTTTTTTTATTCCTAAGGCCAACGGGGAATTGAGGTGCTGCATTGACTTTCGCGCATTAAACGCTATCACGGTAAAAAATCGCTATCCCCTTCCGTTGATTCCAGTTCTCCTAGAGCAGGTGAGAGCTGCGAATATATATACCAAACTGGATCTACGAGGAGCGTATCACCTAGTGAGAATGCGCGAAGGGGATGAATAGGAGACGGCATTCTATACGCGGTATGGGCTCTTTGAATATTTGGTGATGCCCTTTGGGCTCTGTAACGCTCCTGCCGCTTTTCAATTTTTCCACAATGAGGTGTTGCGAGAATTCCTGGATGTGTTCGTAGTCGTTTATATCGACGACATTCTTGTGTACTCCATTACAGAAAAAGAACACATTTCCCATGTGCGACAGGTGTTACAGGCTTTGCAACGAAATCTATTGTTCTGTAAACTCACAAAATGTGAGTTCCACGTTACCACCGTAGAGTTCCTCGGGGTAATGCTTACCCCCTCGGGGCAGGTCATGGCAGAGGGGAAAGTGAAGGCCGTGGTTGAATGGCCCCGTCCCCACACGGTCAAAGACATTCAATGTCTACTGGGGTTTGCGAATTTCTATCGGAGATTTATCCAGAACTTCTCAAACACTGTCGCACCCCTAGAGGCATTCGATTGCTTAAAGGAGGCGTTCACGTCTGCTCCAGTTCTGGTCCATGCAAAACCGGAGTTACCCTTTTTTGTTGAAGCAGACGCTTCAGAAATAGCAGTGGGAGCGGTGCTGTCACAGCGACACGAGACGACAGGATATCTCCATCCCATAGCCTTCATGTCCCGAAAACTGAACCCAGCGGAACAAAACTATACTATCGCAGAGAATGAGCTTTTGGCGATAAAGGACGCATTTATGGAGTGGAGACATTGGCTTCTGGGGGCTTCTCATCAGATTACGGTATATACCGATCACCGCAACCTCCAGTTTTTAAGAGCAGCTCAACACCTGACACCGCGGCAACTCCGGTGGACGTTGTTTTTCGCAGAATTCAACTTTATTGTGACCTTTCGCCCAGGAGTGAATAACCGGAAAGCAGACGCCCTCACAAGACAGGAAAACCCTCAGCACAAAGAGGTGGTGACGGAAAAAGCGATCATAAAACCTAGTCGTGTGGTGGGGATTGTGGCCACAGACGACTTCTTGAACAGCGTTAGGCGAGTAATAAGAACTGCAGAGTGGAGAACCTGGCTTCGTTTCCACCCAGAATGGAGGTTACATCAAGGCCTCCCCTTGAAAGGGCGGCAGTTACTCGTCCCATCCAAAACGCTAAGGACAACTGCTTTTGGGTGGTGCCACGCCATTCCTTATGCTGGTCATACTGGACAACTAAAGACCTTGGAAAGAATGTTAAGACACTTTTGGTGGCCCTCCATTCGTCCCGACATCAAGAAATGGGTACAAGACTGTTCCACTTATGCTCAGATGAAATCGGATCATAGAGCAGCTCCGGGATTGTTACAAACAATGCCCACTCCAGAACGACCCTGGGAATGAATATCCATAGATTTTATCATGGGACTCCCCCGGGATCAAGGAATGACAGCCATCATGGTGGTGATAGACTACTACACCAAAATGGGCCACTTCATAGCCTGCAAACAAGCCTCCACCGCGGGACAGTTGGCAGTACTTCTGCTTACCCATGTGGTCCGCCTTCATGGACTTCCGCAAGTCATCGTGTCCGATAGGGGAGCCCAATTTACATCTGGCTTCTGGAGAACATGGTGTTCCAAACTCCATGTTACCTCTTCTCTGTCGACAAGTTTCCATCCACAAACGGATGGCCAAACCGAGAGGCTAAACCAGTCCTTGAAGCAATACCTTAGATGCTACGTAAACACGGCCACAGAAGCGTGGGTGGAGTGGTTATGGTCTGCAGAAATCGCCTACAATAGCGCCACACACTCGTCCACCAAACACACCCCATTCTTCAGTACGTATGGGTTCCATCCTCGATTCACCCCATTACTTATGCCTAACACCGAAACACGACGCCCCGAATTGCGCGATAGGCTAGTGTTTATGCGGAAGGTTCTTGCGCAGGCGAGAGCAAATTTACTGAAAGCAAAGGTCCAATACAAAAGACAAGCAGACAAACATCGGAGACCAGGTCCTGTGTACAATCAAGGGGAGTGGGTATGGTTGTCAACCAGAAACATCCAGTTTAAAAGACATAGCGTATTCAACCCTAGATTCATCGGACCATATCAGGTCCTGAAGCATGTCAACCCGGTGGCGGTGAAGGTGCGATTACCTGCACATATTCGCATCCATCCGGTTTTTCATGTTTCTCTTCTGAAACCTGCCAAACCACCACACAACAGGCGGCCAGCCCCCGTTCTAGTTCAACAAGACCAGGAATATGAGGTAAAAGCCATCATAGATGCGGTACTTGGTCTCCTGGAAAGGGTATGGGCCAGAGGATGATTCTTGGGAGCCCGCAGAGGCGGTCCACGCTCCAAGACTTATAGCTAAATTTCATAGGTTGCACCCTAACAAACCTGACTGCCGTCGGTGATCCTCGGTAGGGGGATGTGCTGTCATGATCCACAGGACAGCGCACCGCCGGCCAGGACTTACTGAGAACCGATAACGTTCGACCGACAGACTTCAATTCCCGACAGGCGTCGCGAGAGCCGCAGCACGTGGCTCGCGCTTCGGCCGTCGCACACGTAAGAGGGGAAAGGTCAGCTCCATTGGAGCCGATAATTCTTCGTACCCAGAAGGACCAGGAAGCGTGTATCGGTGCCGGCGAAGGAGCCCTCAGGAACGAGAAAAGTAGGAAGCGGTACGCCGGAGTCCCCGGAGTCATCACTGCCGAGGTAGGCGTATTTGTTGCCCAGTTCGTCCTTGTGCTCTTCCACGAACAAACTTGGAACGTAAGAAGGGAAGCTATCCTGGAACATTGCCGTTAATCGCCCCTCTGTTGGAGAGACCGGTAGGTCTCATGCAGAGGAGCAGTGTGATATAATTGGCCAAACGTATTAACCTGCATGCATGCAAAAAGCCCGTTCAGTCTCTCGACGTGAGAGAAACGAAGGAACTATAATCATATGGGGGCAAGGCGCCCCCTGTATGTTCATAGTCTTGTGTGAATAGAAAGTCGAACACCCTCAAGAGTGCTGTAACGAATGAAGGAAGTTCGGTTGTGAATAGCGAGTATTGCTGGCATAGTAGACGGGCGATCAGACAAGCCCCCACCACCAGTCATCATTATTGTTTCTTTTGTATTTATATTCAGACACACGAGAGAGCCTCATCCAGGCGGGGTGGTGTCAACTCCGGTGGCTTGGAACAAGAAAAAAGGCAATGTTTACAAGTGGGTACATGTAAAAAGAAGGTTCTACCGAGATGTAAGGTTCTCTGTGTTTGCTCTGCAGTGATAATCAAAACATATAATCTCCCTTTGTCGTTTGTATTAGTTGCCTGAGACCACTGGTCACTGCCTCTTGCTCTCCCCTAAGTGACTAGATATACCTTCTTTCCTTTACAGGTGAGGGGGCAATCTGGGTTTGAAAACGCTGATGTTTAAGATACTGCAAGTGTTACATTATACCAAGAAAAGGGTCTTATAGTGGTCTTGTGTTCTTTGCTTTTCAGATCTCCCTCCCTGCAGTCCCCACCCTTTCCTTCCCCCACTCGATCACCCCAAAAGTCCGTGTTCACACACACGCCGGACTTGGGGTCATCCAGAGGTGGGCCCCCCTAGAGCATCAACACAGCCCCGGGGACATCGGAACGGAGGAACCTGACAGTGAGAATGAGCAAATCATGAGTGTCGTAACTGACTGTTATGGCAAGCTTTACTCACCAATGTCATTAGACAGAGCCCAGGAGGACAGTTTCCAGGAGAGCATCTTGAAGACACTGAGTCCTGAAGAGAGAGAGGTCCTGAAAGCGCCCTTCACCCTGGAAGACCTGCACTTGCCTACTACAACCTCCAAGAGAAGCAAGACGCCTGGAAATGATGGTCTCCCAGTGGAACTTTATGTCTCTTGGATGGCCATCTAAGGAGGACTTCCAGTAGGAGCCTTCATACACGCAAGAGGACTCAACCGATAGAAGTCCTGCCCGAGAGGTTGCACTGCAGATGAGACGGCATACCATCTCTACTGGGAGTGCACGTATGATTGGGCCAGATTTGCTGGGCCTGTTTTGGCCAGACTTGCTGGACCTCTACGAGGAAATGGTGGACAAGGGCAGAATGCTGCAATCCCTGCTAGAGGGAATGATAACACTTTTGTACAAGCAGAAGGGAGAGAGAGAAGACCACAATAACTCGAGGCCCCTCACTCTGCTTAATGTATACTACAAAATTCTCACAAAGGTGATGGCCAACCGCCTAAAGTAGGTAATAGTGAAGATAGTCCACCCAGTCCAGTATTGTGGGATACAGAGTTGGCAAATCCCGGTCAGTCTGGCCCTGGTCCGGGACACAATTGAGTACGTCAAGAGCCGCAAGGTTCCGACACCCTTGGTCAGCCTGGACCAGGAAAAGACTTTCAACCATGTTTCCCATGAGTTCATGGACCATACACTCTGAGCACTGGGGCTGGGAGACTTCTTCTGTGACTTGGTGACCACAATGTAAAGAGATATCTCTAGCATGGCGATGGTTAATGGCTGGAAAACCGACCCGTTTCCCGTCCTGTTAGACATCAGGCAAGGCTGTCCACTCTCCCCTCTTTTGTTCATCTGCATGAATGAGCTCCTCGCCAAACGCATCAGCAGAACAGGAACATCAGAGGAGTGACAGCTCAAGGAAGCTACAGAAAGGGCAAAGTGAAGTGCCCCCTATACATGGACGACGTCTCAGTCTTCTGTACCGACGGACCATCTGTGAAAGAGCTGGAGAGGACTTGTATTGAGTTTGGGAAGGTGTCAGGAGTGAAGATCAACAGCGCCAAGTCGGAAACCCTACTCTTCGGAAACTCGACCCCCACGCGAGACCCACTGCCATTCCCCATCAAGCGGACCTTCCTGAAGATCCTTGGAGTCTGGTTTGTCAGAGAATGTGCAGCAGAGAAGACATGGGAAGAGAGACTGGTGAATACGAGGCAGATGCCGGGACTCTGGAGCCTTTGGAAGCTGATAATCAAAGGGAAGGCATTGGTCCTGCAGAACGAGCCCCTTCTGGTGCTCCAGTAAGTTGCTCATGTGTTGTCTTTGGAATCCCACATGGCCAAGGCAATCACAAGAATTATCTTCTACTTCATCTGGAGCTCAAAGATAGAGAGAGTGAAGAGGGCGGTGTTGTTCAAGACCCACAACAAATGAGAGAAAGGAGTGTCAGACATCGCCACCATCCTGAGGAGGATCTTTGTGTGCCACTGCATGAGACGCACCCTGAGGACCGATGATGAGAGCCATGTGGGCTTTTTGATGGCACACTTCTTCCTGTTGCCAATATGGAGGCTCTTCAGATAGTCAGAGTGGGTGAGCACCATCCTGTACAACTGGAGGACCCTGTGGTTCTACAAAGAAGTGGAGTAGTTCAGCAAGGAGTTCGGGCTGGAGGCTGCCGCCCCCGTCACATGGACCCTGAAGCTTATCCAACCCCAGATACCAGCAAAGGACATCAGCAAGCCGATCGGCACCCTCCCCTCTGCCACAGCGGACTGTGTGTGGGGAAACGTTGCATCCAATTGCCAGGCCAACCAACACAAAGACATCGCCTGGATGGCCATCCAAGGAGGTCTTCCAGTAAGAGCCTTCATGCATGCAAGAGGACTCAACCAATACATGTCCTGCCCGAGAGGGTGCACCACAGATGAGACGGCATACCATCTCTTCTGGGAGTGCGTATATGATCAGGAACTGCAGAAGGCCCTAGGCACAGAGCTTAGGGTCTGGATACCTATGTACTGCATCACAGTGGACTCTGTGATGTATGGCTTGTTCCCAGGGACATATGCACTGAGTGTGCAGTTTTATAGATGTTCTTCTGTTTTCCAGAAACCGCTTGGTAATACGGAAGATGGAGACATCGATCCTGGTGGGCCGTAAGATGATCCACAGCCTAGTGCATGACTACGCAGCACTGGATGGATCAGATGAAGACAGCGATGATGAAACCTGAGGACCCAAAGGGGTCCCCTTGTACCCTTACACGGGGGGCCCTGGAAGGCTCAGGCAACAAATCCAAAGCTGACAGCTGAGGACCCAAAGGGTAACCCTGGACGTTGCAGGCATAGTGCCTCTATGCGTATTTCCACAGAGTTGAAAAAAAACTCTATGGAAATACGCTACGCTCACACCTCCCTCCCACACGCGTCAGACGTACAATGTAGTGTTTTTTAAATTACAGAAGGACGCGAGGAGCAGGGAGGAGAACGCGGCCAGCCAGGGGAGGCGGCAAACAACAGGGAAGTGGGAGGGCAGAGGGAGCGGCTAACTCCGCTCCGCCACAGAGACGTAGTTTTTGCCTACTCTGCGTTCGCCATGGAGCGCGAAGTTGACAAATCTCCGCAAACTCCGCTGGAGGAGCCGAGTTACCCGCCGATGGTTACCAAAGGGGTCCCCCTGCTGTTACCTGGGGGGGGCACAGAGGGCCCAATAACCTGTTTTTGTCCTTTTTTTCCCTTGCCCAGGAACCGGTCCGTGACAGGGGAGAAGAGAAGGCAGGTGAAGACAAGGGGAATAAATGCAGCTTTTTACTGTATGTATTTGTTTAACGTGACCTTTTTCCTTCACAGGTAAAAGGTCAATAGTATAGATTGTGCACTCGTGGTCAAGTTTGTTACCAATGACTTACAATTAAAATAGGGCTTTGTGGAAGGTGACGATTGACGTATCTGAACCAGAAATGAGGCCATTACAAGTGAAAAACAAGCATTTGCAATGCAATAGGACTCGCATTTACGCGAGACCTATTGCATTGCAAACAGTGGTCATCACGGACAATGGTAGGGAGGGCCAGGGAGTGGGAGAAGGGGGCAAGGAGGCACGGACAACGTGAGCTCGGGCAGGGGGAGGGGGGAAAAGTAACTAACAACGGGAGTGCGGGCGAAGGGTAGGCTGGGACAACAGGAGGGAGAGGGGAGTAGAGAAGGCAGTAGGAGAATCTCATCAAAGAAAATAGTGCTCACAGTCTAAATAACACGTACTGTGTAACACTTGAGGTAAAGGGGCCTGTAGCCATGGGAGGATACAAATGACCAAAAACACAAAAGTCCCTATCATTAATCTAAAAAGGCCTACCGTATTGTCCTCAGCCAAGTGTCAAATGTTCTCAGACTCGATAAGTTATCTCAGAGAGGGATTATTTTTGTATATTAATCTATTCGCTGAAAGGGTTTGCCCTACGATCTATCATAAAAACACTGTGTATTGTATATGCACTAAAAAACCTTTTGAGAAACGTATTAATTAAAATCAAGATCATTTATTACATTTATAAAAAATAAATTATAAATTATACAATATATCTCTACCTCCCAAATTGGGTTACAATCTTTAATAATCAGAAGTAAAACTAGTCATCACAGTTAAAAGTCGACGCAGCGTTTTGGTGATTTCTTAATGTTTCCACCTTCTTCAGGACTAAAAAGTTTCATCAAATCTAAAATAAGAGAAGATTTTTTCTTTTTTATCAACTTCATAATCAAAAGTGCAATTTACAGTGTTGTAGATATTAAATACAGTTCTTGTTTTCATTAATTACATACTCCTTAAACTATCACAAAAACCTCTTATTTGTTCAAACTACTTTCGGTAACTACTAAACGGAACAGACACTTTGCTATATAATGATCTTATTTTTCATAAACATACATACTATACATAATGTAGTATACACTTTTATGTTATACAAGTGTTTCTCCTACTAAAAATAATACTTTCAACATGATAGGTGAAAACACATACCTCATCTTAGATTGAATAGAAGTTAGAATATACTATCCAAGGGGGATGACCCTCCAAATTTGTATTTTCTGACTGCTGGTTATTCAGCCTATAATACAAGGGATTACCATTCTTTAGTGTATCATCTACTATCACTATTATTTCTTAAACATTACAGGGACACTGCTGGTGTACCTTATTGATAGTTGAGGTAGTATATATTATCCGCAAGAGCCACCGTAAATGTATTCTTTTGTAGAGTAAACACCACTTTTAATCATTTAAGGACTTTTTCTCTAAAAAAAACATATAATGAAAAAACATCATTCATTATTTAAATCTTATAATCTTTGTAACTCATTTTAGTAGTATCAGTAATAAGGTTAAAAATATTGTTAACAGAAACTGGTCACTACTTAAAGACAAAAATGAGATTAAATTACCTAAACCAATGTTTTCATTTAGAAGAAACAGTACGATCCGCAAAAAAGAATGGTAATCCCTTGTATTATAGGCTGAATAACCAGCTGGCAGAAAATACAAATTTGGAGGGTCATCCCCCTTGGATAGTCTATTCTAACTTCTATTCAATTTAAGATGAGGTATGTTGTGGAGAATCTATTCAATGCTGTAGAACTCAGTGATGTCATTCCATGACATCACTGAGAGACTCTCTGGATGCTGCCAGTTGGTGAAGCTGGAGGTTACTCTTTGGATGTGTACTCTTCATTTTAAAGAAATAAAGGACTTAAACTACTAACCACCGCCTTTGTGGTTACCACATTTTCATGGCGACGAGAAGACTGCGCAGGGGGCAGATAATTGAGTGACCTCCACCCCTGGAAAAGCAGATTGAAATTAGAAATACTGCTGATGAACTGTGAGTAAAAGATAAATACATATTTTTATACTTGAAGCAACAAGCTAAAAGAAGCTGCATATTTAATTGATTTTACCGATATTATAGACAATGGGGGGAAACTTCAACGTACTGAATTGAACAACAAATAGTGGTGAAGTTTCAATATTCATATCTGCAGCCCAGTGTGAAGATAATTAGCGACTTCAAGATAATAGTGCTTTCAAATGTGGCCAAACGTAAAAGGAATCGATTGAAAAGCTAATTCAAAAGCTCGTGTTTCTAATTGAACTAAAGAGTAAGCGTTCAACTCTTCAATTTAAATTAAACGTTGCGTCTAAATGTTTATGAAATTACATGTACAACGATTTGTATTTAGCGCGAGCCAAGTCTAATGAAAAAGCACTCAACTCTTGAAAATAAGCTGCGCGTGCAACCAAGCGTGTAGAAACCCATTTAGATAATTGAAAACAAACATTGTCTCTAGCGCGTGAGCGCAAAGGAAGGCGAGCTGTCTGGTGAATTAAAAGTAAACATCGTGTCTAGAGCGCGAGCTCGAAGGAAGCCAAGCTATCAGGTTAATGGAAAGTAAACATCGCGTCTAGCGCGCGAGTACGAAGTCAAGCTTGGCTATCAAGTTAATGAAAAGTAAACATTGAGTCTAGCGCGCGAGCACGAAGTCAAGCTTAAAAGCATTATAATTGGCATTAAACAAGCGGAAAGCCATGCGTGTAACAGAACGCGAGGGAAGCCAAGCTTAAAAAGGAATTTAATGGGAAATAAGCACCAAATGAAGCCGTGTGTGGAAAAACATCGTGTTACAAACCAAACATTGCCAAAATACTTTTGAAGTGGATACTGCTGATTACCACAACAATTGAGCCTTCATAAATGAACTATTCAACACATTTAAACTAATTCTTACCGAAATTACTCATTTTTGGAAGCTCTGAAAAATAATCCATGTTGCTTAATGTGGCTCCCTGTAATAGATGAAAGGAAAGAAGGACTCACTCTAAGATTCCTTTAGTTGTGGAAAGGAAGGAAAGACTTATATCTACAACTTCTATGTAGGAATGTAATTATTTTAGATTATTATTTTAGGTAATTATTTTAGTCTATTTTTATAGTTTATTTAGGTCTCGCCTGAGACAGCGCTTTAGCGCTGCTCTGGCGAGACTTATAGTAAGCGACCTTTGGAAGTGGAAACGAGTGCATTTCAGGCCGCCAACTACAGTGCATGTGCTCCGGGCGCGCGCACCATTTGGCAGCCTGAAAGCATTCGTTTTCTTTCAGTTTCGCTTTGATGTTTGATCGCGATTGCGATCACTTTCAGTTTCGCGCCGCTTGTTCTTGTTGCTAAACTTCTGCCACACAAATACCACATGCACACATACAAACATTTTTATACTGCACTAAAAATTTTAAAGATTCTTTTCCTTTTTAACAGTTTTTGCAAATTTTCTTTAAGCAGATTTGATTCAATGCATTGCTTCGTTGGAGTACATTTTATTTTTAGATTTTATAAAAAGTTTGTGCCCAAAGTATATACCTTGCTGATGTTAAAGTTGCAATACCCTAAATTAACATTACAAAACGCATTATCTGCCTCTATTCACCACATCGACAATGCCTTCAATTCAAGGCCAGGTGCATTGTCTTTCCACTGCTTCTTCCATCTTCCATACAGCCGCGCCGGCACGCATTTTAAATAGATGGATCGCCAGCCTAGGTCCACACTGCGATGCCACCGATGAACCATCTGCAATGCTAATGCCACAAAGCACGGCAATTTGCGGCGGGTGAACACGGGTGACTTGTTTCACGCTTTGATTTGTAACCCACAGATATCTTCTTGACTTGCTCCGCCAGAGCATTGCAAGTAAATCAATCAGGTGTGACAGCTGCGTCCGCCTCCAGGTCACCAGCATCGTTTGAACTCTAGGGAACACGAGAAAACATACCCCTAAGGAAACTGCTCCTGGCAAGCGCACGGCTCTGTAACATCCAAAAACACGGTTTGTTGTGTGGTGTACAGGAACGATTTATTCTTGTGGGGGCTGCAATTTATTTGTTCAGCACTTTCCAAGAGAACATGACAGGAAAGAAAAACACTGTCCGACTGGTCTGTGTTTTTTTTTTTTTTTAGAAACATTGCTATTTACAATTGCATGAGTGTCGGACTGGAAAGTGCTTGGAGCCTGAGGTATGGCGTGAAAGAGTCAAACCCGCTCAGAATTATCTGTGAAAAATCGCTTCTCTCCTCTTGCTCTTCAGAGAGGAAGAACAACTCTGATACGCTCCCTGGACTGACACGCTTTGGAATCAGAAGGTTCTTTTCACACAACTCCTGTCAGAATAAATCACGTCTCCTCGCGCCTTCCGTAGCCGGAGCTCGCGAGCATACGTTTCTGCACAAAGAAAGCAATACCGGGTACTTACTCAATTTACAACACCACATTTTTCTGAGTGCATCAAATACTAAACGTAAAAAATATAAGCTAGGTCTAAAACATAATTGCACTGTAATATAGGCTATAATCCTAATGTCATTGAAAACATGTTTCTATGTGTATGAAGTCATCAGGAGGAAAACTGTAAAGATTAACCTATGTTTTAATGGAATGATTTCTAAATGAGGGAGACACCGAACGCATTTCCCTTTTTATGGTCTGGCTTGACAGCGCATCTGTCGCCAGGTGTGAGAGCAGAATAAAGGGGCTTTGCCATTGCCCACATGTGGGTAGTCAGGAGAACATGCTTTGATTGGTCAGAAGTTGTGCACTTCCACAAAAAAGTGCTTGCCCTCCACCCAGCTGTGTTGTTTGTTTAATTTCCAGCTGCCTGAGCTTGAATTTTCAGAGGCACACACACATTGTAAGCTGTTAAAGTGTCTTAGATAACGAGATAATTTATGGTGTTTTACTCTGGCAGCAGCACAGATGGCAGGAGGGAACTCATTAACCTACCTGGATTTTTATATCTCCCTTGCCAGTGCACTGTTACCTGACCTTTTACCCTGCACCAATATTATTTTACAGTTCTTTGCTTCCATACAAATACATATCCATTCCCATGCTATCTACTTGTAAGGCTTCACATCACCATTTAACATTCCTTTAATGCCTTGCAATGCCAATTCTTGTTTCACTTGTATCCTTCACTCTTGCTGTGGACATCAATGTTTCCTACTTCTTAACTGATGTAACATGCATTTTTGTAAATCACACATTCTTTGCACAGACTGACATAACAGCTGTTTAATGTGACCCGAGGGTTCTCATTTTATTGGCACTCACTGAAATTACTCATGTTTATTGTTGCCCAACGTGATGGTACTCCTTTTATAGATCTCATAATGATAAAAGTATGAGCTGAGCCAACAGGATTTGAAATTGTGACCATCACAGATAGATTTTTGCAGTGGGTGCATTAGTCCACTGAGACACCAGACCCAACATATATTGTTGCTTTCTTAGCAAATCCATTATTTTATTTAGAATGAGACTACAAGAGTAACTAAAAAGTAGACATTGGTAACTCTAAGACAACATTTCAAAATGAGTGGTCTCTTTCATGCTAGGATCAAGAAAATTAAGCATAGGCAAACCCAATAGGTTTGCTTTGTCAATTCTTGTTTTGCTATGGTTTTAGCAACTTTAAGGCCTGCATCATTCTAAAAATTATATATTGGCAAAAAAACAAAATTATTTTTGCCTCAAAAATACACATTACAAATTAGTACCTGGCACGTAAAAGGGTAAAATCACATCACTCAGAGTGAAGTTATCCAATATGTGAAGAGTGCCGACCCACAAAATCAGGCTTATGAATGAAGAGTGTTGTCTGAAACCCCTTTTAAGTAAGTACATAATACACATACTATTAGCAAAATTAAAGGGTCTTGGCTAAAACCAGACCTAGAAAGCAGTGAAATGTTGAACATATATATGGAACAGCAATATCCTTAGTAATCCCAAACAGGCTTGTGTGGTTATCCACATGTTCTCTTTAGCTATCATATTTTCCACTGAGGTAGATTTGATGTCACATTTCTATTCCAATAGTGTGACTCCTACAGCTTACAAAAATATATATAAATATTACATGCTTGAGCATCATAACTTGTGCACATATGAAGAACAAGCATTTGCAATGCAATAGGTCTCGCATCGAGTTTAAACTATTGGCATTTCAAAACAAACACATAAATAAAACGCATTGTTATTTACAATGCCAACAGCTCAAACTCTCGCAAATGCGAGACCTATTGCATTGCAAATGCTTGTTTTTTAATTAGTTTTGTTAGCTTGTTGTTTGTATTTTGAATTGCAGGAATGTCTGATCAAGGTATGTCTGCTCCACCTTCGTTTTTACCGATACCTGGTGAACCTACAATTCCATGGAAACGGTGGAAAAATATTTTTTACACGTATATTTTAGCCATTGGTGGTGATAAATATGGACCATTAAGAAGACAAGCTATTTTACTACATCATTTAGGGACAGAGGGAAGGAGAATATATGACGATCTTCCTGAAATTTCTTTATGTATAGGTAATGGTCAACCTCTAAATGTTTATGAGATGTCAATACAGATGCTGAAGAAACATTTTACCCCAAAACTCAGTGTGGTGTTTGAGAGACATAACTTCTTTTTTGTCGCGTACAAGCACATGATGAGGATATAATGACTTATGTGGCATCATTACGCGGACTAGATGTAACATGTGAATTTCAAATGTTGACAGAATCTTTGATTCGCGACCAGATTGTGAGATGCACCAACAATAGGAAAATAAAAGAAAGGCTTCTATCTCTAGATCCTACCTTGGATGAAGCAGTGCAGATTGCCATTGGGAAATTAAGTATGAAATCTTCAGAAAAGGAAGTAGTTAATCTTGATGTGGAAGAAGTAGGTCTGAAAAAAGTGACCAAGCCAGAAGCTTCACATTCATCTAACTTTAAAAATGAAAAATTTACTAATATACCCAATACCTCTAATGCATCTAGTGGAACTGTTAGAAAAAGAATTATATGCTACAGGTGTGGGTGTCCTGGGCACATTGCGTCTAGTCTAGCATGTGGCGCTAGAACTGTAACATGTAGGTCGTGTGGAAGAAAAGGTCATCTAGCTAAAATGTGTAGAACTAGAGGCCAAACTTCCAGTGTAAAAATTGTGGAAAATTTGGGGGAAGTGAGAGAGGAATTAATGCTTTCCATTGATGAATGTGATGTATCCGAATGTAAAGAAATTATTAGTGTGGTTACTAATAATAATATAAAAATGGAAAGTACTGACAAATTAGAAAAACCCCATTGTGGTATTATCTTAGAAAAAACGGAAGTCAAAGTATTAGCAGACTCAGGTAGTTTGTTTACACTAATTTCAAGGGAAGTTTACTTAAATGATTTAAAGAAAAGTTTGGCTGAATTACAAAATTCAGATATAAGTGCTGTGGGATATGGTGGAAAGAGAATAAACATCATAGGGATGTTGTGGATAGATATCTTTTTCAAAGGTAATAGCGTTCATGGTAGAATATATATAACTGAAGACGGGTCAAATCTTATAGGATGGCGACATCAAAAAGATTTTAATATAATTCTTGATCTGAATGCCAAGGAACCAGTCATGATAGTAGAACCTGCTCATGAATGTAGTTTTCCTGCTCCAGATGATAATTCTGATTGGGGAGGAAAATTGATGTTGTCATTTCCACAGGTCTTTACTGATGATTTGGGCATGCTCAAAAATTTTAGTCACCGGATTATTTTAAAGAAGAATGCTTGCCCAGTGGTGGATAAGGTTAGGTCCATACCTTTACTAATGAGGGAACCCTTACAGAAGGAACTCGACAAACTCTTGGAATGTAAAATTATTGAACCTATTGAGTCATCGGAGTGGCTTTCTCCGATTGTTGTCGCACCGAAGGATGGAAATAAAATTTGTCTGTGTATTGATTTGAGAGACTTAAATCAAAATATATGGGTGGATCGACAACCATTGCCAAATATAACGGAAATGTTAAGTGTTATGGGTGGTGGAAAAGTATTTAGTGTCTTAGCCATGTCAGCTGCCTACCACCAGATAAATCTTCATCCTGAGTCACGAGCTTTAACCTCTTTTGTTACACCGCTGGGGGCTTACCGCTATCGACGCATGCCTTTCGGTCTAGCCTCAGCCTCTGCGGTGTTCCAAAGAATCATGCAAGATATTTTCAAGGGGATGGATGGTGTCCTGTGCTTTCAGGATGACATCATGGTTGTGGGGAGATCTTTTAGGGACCATGATGAATTGTTAAATGATGTTTTAAAAAACATTGCTAGTCATGGGTTGACCATCAAGAAAAATGTCAGATAAGAAAAGAAAAAGTGGACTATTTGGGGCATGAGATATCTGCTGAGGGAATTAAACCTAAGAAAAGCATAATAAAGGCAATTGTAGATGCTCCACAACCTACTGATAAGGATTTATTGAAATCAGTCCTTGGGTTAGCTGAGTATTGCTCAAAATTTATATCAGGGTTCTCATAGATTGTCGAACCTATGAGAATGTTGTTAAAAAAAGGAGTATTGTTTGACTGGAATGTTTCATGTGAAGCAGCATTCAAAAAGATTAAATCGTCATTGGTTAGCGCTCCTACTTTAGCCCATTTTGATGTGACTAAGAAAACAATTTTGACGACTGATGCAAGCAATATAGGATTGGGTGCTGTATTAACTCAAAAATCGATGGAGAGTGAGAGTGTGATTGGGTTTGCATCTAGACGTTTGCAGGGAGCAGAGAAATCTTACTCTGTCATTGAGAAGGAAGCATTGGGTTGTTGTTGTGCAATAAACCATTTTAAATGTTATTTGTGGGGTTTGCCATTTGTTCTTAAAACGGATCACAAACCATTGGTACACATTTTTAAAGGTGGAAAAGGGCTTGAAGGTGGTGTGACTCCAAGGATATCCTGGTGGCTTTTATCAATCTTGGATTACAATTTCTCGATTGAGTTTGTAAGACGTAAAAAAAATATTATTGCTGATTGTTTGTCGCGTATGCCAGTTGAGGGACAGGAGGAAGATTCTTTCTTGGTATTTGAAGCAGAATCTATGTACGACGTTAATGATTTGACTTTGGCTTTGAAACAAGAAGAATAGAATGAAGCCTTAGATAACGATGAAGAATATATGATGCTTAAAAATGTTATACGTGATGGTTGGAATAGTGAAGTTAATCTAAATGAAGAGTTAAAAAAGTACTTAAAAGTTAAGGAGCAGTTAAGCATTCAAAAGAACAGAGTTTTGAGGTGCAACCGAGTGGTTCCTACTAAGATGTTGAGAGGAAAGTTAGTTAAATTGGTACACGAAGGACACTTAGGTAGAAGTATGTGTAAAAGAAGGTTAAGGCAGAGTTTTTCGTGGCCTGAAATGGACAGAGAAGTGGAAGCAATTGTAAAAGAATGTCAGCCATGTTGCAATAGCGATAAAGGCAGAGTAATTCATCAACCTCCTCTGGGATCCCTTGACGTTCCTAATCGGCCGTGGGAGAAAGTGGCAATGGATTTTTTGGGTCCTATTAACAGGCTAGGTATGAGAAGTAGATTCTTAATAGTTCTAGTTGATTACCATAGCAAGTGGTTTATGATAAAGCCTGCTGAACATATTACATCTGAGGTTGTTATTAGGGGTGGGCGGAATTTGCGTAGTCGCGTTACGCAAATCTCTGCGAAATGGTTTAAAATTTCCACGAACACGCAGAAATTCCGTGAACACGCGGAATTGCTTGTTCGAGATGCTTTTTTCCTGTTCGCGACCGCTGTTTGCGTGCTCGGGGGAAATATCTCACGAACACACATTTTGAGATTGCGAACAAGCACAAATTCAGCGAAGCCGCGGAAAGCAACATTTTGGGCAATTCCGCGTTCTCCGCGGAACGCGAAATTACCTAAATTCCAACAATTCCACGAGCGGAACGGAATTTACCGCCCAGGCCTAGTTGTTATTGATTTTTTAAAGAATGCATTTTTGGAAGAGGGAATACCTAAATGCTTAGTTACGGATAATGGAGTGCAACTTGTTTCCACGATGATGGCAAGGTTTCTTTCTAATCTTGGTATCAGGCATGAAAGGGTGGCGGTATTCAGGCCTCAAGCCAACGGATTGGTTGAGCGAGTTAATCGTATCATAATGGACAATATTCAATTGTCATTAAGTAATGGATTGAGATGGAGAGAAGAGTTAAATAAATTGGTGTGGGCACACAGAGTAACTCCACACTCTGTCACAGGTGTATCCCCTTTTGTGGCTTTAAAAGGGAGAGAACCAGCAACGAAAGAGTCCCCTGTATGGTTACAAAAGAAAGATCAGGTGTGGGTAGATCGAGAAAGAATTGCAGAAAGAGTTAGAGAGTCTCAAGAAAGAAATAAAGATGATTACAACAAGAGAAAAGGAGTGAAGGATATAAAAATTGCAGTGGGTGACTGGGTGATCACTAAAAGAATGGGTTTGGTTAAAAAAGGGGAAAGTAAGTTTTCCAAACCTCAAAAAGTGGTAAAGGTAGTGAATTATGTGGTAACTCTTGCTGATGGAAAAATATGGAGCATGGGAAACTTGTGCAAGATTGATGTTCCAAATTCTTTTGAATGATTATATTTTTTGTATCTCTTGTGATTTATGATTGTTTTGTTATTACTATGAATGTTGACCTGTATAGTTGTTGTCTTTGGATCATTTTATTGTAAACTCTTTGTAAGGGGGGAGATGTGTGGAGAATCTATTCAATGCTGTAGAACTCAGTGATGTCATTCTATGACATCACTGAGAGACTCTTTGGATGCTGCCAGTTGGTGAAGCTGGAGGTTACTCTTTGGATGTGTACTCTTCATCTTAAAGAAATAAAGGACTTAAACTACTAACCACCGCCTTTGTGGTTACCACATTTGTGTTTTCACCTATCATGTTGAAAGTAATATTTTTAGTAGGAGAAACACTTGTATAACATAAAAGTGAATACTACATTATGTATAGTATGTATGTTTAGGAAAAATAAGATCATTATATAGCCAAGTGTCTGTTCCGTTTAGGAGTTATCGAAAGTAGATTGAACAAATAAGAGGTGTTTGTGTTAGTTTAAGGAGTATGTAATTAATGAAAACAAGAACTGTATTTAATATCAACAACACTGTAAATTTCACTTTTGATTATGAAGTTGATAAAAAAGAAAAAATCTTCTCTTATTTTAGATTTGATGAAACTTTTTAGTCCTGAAGAAGGTGGAAACATTAAGAAATCACCGAAACGCTGCGTCGACGTTTAACTATGATGACTAGTTTTACTTGTGATTATTAAAGTTTGTATCCCAATTTGGGAGGTAGAGATATATTGTATAATTTATAATTTATTTTTTATAAATGTAATAAATGATCTTGATCTTAATTAATACGTTTCTCAAAAGGTTTTTTAGTGCATATACAATACACACTGTTTTTATGATAGATCGTAGGGCAAACCCTTTCAGCGAATAGATTAATATACAAAAATAATCCCTCTCTGAGATAACTTATCGAGTCTGTGAACATTTGACACTTGGCTGAGGACAATACTGTAGGCCTTTTTAGATTAATGATAGGGACTTTTGTGTTTTTGATTACTGATACCCTGTCCCTTTGTGTGTTTCACATTGGGGTAACTCCCCTCTTATTTTTGATTAGGAAACAAATGAAAACATGGCCATAATAAGGAGGGACTAACAAGCCTATAAACTGATCCAAAGGCAGCATTTACAAAGGACAAAGACATAAGCCAATGAAAAATATGGGCGGGACGGGGGCGTGGGTGGAGCTTCCCTCACGTACTGAACTACCACAGATCTTCCCTAGAGCAGCACTTGCACGCTGACTCTAGGATCGACCTAAGAAAAAAAAGTGCTGCAGCTAAGCCCTCACAGTGTGAGGTGCAGGGGGAGATGCCCCACGGAGGGGTTCGTAGAGCAGCCTTACAGCTGTTTTTATAGAGCCAATCTGTTCAATGACCATTAGAGCACTTTCTCAAGAAGCATACAGTTAATATTTTCTCAATGTAAATGTTCAATGTAGAAATAATCTCTAAAGAATTGCTTTGCTTACCTCGTTGAGAAGGGTGGATTGTTAAAGGCAACGAGGAAGAGCATTTTGAGGGTGAGGGGCAATTGCACTGTTTGTGTCTGACGAGCTATACCTTGGGTGATTCCCCGGTGTGGTACTCAGTATTAACTGTATATTATACCGCTGTATCAGTGAGTGCCAGCCAGTTAGTGCCTCCCTTGCTCCCTCCCACCTGCACAAACAGCAATAATTGCCGCCCTCTTCCACTTCCGGGCTTATAGTTTTAGTATAATTAACAAGCATTTGCAATGCAAATTGGTCTCGCATTTGTTAGAGGTATTACCTTATAAATGACAATTTCTTTTATGCATGTGATTTATATTGGAGTGGAGAGGATTACGCTGACCCAAATGTTTCTTTTATCAACCCGGCACAAAGTAAATAAAACACAAAAACATCATTACAATCCACAAGCAGAGACACATAAAAACAAGCATTTGCAATGCAATAGGTCTCGCATTTGCGAGAGTTTAAGGTAATGGCATTGTAAATTACTATGCATTTTATTTATGTGTTTGATTTTAACAGATAAATAAAAAGCATTGTCATCTACAATGTCAATAGGTTAAACTCTCACAAATGCAATCCATCGAACAATCACCAGCGGCAGATCATTCTCCCACCTCGCCGCCAAGACAAGGAACACCCTTCCCATCCACCTGCGACACACCCAGGACCTGCTGACCTTCAGGAGACTTCTCAAGACCTGACTGTTCGAGCAGTAGCAGCATCCCCCCTCCCCCTCTTAGCGCCTTGAGACCTTCATGGGTGAGTAGCACACTCTACAAATGATTAATTGATTGATTGAAATGCAAGACCTATTGCATGTGCTTCCTGTTGCAGCGGAAGAGAGGGAGCGAACGGGGAGGAGGAGTCAGCTGTACTGAGCTGCACTGATTGAAAGAAATGCGCGGCTCACCGAAGTCTATTTTTTCAATATTGTAAGATTTTGGCAAGCAGCGCAGCATGCTGTCTGTGGCGCGCAGCTTACTAAAAGCTTACAATATGGAAAAAATAGATTTGGGCGAGCCGCAACATTATTTTCTTCATAGCGGCTCGCAGAAGTCTATTTTTTTAATAGTGTAAGATTCTGGTAAGCAGCGCAGCATGCCGCCTGTGTTGCGCTGTAGGAGAAAATCTTTATAGAAAATGCTGCTGACAGACTGTAAAGAAAACATACAGGTAACTACACAAGTAAAATGACCAGTCATTCTGGAAGGTTACAAATGTAGACAAGGCGGTACTAAGGAGGTACTAGCAAACCTATTAACAAATCAGAATCCAACATTTAGAAAAAGACAATGAATGTAACGAGCCAATGAAAAATATGAGCGGAGAGTGGGCGGAGCTTTGTATTCATACCTGAATACAGCATGACTTGCAGAGCAGAGAATGCACTGCCCTTGCTCAACCTAAAAAGAAAATGGGCTTACACTAGAACATTTTAATAGATCAGGCTTTTAAAAATGAATCTAAATTCAATGCCTCCTTATTGAATACCTTCTGCATACATTTTGAGTTTCCTGATACCTACTTGCCAATACACGCATAAAAATAGCTTGCTAGATCTAATACATAACAAAATGTGTTCAAATAGTAAACACACAATCTTGTTTCTTGGTTCATGCTTACCTAATTCAGCAATAAAGTAAACCTCATTCAAAAATTGCTTTATTTACCTCGCTCAGATATCTGCGCGTAACCTGGGGCTTATAGCTTTTCAAATCCCAACAGGGGAAACTTAGCAAGGCAATGGCAATGAGTAGCAGGTGTGTTGGGTATTAGCAGTTGTAATAGTATATTCGAAGCATAGAAAGACTTAAATAAAATTATTGAATTTCTAATTAAATAAAATTTGAAGTATTTAAAAAACTATACTTTGTTAATACATATGCAATAGATGGACAGAATTAAATGAGGCGCTGTGAATGCAACATTTCAAAAGTGAAGCACTTTGGTCAGATATTATACTATGGATTTGTGTCCCTTAAAGGGATCTATCTCTGTTGAACTGGAAAGTCACAAGGACAAATCCCATGGTCACAGATGCACTACTGCACAGCTGCCCCCTTCCCATTTCATGCAGTGAAGTTTCCCTTAAATGTCTTTTTTACATTTTAGAGATGAGGACAAAAGCTTAGTATTCACCAGAAGTAGGACCACAGCCACAAAGGGCAAGCCTTTCACTGTCTCTATTCTACATCATGAACACACTGTTACAAGAAAGGTGAGCGCTATTAGTCTTTCATAAAGTGGAACAGAGCTGGACTACTATTTTATTTTAATTGTTCTATTTTTAATTTCATTTTTATTTTTTAAACAAATATTTTATATTTTGTCTTACTTTTTAATTTTTGTAATTTATTTTTACTTTAAAAAACAAACAAACAATCTTTTAAGCTTTTTTTTCATTTTACCTTTGTCGGTCCATCCACCACAGGTGCATAGCCGTGCAACAGCATTCGTTTTTTTAGATATAACTCCATTTCCTTCTGGACACTCTGCCCGTGGTGCATTGCAGACACATCAGCATCATTCATTTTTAGGTCGAGCCTATACATATAGCCTGTAGCGGCAGTGCACATGCGCTGCTTGCTTTGCAAGGCATGCTGTATTCAGTATGGAGTGGAAGCTCCTTGGAAGCTCCGCCCACTCTTCGCCCATCTTTTTCATTGGCTTGTGTCTTTGTCGTTCCTAAATGCTGCCTTCCGATTGGGTTTAGACTAGTTTGTCCCTCCTTATGATGGCCATGTAGTTATTTGAATCCTTCCATAGTTACTAGCCCCTATACTTCGAGTGTTGCACAGTAAATTTTATTTAAATTGTGAGCAATATTTTCTTCCTGTGCCTTCCCCTGCCACCCTCCCGCAGGGCGTGCCTTCTCACCCCCTCCCTCCCTCCCATTGTCCGTGTTGCCTTTACCCCACCCCCTCCCTCCCATTGTCTGTGGTGCCTTTACCTCTCCTTTCTTCTTGTTGTTTATGGTGACTTTACCCCCACCCTCCCTCCTGTTGACCATGGTGACTTTACATCACCCTCCCTCCCGTTGTCTGTGGTGACTTTACCCTCCTCCCCCTATTGTCTGTGGTGACTTTACCCCACTTCCTCCTGTTGTCTGTGGTGACTTTAACCCAACCCTTCTCCCTCCCATTGTCCGTGGTGAATTCACCCCAACCCCTCACTCCTGTTGTCATTGGTAACTTTACCTCCCCTTCTCTCCCATTGTCCGTGGTGACTTTAACCCACCCCATCCCTCCCATTGTCTATGGTGACTTTACCCTACCCCCTACCTCCCGTTGTCCATGGTGACTTTAACCCACCACCTTACCTCGCGTTGTCCGTGGTGCATTTACCCCACCCCCCTCCCTCCCATTGTTCATGGTGACTTTAACCCCACCCCCTCCCTCCTGTTGTCCGTGGCGACTTTACCCCACCCTCCCTCCCATTGTCCATGGTGACTTTACCCCACCCCCCTTCCCTCCTGTTGTCTGTGGTGACTTTACCCCACCCCCCTGCCTCCATTTGCCCGTGGTGATTTCCCCCTCCCTCCATTGTCTGTGGTGCCTTTACCTCCCCTTCCCTTCCGTTGTCTGTGGTGACCTTACCCACACCCCTCCCTCCTGTTGTCAGTGGTGACTTTACCCCACCCCCCTACTTATGTCCATGGTGACTTTACCCCACCCCCCACCCTCCTGTTGTGCGTGGTGTATTTACCTTCCATTATCCGTGGTGCCTTTACCCCACCACCCTCCCTTCTGTTGTCTGTGGTGACTATTCCTTACCCCCCTCCCATCCGTTGTCCATGGAGACTTTACCCCACCCCCCCATTGTCCGTGGTGACTTTTCCCCAAGCCCCTCCCTCCTGTTGTCCGAGGTGACTTTACCCCACCCCCTCCTTACCGTTGTCCATGGTGATTTTACCCCACCCCCCTCCATCCTGTTGTCCGTGGTACCTTTACCTCCCCTTCCGTCCCATTGTCCATGTTGACTTTACCCCACCCCCTTCCCCCCGTTGTTCGTGGTGACTTTACCCTACCACCCTCCCTCTCATTGTCCATGGTGACTTTACCCCAACCCCCTCCCTCCTGTTGTCCATCGTGACTTTACCCCACACCTGTCCCTCTCGTTGTTCATGGTGCCTTTACCTCCCCTTCCCTCCCATTGTCCTTGGTGACTTTACCCCACCTCCCTCCCTCTCGTTGTCCGTGGGGACTTTACCCCGCCCTCCTCCCTCCTGTTGTCTGTGGTGACTTTACACCACCCCTCTCCCTCCTGTTGTCTGTGGTGACTTCACCATACCCCCCTTTCCCTCCCATTGTCTGTGGTGCCTTTACCTCCCCTTCCCTCCCGTTGTCCGTGGTGCCTTTACCCCACCCCCCTCCCTCCTATTGTCCGTGGTGACTTTAACCCACCCCTCCCTACCGTTGTCTGTGGTTCCTGGTTAAGCTCTGCAGTAGAGGCAGGCAACAGAAAGCAGGGATAGCTTATACCCAACGAGGGTCAGCATCGGCGCCATCCAGCCGTGGGAGGGATTCCCAACCGGAACGAACATCTCACATTTAAATTACTGCATCCATTTCATAATTATAGGATTCTGCTGATTGTGCTAATTAGCTCAATGTGCTCTGTGGATATTTTTACCTAATAAGATACGAGACTCCCCTCACTAGAGGCTGGTTATGCAAGTGCCTGCATGTTTTTCTGTTTGCAGGACTCTTCAGTGCAACAGTCTTTCACGAGAGCGTGAAAGTTACGCTAAAGTAAGCCTATAGTATGACTGGTAGCACACACTAAAATGCTGCCTCTTCTATACATACGTCACTCGCTCGGCGTCTCTTTCCTCATTCTTTAAAATAGCGGGGCAGATTTATGAGCCCCTTGCGCCACTTTTGCGTCACTTTTAACATGGGAAAAGTGACGCAAAAGTGGCGCAAGGGGCTCATAAATCTGCCCCAGCATTTGGCCGGCAGTCCCGAAATGTAACACCACTAAAAACCCAGCAAAGGCAAAGATGGTATTGTGGCTTTATTACCAGCACTAGGTACCGACAGTGTTAACATTTTCAGATCCTGTGATATTCCTTGAAGTTAAAGCTTACTTTTCAAGGAGCTCACATGCCAAGAGTCGCCCTGGAGCTTCTGGAAAAAAGCAGAGTAATCCATCCCCACTTTTCTGCTCCTGGTCATTTTTGAGTCTTTGGAAGACTCCTGTTTGAGAATGGTCGCTTTTTTTTGTGAGGACAGTTCAGATACTCCGAGAGGGAAACATGCAGCTATGACGCTGCAATAGCCAAAATAAAGTGCACATCTTGCTGGTTAATGGCATTCAATGTATTTTGCAAAGGTGACTTAGTTTGGTAAACTTTTTGTACTTGTGTGGAGGGTATGCTCACGGAAAACATAGCCCAATGTGTTTACATCCTTAGTCAAATGTGTGCCAGCTTGCATGTACAGGGGAATGTAATTTTAAACTCAGCAAGGTGTGTATGGTTTCATGCCATCTTTCAGCTCTTTCCTTAATATTGTAGCTAAAGAGATGTGTGCCAGGATGCTAAAATAAGGTCCACTTGACTTCCTCGTTCTGCATTTTTATGCAATTGTCCTCGTCAGGACCACCACCGTCACGTATAAGGTTCTCAGAAAGGGCACGTGAAAATATCCAGTAGAGAAACTACCCATCTCAGAAGCACAACGCCACACCAGAAGCCAGGACATCCCCAGATTATTTGACGAGTGCTTACACAGTGATACATTTATAGCCATGGAGATCTACCTTGCACTAATGTGCGATAATATGCTACATCACTAAATACTTATAAGGTCCCAAAGGCGAGGCCGATTGCATTGCAAATGCTTGTTTGAATTATTATTCCATTTCCCCCTGGACCACATTGCCTGCCATAGACACACACTAACCTCCATTATTTAAAAGATTATTATTCCATTTACCTGTGCAGATCCCTGAGTGTCACATGTGTCTCCTTTAAAATATATGGACATAAAGTAAAGAGCTCTATCTGCTTATTGTGTGTTATCCTGATGGGTAATTACACTTTATGGTATGGTGGTGTGGTTTGATTTTAAACTAATGCATTGCAATAAATGATCTTTGATTCTATTCTCATTTCTCAACCCCCTTGATAGACCAACTCAGTCCCCCTTTTTTGTAATGCATAGAGGCATTCTAGTACTAAACATTACTGTGAAATTGTTTGGGACTTTATGAGTTATATAAATAAAGTCACAGAGAGCACTAACTCACTGATATCACTAATTTACTTTGGTGGCAGGAGGAGGACTGAGGAGTCTGCAATAGCTTCTTAAATAATCACACAAAGCAAGCACCAAGGAGTACAAGTAGGTAGCGCCGAGCACCTGCCTAGCTCAAACTGGATCACATGATAATATTCTTAATGTAAACTAAACTTATCTTACCTCTGAGTGTGAGCAGCATGCTATTCGGAAATAGTAATGTCAGCATTGTAGAACACAAACACAACAAATAATTAATACCCACCGAGCCACACAATCGCGATGCCTAGCAGGTCTAGTAGATTCTGCTCCCAGTCTAAGATATACGCACAGTGGTGCGTCAGCTGCTGGGTGGTGGGCTGGCCTTGGTTGGAGCGCCACACCCTCCCCCACAGGGGGTAACCACTGCCAGGCCTGCCGCCTGATACCAGCATGGAAAAGAGGAGGCACTGCACAAAAAAGTTAGTGCTGCCACCTCCACCTCGCAAAAGATTGCAGGGCCTGCATCCCCTAGGCGACTCCGCCGTCTGCAAGGTAGGCGGCTGCTGCTGGATGTTCGGGAGGGCCTGGCACCGCTGTTTCCGCGGTCGACCTGCTCAGCCATGGTGCTGGGTGGGGTGAGAAAAAAAATAAACAGGAAAAGGAAGGAAGGAGGGAAGGAAGGAAGGAAAAATAAGAACATACAGCAAAAAATAAACAGAAATACCTTTAAAAAAAACAATAAAAAAATATGTATATATACAGAAAGAAAAACACACACTAAAACAAAAATGCATTTATGGGGTAGATTAATTAGGAGGGCGGAGGATTGAAAAGATTAAAAAGGAATTCAAAAACAGGCTCAGCACCATGAACAGAGTAAGAAAACAAGATGGCGCGCCCATGCAAACCGTGTGGTCCTATTCGAGCATGATTTCCAATGTAAGGATGCACTCTGCATTGTGTTTGACAATTAAATGCAACGCAAACAGGTGTGCTGGGAAACTCCGGAACTCTGGAATTTTTTTGCCACTCAGAAAAGTTTTGCAGACTGCGACTCGCAAACTCCGCTCAGGCCTTGCTGTGAATGTGCACGTGAAACGACACAAACGTGTGCATGTTGTAACTGTGTAAATTATGACAAAAGGCTAAATGTTATCCATGATTTAATTAATTACAACTTGCCTTCCCATTCCTTCAGAGTTATATTTTGGGATTATGCCAATGTAAAGTCCATCTACATACATTTGCCTTCCCTGAATTGTACCCCACATATAATTTATTCTGCTGAATCCCTAGTTGAAAATTCTTAGGAAGCTAAAACCTTACCTCCCTGTGGCTGACCTCAGAACAGCAGTTCAAACCCTTGTGATATTGAAATTAGACTACAGCAGTACCACGCTTCTAGGCCTCCCACAAACCTCACTTGCACCATTCAAGGCCAAACTAAATGCAGTAGTTAGGCTCATCACTGGATCTAAAAGAAGTGATCACACTACCTAGAATGAACTTAGACACTGTTGTGGCACAGGGCTCGTGTCACTGTGCCCTCACTTGAGAACTAGTGCACCCTGCTAGAGGACAGGAAGGCATGAATGTTTTTAAGTTCTTCTTTGTCAACTATCACTTTTAATAAATAAGCATATACATGTGCATTATTCAGCCATCTAGGTTGGGTCTGGAATAGTCTTGGTTGTTTTTTTTTTCTTCTCTTTGGCGTGTCATCGACCACCATTTGGAGCTAGGTTCATCCCTTGTGTGGCGACAGACGGCGCCCCAGAAGTTCCTGTGCGTGGTAGTCATCTTAGGATTCTTTTTTCCCTCTTTTCCTGTAAGGAATGTCTGAAATTCTGTTTTGTTTAGATGATAGTTCTTTGGTTTCAGTAATATCTTGTCCCACCTGTTAGTATTCCTCATTATAGGGGAAGTGGTGGGTCGCATGTGAATGCAGAAACTCTTCAAGCTGCAAAACTACTCCTGCTGGTAAGTAACCGTTTCGTTTTGCAGCATGAATCCTTTTCTGAGTAATATATTGCACTAAGGTGAAACGCTGCTGCATGTTAATGAAATTCACTTTTGAAGATTCTTTATCATATTTTATGCTTGTTTCAAAATGTCTTTAAAAATGAAGGTGTTTCTAAAAATAAGTGGTGCAGAACACCTTATTTGCTTCTTTTTATTTTATTTCAGTTAATGTGTAAATAAATAGTTGCCCTTTTAACAGCTTTCAGAATTTCAGACATTAACATTAACATTAACATTAACATGTGCAATCGGTCAGGAAGTGATTCACCTTCTTCTCCAGCTTCCTCTGTCATTTGCCGGGTGCTAATTATAATGGCTCTACGGAGGGGTGGCTAAAGCCGTTTCACATGGAACAATCCCTTTGCTCCAGTGTGTCCACCAAACGGTCTACTTCAGACACCTTCTGTACTACAGTTATGGTCTATAGCACTTATCTTCTAAAGCTAATTGAAAAATCGGCTTCTTTACGAATAGCTTCTGACACTCCTGGTACCCAGTTACTTTCACTTTCTGGTCATAGCACTCTTCACATGACTCATGTATTGCACAATCAGACTCCTAATGCAATTCACATAATTCGTACGAACCTTTTGTGGTAACTCTGAAGATCCCCTCCACTTTTGTTGAGTGAGCCAAGCGTGGGAAGTCCAAACAGACGTTCAAAGGGACTGAGGAATTCTTCTGTAGACGATCAAGAGACACAGCAGGAGAAGATCCCACTTCCACTGGGGACGTTTTGGCCAAGTTTAAACTTCTCCTCGAACACTGAGGTTTATGGGTGTTATGTCTTGGAGACATGTATTTCACACAAGGTTGCTCCTTAATGGGAAGTAGCTGTCTAAAATAGATCCTCAGGAGAGCCCTACATTTTATGTTCGCAGTTGTGTTCCTCAGAAATACAGACTCAGGATATCTGGTGGCATGATCCACCACAACCAAGGCATACTTGTTGCCTGAGGCTGAGAGGTGTCAAAGGGACTGACAATTTCAATGCCACCTAATCAAATGGAACAATTGAACACCTACATCTGGCAGTGGCCCTAACGGTTCCTTGGTTTTGCCTCTTGACTTACCTCTCAGGGGCCAGTTCACAAATGCATTTTGTTGGATATTAGCAGTGAATGTGGGAGGGACACTTTGGTGTGGCTGGCACATTAGGAATACTTACTACTAAAGAGGAGGGACTTAGGGAGAGGTAAAAACGGGGGGTTGAGAGAGGGATAAGGAGAGGTTTAGGGAGGACTATGAACCCACCCACAAAAGAGTAAGCCCGTTCCTGTTCGCAAACTGCCCTTCTATATTTAAATGCCCAAAACAGTAATGAATGTACTCTAGCACAGAGCAGGAATAAGTCCAGCAACACACATGGCCACTCACAGGTACACCCTCTCATGGAAAATAATGGAAGGGGACGTCTACTATGATAATGGAGGTCTCCACCATTTATCTTCTAAAGCTATTGGAAAAATAACAGAGATCTCCACCAAGTGTGCGGAACGTCAAATTTGGCCAAAAACTCACTGCTGGTAGTAATTTTGCAGTTGTATTTGAACTTTTTACTGACTCCACTCCCTAGTTCAGGGGGTGAGGACATATATGTCTAAATCTTTTAGTAATATTATACTTGGAAACGGTGAATGGTCAAAGTAGTAAAGTTACTGAAAAGTGTAA
Organism: Triturus cristatus; assembly: GCF_964204655.1. Classification (NCBI taxonomy): domain Eukaryota; kingdom Metazoa; phylum Chordata; class Amphibia; order Caudata; family Salamandridae; genus Triturus; species Triturus cristatus. The sequence goes on along the minus strand of NC_140590.1, from coordinate 122,130,165 downwards.
GATTAAACCTGCACATGATTAGATTTTGTTGGCAAGTAGGACAGGTACTAAAGAACCTTTCTGTGACTCTGCAATTCAGTGGCCTGGTCTTTTTTATGGCCAACTGTCGTAGGGCAACTTGTGAGCCAATTAAGACAGAACTTTACTTTGCACTAAGAGAATTGCAAACCTCTTAGTGGCTCCTTGCTCAAGATTCATGGACTCAGACTCCCAACACTTGGTTCTCTTGGGATATGTCAGCCTCCTCTCCCTCCTAAATAGGTGTGCTGAATACCTAAGCCTGTGCCCTCTCAAAGTCAAACACAAAGAGATAATGGACGGAGCGCTGAAACTTTTCAGACGCTCACCCCCAGTCACTATTAGATCTGGGTTGAATTTCCTCATCGTTATTTAGCTCACTTCGCTACCCCAGTTCAGACAAAGCCATATGCAAATAAGTCTTGACTCTTTTCCTCAAGGGAACAGTCTATCTGAGTATGTCTATGTAGGTAATTTATAAACGTGCAACTGTTACTCCGAGGAGTGTCCTAGCGCTATAGCTTATGAGCAGTCTGCAGGCAAGGAGAAGTGAAGAGTCTAAGTTGAGTAAAAGAGCCAGGTTTAAGTTTTTTCCCAAATATCTGTGTTTCGTGAGAGTCAGTGGCAGCTTGTTCCAAAGAGAGGGGCCTAGAAAGGAGAAAGATCTGCCCCCCCACACTCGTCTTCCTAATCCAAGGGAATGTGGCCAGACAGCATTTCAGGACGAAGGTTTCTCTGGGGAATGTAGAGCTTTATTTTATCTTGAAGGTACCCTGGTCTGGTACATTAAAGTGATTTTTGGGTTAGGAGCAATATTTTAAAGGTGATCTTCTTCCTGACTGGAAGCCAAAGTAGGCTGTGAAGGAGGCCGGAGACATGGGAGTGACATGGGAGCCCAAAGATGGTATTTGCTGCTGCATTCTGAACTAACTACAACCTGTCTATCAGGTGCTTGGGCAACCCTGCATAAAGGCTATTTCCATAGTCCAACCATGAGATTATCAAGACCTGCGTCACCTGTTGTCTATCCTGAAGGGAGAGGAGATAAAATAATTTCCTAAGAACACGAAGAAGGGCAAAGCACATTCAATCCACAGAGTTGATTTGCGTGTGAAATGACAGTTGCTCATCGAATTTGAAGCCCAGGTTTTTTACCATGTGACTTTTTAATAAAGGAGGGGAGGGCATCCTTCGGCCAGAAGGTTCCCCATGCTGTCTTGGCCTCCGGGCCAAGGAAGAGAAGCTCAGTCTTACCCGCTTTACATTTGAGTTGGTTATTGGATAACCATCTGAATGATGCATTCAGGCACTTGCAGATTTTCTCAACAGGGAAGGCCTCACCCTTCCTCCAGGAGAAAAGGAGTTGTGTGTCATCTGCATATGTCACTATTTTTGCACCCCAGAGTTCTATTAAGAAAGCCAAGGGAGAGATATTAACTAGCGTCTGACTCAGCGCTCAGCCCTTGGCACTCCAACCTTTAGCTTGTGGGAGGTGGCGGAAAAAGGGCTGCACCAAACCTCTTGTCCTCTGTCTTCCATAAAGGATGCAAGCCACTGCCAGGCCGACCCTGTGATCCACATTAAGGGGTCTATTATGAAGGTGTGCAGATCGCCACTGCCCTACCGGCGGTGGCGATTCACACGCCAAAACACCCCACCGGACAGCCTTTTACCCCCACCACATTGGCATGGCGGGGGTACCATGGAGGATGAAAAGACCGTCCACCGCTTTTTCGCCAGTAGGCAATCGTCACGATTGCCTACCGGGCGGCCATGACCTGCAATATGATGGCGGTGCCTTGCAGGCACCGCCATCCACATTATGATGCCGGCTGTTGGACGCCTTTCCATGGCGGTGACTCCGCCATGGAAAGGCATGTAGGAATTCACTGTTGGGGCCCGTTACGGGCCCCTGGGGTGTGGGGGGCTGAAATTGGGGGTACCTATGGTACCCCCCAACATTGGCATACACAAGGTGGCAGGCACCGCGCGGCGCCTGTCACGTTGTGCATGCCAATTCACCACATGCTTATATTGCATTGTGGCGGGTGCTCCTTACAGGCACCGCCCGCCACAATGCAATATATGCGGGATGCGACCGCCTGGGTGGCGGTCGCATCCTAATTAGCGTTGCAGGACCGCCGCACCACTGGCGGCTGGTCCCTGCACTGGTAGGGTGGCGGGCGGACTGGAGTCCGTCCGCTATCCTAATAGACCCCAAAGTGTATACGAGCTAGGAGGATGGAGTGAGATATGGTGTTGGACAATGTCGATAGATCAAGAAACACCAGCAGCGCTCTGTTGCCTCTGTCTGTACTAAGGCGAATGGAGTCGAGAACTTCTAGCTACGCTGCCTCAGTACTATAGTTGGGCCGGAAACCAGATTGACTTGCTTTCTACAGATTATTGTTTTCCAAATGTTTGGAAATCTTTTGATTGACATGTTTCTCCAGGACTTTTGCTAGGGCTGGGAGAAGGGAGATGGGTCGATAATTAATTGGATCATTTGTATCTGCCTGGGGTTTTTTCAGCAGTTGTAGAATTTTTGGTTGTTTCCAAATCATGGGTATCTTTGCTGATGACAGGGACATATTAAATAACTGATGCACTAGTGTGGTGATGGCCTTGGCCCCATGTGCTAAGAGAGAGGCAGGGCCCGGATCTGAGAGGGAGCCTGATTTTAGGCCACTTATGGCCAGAAAGGTATCTTCCACTGAAATTGGAGAAAAAGAGTCTAAAATGTTGACTGTGCTACTGAAGGTAGGCATTAGAAGAATCAGTTCTGTCTCCTTCCTCTCCTTTGTGCCTGTGAGTTCCTTAGTACTATCTTTATCCAAGCAGTTGTTGACTTTTGGAGGTGGGAGGCTAAGTTGAATGAAGGTTATTTTGTCGTGAAAGGTTCTAGCAAGTTGTTCGCACCATTTTTTAGAAGATGGTTTAGAGTTAGTCTCTGCTTCAGGCATGGCGAAGGATTTGATGATTTTGAAGAATTCCTTAGAGCAGTTGCCAGAAGGTAAAATGATAGCCTCAAAGTATGCTTTTTTTTGCTAATTTAATCTCCTTATGAGACTTTCTTTATAATCTGATTTTTTTTGTTGTGCAGTATAAAATTCTCCACTGCCTTTCAAAGTGTTTGCACTCTAGCTTTAGACATTTTGACCCCCGTTAATACCAGGGGCTAGACTTTTTAAGGCGATGTTGCTGAGACCTCCTTACTGGAGCAAGAGCAAGGATTATGGTCTCCAACCAGCTATTTATTCGGGTTGTGTCTACCTCCAGATTACCTGAAAGGGTGGGTTTGTCCACTTTATTTGCACAGCATAGGTCCTCTGGTTGAATTTTGTGAAAGGCTCTTACCGTACTGGATAAGTTGCCTTTTGGAGCTGGATGGTCCTACGCTTAGGCCATTTAAATCTAAGCAAATAGTGGTCAGACCAAACAAGCAGCAAGATGGGATCCACTTCGAGAGGGCAAAAGGTGAAAATTTGGTCCAGGGTGTGACCGGCCAAATGTGTGGGGGCAAGAACAGACTCAACCATGCCCATAATAGCTAGGTTCTTCAGAAGTCTTGCAGCATCTCTTGCCTCTGCACAATCCATGTGAAGGTTAAAATTACCCAACACTAAGCAGTGTGCGAAATTAAGAGTTATTGGGGTCAGGACATTGCAGAGAGAGGCTAAAAAGCCTCCTGAAAGGCCAGGAGGCCTGTAAATAAGTGCCCCTCAGACCGATTGTTTCGGTGAGAGAGAGAGCAAGAAGCCCAGAATCTCTGCCCCAACTAGATCCATTGGGGGCAGAGAAGTGAGCGTATAACACTCCTTGTAAATAATTGCAAGGCCTCCCCATTACCTAAAATGTGGTCTTTTCTCATAATCTTGAAGCCTACTGAGTGGCTGACTAAATGTCTAGGCCTGAGGAGTCTGAATGCAATGTTTCTGTTGCAAATAGTACATCAAAAGGTTCATCACACAATAGGTCAAATAATTATTGGTGGCGTGTTTTGAAAGAGAACGAGTATTAATCAGACCTCCCATAATGTGGAGCTAGTATATAAGTGCTCCCTTACATGTTGCTTCCCATCTTTAATACAGAAAACACATGAACTGCAGTGGTTTACAGAGTGATGAAGGGTATGGGGGTTGAGAGTGGTGTATGTGAAACTTTGGGCCAGCTCACGAAGTTGTTGAGGGCTATAAAAATGCGAACCGTCTTTGACCTAATAGTACCGGCATAGTGGCTCGCGCTGGTTGCTTCTGGGATGTGGATGGGTGCAGACAGGCTTCCCTTTGGTGCACCTGCTGCGTGCCACCTTGCAGTGTCCCTGGTTAAATGCATGGGGTGGCAAGATAGACTAGTGCGCGCACTTCAAAAATGGCAGCTTTAGCCGTCCCCCAGGAGGAAAAATGGTTGCCAGACACCGGGCCACTACCTAGCCGAGTAACAGTTGATTTCCTCCCATGCCTCACCAAAAAGGACTTTTCCACCAGCTCAGGTCAGTTAGCCTAGTTTTCAACACAGTACAATCAAATTCAATGTTTGCACAATATTTGTTTTTTAGAAAATACAGTTCAAAATGTACAATGCCAAGTTACAATTAAAACCAGAAAAAGGATTGTAGATCAAAGGGAATGATGCATGCATTAGTGAGAGCACCTAAAAATGGCAAAGAGTGAGAGAGACCACCAACGCTTCTGCTATTGGTGTGTTTGCGCAGCTTCCCTGGTTAAATGCATGATCCAGCCCAAACTGCCAAGCCAGGTCTTCCCTGCACCTGAAACAAGCATCCTGGGACCAGTTTCGGGGTAACAACCCTCATCAGCCAGGCTAGCTTCAATCAAGTTGGCAGGGTATGCCCAGACATGGGTCCCTTGCTCTGGACTGAGATGGAGCACAGGCTGGCTTCAAGGACCGAGTCTGGCCCGCTGGTTGGTGGATTATTATGATGATCTGCATCAAAGATGCGTTGTGTAACCAAAGCGATACATCAGCTCTGAGACGAGGTCCTGCATTATCATCGAGGATGCTGCAAATGAGGGCTTGAGATGCAAAGTCCGGTGTTGAGGACGCCGTCGGGTGATCCTTTGGATCCAAGGAGCTGCAAGCATGTGATGCGGAGTCCGGCACCATCATCCAGGCTGACGTTGACGAGGGATGCGTGGGCTTGCGCTGGGGATTTATTGCTAAGCAGTGGTTTCTAAGCTGTTGTGGGCTGCAAAGGCAGTTGCAGGTCTTTGAAACGGGTTTGATTCACACAGCAGAGGTGTTGTATTGGTTCTGCTGAAGGTTAAGCTGCTCAGTAGAGGAGATGCCTTGTTTCAGCTAGGTCCACAGAGGCTGGCACAGCACGTTAAGCCCACTTCCAAGGTTCCAGGATTGTTGGGGCACACCTTTGCAGTACAGATTCACTGATGACACAGTACAGGTGCTAGGGTCAAAGTTGTTGGAATCTTCCTCCCTGAGGCTCAAATCCAGCAAACTAGCCCTTACAGTCACTCTGGAATCCTGGCTTCAAATAGATGCAGGTCCAATCCTCACCCAGGCAAGATGGCAGCAGGCAAAAGGTCAGCACAGCTGGGCAATAGTCCTTTAGAGCATCAGTCCAGCAGAGTGGCAGCCCTTTCATCAGCACAGCAGTCCTTCTGCCTGGCAGAGTATCCACAGGTCCAGAAGTAACGCCGAACATGTGGTACCCTTTCTCTGGAAGGTGGGAGAAGCTTCTAGAAATTCTCTTTGAAGTTCACAGACTTCCTATGTTCCGTGCCCTGGTTCCAGACTAACTACAGGGTTATGCAGACCTTTGTGTGGAGGCAGGACACTGCCTATTCAAGTGTAGGTAGGGCTGGGCCCAGCTCTGCCCTCCCGTCCTTCCAGTGATAGGCTACCAGGCACACCTAAGCTCTCTATTGTGATTGGCTGTCTAGAAGGAATACACAAGGTTCAACTGTCTGCTACACCCAGTCATGAGACCCAGAGACTTTCTGCAGGCCCTAAATGGCTAACGCAGGAAACTTCCAACTTTCTAAATGCCATTTTTCAAAATTGTAATATAAAATCTGACTACACCTTAAGTTTGGTTTGGTTTTTTCATTACAATGACAAATACACCAGACATGAACTGGGTAGCTGCTCCCATTTAGAAATGAATGATTATTATTATTTTTTTAATTGATTTTATTGGATTGCATATTACACGCAACTTAGCAAACAGTTATATCACATACATGCATAGCAGCATAACAGTGCCTATGGCCCTTTACAATCTGGTACATAACAAGGTAGGTATCTGAGGTATTCAACTTATACAGTTACTGCACCTGGAGTAAATCATGCGCCCACATACTGTCTCCTGACTAATTCTACTGACAGAAGACATATCGAAGGTCAAGTACTTTCTAAACAGCTCTACTTGTGAGACCCCGCTACAGCCCCCATGCTCCGTGCTCTTCTACACGTGTGACTCCTGGGACTAAGTCATATTTAAGTTATCATTTGGGTTTACTTAGGAGATAATTTTTTCTTTATTTATAAAGTTTTATTGTTTTTTTGTAAAACAATGGTAACAAACATATTAGGCATGGAATATGTAAACATATCAGTACACAGTGTATCTTTAACAGTTTTTTGTACTTATAGTTCTACATTTAGTATAATTGGACATATCTAGGATGCATAACTTCACATCGCATCTTCCTTTAGGATATCAGGGTGGGCTCTTAAGTAGATTATAAGTGGCTCCCAAAAGTTTGTAGGCTTGGAAGCTGATGGTAGATCCTCGGCATATAATAGGAAATTGTCTCTACAGTATATCAAGTCTGTCAGCCATCGTTCAATCGTAGGTGATACTTGGAACATACTCTCTATGCAATAAGCAATGCTATAGCAGCAAGTTTCACATTGACTGATTTCAGAGGCGTCAAACATCCCAACAGACAGAGTTTCATTGAGCAATTCATGGTACAATTCAACATGCCCCCCAATAGGTGCACCACCCGCTCCCACTACCCTGGAATTTAACACACCACTATGCAAGGTGCACAAAGTTAGCGTCACCTGTTCCACATCTGCGACACTTGGCGTCTTCATGTAAACCATATTTCTGCAGCTTGAGTGGCGTGTGATATGCTTGATGTATGTACTTATAGTGTATGATACGTAAATTGCCATTGGGGTCAACATTTCTGTTAATGCGCAGCAGGATCGCCATTCCGCTGCTTCCAGTGGAGTGTGCAGCACTGCATTCCATCTCTCATGCACCCTGTCTGTCCCCCCACCCAATTCAGCCCGCATGGCTCTGCAAAATTCTGCTATTTTGTGAGTGTTGTCAGGGTTTGTATGATCAGTTGTAGGGGTACTAGAGTGGGTGGTTCTGTTGGGTAAGTCGGATAGTGCTTTTTAATAGCCTCACGCAGTCTGTGAAATGTAAATCCAAACAGTAGCGTCTGGTTACTCATGTCTGAGAGGTCGTCCGAATCAAGGAATACTCCATTAGTGTATAAGTCTCCCAGGTATGCTAAAAGCTTTTTAACCAGACTCATCAGTGAAAGCTTTAAGCTCCCATTAAACTAATGGCACGTCACTTTTCATATAGATACGATGAACGAACTTGACAAATAGGCAGAGAAATTCATTGCCAAACACCGGCTGAAGAAAAAAGGTAGGCTGTTAAAAGCCGTTCGGTGCATTTTTGTGTTAGATCATCCTGCATATGTATAAAATGAAAATAACATCCTAAAATGAGGTCTCTTCTTTTGAACAGACAGAGAAACTCAAGCTGCCAGGAAAACACACTGTAGTCAAGGTATAAACACCAGTGTATAGCAAAAAAGAGAAAGTCATTTTTTTTAAAAAGAAGGGAGCTAAAAATATCTGTTTTTTTAAAATAATTTTTTTTCACACATCCTGATTTCAGAAAAACAACAGTGCTGCCAAACAAAATCAAGAGCCCTGATGAGAGTCCATTTATTCGTTAAGAGATACTCGAAACGCGTTGGCTTTATCACGATATAGGATAAGAACACGGAGGAATTATAAATTTGGATTTTGTCTATATATAGAGGAAAAGTCCCATGTATCACAACATTAGTGTTTTCCCCGTGTTGCCTCATTCTTCCTTAATTTAAATGTTTAAGCATGTAACATCTTTTGAATGTCTACAAAATAATATGTAGATTAGAAATAATATTTGGGTTGTGATGCTAATGGCCACACAAGGTTATTAAGATAATAGGATGTATTGTTTATGATTTTTTCACTCATGTATGTTCATATTGTGTATCACATACTTATTATTTTTTGTGAACCACATGCACATTAGTATTGTCTGCATATAGACTTCAATGTCTCTTCTGTTTTGAATATCCTATAAAGACTTAAAAAAGATTGAAAGAAAAGGTATAAATAAAGTACCAGATCAAATGAAAATAAATAGTTTGGTCTAGCGGTAATTTAAGACGCCAAAAACGACACAGGTCCTGGCCCTTTCCCTTGTCACACACATACAGCGCATTGGCATAATACAATCGAGAAAGAATCAGAGCACGGATGACCATAGGGACTGAGCAGTTTTGAGTATTCTTTATAAAATTCCCCTGTAAAGCTGTCGGGGCCAGGAGTGTTTCCATTAGGTAAAGTTTTTATGGCATCTTGTATTTCTTCAACTGTAATTGATTGTGCCAAGTATTCCCGTTGGCCATCCGACAGCCATGCTAGTGCTTTGTTTGCCAAATAATCGTAATTTCTTGCGTATCCGCAGTATTACACGACTCATGTAATGCGCCATGTGTTTCCGTGAAGGCCCCAGGGATGTCTTTAGTGTCATAACATGCTTTACCTTTTGCGTCTATAATTTTTAAGACAGTCTGCTGTTTGTATTCAGTCCGCACTTTTTGTGCTAACACATGACCGGCCTGCTGCCTTCACCTATCACTCTAGCCATGTGTTGGCGTGTCAAATATTTTAGTTCACTGTCGGCTAAGTTGGTGTAGTTGGTTAGTTCTTCTATTATGCTCCCCAAGTAGTCTATGCTATGGGTGCGTTCATATTCTGCTTCCAGATTCTTAATAGTGTTATCACTTTTTTTCAACTGTGTGTGTATGTCTTTTAATATCCCTGCATTAGTGCTGATACATATCCCTCTTAGCGTTGCCTTAAACGCTTCCCAGAGCATACTCGCACTTTCTACAGAGCCATTAGGGCTTTGGCGTTAAATCTCCTTACATATGGTGGCGGGATATAAGTCGGGATATCCAGAGCTAGGAGGACTTGTTTGTGATCCGATAGTGTTTTAGGAAAGTGAAGAGCCTCTTGTGTCCATGTACTGGCTACATCTGTTATTAACCAATAATCAAGCCTAGACTATCTTCCATGCACTGATGATGTGTGTGTACTTTCATGGGTATGTGGATGGCGCATACGCCATATATCGTGCATACCAAATTCTGACATACCATTCAGTATAGTAGTGGCTGCTCGCTGATGGTGCTCTGTTGTTGCATGCAATCTGTCTTGGGTTGCGTCCAGCACAACGTTTAGGCCTCCCCCCATAGCAGTACCATTTCTGGTAGCACCGTTAGTTTTCTCCATATCGATGCGTAAAATTCAGGATCATCCACATTTGGGTCGTATGGATTAATGAGTTCTATCCTCGATCCTCTTAACATTCCATTGATTATCACATATCTACCTTGTGTATCAATTATTGTTTGCTCTACTGTGAACTGCACCCCTTTTTTATTAGGACCATGACTCCACTAGCATATGAGGAGTATGAATACAGAATGAATGATAATTAAATGAAACAATGTAACTGCAGTGTTATCCTATGGAAGAGGAGGGTATTGCAGTAGTGAAAAATGAATGCAAGGCTTTTTCACTACCAGGACATTTGAATCCTAAGAGTACATTTCCTAATTTTTAAATACATTGATGTCCAGGCCCTATCCTAGGGGTGACTTTCATTTATTGAAAAGGAAGGTTTGGGCCTGGCAAAAGGTTTATTTTTCCAGGTTGAAATGTCAGTGGAAAACTGCACACACAAGCTGTGATGTCAGGCCTGAGGCATGTTTAAAGGGCTGCTTAATTGAGTGGCACATTCAGTGCTGCAGGCTCACTAGTAGAACTTGATTACAGGCCTTGGGCAAAGGTGGTGCCTCTATAATAGGGACTTACATGAAAATTGAATATGCCAAATGGTGTAAACCAATTCTGCCATTGCCTAAGGAGAGTACACAAGCACTTTAGCAGTGGTTAATAGTGGCCAAAACGGCATTGCCGTGCACAATGTAATTGATTTTATTTATTTATTTATTTACTCAACTCTGGGCGGCCCAATTCTGGAGTTTAATACCCCTCAGCCTGCCCCTCCCCCGCCCCATGGCCAGCAGCACTCCCTCGAGGAGCCGCCACTGGTGACCAGGCATCCCGGATTTCCACCAGCTAACTGGGTAGATTGTGGCAATTTTTACCTGGCTTTTCGGCTGACTCGGAGCTGCAACCACCCCTCCAGCACCTTGAGACCCTCACAGGTCAGTAGCATGCTTTAAACCCCCTGATTGATTGATTGAAAGCAAGGTCCAGCGAAGTCCAAAGTGCCCAAAAGGTTGAAAATGAAGTGGTTTCGGGTCTAAATGTTGTACCATGAAGAATCTAAGGATCCACCCAGCGTTAAGCCATTAAGTACCCTAAAGAAAGGGTTGGGACGATTCAGGGGTAGCTCTAACAGAAGAGGCTGGACAGTGGGGAGGATACTCCCATGTCCTTTGTCCAGTTTAATGCCAGAGGGGGAGCCAACGGCTCCTTGAACTGATTCCAACTGGAGTATAGAAGGAGAGTACCAAATGTGCCCTTCAAAGCCATCTTGTGTCGGTGGCACGCGCCCCCACCCTCTCCCAATACAATTCCGTGCTCGAGCTTGGCTCAGCAGCAGGTGGGCAGAATCGTGTCTCTGGTCGGCAGCAGCCATAGTATGCTGTCCAAGTCTAGAAAACTGGTACCAGGAGCACTGAGGGCCTCCCGGAGGGGCTTTACAGTGCATGGAATAAATACGTCCAACATCGTTTATGGTCTCCCATGGGTGGCATAATACATGCTTCTGCCCATGGGGGACCCCTGATGTACCTATGCCCTGGGTATCTTAGAACTATATACTAGGGACTAACAACGGTACATCGGTAGCCACTCTGGGGTGTACCCAAGTACTCACCATGTCCAGAATAAAATATGCACTTTCTGTACAATTATTTCAGAGACTTAGCTATACCTAGTACAGCTTTACCTTTTCACCATCTGCAGTGCTACCTCTTGGTTAAAAGTATTAATGCATCTAGAGTAAGAGAAGATATAGCTCCTCCTAGTAGTCTCACTTTTGATTACTTGACAAGGAGCAGATAATTAGTTAGTGGCATGGCACAGCACGGCAACACGTTATCTGTTCCACTATGCATTAATAGCAGCATGCATACATGAGACAGTGTCTGCAAATAAAAGGATTTAACTCAGTGAGAATGCATTTATCACTTCTGATTACCTTGAGTAAATTAAGAAATAGTGGGCGTAGCCGCACAACGTTCCTGCCACCACAGAATCCTCACCTATGGTGAGGGCCTGAACATGGACCATCAGCTTAGTAAATGATTCCTCACAAATGCACACTGTAAGAAAGAGGGTGGGTTTCCTGATAGAGCTTCTTCGGATTGTAGTTTTCATTGTACGTCCTGTCTAATAGCAAAAAAACTGGCAAAAGGGCACTACAGCACTTTACAACAGGCCCCACCCATGTTAAACATTGTTTCCATTATAGGCACAGAAGATGAATTGACTTGCCTAGAATCACAAGTAGCTGTCCCAAAGCCAGGATTCGATACTGGGGACTTCATGTTCCAAATTCGACAGCTTTAGTCACCAGGCCACAGCACTTCTGGGTAAGTGTTTTAATGTGGGCTATAGGGAGTGGTAGGTAGGCTCCTAACACCAGCAAAAAGGCCAAAATGGTACTGGGTTTTAAATAGGTTCTCTATAAATGAGTCCCTTGCTCAACCTTTGGAAGCTGACACCGTACACATAGGCTTAACTTAGGAGACAGGCATGTAAAGCATTTAAATACACCAATACAGTGAATAAGTAAGACACAACACACAATAAAAATCCCACACTAACCTATAAAAATAGGAAATATTAAAATCCAATGTAGGGAACCAGAGATATGAATTTTTAAAGAATAAACACTTCCTAGTGCGCAGAAACCAATAGCGCCACTTCTGGACATCTGGTCGCGCTTGACTGGGACAAAGTCAAAGTTTGAGGCAGACCATGATGGAGCGCAGCTTGGATACCCCACGTGGTAGGCCTTAGTCAAAATTTTAAGTTCGGACTTAGAAACGTTTCTGAAGATGTTCCACCAAGGGCCCTCGCAGCTCTCCACCAAACTGCATTTCGTGAGGGTTCGCCGGCTTGACTTTCAGGGAGCATCCAGTCAAACTCTGGAAGTCGGACCTCTGGATCTCTTCAGCAGGACAAATCTGGAATCTGGGTAGCAGTTGTAGGTGGCCGGCTTGTCTCTCGCAGTCGGGTCGGTTAACCTTTGGAACTTTTTCCAACAAGTTTCCCAAACTTTTCCAAACTTCTGGAGGTCCTTCTAGAAAGTCTCCTGGTGGTTTTGAAGTGTCCAAAACACAAATTCAAGGGTCTGAAATCTCCTAGAGTGTCTTTGGTAGGCCTGGACTTCATTTCCCACAATGCACTTATCAACCCATTAAAACTCTGCTGGATGTACTCCAGGATGGGGACTATGGCTGGAAAATGGTCACCTAAGCTCTGTTAACGTGTAGCTGCAGGGAGTCCACTCCTTCCTGATGTATGGCAAAGTCCTCAATGTCCTGAGAGTTGTAGTCCCAGATAGCGCAGCAGGCACAGTCTTCACCAGACAGGCCCTTGGGTGCAGAACAGGTTTCCCAGCCGGGCATTTTAGATTTTTCACTGCCTGGTGGGCAGAAAGTCTGGATTTCATTAAAGACACAGAGGCTAAGATTATGCAAATCTCCTATTTTTGCCAGTTCACAAAAGCAACAATTAAAGAATATCGAACTTCAAGGAACATTGTAACCAGGTATAAAGTCTCCCCCACATGCAGCCTTCTTCCTTCTTCCAGCTCTACGAACAAGATAACTCCAAAGGAACCTAAACTTCGGTGGGGAACAGCTCACCAGTAGTAATCCCAAACAGAGGTAACTTCTTCTTCTTAAAGAAAACCAAATAATGTAGATAATAACTGACATACAATCTTTAATATCACGCGGATGGGTAACAATATGATGTGGAGGGATAACCTTACCCTCCATGTTCTTCATAAAATCCAGATTTTCTGCCCACCAAGATGTGAAAAATCTAAATGTTATGGCATGACATGGAGGCTAACGTTATGCAAGTTCAAAGTGTATTTAACACATTATCAATCATGTTTCTGATTGGTTTAACAATTCTTTAGCATACTTTCATTGGACCAATCTGCAGCCCTAAGAACATCCATACCACTCTCAAAAATAACTTGCTAGGGTAAGTGAAGAAATGGCTCTATAAAGCCTTTTATGGGAAATTAACAGTTTGCCTGCATTTCCTCTGAAACTCTCAATTCTCTCATATTCTTTCAAGCACTTCACTATGAAAAGTCTCCCATTCCGAGAAAAGAAAGAATAGAAGGCAGACGATTACATAATTGTTGTTCTTATTTTAAGACATACTCCTTCAGGTTGATTCACCCTGCTAGTGACATCTAAGACCTTCATGACTGAAGCCTGCCTAAAAGACACCAGACAGAGTAAGACTGTAGTTTTATAAGAGATTTGTTGAGAGACAAATTAGAGCTCTCACCACAACTAGCTGAGACATTAGGACATCATTACCATCCCACAAAGCAATGTATTTTACAGTGTGATAGCTCAGGACCCGAATACTTTTCATTCTTTTCTTGGTTAGTAAACTCTAGCTGACACAGACACCGTTCACCAAACAATGGCCCGCTGGTATAGCTGATCTGTAAACATTAACTGCTCTATAGACCAGTCCTGAGGTAAATAATTCAGATAGGTAATTTATTAAATGCGCTAGATCAGTTGAAACAGGAAAGTAACTCCATTGAAGACACCAACAAACCCATTTCTTCCAAGCCAATCAATATGTTTTCTTTGTTCCAGATGCCCATGACTCATATATGAGTTGGAAAGCATCTGATGAAAGGCCTGGGATTTACCACTGCCTCCTGAAATTTTCCAGCCCATCAGTACCAGTAGTCCTTGCTCTACAAGAGGGTGTGACTCTTCTTCTGGGCTTAGGATTACTTCCTTGAATGATGGTATTAAGATAGGGAAAACTATAGTTATTAACCCTGGGCGTAAAACACAGCTCCGCTCGTGGAGTTTGCAGAGTTTGGCAACTCCGCGTTCTGTGTAGAACGCGGAGTTACCGAAAACTCTGCACTCCTCAGCAGAGCGGAGTTTTCTTGCTTGCTCGCGCTTTCAAAATGCGTTTTCGCACACGGTAGTGACTTACCGGGATCCCTGCGTTCGCCGACGAGATTTTCAATCAGTTCGCATGTGCCGGGAGATTTGGTAGCCGGCCGCACGGACCTGCAAGAGTTTGCGATTGTGAATACGTCATTCGGACACGCCATTGGATATCTGGCGGAAGTACTGTGAAGATCGTGATGCTGAACACGCAGAATTTGCAATCTGGAGAAGAATATCTCTCGAGCTCCTCAAAAATGATGATTTGGATGAAAAAAACTCCTCAGATTGACATTTAGCTGTACTTATTTGTGCAAGGAGTCCTTTTCTTTTTTGACTTTTATTTTTAAGAGGAAGGAAGTGCCCCAGAGTCTCCAACTTCCTGTTCCTGTCCAGCAGGCTCCTCCCAGTGCTTTGTCCATGTCCTATTCACTTTTCATTTGGATTTGGAGCTGGAAGGATCACTCGATAATGATGCATGCTGCATCATTATCATTGGATTTGAGGATTTTTGGATTTGAGATTTTAGTCATTTTACAAGTAAGTAAGTTGGAGAATTGGTGTTGTTTGTTTAATTGGGGCATTGCACCTACATTTTTTTGTATCTTTTATCGTTTTTTATTTTATTTATTGTTGTGGGTGGCCTGTAGTTTCAGTAGGGGCCTAGTTGTTGTTTTTCTTTGTATGTCATTTTTCTACGAGTTTTGTTTTATAAAGGAAACATGTTGCAAAGTTCACTACATTTTCTCCAACTTTTGTAATCAATTTGCAATATTTCTTTAATTCACTAGACCAGTGGTCTGCCATAGGCCTGTCAGCCAGTAGGCCCGGTGGTACTCATGGGTGCATGAAACAACTGTTTCTGTGGTGTCTGTTGAATGTAAACATTATTTAGGGCATGGATGGCCTTGGAGGAATTGCAAAATGTGTTTTTGGGGGGTAATTAACTGTTTGGGTGTGTTACATAAATGCCTTTGTTGGATGTGTGTATTGTGGTTGATGTGTAGCTTTCCAACCTTTTTTAGTCTTGTGCATTCTCGTTTTTGCATTTTTGCATTAAAGCTGTGTTGTTTAGTATGCCTCCTTTGTCTGGCCATATAGACCTGCTTGAGTTCATTTTTTTCCAGGCCTCCTGCTTGTTCTGACTGTGAGTGACCATGTGGCTGGTGGCCATTTTGTGGTGGTAGGTTAGTAGTGTGCTGCTTTTATCATATAGGCCTGCATGTATTTCCTTTGTTCCTCTTGACTTACTATTTCCAATCCCATCTCCATTGGCAGCTGCAGCTCCCTGAATGCTGCACCCGTCCCACATGATGCACAAATTAATGCCAAACAGGTTCTATTACATTTGTATTTTTGTTTTTGTTCTTTCCTATCCTTCCTGAGTATACACAGTACACCATGAAAGCCCTTGTTGTCTCACAAATGGCTACACTGTTCTGATGTGCCGACCAATATCTTTTTTGGGAAACCAAACATTGCGCCTGCAGCTGCGGTGTCTGTGGATCAAGCTGGGAGCAGCACCTCCGCATCAACACACCAACAACCTAGGCCCAAGCCCATGAGTGTCAGAGAGGTAGCCAGTCTAATCACAAAAACCTCAACGAGCAGTGATGTTGAAATGTACTTATCGTTATTGCAAAGTAGTACCCAATCAATGCAGGAGGAAACTCAGCAGATAAGTGGGCAACAACAGCCCACAATAGTGGTTGTTCCTCCCGAAGTAGGGACAGTCAGGAAATTGAGCTTCCTACAGAGGAACAAGTAGAGCAAGCCACTCTTTCAGAAGATCCATTGCCTTCCAGATCCCCAGCAAGGAAAAGGGGGGTTAGTCCATCAACTTCTTCTTCAAGTTCAAGCCCCCTTCTGATCATCTAGATTCCACTTGGAAGCCACCAGCTAAGACTGAGAGTAAGACACACCACAAGAGGCTAGGGAAAATTAAGGTTCCAGAAAGCCTTAGAGTTATGGAGATAGATGTACAAGAGTAGGATGATGATGAACCAGTCATCATGGAAATTACTAGTCCCGCCCCAGTGGAGACCGAAATTATTATTATCCCATCCCAAATTGCTGTGAAGATGTGGCACGGATACCAACAACACAGGTAATGATAAGACCACCTCCAGCTTCCATATTTGCAAAGGCCCGGCTGCGACCTACATCCAGCACAACCACCACCTCAGTAGAAGTAGGTAGTGGTACAGCACAGAGTCAAATTACACGCACATCCTCCACTTCATCCGGATTAGCAAGTGGCACCTCCAGCAGAATGATGAGCTCCCCTGTTTGGAACTTCTTTTCGGTTAGAAGTAAGGTGGAGAACGTTGCTATATGCTCCATTTGTAAACAATGTGTTAGTCGGGGTAAGCTTGGTACAAACTATGATACCAGAGGCCAAAAAACGCATCTGAAAAAAACACCACTTGATCGAGTGTGAGGCGCACCTAAGCAGCATAGCAAAAACTGTACCCATTTTTGGTGGGGATGAAGGAGTAGAAGAAGTTCTGATCACGGTGGAAGGTGAACAAGAAGGAGACATTTTTCTCCGGTACACAAAGTAGCCTTGTCCCCAACAGTGCATCCTCAGCAACATCTCAGTGGCACAAGAGTAAGAGTCAGCCTGAGAGTGAGACACCAAGGCAAATTGGTAGTACTGCAATGAAAAAAAGTGTGGCGTTGAGCCTAACAAAATTCAAGTCACCTGCATCAGCGGCACCAGAAAGGAAAAGAATCCAGCCTACAATTTCCAGCATGTTTAGGTCTGAGGGGCAGAACGAATGCAACCATAGAATGGCACATTTTTACAATGCGAAGCTGGCGAAACTGTTATCGCTGGACCTTCTCCCTTTTTCTTTTGTGGAAGGGGTGAGATTTCTGGAAATTTGTTGCAGCCATCTACCCAATATGTAAGGTTCCCAGACGGTCCTATTTCACCAGAGTTGCTGTTCCAGCACTACATCACGACGTGCTGAAATTGATTGGACACGTTTTGCAGGAGAGTGCTGTTCACAATATCCACCTGACAACAAACATGTGGACCAGTTGCCAAGCCACTGATTACATGTGCATCACTGCACACTGGATCTCTTTTGCGGGGGTTAGAGGAAAGATAACTCCAGTCGGTGTTGTTGACACTGCCAAGATTTTTAATGCTACTCGTAAACATGCAACTGTAGCCATGTTCTTCATGGAGAAATCTCAAACTGCTGCAAACATTTTGGAAGAGTTTAACAGTAAGGTCTTTGAATGGCTGCACCCAAGAGGGCTTAACACTGGTTTTGTTGCCACGGACAATGGCAGTAATATAGTTAAGGCCATGGAAATGGGTGGCTATTTCAGGCTCCTGTTTTTGGCGCACTGCATAAACATCGTTGTTCAAGACTTTCTGAAAAAAGAAGACCGAGTCAGCAACTTACTGACCACCTGCAGAAGAATATGCACACATTTCAGCCATTCTTTTAAAGCCCGGTAGCAGCTGAGGATCATTCAACATGAGTATAGAATGCAAGTCAAAACCCTAATCCAGGAGGTGCCAACACGTTGGAACTCAACTTATTACATGCTTCAACGCCTGTTTGAGCAGTACAGACCAATCAATGAATATGTCATGTGAAGAGAGGATGCAAATGTGAAAGGCATGACCATTCAGATGGACCAATGGGTCCTAGTTAAATGCCTGGCAGAGATGCTACTTCCTTTCGAGCTCTTCACACGTGAAGTCGGCAGGGAGGATTATACCATGGTCTAAGCTATCGCATTGTTGCACATGCTAGAGCAACAGTTGAAGTAGGTGTCTGATTCGTACGCAGGTGTGGAGGAAAAACAAGAAGCATATCGGTTGGTGCAGAGCTGAGCCGATTGCTTAGCTGATAATACAATGGTGCAATTCAAGATTGTGTCAGAGAAACATTACAATTGTGTCACAATTCAGGATCCCCGGTACAAATTAGCAGTGAACACTAACACATGAATTCCTTCTTCTTTTGAAGTGGATGTTGCCAAGTACAAAACTTGGATAGCTGATGCAGCCAGTAACTTTGAAAAAGAACGGCTGGCAATGAAAGGGAAAGGGCCGCGACTCCAAGTCCAAACCACAACAAGTACTGCAGCAGGGCATCGGGCATCAAGTTAAACTTCAGAGCCTGAGGACAGTGCGTTTGGCTCACAGCAGTCACCAAAACTATCAACAACAGCGAGAACCGGATCATCATCAGCCCCAGTAAAATTGGCACAGGATTGGTATCTACAGCAAGGGCTTAATAGGTCCAGTGCTGATGCAAAGGCAAAAGAGGAACCGCAAAGTGGAGCACCCCTCACCATTGAGCGGATGGTCCAGGCCTATCTGGACGACCCAACAGAGGTCTACATTGATCAAAACCCATTGGTGTATTGGTATGGGAAATCGCGCAACTGGCCAGTGCTCAACAGACTGATAAACTATCTGGCTTTCATGTCGCAAGTCTCTTCTGAGCGTGTTTTCAGTGCTGCTGGTGCCATTGTAACAGTGAAAAGGACCAGTCTATCGCCCAAAAACGTGGAGAGGTTAACCATGATCAAAATGAATCAGCACTTTATACCACCGAATTACAAAATACATGAATCACTGCAAGAAGAGGAGGACAGTGATTGATGGTGACAGAAGTAGTGTGTTAGTTGAACCACCAGAGTTTGAGGATGAGCTATACTTCCTTGACAACAATTAGGCTTTCAACATACTTTCTTCCGTATTTACTTTTATTATTTGTGTGTGTCTGTCTTTCTGGTTCGAATCACAACAAATCCATCACCACCGTCTTCTCTTTTTATTGGCATATTGGAGTTGCAGCTGTGTGCATTTCAGTCCACTCCGCCGAGTCCTGCTCCATCCTCCTGGCTCGCCCTAACACCATTTCCCTCAAGCTAGATGATTGGATGGAGATTGCAGCACAAGAACTGTTGCCTCGTCGAGTCCCTCCAAAAGAAGTGGGACATTATGACTATAGCTATCCTCCTTTCCGAGCCAAGAGAGACTGCCCCGATGAGAAGGAACAGGCAATGATGGCATGCATTGGACGCTGACTCTGGGTGATTGGTGTTTCTGTGTAGTTGTTTGCTGTGTATGAAGTGAAGTCAAAGTGTACTAGTATTTAATCTACACACTAAAAGTACTTCTACTGCAGGCCGATCCATTGCATTTTTTAATATGGAATCCGGACTCACTCGGTACATACAGACTGAGTTTGACAACACCATGATGATAACCACATAGTATCTCCGCAGTTAGTCAGTTGGATCAGAGATGATTGATGGAATAACTCAGGGCGTTTCAATTTATGAAGTGGCATAAAAGGTAAACAAGTCAACAACAACCACAGCAGATGTCTGTTTAGTAGTGGGGGAGTCGAGTAGTCACAAGTGTAGTAGAGGTATGACTGACAGCCATGCATTGGTTTACTTACTGGAAAATGCTATGTTGCTGTATGTCTGCTCTGTGACTGTCTGGCTGAGTCAAAATCTGAGCTAAGTGGAGGTTGGGTCGGCACTGTGGGCCTGCTCTGTCCTGTTGCTGTTGTAGGTTAATGCTGGAAACATACAACAGAGTAGACATGATTTAGCCATGCCGCCTCTGAAAGTGTTTGCACTCCTCCGTAATTTATGCTTTTTATTCTCCTTGATTTTTCAATATCCCTTTTGTTTTTCCATCTACACTTACAGGCTAGCCTTTACCCTGTGATAAACAAAGAAAAGCAACTAACACTCACCTACGAATCCGCATCTGCCAGGCAGCCAGTGGCACCCACGATTGACGGACGCAGTGTCCATGGACAGGAGGACCAAGAGGAATGCTGAGATGCAACTCCCCAATTTGCCCAGGATAACATACAGTAACTTTAGTATTGTCATCTTTTAAATAATTTGATTAATTTTTTGTCTTCAATCATTACGACTGTGTGTTGTTATTATTGAACTTATTGTTGCTCTTTGGTTAAAGTTGATCACTACAGCTATTTTTTAATTTTCTTCGCTAGCTTTAAAAGGAAGCTTGGCACAACAGAACACAAAATGTATGTAATTTGTGTCTCTCTGACAGGCAAGGCAAATTGCATAATAATAATTAATAATATACTGCTGCCCTGTACTGTCTACTAGTCTAGTTAGTAAGTACTACGTATCATTAACCATCAAGTCATCATCATGCATGCATTTCCTTTTACTCCCTTAACAGATTTCTCAATATGATGGTCGTCTGCCAAGATTGTGTTTTGTTGTTGTCCATGTGTAGTGTTTGTCTTTGTCAAACCTTTCCCTCAAATACCCCTTCCCAACCATTCATCAAACCCTAACCCTCTTCCCCCGTGCTGTGTGATTTATATTGAGGTGTGACTAAATTAAATTTACACGAATAATTGATCACACACTTGCTGGGGCGGATGTGGTGAGAGCAACACTAACTCAATTTGAAAGGCAGGGCATGGATCTTCTTCTGCTTGCCCACCCATGCTCAGTTTATATTTGCAAGTCAATTGTTTTCCAAAGGAACCTAATCTATCATAATTAATTGTCTGCATTGATTGGATTCATCATCCTCCTACACAGGACTAAAGGTTACGCTTGTGTCGAGTGACTCGGCACATCAACACTGTGTAACTTGTTGTACTAGGCCATCCCTGCCACCATTATGTTTTAATTTACTTTAGCATTGCTAATCCGCATTATTATTATTGTTTGGCAGTCTTCTTGTATACTGTACTGTACTTCGTTTTACTACTCCTCCCAGAGTCTCTCTCAGGCGACTGACTGTCACATTTTCTCTTTTTGCAAAAGTTACTGCCAGTGTCTACTACTACCACCACAACCATGGCATCTTGGAAAACAAAACCATCATCGTCATGCAGCCATTGCTGTGCCTAAGTTAAACATCAATCACAGGTAAGAGAAGAAGTTTGGGGGAGGTATAATTATTAATGGAAATTAATTAATTAATTCACACACCCTGGCCTTGAGTCATCCTGTTGCAGAATGCATAGACTAGGAGGAGAGACTGAGTGACTCAGTGAGGGGTACTGCATCTATCTGTTTGTGTGTTACAAAATTGGCAGATTATTTAAATCAAACACTGGCTGCGGCCCTGCAGCAGCAAGGAAACCGTGCAACGTAAAACAGTAACCCACCCACAAAACATTAACATTGTATGCAAAGTTAAGTATAAATATAATTTTATTCCCTAACAAAAATAAACTATGTAAAAAATCCCACAACACCTGACCCACCCCTCTCCCCAACCAATGTCTAAGAAGAAAAAGTCCAACCAGTGTCTGTTGAATAATAAAAAAAAACAACACCCAATTCCCATCCACCAAAAAAAGGAATAAAAAAGGGGCAATCCAACAGGGTCTTCTTATCGGATTCGGCAGGCTCTGAGTTACTTATCCACCAGGATCTTTACCTGCTCCTCTAGGTGCTCCCCTAGGCATGCCATTCGAAGGAGCATGCAGCGCTTGAATGCCCTCCAATTGCATCCACAGAGGGGGAAGCAAGTTTAGATGAAGTAGTGTGGCAGCAAGTGGCTGCCTGACCGTGGCTCCGTACCACTGGAGGGGCCTGGGCCTGTCTGGGGCCCGGGGAGTTGGAGGAGGCTGCAGGTGCTGCCGCCTCCTCCTCCTCCTCCGTCAGAGCCACCAGCCACCGGTTTTCAGTTTGTATGGCCTCCAACTTCCGGTGCCGGGCCATGGCTGCCAACTCCTTCCTGTCCGGTTTTGATTTTCCTTTGGAAGGAGTAGCTATATCAAGAAGAAAAAAGAGACTAATGTAACAGTATTCTCCTAGCAAAACAGTTAGACAAATTAATTCTACACATAGTGGCACAGTAGCACTAGCAAGCACAGTACATAACATTTGTGGTATGTATCTATCCTCCCACTTCCTCTGCCTCTAACATTTGTGGGAGTTTCAGGCATTACACTAGCACTATGGACTCGAGTACACAGTACTCCAGTCTTCTTCTTTTCTCTTGTTTAGTGAAATTGTGTAACCTTGCTGTAGCCAGCATGCCATCTCAGTCAGCTTGCGCCCAAGACAAACATACTCGTCATGACGCAGACTCACGTTAGTTTTATTTACTACTGTCTGGAAGCTGACTACACAATCATTGTATTTTTCTATTACGGGTGACACTGGCCGTACTTCATCAAGGGCAACTTCTCAATTTCACTTTCACCCTGCCCTAACCACCACAAAAAGGCAGATAATATCTGATCCAAATGATCACTGCTCATATATGGGACGACATGAGGTACTTTGTTTTGATTGATTGTGTAAACAATAAACATGCAGCCGATAGGCCACCCATGACAGGCTGACACAGTCCAAAATAAATTAACATAGTTAGGGAGTGGGCCTCGGAGACGGAGGGAGGCGCTTGATAACAACATACATACCCAATATATATGCTGGGCATTGCAAACTACTGTGAGTCACTGGTGTATTATGAAAATACAACTTCTATTCTCCGTGGCTTTGCTACTCTGGCGCGATTTCTTTTACATTCTCTTCAAACTAAGACTCTTCATCCAGTGACAGTCTCCACCTATGCTATTTATGATGATTAATACCATCCAGGTATCCATCCATTCAAAGTAAACATGTCTATAATTCTTCTTAACCTCTCAACAAAGCTTAGTTTATTCACCAACAGCAAACATTTTTTTTTTTAAACCACCACCCATGCGTCCTTCCTTCCTTGCTTGCCTTGGCTTTGAGTTTGACCCATGAAACACCCCGGAGGATTCTTGCTATCCACCCATACAGTTTCAACCACCCAGGTAGGCATCTTTTCTTTTACCTTCCACCTATCCTTCAACCACCCATGCATCTGATTCCTATCAGCCACCTGTGCATGCATCCCACGTATCTTTCTCTGCCAGTCATAAATATTACATCTCGCCCGTCATTCCTACTTCCAGTCTTCTTTCCCTTTTCGTTCAACCCATCCATCAAGGTCATCTGATCTGACTCTTAGTCTTCTCCATAAAACTTTCACAGCTGAGTTGAAGTCAGATAGAAGAGGCCATTAGTTACTCAACTCCCGCCGCTAATGCTATTGCTAAGGTTAAGTAAAGGGTGTCTTCTTCAACTAGGGTGTCTTCTTCAACCGTTGTTCACAACAACATAGGGGCATATCAACAAGGGCTTTATCTCTGCTTTTTTGGCTTTAAAAGCCAAAAAAGCAAAGATAAAACTAGCACCCTATCAACAACAGGGTGCTAACATGCAAATTTGCATGTTAGCACCCATTTACTCTACGCTTCCCCTTGCATCTCTAATGAGATGCAAAGGGGGCGTTCCAGAGTAAAATAATAGGAGAAATGTCGCTAAGCGACATTTCGCCTATTATCAAGAATATCGCTAACCCTGTTAGAGACAAAAAAGCAGCGCTAACCGTGGTTAACGCTGCTTTTTTACGTCTGGTATTTTTCTGACTTAGCCATGATATCCTATGGAAGGAGGATATCATGGCTAAGTTTGTCTGTCCCTATCAACAAGCTAACGTGAGATTATCACTGGATTTCCAGCGATAATCTCACGTTAGCCACTTAGCGTGAGGATTTTTATCGCTATTGAGATAAGCGTTGCTAATAGCACGCTATCTCAGCGATAAAAATCAACGCTAGCCGGCGATAATTATCCTAGCGCTAAGTGCGCTTAGCGATAATTATCGCCGGTTGTCTCTCTCAACAGTACAGTGTACACCCTTGCAGCAAGTGTAATGTCAATGAGTAAGGAATATAACTTTCCACCACCTGCCACTGCTGCTGGCTGACCCCGTGCAGCTACCGCATCTTCTGCTCTCCTTACTGGCCACGTCGCCTTTGCCACTGGCCCAGGCACTGGTGGTTGGTACGCCTAGAAAAAAACAGTACATATTTTTTAGATGCCATATACACCTCCCCCTATTTATTTTTTTTCACTAGAAAGATTGAAAAAAAAGTTCATA
The DNA here is from genome assembly GCF_964204655.1 of Triturus cristatus. NCBI lineage: Eukaryota > Metazoa > Chordata > Amphibia > Caudata > Salamandridae > Triturus > Triturus cristatus. Next base: position 122,105,676 of record NC_140590.1, on the reverse strand, counting down.
CATACATATACAACATACATCACTAGGACAAAATGGGTACTAGAGTAGAGTAGATCAGTAGTAGTATGTCCTATCCTATCAAAAATAGTAAAATATCTGGTTGGGTATTTTGTTGGTGGGAATCGTCGAAAAGCCTCAAGATTAAGAAGACAGAAGAGGACAACCCAAAGGACTGGACTTAGTGGCTAGAGCTATTGGTGAATCTGAGTTTTAAAACCTTTTAAATAAAGAGTGGCCAACTGGGCAAGCTTAGCTGCAGATAGACTAATAGAAGTAGTACAGAGAGTCATAGCAGAGCCAGTTAGAGTGAGGCATGGATAACAAGAATTGAGAAACAGATAGTCTAGATTGAAGAACAATTGGCAAAAATACAATTAGGAAACGGAAATAATAGTTCAGAAAAAATAGGGTGCATTAAAAGTTAGAAAAGTATATTTATTAATATCAACAACAGGAGGACTTACTGGGGCTAGCAGCAGAGCCCTCGGTAGAGGAGCGGTCCTGGCCGACATCTTCTCCTGCCGCTCCTCCCGCCGACTCCAACGACCCTGTCTTCTTGCCCCTGGGGGCTGATCATGAAAGATATAACAAAGAAAGAGACAAACATTGACGATCGGTGTTAAACAAATACAATATTTTTAAAATGCTCAAAAAACATTTATGTAAACAATTGCAAAAAAATTGACCTATCTAATCTGGTCAACTAGTATAATCGCGAGATTTGTGGATCGTCTAGTTATTATTTATGAACTCTAATCCAGTGTTCCATTCTGATTCCAGAATACTAACTAAGCATAATTACCACTTGACCTAGCCCACCTATTCCAGACAGGCCAATTTTTCACTAAGTCTGCATCTCCATTTATTTTAGTCCTCGAAAATGCATTGATGGAGGACAGATGCATACATTTTTGCATACACCAAATTGTTGGTTGTTTTCTGCTGATGTTCTGCTCGTGCTAAGCCTATTACAACTCCCTAAACAAACTACAAAAGGTTCTACTAAGGACTCCGGAAAGCAGCATTCAGCAGCACATGACGCAACAGAGGATGCGTCACGCAGACCGCTAAAAATGACCAAATAATACTTATAAGTAACTAAACCTATCAATCCACCATTATCTCTTAGTGGCAGGAGGACAAAGGAAGGACTAGAGTCTCTCTAGCATTACCTAACTTAAGTTCTCTAAAGTAAACTCTTACATAATCAGGCAAAAGTGAGCGCACAGTTGCAAACAAGTAAGATTAGTAGGGCCGAGCACCTCTGGCACAACAATCACAGAAGATTTTTAAACGTAATTTACCTGCAATGTAAGCAGCAGCATTCTTGCTATTCGGAGAAAATATATATTCGCAATATATAACGCAGAGCAGAAGAACACAAAGTAGTATTATTAAATAGCTACTCAACAAGCCCCTGGACCTCAACTCCTAGCAGGTCCAGCAGGTCCTGCTCCAGGATATGGAACCACCAGTGCATGAGCTGGTTATGGGTGCGCTGGACCCCAGAGCAGCGAAACACTGCCCAGCGCACCCTTCCCCACTGCTGGTAATGCTCCCGGAGCCCAGACCCAGGCCTGCCGCCTGCTGCCAAGGTTATAGGCAGGTTGTGCTGCACAAAAAAACAAGTGCGGCCATCTCCGCCTCTCCAAATAAGCTCTGTCCCTGCACCCCTTTTGGGCTCCGCCTTCTCTCAAGGAAGGCGGTCGCGGCTCTGGCTGCGGCTACGAGCCTTGCCCTGGGCCTTTGCCATGGTTCTGGTACTCGGGGGGGGGGGCGGAAAAGAAAAGGTAGGAATTGAAAAAGTAAGTAAAAGAAATGAAAAAAGCAAGTAATAGAAAAGAGGGAAAAAGTAGTGAAAAATACACAAAAAGTAGAAAAAAACTCAAAATATAGAATCAGGAAAATAGAGAGATAGATTATAAATAAAAAAATTAAAAAAAAGTTGCCAGAACAAAGGATTGAAAATATAGATTGAGGAAAGAAAAGCAGAACCAGAACCATAGCAAAAAAGTGAAAAACAAGATGGACGCGCCCATTGCGACCGCATGGGCAAGTTTGTGTGATATTTCTCCCCCCCGAGCACGCAATACGTGTTCCCGAACAGGAAATACGCATTGCTAATGGGCGGGACAAGTGAAAAACAAAATGGCCGCACCAATTGGCAAGTTCGCAAGATATTTCCCCCCGAGCACGAAAACAGCGTCCCGAACACACAATAAGCATTCCTGAACAGGAAAAACGCATCGCGAACAGGCGAAACAAGGAACTCCGCATTCTTGTGGAACTCCGTGCAGCTCGCAGAGTTTTTTTGTCACTTTGCGGAATTCCGCCCAGGGTTAATAGTAATTTCCAGAATTATTGGGAACCAGGCCTGTGACCTCCAAAGGGATGTTATCACCACCAATGAGGGAAAGCATAAGGTGCTGAATCCCTCCAATCCCGGAAGAAGGCATCTACCTTCAAAGCCTGAGGGTCCAGCCTCCAGTTGAAAATTCTTGTCAGCTGTGTTTTCAGTGTGTCTGCAAAGAGGTCTGCCCCAAAGGCCCCCATTTCACTTGAATAATAAGCAATATATCCCTGTCTAACCTCCAATTGCTGAAATCTTTAAAATTCCTGGAGAACCAATTTGCCACACCATTGCTTAACCCTGGAATGTGTTCCGCCACAACTGAGACTCCTTTGCTCAAGTAATACCCCCAATTGACCTTTGCTAAATCTGCAAGTCCCTTGGAATGAGGGCCCCCCATGTTTTTAACATACCTCACTGCCGATACGTTGTCCATGTGTAGTATCACACAATACTTCATCAAGCCCTGGGTAAAGCAGCAAACTGTGAATGAACCTGCTAGTAATTATCCTCACTGGATCTGTTCAGCGCCCCTCTGCTGATGAGTTGCCACATCTCGCACCCCATGCTTCTAAACTCGCATCTGATTCAATTATTATTTCCGTCTCCTCCCCAAAAATTACTCTGTCATTCCATGCCTCTACATTCCTCAGCCACAACAGTAATTCTTTCCTTGACTCCTGGTCCAAGTGTAACATTTGGGAGTAATACTGTGTGGCTCTCAATATCCTTGCTTTGAGCCTTAGGAGGGCCTGGTAATACAAGGGGCCCGGGAAAATTGCCTGGATCGTTGAGGACTGGAGACCCAGCATCCTTGCTAGAAACCTTAAGGGAAACTCCTTTTTCCCTAATATTTTCCTCTGCTCCTTGGGGAGCTTCCTTAACTTGTCTCCTGGTAATGTTAATTCTGACTTCACTATGTCTACAGCAAAGCCCAGAAATTGCGTTTCCTGGCTCGGTATCAGGCAGATTTTTTTCTTGTTTATGACAAACCCCAGGTGTTCTAGTAAATGTATGGTGAAATCTGTATGCTGGGAGACCACGACTCTGGTTTGAGCCATTAGTAGATGTCGTCCAGGTATATAATCATCCTGACTCCCCTTGCCTGAAGGCAGGCCGCTACTGGGTGAAGGACCTTGGTGATCACCAAGGTCCCGAAGAGAGGCTGAAAAGGAGAATGCAAAACTGCCAAAGCCTTCACTTCCAAATAAATTGGAGACATTTCTTATGTGGGGGGCCACATTGAAATGGTCAAATATAAATCCTTGAGATCTAATCTTGTCAGCCAGTCCCCTTTTCTCAGTACATCCCTCAGAAGATGGACCTGTTCCATTTTGAAATGATGGTAGGTTACGCACTCATTTAGATCTTTCAAATTTATCACCAGCCTCAAACCTTTGTACTTCTTCTTAACTAGGAAGATATTACTGGCAAAACCTGACTCTCTTCCCTCTTGAATTGCTCCTTTGGCCAGCAATTCCTCTACCTCTTGTGACACTTAGGGCTCTATTACAATGGTGGGCGGATCGCCACCGCCAGGCTGGCGGTGGCTATCGCCGAGCCGGCGGTGGTGATCCACCCACCAAATGTCCCTGGTTCTCCCCCCACCATGTTAATATGGCGGGGGGCACGGCGTTGGATGGAAACACCGTCTGCCGCTTTTCTGACGGTCGAATTGTCGACTGGGCGGAAAAGGGACACAATATGGTGCCGGTGTCAGCAAGACACCACCATTCATATTATGATGTGGGTGGAAATTGACCTTTCCATGGCAGCGATGCCGCCATGGAAAGGCATTCAGTTTTTAATGTTGCGGGCCCCCAGGGCGTTGTGGGGGTGGGGAGTGCACGCGGTGCCTGCCATGTTGTGCATGGCAATGCTGTGCACAATCCTTTTACATTGCGAGCGGGTCTGCAGCCAGCAGATTCACCCGCAATGTAAAAGGCACAGAAAGCACCTGCCAGGGTAGTGGGAGCATCCTAATTTGCATGGCAGGACCGCCGCAACATCGTCGGTCGGTCCGGTGCTCTGATGCGATGCCCGCCATCGTAATAGAGCCCTAAGTTTGTGTTCTCCTGCGATAACACCATTTCCTGTGGAATCTTCAGTTGGACCAGGCTGTCTACTAATTCAAACTTGTACCCTTTGATCATGTTTAGAACGCAAGAGTCCTGAGTTAATTATGGTCTAATTCCCACAAAATTGTGCTTGTCTACCTCCCACCTTTATTGCTCTACCTCTCTCCTTGCAATCACCTCTGAATGGTCTCCCACAATACCTCTGCTTTAGTGGATAGAATGTTTGGTGGGTGCCGAACCTTGACTGTGGAAATCTTCCGCCACGGCCCGGTAAGGGTTTTATTGTGGTTTGACGACAGCCGAGACACCGACCCCTTGTTCTCTCTGCGCTGCCAAAATATTATCCTGAAAAACCCTCTATATGCCTTTTTGTGATTTTTTGCATGGAGCTAAATACCCCCACATATTTGGCTATGTCCCTCATAAAATCATTACCAAAAAGGAGCTCCTGAAAGGTAGGGCCTCCTTCATTGTTGTCCAACTTGACCAGTTTAGGTTCTATTTTTAGTAAGATACCCCTTCTTCTTTCATTTGATATTTCAGTATTTGCGTTGCCCAGTGTCATGACACGGATATAGGTTAACACTAACCTGGTCAGCCAGACACAGCGGGAGTGATGGAAAATGCTATGTTTCTTTTTCCCCTATATGGAACCACCTGCGAGTATGTAGAAACCACTCAGCAGATCACATCACAATAGGAGAAGGGGAAAAAAGGGACAAACGAAACAAAAAAGTTTCAGCAGTGAGAACACTCAAAGGAGCGCTGGTTTGGAGTTCTGTAGACCTCACTCCTATGGTAGCCCCGTGATCCTTCAATCTCTATCAATGTTAAATATGTGATGCACTGCACTTACATTTAAAGCTGCTGCACGCATTCCACTTAAAAAGGCACAAAAAGGTAAAAATAAAGAAAAGAAAGCAAGATGTTTTCATCACTATTCCTCAGTGATAAAGTATCCTCTGTAGCACAGAGACAGTTTAGATAGTCAGCAATCAGATAATACAATGTACTTATCTATAACCAGGTAGTCCTCTGGTAATGATGTTTTTATCCATAAGTTTCCAGAGTAAGATTCTTCTTATCCACACATACAGTGTGCGGGAAAAAACTAAAAAGGATAGGAAACCAAATCAAGACTCCGAGCCTCTCAACAGCTCTTAAACACCATTGGAATAACTCTTCTGGTTTCAACACCATAAAGCGCGTCCGTGCGCTTCATGTATCAGATTTCGCGCTCCAGGCGCGAAGGTGTTTTGAAAGTTTAAGCGCGTCCGTGCGATTTCTTGAATCAAAGTTTGCGCCCCAGCGCAAAGGTAGTTAAAAGTTTAAGCACACCCGTGCGCTTTCAGGGGGTGTATCTGTTGCTCAAACCAGGACACGGCAGGGGCGATGATCGCACCCCAGTGAGGACTGAGAGCAGGTCCTTGCACATATGGCATCTCTTCTGGCTGACACAGCGTTATACAAATCAACTTGAAAGTGCTAAATGCAGTTCAGAAAACACGATAAACGGGAAGATCCGACTTCAGGTGACGAGCACGTGTAGAAGTGCGGGAGTAGCTTAAGTAGAACAGGAAGACAGAAGAAGAGATAGGACTACTGCCTCCCTCGGCATTCTGGGAGATGTAGTTCACCGCATGCACTTCACACTCATACCTTTGTGTATCTACTGTGAACATCTCCCAGTATGCCCATGATTAAACGTGACAGAAACCCGTCTCCACGACCGACGTCTCGGCGGTCCATCAGGTTTATGAGGAAACCGTGTGTGGAAATGCCGCAGAAGGCCAGGGCAATGTAGGTTGGCACTCGGTTCCCAAGAGTGATCCTCAGGACCATACCTCTTCCATTCAATGAGATAGTGCACCCGCCACCTGATGTGCTTGGAATCAAGTATGTTTTGTACTTAGTGTTAAGCCACACTTTATCCCCCACCTAATAGGAAGGCTCTGGTGTTCTTTTCTTATCAGCATTTTGCTTATCTCGGGCTCTGGCTGCGTCTAGATATATTTTAACGTTCTGTAACACTGATATGAGATGTGAATGATGTTCTTGTATGGTGAGATGTGTGGGTGCAACCGGCTGTTCAAATGGCATCATATTAGGATGGTATCCGTTGAGGCAAAAGAAGGGAGAACATCCCAAAGAGGACTGGTCTGTGTTATTATATGCAAACTCCGCAGTCGATAAAAGTGTTCTCCATTCTTCTCCTTGTTGCAATGTGAAGCATCTGAGGTATTGCTCTAGGGTCTGGTTCAACCTCTCAGTTTTGCCGTCGGTCTGAGGATGATAACTCGTAGACAGTCTGGAATCGATTTTCATGACATCACATAGTGCCTTCCAAAACTTTGATGTGAATTGGGTGCCTCCATCTGTAATGAGGACTGAGGGAAGTCCATGTAAGCGTACTATAAGTTGTAGGAATGTAGTCTCCAGTTCTCCTGATGTGGGCAGTTTAGTTAAAGCTATGAAATGTCCAATCTTAGTTAAATGATCTATGACTACAAGGATGGTGTTATGTCCCAAGCTAGGAGGCATGTCCACAATAAAGTCCATAGGTACAGTGTGCCACGGTGCTGGAGGTAGGGGTATTGGTCTGAATAATCCAGTAGGTCGCTGGTGCTGAGCCTTGGCCTGCGCACAAATGGAACAGTCCAAGACATATTTTTCAGTGTCTTTCCTCAAGGTTTCCCACCAGAAATATCTAGTCATGTTTTGCAAGGTCTTTTGTTTTCCCAGGTGACCACCCAAGGTGGAATCGTGATTCCATTGCAGGACTTGCCGTTGTAGAGGTCCTTCAGGTACATATAGCCGTTTGTCGTAGAACAGCAAGTTGTTCACGGCGGATCGGTGTTGCGGTTCTTTGGTGACCCACTCATGTTCATCAAGGCTCTCAACTTGTTTCCTCACATCTTCCAAGAATGCAGAAGACATTGTCAATGCCATTATTTCTGTTGGAAAAGAAGCTTTCTGAAGTATAATGGGGGGTTCTTCTGCTGGGGCTAGGCCGGTTTCAGGAACTGGCATGGGTCTTGATAGTGCATCAGCCTTACCATTGTGTGGTCCTGGTCGGTACTTGATTAGGAAGTCAAAGTCCGCAAAGAACAATGACCAGCAGAGTTGCCGAGGAGTCAGGGCTCTGGCGCTCTTTAAAAAGAGCAAATTCCAATGGTCGGTGAGTATTTCCAGCGTATGTCTGGCCCCCATCAAGTGGCGTCTCCATTCTTCACATGCTCTCTTTATGGCCAACAGCTCTTTGTCGGTGATGCTGTAATTCACCTCGCAGGTAGTCAGTTTCTTGGAGAGGAAGGCAACAGGATGAAGCTGTCCTGTCTCTGGATGCCTTTAGGAAAGGATTCCTCCAATGGCGTAGTAGGAGGCGTCCATTTCTACCACAAATGGTTGACTGGGATCAGGATGCCACAAGATTGGGGCACTAGTAAAGCATGTTTTCAGCTTTTGGAAAGCCTGTTCCACAGCATCAGTCCATAGAAAAGTGGCTCCTTTTCATAAAAGTTGTTATAGGTTGAATGATTTTGGAAAACTCCTTAATGAACCTCCTATAGAAATTGGCAAATCCAAGGAAACTTTGAAGGGCCTTTACGCTAGAGGGTGATTCCCAGCGGATGATGGCATCTGTCTTCTTTTGGTCCATACAGAGACCACTGGGTCCGATGTCGTACCCCAAGAATTCTACTTCTGAGGTGTGGAAAAGGCATTTTTCTAGCTTGGCATAAAGAGCGTACCGCTGAAGGCGTTCCAGTACTGCTGACACATGATGTACCTGGGGCTCCGGGGATGCTGAGTAAATCAAGATGTCATCGATATACATGATGCAGGAGACATCCAGCAATCCCCTCAACACTTCATCCATGAAATATTGGAATGCGGCGGGGGAGTTACAACTTTGGATCCTTTCAGCTGGTCCAGTAAAACAGGTATCAAGGGCAGAGGATATCTATTTTTCTTGGTCACTCTGTTGATCACCCTATAATCGATGCACACCCTTAAGCCTCCTTCGCATTTCGGAATGAAAAACAGTGGCGAGGAAGCAGGGGAGGACGAAAGACGGATGAAACCAGAGGACAGCAACTTCTTCAGGTATTGTTGCAGATATGTGGTTTCCACCTGTGTCAGTGCGTATATACGGCTGCATGGTATGCAGGAACCGGGCTCCAGGTCTATCACACAATCATATTCCCTATGGGGAGGCAATTTGCTTGCTTCTTGTTCATTGAACACATCCTTATACTGCGTATATTCCTCTGGTAACGTGGAGATAAGGCATGCACTCTGAGTACTGCAACCACTAGCAAGTAGTGCAGCTGGGTTCTCGGTTTGGGAAGGCATTGGGCTTCTTACTTGGGTACAATGTTCTGCACAAAACAAGAAGTTTGTGGTAACAGTGCGGGTTGCCCATTAAACTAGAGGATCATGTAGAGTAAGCCAAGGCATCCCTAAAATAAGTTTAAAGTTTGGGGCAGCAATGAGATCGAATTGTATGGTCTCGAAATGAGTCATGCCGACTTGCATTGGTATCCGGTGGGTGTGGAAACGCACCAGACCTGACGTCAAGGCTGTTCTGTCGACTGCCTTCACAGGTTCCGGAGTCTTTTTTCTTATACAGGCTATTCCTAGTTCTTGCGCATATTGCTGATCAATGAAATTGTCTGTAGCCACAGAATCTAATAGAGCATGTACAATTATGGGCTCTTCTCCCGGAAGCTCCAACATAACACACACATTCATATGGGCCACAGACGTTTGTACTGTATTGGCCACGGCAGGAAAGACCTCTTCAACTTCTTGTCTCAAGCAAGGGGTCTATGTCTTGTTTGAGCATATAAGTTTCCATGATTCTCTGACAGGTATTCTACCATAGGCACTTTCCTAGATCCTTTGTTGTCTTTATACGTCGCTTTGGTCTTGATCTTGCAGTCTTTGATGTAATGTCCAGGCTTTCCACAGTACATACACAACCTCTGACTGCTTCTTCTGTTCCTCTCTTCTTCACTCAGTGGACCACGTATGCCGCTTATTTGCATCGGTTCCGTCCCATCAGTGGTTTGTGGATGTTCTTCTGTTAGCGCCTTTGGTCGGGAAAGCAGACACCTTGAGTCAGACACCCTTCCTTCCCTGAAGTCGATGCTCTAGTTGTACTGTTAGGTCAATCAATTCATCACAGGTAGCTGGCATATGGACTACTTGTGCTAAAACGTCCTTTAGTTCGCCTCGCAGCCCTTATAAGGAAGATCTTTTTTCTACAGGCCACTCTGTCTCTATGACAAGTCTGTTGAATGTGGTTATGAACGTTAATAGGTCTTGTGTGCCCTGCTTAGGTGTAAAGAGTTCTCTATCTAGAGAAAGCTGGTGCGCCTTTCTATCAAATAGTTTGCGCATTTCTTCACAGAAAGTAGGGAAGTCAAGTAACATAGCATTGTTTCTCTCTATTAAGGGGAAGAACCAACTAGCTGCGTTCCCTCCCAGATAAGACATAACAAAGGCTGTTTTGGACTGATCGTGAGGAAATACAGCAGGGTTGGACATAAAGTGTAGCTTACACTGTCCTTAAAAAATTCCGAAATTTTTGGGATCCCCAAAGAACCTCTCGGTGGGGCTAGTGGCAACTGTAGGGGTTGGATCACTTGGATCGTGGAGGATCCTGCTCCTCCTCCCTGACCCTGTGCCGCTTCATGGATGGTGGGAGGTGGTAGAGTCCAGTTCCTTATATATGAGGCCCCCCTCGCCCCTGTAGGGATGCTGCGGTACAAGCGTGCTAGAAACTTTCTCATGGTGCCCATCTCATTCCTCAGTTCTAGGTTTTCCCCACGAAAGGCATCCACTTCCATCCGCAAAGCAGTTAATGTTTCGAGCACTGAAGTAAGAACAGTGTGGGTATCCATCGCTCAGGCTGTAAGTAACCGTGGGCTTGTCACTCTATCATGACACGGATATAGGTTAACACTGACCTGGTCAGCCGGACACAGCGGGAGCGAGGGAAGACGCTATGTTTCCTTTTCCCCCTATATGGAACCACCTGCGAGTATGTAGAAACCACTCAGCAGATCACACCACAATAGGGGAAGGGGAAAAAAGGGACAAAAAAAACAATAAAGTTGCAGCAGTGATAACACTCAAAGGAGCGCTGGTTTGGAGTTTTGTAGACCTCACTCCTATGGTAGCCCCGTGTTTCCTGTATAAGAGACACAACATATAACACATGAGTTTCCACACTGATCCTTCAATCTCTATCAATGTTAAATATGTGATGCACTGCGCTTACATTTAAAGCTGCTGCACGCATTCCACTTAAAAAGGCACAAAAAGGTAAAAATAAAGAAAAGAAAGCAAGATGTGTTTTCATCACTGTTCCTCAGTGATAAAGTACCCTCTGTAGCACAGAGACTGTTTAGATAGTCAGCAATCAGATAATACAATGTACTTATCTGTAACCAGGTAGTCCTCTGGTAATGATGTCTGTATCCATAAATTTCCAGAGTAAGATTTCTTCTTATCTACACATACAGTGTGCGGTAACAAACAATAAAAAAGGTAAGGAAACCAAATCAAGACTCCGAGCCTCTCAACAGCTCTTAAACACC